>NW_025814843.1:3622500-4222500 GCF_022079265.1 Lynx rufus
GAGGAGGGGGAACCCCAAGCTAACCCTAGGGGCAGAGATCCCCACCATGTTTGCCCCATTCAGGGGTCTCGGCATGTAGGGCCAAAATGGGATTGTGGGGGATGGCTCTTTATCAGCTAGAATGAGCTAAGCGACCGTGACAAACAAGACCCAAAAATATGTATTGGCTCCAACACAAGAAGAGTTTGTTTTTCATTCACCTAACAGACCGCAGCAAGTGCTCTTTAGTTGATGGGTGGTTCTTTCCCATAGGGTGACTCAGGGACCCAGGATCTCATATGTGGTTCTAACATAGCCTAGTTATCATCTACATCTTACCAGCAGAAGGAGAAAGATAATTCTTCAAAGCCTTATCTTGCAATCTCTTCAAGTCACATGCTATTGGTGAGAACTAGTCACACGCTCCTACTGAACTGCAAAGCAGGCTGGGAAGTGTAGTCTAACCTTGCACTTTGCTATAACCCCCATGACTACAAAACGAGAGAATGATCTTGGTGGGCAGGAAAGTTTGACTTTCTGAGAGCACTAAATGTTAGGCACTCTGGTGTTTGGATTCTAATTCTAGACGCAGATTTCTTGATCTTGACGCCATTGACATTGGAGACTGGATAATTCTTTGGCGGTGGGAGGGAGGCCGCCCTGCGCATTGCAGGGCGTTTAGCAGCATCCCTGGCCTCTACCCACCCGATGCCAGTAACACTTCTTCCTTTGTCTTCTCCCAGCCCCGGTCATGACATAAAAAATGTCTCCAGATATTGCCAAATATCCCTGGGGCACAAAATCACCCCCCCCCCCAGTTGAGAATCATTGTTCTAGACAATGAGAGCATGGGTCAGAATCTTCTGTCAACCTGGGACAAAACTACAACGAAACAACCTGCCCACACTTTGTCCCTTGGAAAACTCACGGAGTCGCTGCTCGTTTTTGCTCACAAAATTGACAGACAGCTTAGCTGGGGGGCTGACTTGAAGTTCCAGAGAGAACAGAGTGATACAAACTCTAGCCCTCAGGCTCTCCAGGCCCAGGACGAGAATCATGCTAGATCCCCAAGTGCTTGTCACAGCCAGAGCAGCACGCAGAGACGTGCTTTATTAAGTCTTTTCACTTCACTCAATATGAATCTCAAAGCCATACCAGCTTGTTTGCAAAGAACACACTTTCTGGATTATTTGGTGCAGATTCTCTGAAATTTCTGTGAGAAATAAGTTTTTGTTTTTGTTTTTGGATACCTTGCCTAACGTGAGACAATGTGTGTCAGCATCTGGAAAGTCCCTGTTCTGTGTGGACATGGCAAACGGGAGGGTGGGCAGACGCCTAAGGAGGATATTTGTTTTCTGGAAATGGGTTGTCTGGGAAAAACTGGTGAGAAGTCCTTGCAGCCTGGTAAAAACAGGAGGTACTGTCATCCAGCAAAGCGTTAGGATGCCAAAAGTTTTTGGTTTTATCTTCTAGAAACCCAACAGCGTGTTCTGACTTCAGAGGAAATGGCTTTTCTGGTTATAGCGGATGGGTATTCCTTCACATTCCGTGGGGATCTTTGGGAAGAGCTTCAGCGTTTGGGCTGCAGTCCCAGACAGGGAACTCCAGGTTTGTGTGTGGCTGTCATTACAAAGTATTCATTTCCTGATTCACCGGCAATATGCAAGGCTCTTGAACATTAAGCAAAGATGGTTAATTTGGGGGAGGGGCAGAGAGAGAATCCCAAGCAGACTCTGTGCTGTCAGCACAGACCCCAACGCGGGGCTTTATCCCATCAACCGTGAGATCATGACCTGAGCCGTGAGATCATGACCTAAGTCCTCCTTCCGATTATGAGCAACGTGGGTCTGAATAAGCATTTGAAGATTCACAGGCCCACGTGTATCATCCTTTCTGAGCAGGCCTGAAAACACTAGACTTCTGGCTACTTATCAGTTGCTGTTTAGCCTGGAAGCAACAAACAAATAGGATCGCTAGTCTTGCATTACCAAGTGATTGCTCTCGTTCCAATATGATTGAGTCAGTCCCCTGCTCAGCACTTCCCAGTCACTGTCCATTGCCCGCAAGTGAGTGTCCAAACACCTCGCCAGGCCCAGAAGCCCCCTGTGGCTCCTTTTAGAGCCGTATCTGCTGCCGGCCCAGGATGCCTCTGTCACCTAGAACCAGCAATGCCAAGTGCATGGCCATGAGTGCACCAGGACATGTCAGGCCCCCGGCGTGGCTCAAACTTCTCCCTTTCAAACCCCCCAAAGCTTGATGACTACTTCTGCAGGTTTCAGGATTCAGGCCACATGTTCTGCTTTCTAGAAAGCTCTCCTGACTTTCACTGTGGCTTTTCAAGAAGAAATGGCCACTCGCTCCCCTGGGTCCTTCATGTCATTGATAGGACTTTATGACCCAGACCCCTTTCTGCACTTTATTTCACACATTGTTTAGATGTCTGCCTCGCCTCTCCTCTGAGGTCAGGGCCAGTGTCTAAGTCCTCTTGGGAGCCACAGTGCCTAACAGAGGATCTGGAGAATGTTTGTGTAATAGAAGTTTATTGAGCAGAGCAATGAATGGAAATTTCTGTCATGTGGCTCTTTCCTTTTTTCAATTGTGGTGAAATACACATAACAAAATTCACCATCTTAATCATTTTATTTACTTAATTTATTTTTGTCTTCATCATTTTATTTATTTTTTTCTTTTTAAAAAAATATTTACGGGGCGCCTGGGTGGCTCAGTCGGTTGAGCGTCCGACTGCGGCTCAGGTCACGATCTCGCGGTTTGCGAGTTCGAGCCTCGCGTTGGGCTCTGTGCTGACAGCTGGGAGCCTGGAGCCTGCTTCCGATTCTGTGTCTCCCTCTCTCTCTGCCCCCTCCCCTGCTCATGCTCTGTCTCTCTCTCTGTCAAAAATAAATAAAACATTAAAAAAAAAGTTTAAAAAAATGTTTCCTCATTTTGGAGAGAAAGAGAGGGGCAGAGAGAGAGGGAGACAAAGAATCCCAAGCAGGCTTCACGCTATCAGCGCAGACCCTGACGCGGGGTTCGAACCCATGAACCGTGAGATCATGACCTGAGCCGAAGTCGGATGCTTAACCAACTGAGCCACCCAAGTGCCCCACATCTTAGTCACTCCCCATGCCTCTCCCCTCTCAGCTTCTGGTGGCCACCTTTCTTCTGTTTGTCTCTATGAATCTGACAGACTCATATTCTAGGCACCTCCCACAAGTGGAATCATACACTATTTGTCTCTTTGTGACTGGCTCATTTCCACCGAGCGTAACGTCCTCAAGGTTCATCCGTGTGGTGTTGTGTGTCAGAAGTTTCCTTCCTTTTCAAGGCTGAATAATATTGTATTGTGTGGATATAGCGCATTTTGTTTATCCATTCGTACATCAAGGGACGCCCGGGTTGCCTCCACTTTTTGGCCATTATGAGCAATGCTGCTGTAAACATGAGTATACACATAGCTGTTCGAGTCTCTGCTTTCGATTTTATTGGGCATATATACCCAGATGTGGAATTGCTGGGTCATATGATAATTCTGCGTGTGCTATTATAATTCTGTGTTTATTTTTATTTTTATTTTTTGAGAGAGAGGGCATGCGAGTGAGCAGGGGAGGGGCAGAGGGAGAGGGAGAGGGAGAGAGAGAATCTTAAGCAGGCTGCACGCCGTGGAGCCCCATGTGGGGCTCAGTCTCAAGAAGTGGGAGATGGTGATCTGAGCTGAAATCAAGAGTCGGATGCTTAACTGACGGAGCCACCCAGGCGCCCCTGCGTTGATTAGTTTTTTAAAGAAACAGACATACTGTTCCAGGACAGCATTTTACATACACGATTTCACTGAATGCTCATGATAATCCTAGGAGGGAGAACAATGATATTCCTTTCTCAAGAGATAAGAAAATGAAGGCAATTGGCCAGTTTCATAAAGCCAACCAGGTCCCCAAATCCATGCTTTGGAGTTCTGTGCCATATTGGCTTTTCTCCGGAAGGGCGGCAGGCTCCCTCGCTCTGGTGGGTGAAGGGCCCCGCCTTAGGTTGGGGGGAAAAGAACTTCCTGAATAAGCGGCATCCTACTTGTAGGTGGTCACCAAGGTCAGCTGTCTGTGACTAGCTTCAACCCAGTCCATCACAGGCTCGGATCTTCCGCAGCGACGCTGTAACATGTTTCTCCGGGTTCTATATCCCAGGACGCGATGACCTCATAAACTCATAATCAAGTTTGGTGATTACAAAACCACTCAGGAAGAACGTGGTTGCTATGCGCTCCTCTGAAGTAATGACCGAATATGGGAGATCATTTAAATCCGGTTGAGATCACTCCAATTTCGTTACCCAAGATCTCTTGGTGGTTCCGGGCGTGAGATAGAGAGTTGGCGCATAATCTAACATCTTGCAGAATCTCAGAGATAATCTAACCGTGAGAAGCCTTCCCTATGTATCTCGTCAAAGATCCGGCAGTTCATTAAACTAGCTGGTAAGCGATGGGTTGTCAAGGCACGCCTAGATATGCCATCCCGTCAATAGACCCCAAACTTCCCCTGCATTGTAGCCGCTAGGCACGAAAACCCAGGGCAGAGAAGAGAGGGAAGGGATAAGATCAGGAGCTCATGCTTTGGTGGACCTTCTCTGCTCCAAACATACAGCAGCGACACATAAACTATTGAAACAGAAAACCCCAAATGCCTGGATACACTCAAAGGTAAGACGATGCTGGAGGATAGAAAAGATCAAGCAGGGAAGAGGTGAAATATTGCAAGGGCAGAAATGTAAAGCAGAGAGCACACCGCAGCCCCGGGTTTGCTGTTTTTTTTTTGGGGGGGGGAGGGTCGGAAGTCAGTGGGAATGATTGGAGAGAACTAAAAATGTTGAGCCTTCACGCCAGGCTCACTGCTGGAAGTGAGGGGCAGACTAGGTCATGAAAGGAAGTGGGGAAAAAAATAAACAACCCTGGCCGACCGCCACCTGGGGAGGTGGCATTTATAAGCCACAAGACTGGGGAGGTAGGAAGTCAGAGATGGCCTCAGAACACAGTCACCAGTTGGCATATTACCTGATTTTGCATAACGTGAAGACCGCAAGGGGACAGGGGAGTCCTGAAACGTCATTGTAAGACTATGGCTTGGCCAGGGGGCAGGTGGAAGCAACTGTATAAAGACTAGATGGGTGGGGATGTGAGCCCAGAATGAGAGAGAGAGAGAGAGAGAGAGAACTTTCCAAGAGAATAAAAAATTGGAATCTGAATCCACTCCAAGTTCACCCTCTGGAACAGACTGATAATGACTTCAAAATAAATGTATGTGGCATGCTCAGGGAGATACAAAAAGGAATGACTTCTGTTTTAAACTAGAGCAAGAAATTATTTAAAAAGATATCAGAGGAGTGCCTGGCTGGCTCAGTCGATGGAGCGTGCGACTCTTGATCTCAGGGTTGTGGGTTCAAGCCCCACGATGGGTGTAGAGATCACTGAATCATAAAATTTTATTTTTTTAAATGTTAATTTATTTTTGAGAGAGAGAGAGAAAGAAAGAGTGAGCAGGGGAGGGGCGGGGGGGGGGGGACAGAGGATCTAAAGCAGGCTCTGAGCAGAAGGCAGAGAACCCCATGCAGGGCTTGAACTCACGAACCGTGAGATCATGACCTGAGCTGAAGTCAGACACTCAACCGACTGAGCCACCCAGGCGCCCCTAAATAATAAAATCTTTTTAAAAAGTTGGGGCACCTGGTGGCTCAGTCGGTTCAGCGTCCGACTTCGTCTCAGGACATGATCTCATGGTTTGTGGGTTCAAGCCCCACGTAGGGTTCTGTGCTGATGGCTCGGAGCCTGGAGACTGCTTTGGGTTCTGTGTTTTCCCCTCTCTCTTTGCCCCTCCCCTGCTCACACTCTGTCTCTCTTTGTCTCTCAAAAAATTGAATAAACATTAAAAAAAAATAATAAAAAAATTAAAAAGCCTTAAAAAAATAAAAAGCCATCAGAAACAAAGTAGAAACAAGCGATGGTAAAAAGAAACAAACTGAAATCTTCCAGTCGTGGAAAGAAAAAGTCACTGAAGTTTTAGAAATTAGTCTGTAGATGGGGTAAACTTGACACTTGGGCAGACAGAGAGGAGCAGTGAATTGAAAGAGAGACAAAGAGAAATGTAATAGACAAGGCGATTAATTGCATCTCCCTTCTGGGAAAAGTCAACATGCTCACATTATCTGGATTTTACCAATCTCTGCACATGATTCCGTCTTCAGATCCCTGTTCATTAGTGTTCATTTTTAATGTTTATTTCTTTTTGAGAGAGAGAGAGAGAGACAGAGACAGAATATGAGTGACAGAGGGGCAGAGAGAGAGAGGGAGACACAGAATCCCAAGCAGGTTCCAGGCTCTGAGCTGTCAGCACAGAGTCTGACATGGGGCTGAACTCAGAAGCTGTGAGATCATGACCTGAGCCAAAGCTGGATGCTTAACTGGCCATCCGGCGCCCTGAAATCACACATACTCAAACTCAAATGTTGCCCTATGTAGCAATTGTGGTGGAACGAATCTGTGCTTTCAAAACAAGTATGGAAGAGCTGACTGGGGCGCCTGGGTGGCTTGGTCTGTTAAGCGTCCAACTCTAGCTCAGGTTATGATCTTGGAGTTCAAGCCCCGTTTTGGCTCTGTGCTGACAGCTCAGAACCTGGAGGCTGCTTCTGATTCTGTCTCTCTCTCTCTCTCTCTCTCTGCCCTTCCCCTGCTTGTGCTCTGTCTCTCTCTCTCAAAAATAAATAAACATTAAAAAAAAAGAAGAACTGACTGTATTTAAAATATTGAAATGTTAAGCAATTCCAGAATTTTCCATTAATCTCTTCTTTTTTCTTTTTGTTTCCCCCAAGGTTAGTCAAGTGAAGCAGTGGAGAAGGAACAAAGAAATCTGTAACTGGCTATGATCAATTAGTTGTAAATTAATCTCTTATTTAACATTTTGATTGCACCCAAAAAGATGATTTCGTGAACAATTTATATGATATAATCTAGGAGTTTCAGACACTAGAATGAAAGAGTGATTATAGAATTTTAATGGACACCCAAAAAAAAGTTCTGAATGGTGATCTAGGAATTCTTTATAAACTTCCTAGATTTTGAGCCCCCATTAAAAAAAATCGGGGTGCCTGGCTGCCTTAGTCTGTAAAGCACGCGACTCTTGATTTCAGCGTCTTGAGTTTGAGTCCCAGGTTTACTTAAAAAAAAAAAAAATGACTGGGGGCACCTGGGTGGCTCAGTCGGTTAGGCATCTGACTTTGGCTCAGGTCATGATCTCACGGTTCAGGAGTTCAAGCCCAAAATTAGGCTCTGCACTAACAGTGTGAAGCCTGCTTGGGATTCTCTCTCTCTTTCTCTGCCCCTCCCCCACTCACACTGTGTCTCTCTCTCTCTCTCTCTCTCTCTCTCTCTCTCTGTCTCAAAATAAATAAATAAACTTAAAAAACTTTAAAAAATTTAAAATGACTATTGGGGCATCTGACTGGCTCAGCTGAGGAATGTACAACTCTTGATCTCTGGGTCATAAGTTCAAGCCCAACTTTGTGGGTAGGAATTACCTTTAAAAAATCTTTACAAAAATGACTACTGTATTTTGGGCCAAACACAACTTCAAAACTTGCCATAACATTAAAGGCTATTTATTTCTTCAATGGAATAAAAAGTCTTAGTAATCAGATTGGGAAATGATCTAATATTAGAAACGTGGTTATAGGTTAATGTGTGTATATATCTTTTTGCACTAAAAGGTTATTTTATTTTTAAGTTTAAGATTGTTAATATTATAATACATTTCTGATTTTATGGGAAGTTTGGATTTTCACAAAGGTACATTACAAAATAGCCCTTTTCCCTCTGATTTATTCAACTTTACCTGGGAGCATCCCATAGAGGAGAAAAATCTTTGGGGATTTCTTACATTCAATACCACTTTAGTTTATTTAAAAAAAAAGATTTTATGTGTAAGTAATCTCGACACCCAACGTGGGGCTTGAACTCACAACCTTGAGACTAAGAGTCCCATGCTCCATCGACTGAGCCAGCCAGGTGCCATTCAATACCATCTCAGAAGTTCTTTCCACCACATATTACATGATGATAAGCAATGGATATGAATTAATCTTCAGATATGCAGTAAGATACGAATCTTGGCTGAAGGCTTTTGCACATACTTCATGGGCTTTGTCTCCAGTACAACTTTCCTGAGGTCAAAGTGGGCTTAGGTGATCATGCCAGTGTTTACACATTAATTAATCGTTATCGATACAAAGTAGATCAGCCAATGAACATTTCAATACCCAGAGTAAAATCTCTGGACCCTCATGGTCCCTGAGATTTATTTCCTTTCTTTATCTGAGAAATTTCTCTGCCTTACCACCAGCAGAATTTCTACATTTATCATTTACCTCCTCATCACCTTTAATTTCTTGTCCATTAACTAAAAGCAAAAATCCTTGAAATCATGTGAGTAGGTGAGAGAAGGAAAAGCAGGGGCAAAAATTTCCTAAAAATAAAGCCTCCTCCTCATCTACTTGGAAGCATCAATATCTCTTATAAATGGAAATGCTTCAAACCAAACACTTCTCTCCATCCCAGTTCAAGTCTCTGGAAGGTTTCAGGATCGGCGACAGAGAATAATCTTATTCTAAGATCAATTGCAGCCCATTAACTTGATGACATTAGTCGGCAGGAACGTGAACATCACGTATTCTGGCTATTTCCTTAAAAAGATTTTATTTACTGGAGTATTCGGTGAGTCGGCAGTCAGAAGATGCCTGGGGTCTGTAAGTTAGAAACCTACCAGTTGTTCAGGAGGACAGCTTTTCCTGGTCTAAGCTTACCAGAAATGTCTCTTTGGGGAGTCTTAAAGAAGACACCGAAAACAGCACATCTAACAACATCGTTTCAATAAAAAACGACAGTCCTTCCCCATGACCGCTGCTTCCTGCCGGCCTGGACGCTTACCCAGGGCGTGATGCCAAATGCTGTTCAGTAAGAGCGATCCCACGAAGGGGTCAAAGCCGTTTGGTCAAGGTCTGTCTGGTACACTGGCCAGTATTAGCAAAACTGAAGAAGAAGATGGAGTGTATTTCCTTTTGGCACCGTTCTCCAAATATTTCTGGAGACAAAAATCTATGATAAGAGTCGGGCAGCTGAGAAGGAAGAGGGAGGCAGCTATGAACAGAGCGTGAGTGTGTGGGGGGCTGGTGTGGTGGGGTGGGGAACTGGAAGCCTGGAACGGCCTCTCCCCTTCGCCCATTTTGCCCACCCTCCTCTGGCAACCACCAGTTTGCCCTCTGCATTTTATGGGTCTGTTTCTGCTTTGGTTTGTTCGCTCCTTTCTTTTGTGTTGTGGATTTCACAGCTGAGTGAAATCACATGGTATTCGTCTTTCGCTGTCAGACTTATTTCCCTTCGCACAAGTGATTCTAAGTCCACCTATGTTGTTGCGAAGGGCAAGATTTCAGTCTTTTTTACGGTTGCGTACTATTCCGTTGTGTTTACGCACCACATTTTCGTCCATTCCTTTATCAGTGGGCGCTTCCCTATCTTGGCTACTGTAAGTAATGCTGCAATAAACATAGGGGTGCATAGACCTTTTCAGATTAGTGCTTTCATTTTCTCTCCCCAAATCCCCAGTGGTGGAAGGTGGAATTACTGGGCCTTATGGCATTTCTTTTTTTTTTTTTAATTTTTTTTTAACGTTTATTTATTTTTGAGGCAGAGAGAGACAGAGCATGAACGGGGGAGGGGCAGAGAGAGAGGGAGACACAGAATCGGAAACAGGCTCCAGGCTCTGAGCCATCAGCCCAGAGCCCGACACGGGGCTCGAACTCACGGACCGTGAGATCGTGACCTGAGCTGAAGTCGGACGCTTAACCGACTGAGCCACCCAGGCGCCCTGGGCCTTATGGCATTTCTAATTAATTTTTTGAGGAACCTCCATACTGTTTCTCCAGGGGCCACACCATCTCTGATCTGATCCTTAATAAGATACCTACTTTGACAACTCTCCCACGTTCAGGACATCTCGAGGGTTTTCCTCCCATAAAGGACTCCTCTGATGGCAATGAAGGAAGTGGTATGATTAAGGCTTTTCACGGTTATTTAATTAAATTAATTAATTAATTAATTAATGAGAGAGAGAGAGAGAGCAGGGGGAGAGCAGCAGAGGGAGAGAGAAAAGCCCAAGCAGCCTCCATGCTCAGTGTGGAGCCCAATGTAGGGCCCGATCTCACGACCCTGGGTTCAGGACCTGAGCTGAAATCAAGAGTCCGACTGAGTTCAACTGACTGAGCCACCCAGGCACCCCAGTTGTGACATTTATAAGTTCTCTCTCTGGTGTGAGCACTCAACCAGAGCATAAATTCAATGCTCTAAGTGACGGTTTTCTCACAGGTGATGCATTCATAAGGTTTTGCCCACTGTAAATTTTCTAATGTTCACATCGGATTTTGTAAACATTGAGAGACACCCTACATTCATGGCATTCGGAGTTCTCTCCTAGTTTGGATTCTGATGGGAAGTAAGAGATGATCTTTTACTTAGACACCACCCTGCATTTAATACACAGCAACTAAATAAAAACCTCATTGGTCACCTTTGGAGCACCCTAGGGAACAAACTGTACCCCAGGGTAGCCCAATAGTTGATGAGAAGTTTCTTTTTATAGGAACAATCCATTTATAAAGGAAGGAATTACAGATTATAGAATATAACTATCTCGCAACTCCTAATAAATGATCAGCAGGTGCTTATACCAGCGAAGAGAGAAATCCAGACACGTGCCTTCCGATAGAAGAACACAAGTCCCCTATGAAGTATTTTTGCCAAAAAATTGAACTTGAATGGGATCAAGCCTCTCGTGCCGTCAGTTTATAGGAAACACAGGAAAGCAGAAGAACATTAACATATCGTCCCAGTTAGTGAGCAAAATCTGGATTGTAGGAAACTTGACAAAAGACCTAGTTTTTCAAAGAAATATGTTAAAAGAAATAAATGTCAGGGGGAGTTATAGAAAGAGATTCAAGTGACATGCCAATTAACTTCAAAGTGTAGAACTTATTTGGATCCTGTCTCAAACTGTGAAGAATGCAAAGAAATTTACAGCAGGCAGGAGAATCTCAACAATCACTTGATTTTTAGTAACATTAGGACTTATTTATATATTAGAGTAGGTTCTATGCCCAACGTGGGGCTTGAACCCTGGGCCGAGAGATCCAGAGTGGCGTGCTTTACCGACTGAGCCACCCAGGCACCCCGGGACTTTGTTTTAAACGAATACAGGTATGTCACTGTTTCAAGGGTCATCTTTAGAAATGTGAACTTTAGCGTTTATACGTAAAATAATATGATGCTGAGACGTGCTCCCAAATAAAGGGGACGGTGTGTGTCGGTGGTGGAACCGCGGCGAGCTATCGATCGAACGCGACAGGATGACCTTTGAAGCTGGTGGGCAGGTACAGCCAGGGCGCGTGGGGGCGCCAATGAGAAGGCAGCGGCATTCTTGGAAGGAGACGATGGTAGCTGCTATAATGGCTGCCAACGCAGACACCTGAAGAGACCGCGTCAACAAGTCCCTCGGTCCCTGAAAGCTGAGCTTCCTAAAGCAGCTCAGCTGCAGGCGGCCTGGGGCGCGCCCAAAGCGGCTGGTGGACCGTCAGCTCCGGACCTCCGCTCCCACCGCCGCTTCTCTTCCTCGCCAGCGGAGGGCGCGCGCAGGTGCGCTCCGATACGCACGGCCGCGGCCACCAAGGGGGGCAGCTGCGCACGCGCCGCGGAGGCTACGGACCACATTTCCCAGGAACGCTTGCGTGCCTGGCCCCGCCCAGGGCCCCAGAATCCTTTCCAAGCCGGAGCCTGGCTTCTGCCTGGCCTTCTCTGGGCTGCGGAGTTGTTTGTCCTGCGGGTTCCGGCGTCATAGTTCGGGGAGCGGCAGCTCTTGCACCGGGGCCCCTTTTGGCCGGGTTTTAGACCCGAGCCCCTCCTGCAGGAGGCGAGCTTGGTCCTTTGGCTGTCACTTCCCAGTCAGCCAGACGGCGGCTCGCCCCGCCACACGGGTGTGGACTTGCAGCCTCTTAGAGGCGGGAGGAAGTTGGATGCCGATGCGGAGTGCGGGTCACAAGGAGTTTCAAAGAGGGCTCATTTCCCAGAAGCTATCCTCCCTGCGGTCTTGTTTAAGCGACCGAAGTTAGGGCGGGAGGATGCCCGAGACACACGGTGGTTAGGAACCGAGTGCTAGCCTTGAACCCACGTTCCCTTAAGCAAGACTGGAACACGAGTACGTGAACACTGGAAACTCCAGAAAGGGAAGACCTGGAACCCGCTTAGGTAGACCTCTCAACCCACGTTCCCCACCTACCGGGTGTCTCCTCTGATTTAAGACGAAGGGTTACAGGCGCACAGGCGTAGTGTGGCCGGCAGAGGGCAGCGTTGGCCGCTTGCTTCCTCAGGGCTAGTGTTCTGTCCCTCGGGACCGGACGGACTCCTGGCGATGTGCCTTCGTATGCCTTTACTTTCACGCCTCAGAGCTCTTTTATTTACTGACACTCTCGCCCCTCTCCCACACGTCCGATGAGCGTTTGCTCCTTTCCTTAATCTGCCTGGTGTTTGGCTCAGCCAGTAGACCTAAACCCCCACTCCACTGTGTGGACGCATAGGTGGCTAACTTGTTTCATAAAAGGTCGGTAAGTATCTTAGGCTTTGCGGTCTCTTTGGGTTTCACAACTTTGAGGTTGTTGCAGGAAAGCAGGCAAAAACCATACTTAAATGAATATGGCTGTGTTCCAATAAAACTTTATTAACGCTGAAATTTGAATTTCATGGGTCAGGAAATAATTCTTTTCCCCCCCAACCATTTTAAATGTAGTATATTCTACTCCAGTGTAAAATATGAATGAAGGAATATCCCAGATGTAGTTTTTAATCGGTGTACCGCGGAGATCATTACTTTTCAACCTCTGCGTATGGATCAGATTTGGAATGACCAAAGATTTTTCTTCAGGGAAAGACCTCTACTCTGCAGTCTTGAAACAGGCAACTTCTTTTGAGTTTCTGTCCTTCCTACATATAAGCCCTAATCGCCCCCAAATTCTTGGTGGGAGATTTCCCCTCTTCTACACTAGAATGGACAATATCGGGAGAGGCGATATGCCAAGGACCCTGCACTTCCCTAGGTATTCCTGTTGGATATGCCAAGATTGCGAGGTCTTAATCGTGCTTTACCTGGGCCATTTCTTAGCCTTGTGTTCACAGCAAGCAAACAGGCAAAGCAGGGGCTGGAGGGGGGTCAGGGAAGGCAAAGAGCATGCTTGGTTACAATTTGCTATAAAAGTAGTGATTCCCCCAACTCAGCGTTGCTTTCCTGTAAGGCAGCCCACTGTTTGTGCTGGAATTCATCTGGGCCCATCTGTGGAGCTATGAGTCTAATAGAGCCTTCTCCTTTGTTAGGAGCATATATTCTAGTTGGAAAGATGGTCATTCTTCTGAAGGTTTTTTATTTTTTTAAAGTCACTTCTGCCCCCATCGTGGCGCTCAAACTCACGACCCCGAGGTCCAGAGCTGCGTGCTCTACCAACTGAGCCACTCAAGTGGCCCTACGATAGTCACTCTTGATGCCCCTCACTCCCAATCCAAATCCTTAGCAAGTTCTAGAGACTCTACCTTCAAAATACATCCTGGGTTGGGTCACTTCTTACCACCTCTGCTGCAACCACCATTTCTCCTCCGAATCACTGGAATTCCTGCTTCTGCCCTTGCTGCACTTTAAGACATTAGAATCACCTGGGGAATTGAATACTGATAATTCAGATGGATAATTCTCTATCCCAAATGAAGTAAGTCAATATCCCTCGACGTGGGGCCCGGGCATTGGTAATTGTAGAAGCTCCCCAGGTCGTTTCAATGTGCAGCTAAGAGTGAGAATCCACTGCCGTTGACAATGAGAGGATATCGTGGCGTGTCGAGCAAATGGCGACGTGGTCAAATGCACTACTCAACCTGTAGAGCTGTTATGTGGTGGCCTCACACGTTTTCACAGGGCTTGAGCAAAGTGTGGCAGATACACTGAAAGGGGTAGATCAGGGGCAGGATGAACATTTACCTGGTTATGAAAGAATCAGAACGGAAGCTGATTAAAAGCCTGAAATGAGGTAGTGGCAGTGGGGATAGAGAAGAGACTGGACTGGAACACATGGAAAGTAAAGCCAATAGGATTGTAACTACAGGTGAACTAGCCTCTCAAAGTTACCGTGAATTAACATAGAGATTTGGGGATGAAAGTTCTGTTTTAGATTAAACCACTGAAGGTACTTTTGAGATAGTTCCAGATGACAACATTGACTATATGGTTCTGAAGCTGGGGAAAGATCTGGGTGGGAGACCAAAACTGAAGTGAGGGTAGAGAGGAGTGCATTCTTGATGGGGCTAGTCTCATTGAAAGATCTGAATTTAGGAAACTATAGAGAAGGGGAGACAAAAATAAACTTTCCATGCTCTAATCTCATCAAAATACAGTTTTATAAAATTGTAGGTACATACTGTTTGTGCTCGGGATTTCCATTAGCATTAATTTTACAGGAAGAATTCAACTAAGTGCCGGAGGCATGGGTCCGAACCCTTATTCTGTCGCTGTAGGACTGTATGACCTCAGGCAAGACACTTCAGCATCATGGGTATCACTTTCCCCATCCATACAGAGGACTTAGCGTTGCTTGCGAGTTCACACACATATTTACACAGATCACTGTAGTGCACATGCTTGCCATTCTTAATGGCTACAGTGTTCCAAGGGGCTAGTAACTGTAGTGAAATATAGAGCCAGGAAGAGAGTAACAAAATAGAGGACTAAGCACATTTACAGGCACATGCAAGTGAGTTGATACCAGAAGATACAGTTGAAGAATGAAACCTAACACTCTTAGTTTTGAAGACCAAATAAAAGTTTAGCAAGAAAAACTAGCACTTAGATTTGCAGGAAACAGATCCTCAGGGTTCAGATTTAGATCTTATCAGAAACCTGCCTTAAGGAATGTGATGGGAAAGATGATTAGCTTATAAATACATGAATTACCAAGACATGTAATAGTTAAGACATACTAGGTACCACGTACTAACTGACATGCTCCCTTCCTTAAACTCTGCTGGTCCTGGTACAAGACCTCTTGGGGTTGCGCTTGCTGCTTTCTAGTATACATATCACTTCCGTCCTCTCCAGTTTAGTTGTATGCTTAAAAGGCTAAGTTGTTTGCTCCCCAGTTTGTCCCAGTATGTAATGACGGCTCTTCACTGATGAAATGAGTGCAAAGAGTTGCCTTTACAAGAACTAAGTTGAATGGTTAAGACCCAAAGGCTACCTGCTAATGACACCCCAGCAGCCACGAGCATACCTAGTGTCCGGATCTTGGTTTCTAAATAGTTGCTGACTTAGCCAGGGATTGCGGGAGACATGGCTCATTCCATATCTGGGGCATTGAACCTGAGATCTCTTGTGTCAGAAGGCAATGAAGTCCCCAAAGGCTAGAGAAGGAATGACAAGGGACATAAGAGCTACTGGAAGGGTTCCAACTGGCCACATGTGGGACAATTTGAGCAACAGAAACAATGGCCATGATTGACGTAAACACATGGAATAATCTGTCATCACTGCCAACTCCTCACTCTGAAAACTGGTAAGTAAAGAATTTAAGTAGCACCTTGCCTCTAGTGCACTTCCAAATGGCAGAAAGCTCTGCCTTACAGACTTACGCATCAGGAAACGTTGAGAGAATGATAGAAAATTGCCGTTTTGACAATCTTAAGGAAATAACTGATTTGGGGAACGATCGTCATCACTGGGTACTACAAGTACCAGGTGAAAAGTTCTTGGTGAACAAGCTATCCACACCCTGCCGGCGTCAGTCCGGATTAACTGCAACAGAAAAAACACATCTGCACATTGGGAAGATACGGTGATTACCATGATTCACATCACGGATGGTCAACCGTGATGTTGACCTGATACTAATCAGACTTTTGATTTGATGCAACAGGAGACACATCGGTGAAGTGTTAATATTAAACATGTATATTTAACCTGAATCCAATCAAGGCTTTGGCCATAAATACTAATTTACAGAAGCCACAGGGGGTGCAGGAACAAGATAAACCATATGTAAACAATCCGTTAAATCCTGAATGTGAGACATTCTACAACTGACCTGCTCTATTAAAAAAAAAAAAAAAAGTCCTAGAGAAAATCAGAAGTGGAGACACCTGGACAGATGAAACAGACATAGTAATTGAACATAATGTGTGAAACTTGTTGGGATCAGCAGGGAAAATTTAAACATGAAACATTAAAGATTAGAGAATTCTTACTCATTTTTCAAGGTATGTAATGTATTTGGTAATGTGAAAGTCCTTATTTTTATGAGATGCATGCTGAAGTATTTAGGGGTGAAATGTCACGTCTAAGTAACTTTCCAGTCGTTCAGTAAAAAATGTTAAAATTTTAAAGCTAGGTGGTAGATATACCGTTCATTTTATTATTAACTTTTCTGTATATTTCAACATCTTTGTAATAAAAAGTTGTGGAAAATAAGACTATGTGCTAAAAAAAAAAAAAACCAAAAAACTTGAATTACATGTGGATCAGACAACTGTAAAAAGTGGGAAAAATACACAAAGATCCATGACTCTCCAGTATTCTGTTACTGTCTAAGGGCATCCATTGCCTCAGCGTATCAGTGGAAGACTTTATAAATGCATTATTTACATAAAACAAAGGCAGGAAATACAAATTAAAGCGAAAAAAGGCGCTATGGACTGCAATACTCCACACATTCATGCCAGGAGGGGAAAAAGTGTTGTGTAAGATTTGAAGTGGCATTATAAATAAAAATTGCATCTTAAGTACAACGGTTATTTCTAACATGGTAACTATGGCATAAGCCTAACTCGAATATTATGCAACCTGAAGACAATCTACACTTTGTGAAGGAGGATTCCATGACATCAGGGTTAACTGAGGTGAAGACAAGGGAAAGCGGTAGCTTCTTGAAGAAAACACTCAACAAGAAAGCCTTGAAGATGCTAGCACCCCAGGTCTTTCCTTCGGCACCTGTCTGCAGGACGTTTGCTATCAACAGTAACATCCAAACGAGACTATAATGGTCAATCATATGGTTAAAATGGTATTTATGGCAACAGAATTTAGATCAGTTTTTCTTCATCTAGCTCAGGAAAACTTCCTGTGCAATGACGTCCCACGATTTCTTTAGGAATATCCCCACTGTTAAGAATTCTGATTCTTCAATTTTAAGTAGTTCCTCTTACCCAGCGAATGACCAGTATTTGTCAAGTATTTCTTTGCACGTGTGCACAAAAGTATTTTAAATTCAACCACCTTACTCCATATCCGTTAATTATACCTTATTACTCAATTCTAACTTACCTACTTATTAATTCAACCGACACAGATCGACCACAACCTCACGCAAGGCACTGAAGAAACAATTAAGAGCAAGATGAAATCTCAGCTCTCAGAATATGGTCTTATATTCTGATCGTGGAATGCTGTGGATATTAAGCACAATAGTATCTTTACCTGTTTCTATTTGCATTTCTGCCTGTTTTCCTTTTATGTTCAGGACCCCACAAACTTAGTTAATATTGTCTAGTGATTGTTGCATCAATGACAGTTTCTGCATCAATGCTTTTTCCAGTAAATGTTTTGACATTTTAAGAGTCATCCCTATTTTACTTACATGTATGAAAAAGAACCAATTCCAATTATTCTTTTAAAATCAGTTGCTTCATTTTTAGTTCTTTCTTCTAAACAGGCTGAATTTGGTCTTAATTAGCCACTCTTACTTTCTTAGGTAACCCAAGTCCGACAATAGTTCATGTTGTAAGTTACCTGTGTATTCTTTCTTCACTAAGTTTTCACCCTTGATTTTTTTCCCTGACCCACTTTCTGTAGTGAACTTAAATCTATTTTCCATGACTTGTTTTTCCCTCACACTATGTAAATAGCTGCTTTCACTACTGCTTTGTCTTGGGATATGGGATTGCATTTGGCAACCCATTTTAGTACGCTTCCTATGTCATTCTGTGACAGTACTTAATAGTTAAGACCATGTCCTTCGTCACATTTCACTACTTCAGTAAGCTTTCTGTTGTTAAATCAGCTGTGGTTTTCAGCACAAGCCCTGTGAAGATCCAGTTGGGAAGTCTGGGCCCTGAGCACAGTAGGCACTCGAGAAATGGGTCTCAATGGAAATGGGCTTTCTATGGCAAAATAGCCACAGGGGAACCTCAAGTTAGGAGTTTAGGAGTCAGGTGAAAAAAAAAAAGGTAACTTTCTTATTTTTTCCTTTAGGATGACAGATGTCAAAACCTAGTGAAACTAAGGCTAATATGTTTTAAAGGTGAATTTAAGGATGGGTGTTTAATTTTTGCCTGTTTAATTTGTACACGTCTAAAGGTTATATATACATTAGCTATCCTAACAGATCATGTTTCATTAAGCTTCTCTTCCTTGAATATTTCAGTAAAGGAAAATGTAATTACACAGTTGTCACATAGAAATTAAGATACTTTCCACTGTATATATTTTGCAAACCTACTGGCTCCACACGGCAGTTATGGCATTAATAGGAAAAGGGAAGGGAACCCCTTATGTATTTAAGGCTTCAAAGCTGGGAAGTAATAAAGGCCTTAAAGCAGCTTTTTCAATTATCCCAAGATTCTTTGCTAGTGTGAAATCCCTACTTGATGGAAGCTTTCCCAAGTTACATTCATAAGGTCTCATTAAGAAGTACTTCGAATACACTAAGAGTTGATGAGTTACAGATTGGGTTTCTCTCTGGAATGAACTGAACTAGTATCAAATAAAGGTTAAGAAGTGAATAAAGTTTTCTTTTTAAATTTCACATTAAATTTAAATAGCTTATATCCACATTACTAATTCTGATACTTCTTTTGATACTTCTGCTGATATCTAACATATATTGCACTCTTTTGAATAATGTTTTAACGGAGCACAAAATAAAATTCGGGTGAACTGTAAAACCTAAGTGAAGTCATCTGCCACATCCATTAATTATGATGTCTGGCACCAGTATGAACACGCTGATGCTGAATGAGGTTCGTACTCTGGGTGAAGGTTTTACCACATATACGGCATGCATAGGGCTTCTCTCCTGTGTGAATTCTCTGGTGTTGAATAAGGCATGTTCGCTGGCTAAAATCTTTATCACATTCATTACATTTATAGGGCCGTTCTCCAGTATGAGTTCTCTGATGTTGATTAAGTGACGAGGAATAAATAAAAGCTTTCCCACATTCATTACATTTATACGGCTTCTCTCCGGTATGAATCCTCTGATGTTGAGTGAGATTGGCACCCTGTCTATATGCTTTCCCACATATATTGCATTTGAAGGGTTTTTCTCCATTATGAATTCTTTGATGCTGAGTAAGGTGTACGCTCTGGCTGAATGCTTTTCCACACACGCTGCATTTATACGGTTTCTCCCCAGTATGTGTTCTGTGGTGTTGAGTGAGGTTTGCACTCTGGCTGAAGGCTTTTCCGCATATCTTACATATATAGGATTTCTCTCCAGTGTGAGTAGTCTGATGTTGAATGAGAGTTGAGGAATGAGCAAAGGCTTTTCCACATTCATTACACTTATAACACTTCTCTCCGGAATGAATTCTCTGATGTCGAATAAGGTAAGTACTCTGACTAAACACTTTCCAACACTCATTGCATTTATACGGTTTCTTTCCGGTATGTATTTTTTGATGCTGAAGAAGGTGTGTACTCTGACTGAAAGTTTTCCCACACTCGTTGCATATATAAGGTTTTTCACCGGTGTGAACTCGCTGATGATTAATCAGTGATGAACTGTGGCTGAAGGTTTTACCACATTCCAAGCATTTATATGGTTTCTCTCCAGTATGTGTCCTTTGATGTATAGTCAGGTGTGCACGCTGACTGAAGTCTTTTCCGCAGTCATCACACTTATAGGGCTTCTCTCCAGTATGAATTCTCTGATGTATGGTAAGGTGTGCACGCTGGCTGAAGGCTTTACCACACTGGTGGCATTCGTATGGTTTTTCTCCAGTATGCATTCTCTGATGTGCAATAAGGGATGAGATATGCCTAAACTCTTTCCCACATTCTTCACATTCATGAGATTTTTCTTTGGCATGGGTACTTTGGTGTTTCACGAAGGACGGGTTCTTCCTAAACTTTTTCCCACACACGTTACACTTATAAGGCTTCTCTCCAGGGTATATCTTTCTATGTACAATACCATATGAGACATGATTGAAGGTTGCCCTGCCTTCATCATACATAGTTTTATTATCTGATTGGGTACCAAACTGAATAATTAGGTTTGAATGCTTTTCAAAACTATTTCTATATATATCATATTTACTAAGACACTCTTCCATAGGGTCATCTTCTTGTGAGAGGACGGACTTCAAAGGGGAGTTTCTTCCGCTGGTGGGAATTTTCCTGAAGGTATCTGCTGCTTGCCTCTCTAATCTGTCATCGTAGTCATATGGTTCCTCCAACTTGATGGTCTGAGTACCAGTCTTTGTGAACTTAGAAGTATCTGTAACTGGAGTACACTCTTGGGCTTCTGTTTTCCATTCTGAAATAAAAAGAATATAAAAATATAAAAAGTTATCCTCTATTTGGAGAAAGGAAACTGCCAAAACAGAAACAAGATACTGAATGGGAATAAAATGCCTAAAAAGACTATGGCCTGGACAACCTCACAATGTGGTACTTAAAGCTTGGGAAAAGAGAGGGGCGCCTGGGTGGCTCAGTTAGTTGAGCAACCGACTCTTGATTTCAGCTCAGGTCATGATCTCAGGGTGGTGAGATCGAGCCCCACATTAGGCTCTGTGCTGGGTGGGGAGCCTGCTTAAGAGTCTCTCTCTCCCTCTACCCTTCCCCACTTCTCTAAAAAGAAATAAAGGTTTTATTATAATTTTACAATTATTATTTTAATTTTATTATACAATCCTTATTTAAGTTTTTAAAAATTATTTTATTTAGAAAGAGAAAGAGTACGAGTGAGGAGGGGCAGAGACAGAGGGAGAGAGAATCCCAAGCAGGCTCTGAACTGTCAGGACAGAGCCCAATGCTAGACCTGAAGTCACAAACCGTGAGATCATGACCTGAGCCGAAATCAAGAATCGGACGCTTAACCAACTGAGCCACCCAGGCACCTCAATAAATAAGATCTTAAGGGGCGCCTGGGTGGCGCAGTCGGTTAAGCGTCCGTCCGACTTCAGCCAGGTCACGATCTCGCGGTCCGTGAGTTCAAGCCCCGCGTCAGGCTCTGGGCTGATGGCTCGGAGCCTGGAGCCTGCTTCCGATTCTGTGTCTCTCTCTCTCTCTCTGCCCCTCCCCCGTTCATGCTCTGTCTCTCTCTGTCCCAAAAATAAATAAACGTTGAAAAAAAAAAAAACATTAAAAAAAAAAAAAAAGATCTTAAAAAACAAAACAAAACAAAAAACTTGGGAAACGTGACTGCAGAAAACCGGAAGACCAAACCGTTGAAAAAGGAGAGGTTCCTCACTATTCAACATGGGCACAGTGCAATAAAATAGGTTAAGTCAGGTGACAGGATTACGAGAAGTGAAAACACTAGTAAGACTTGGGGATAGCGTGGCCTCACTTCACGGACTGATTCGTATAAAGTAGATGCTAACTCTCCTTAACTCCTCCCAACCTGCTCAGCACAATCCTACATATTATTCCAAAAGCAATTCCATGGAGTGCTCTCCAGGCTCAAACATCTCTAGTAAATCTCTCCTAGTAATAATTCTCAAGGTACAGTCCCCAGACCGGCAGCATAAGCGGATCACTATCACCTGGGAGTGTGTTAAACTGGTGCCCATCCAGACAAGCCCCATCAGAAACTTTGGAGGTAGGGCTGAGCCACCTGTTTCAGGAAGCCCTCCAAGCGGTTCTGATGTGCACTAAGGTTTGAGGACCAGTGGCTTAAAGGAGAAACGTTTAAAAAGTTCGGGGCGCCTGGGTGGCGCAGTCGGTTAAGCGTCCGACTTCAGCCAGGTCACGATCTCACGGTCCGGGAGTTCGAGCCCCGCGTCAGGCTCTGGGCTGATGGCTCAGAGCCTGGAGCCTGTTTCCGATTCTGTGTCTCCCTCTCTTTGTGACCCTCCCCCGTTCATGCTGTCTCTCTCTGTCCCAAAAATAAATAAACGTTGAAAAAAAAAAATTAAAAAAAAAAAAAAAAGTTCAAAATACCTCCACTTGACATATTCTGTCCCTAAATAATCCAGCTGTGCCTATTCTACTGTATCTTCTACCAAACTGCATAGTTAGCTTAACATTTAAATTCTCCACGTAACTTCAAGCTACTTCCTCAAAGCACCTCATACGGGGGCCATATGAAAACCAGACTTAGGCATTCTCTTAAGGTAACTTCTCTACCCATTAAAACAATGGTACGGCCCAGCTGCTGTTTGTCCTTCTAGGAATCCTAAAGTACAGATTAGCTTGAATCATATGAGCTTGCCTTTCTATAGGTCAACATGACTGAAATACCAGCAGTCTCATGATTCAACCATATATGTCGGGGCCATTCAGCACTTGGCCTTGCATTATTACTTCAGAACTTTGTGTGTTTCTTTTATTTCCAACTTAGACACAAACTCTGGGAAAGGCTTATGCTTCTTTTATGCTTCCTTCAGAAAATGGCCCAAGACTTGATATGGTGCCCACTCAACTGAATTGCTGGAATAAATGACAATAATTTGTTGTAAAAAGGTGAACCAAATGAAAGCATACACATACACACAAAAACAAAGTAAACAACAACAAAAATCCCTGACTTCAAACCTAGCTGCAAAGCAATCATAGGTACTGATGCCTATTGTTTCCAGCAGGAGGGTGTAAAACAAATTTAAATTATGGTATCTTTTTCCCTTGAAATCAGGTAAAAAACATAGGACTTCCAAATATTAAGAATTGTGTAATGGAATATAATCAAATATGGGTTTTATAATATAGCAAAAGTGACGCCGGGTAGTTCAGAAATTTTCTAAGATGCAGACCAAAATATAAAAACCTTACAAATGGGGCGCCTGGGTGGCTCACTTGATTGAGCATCTGACTTTGGCTCAGGTCATGATCTCACAGTTCACGAGTTTGAGCCCCACATCAGGCTCTGTGCTGACGGCTCAGAGCCTGGAGCCTGCTTCAGATTCCGTGTCTCCCTCTCTCTCTGCCCCTCTCCTGTGCGTGCTCTCTCCCTCTCTCAAAAATAAATATAAAAAAAATAATAAAAATAAAAAAAACCTTAATATATCCATTCCATAGACTCATATGCAGTCATTAAAAATAAGAGCTGCCATCAATCAATAAATGACGAGAGTAGGGATAATGGAATATTGATAACTGATAAAGATAACTAGGTAGGTTCACATACATTGACATGTAAGGGTGTATAGGACACATTATGTAGAACAAGATCCACTCTGTGTAAGGATGTGCTATATGTAATATAGATACACATACACAGAGAGTAACAATCTAAGGGGTAAAAATCCTGGTAATGGGTGAGGAGAGGTAGACAAATACTTCATTTTCCTTCCTTGTACTGACTGAATTTACAAATGACTTTTATTACTTTGATTCAAACACAAACATCATAGTTGACATTAGAAAATGCTTGGGAGTGATGTTAAATGAAAAAAGTAGTATCATAACTAGCATGAAAATGCACTGGAACTAGACAAATATCAAAGTGCTAACAAGATTACAGGTTTTTAAAAAATACTTTCCAATTTTCAATAAATTGGATATATGACTTTTATTGCTATTTAGTACTAGAAATGTAGTTATATTATTTTTATATAACAAAAATATTTAAACACAACTCTCTCAAACCAGGATTTGTCCCTCTCCCCTCCAAAAGAACAAAATGAGAATGTTAAGGGACTGTACAGGTAGAGGTGTGCAGGCACACACACACACAAATGAGAGGACCAGAAGCTGAGTTTTATTCTGATTCCAGGAAACCGGATAGTCTATGGCAGAGTGCACCGTATACCTGAAAAGTACTAAAGTGAGAACAAGCTTAAAATAACAAGGCTGAATCATGACCATGAAGAAATGGATATAATATACATTTATAAAAAATGTTTTTTTTTCAACGTTTATTTATTTTTGGGACAGAGAGAGACAGAGCATGAACGGGGGAGGGGCAGAGAGAGAGGGAGACACAGAATCGGAAACAGGCTCCAGCTCTGAGCCATCAGCCCAGAGCCTGACGCGGGGCTCGAACTCACGGACTGCGAGATCGTGACCTGGCTGAAGTCGGACGCTTAACCGACTGCGCCACCCAGGCGCCCCTATACATTTTAAAACCAATCAGCTTACCGGAAATTCAAAAACCGATGTTATTAAACTGTGCTTAAATCTATGTATTTAACCAGAAAGGGCCGGTTGGAAGTGCTGAGTGTCTAGTCAACAGGGCCAAAAAATGGTGCAATACTTCTAGCAGATGAGATCAGTGTTGACTTAGGTAACCAAAGAAAGCTTCAGGGGGAGGTAGGATTGGAGTGGAACCTGAAAGAATGGCTATAGGTCCTGAATAAACAACTATCAAAGTTCTGAGACAGGAGTGGCCAGTGAAGACCAATACTATTGTTCTATTTGTGAATTATCAAAGTTTCCGTTTCCTGAAGCATGACTAATCAGGTATCCACACCAAAGGCTCAACTTATGATGTATCTCTACGCTGGTAAGAAAGGAAAATCCTCAGAGGCCAAAACTCAGGCAAAAGCAGGGAGACAGGAAATCAGCAAGAGCTGACGGAGACAGCTCCTCCATCTGTTTACTGACCTTACACTTCCATTTTGAGGGGCAAGGGCCCAAGGGCCAAAAAACAAAGCCTGAGGCCCTAACAAGGAGGGGGTGCTCACAGGACTCCTGAGCATAGAGGATTACACTCTGCTGAAGGACTGGCTAGAAAAACCAAACAAAACTTAAAAAAAAAAACAACCCTCACTTCTACATAATCTTTTCTCAGTCTTGGTGCTCTTTGGAAGAAGAAAATTCTCCTCCTAAAATACATAACCATAAACTGTCCCCTCTTGTGAATTTACAGTGCCAATGCATGCTACCTGAAAGTCAATCTAAAAAACTTCTCAGGTTCAAATTAAAGTGATCCCAGGGGCACCTGGGTGGCTCAGTCAGTTAAGCGTCCTGCTTCAGCTCGGGTCATGATCTCGCAATATGTGAGTTCGACAGCTCAGAGCCTGGAGCCTGCTTTACATTCTGTGTCTCCCTCTCTCTTTGCCCCTCACGCACGCATGCTCTCTCTCTCAAAAATGAATAAACATTAAGAAAACAAGCGGTCCCAGACTGGCAGTACCCTCCAGAAGACTATCCTGACTTCTAGTTCAGGCTCACTTCCATTATGTCATGCATATTTTCTCAGTGTCTAGAGTGTGCCAAAATCATTCCACGAAGAATTTACTGTGGTAGAGGCACGTTCTGTGCTACAGGTATATATAGGTCATTCTGCTATAAATTATGAGAAGAATTAGCTTTTCAAATAGCATGACCCTTAAAATATCCAATGACCAGGTAAGTTAACAAGTATTAGAAGTCAGTGACTTAAAAAAAAAAAAAGGCAATAGACAAGCAAGAATCAAGAGTCTAGTGCACTTCTCTTGTAGACAGAAAGACACGTAAGAATATCTTTATGATTTCTATTTGCAAAGAGAAACATGGAAGGAAAAACCAGAAATAAATAGGGGGTAGATTGGAACAGAGCAGAAGGGATGGGAGCATATACCTTTCTACACAGTTTTGACTTCTGAACCAAGTTAATGTTTCTACATACTCAAAAACGGAAGATTAAAAACCAGAAAACAAGAAAACACTAAAACTGAATACAAATAGAGTCAAACAAACCCTTAAGCTGTACAGCAAACCCTTAAGACAGCTAAAAGGAAAGAACTGAAGGAACTTTTGAACTTAGTATTCTGTATACCCTTAGTGGGATATACTGTAAGGACAGAAAGGACTTTGAAGAAATTTTGAAAGTTACCCAGTTTATTGGTAGTGATAGGTAGTGACCTAATTCTGAAACCATTTTTCTGTGTGTTACATGACAGGGCGAATCAATATATACTAGTGCTCTTGAGAACCAGGTTGTTCACCGTATGGAAAAGGAAATACAAGATGGAATAGCCTTGCGGTGCTGGATATCAGTTAGAGTTATCAGCGTGAACTCATGATTAAGAGAACCACATACATACATATGCATACTTCCCAGCTCTATCCACTGGAAGCAACGGTACCCACAGTAGTGAGCACACTTCCTGCCCACATTCCGGTTTCTAAGTACTATTCCCTATCAAAATGAACCAGGGTACTTTGGAGAGCCTCCAGGTCTAAGGTAGGCACAAGGTGAGTCAAAAGAACATTCTGTTGTGCTAGAAAGCAAGGGAAGGATTAAAGACTAATGGAGACGTGTCAAAAGGACATTGGACTTGGTTTGCAGGGCTCCTATTACCCAAATTGGGGACAAATGAGCATGAAAAACAAAAAACAAACCAAACCAGGAATTAGTGGACTAATAACACCCTGTAGTTGGAAAAATTCCACTAGTCTACAGTGCTATGTACACATAAATATGAGACAGAAGGAACTTCAGCCAGGTCACGATCTCGCGGTCCGTGAGTTCGAGCCCCGTGTCAGGCTCTGGGCTGATGGCTCGGAGCCTGGAGCCTGTTTCCGATTCTGTGTCTCCCTCTCTCTCTGCCCCTCCCCCGTTCATGCTCTGTCTCTCTCTGTCCCAAAAATAAATAAACGTTGAAAAAAAAAAAAATGAGACAGAAGGAGAACTGTGCTTTACAGGAGAATGCTAGTA
This sequence comes from Lynx rufus, assembly GCF_022079265.1. Classification (NCBI taxonomy): domain Eukaryota; kingdom Metazoa; phylum Chordata; class Mammalia; order Carnivora; family Felidae; genus Lynx; species Lynx rufus. The sequence continues at coordinate 3,649,390 of NW_025814843.1, forward strand.
ATCCTTGAGAAGAGAGGACTGAATTGGAAAATCACCATCTTGCAACCAGCAATATGATAAAGCAAGAATCAACAATGGAGGCCAAAAATGCTTAAATAAAATATTACCAGGGAATAGAATAGTCATGTGGCCTCTAAGTATCACTCCACAGATTGCTTACTGATTATAAAGAAAAAAACCCTGCACCTTTAAAATGGAGAGATCTGGCCGACAGCACCTTAAGCAAAATGAGTATCACTAATGAGACAAATGGCAATGCAAAGTACACACCTGAGGTTGTTTTGGTAAGAATATTTGATCTGAATCTAAACGTAAGGAAACAATCAGGCAAATCTAGGTTGTGGGTCATTCTAAAAAAAAACGTGGCCTGAGGTGCCTGGGTGGCACAGTCAGTTAAGCATCCAACTTCGGCTCAGGTCATGATCTCATGCTCCGTGGGTTCGAGCCTCATGTCGGGCTCTGTGCTGACAGCTTGGAGCCTGGAGCCCGCTTTGGATTCTGTGCCTCCCTGTCTCTCTGCCCCTCCCCTGCTCACACTCTGTTTCTCTCCCTCTCAAAAATAAATAAACATTAAAAAAAATATTAAAAAAAAACCTGGCCTGGATCCTTCAAAAAATGCTCCAAGGAAGGTAGGAAGGAAAGAGAAAAGAAAACAGAAAAGAAATGAGAAAAAAACAAAAAGAAAAGGAAAGGCGGAAAACAATTCTAGACTAAAAGGGACTAAAGACACAGGATAACTAAGTGGAGCACAGGATTCCTGACAGGAGATCCCGGAAGGGGGAGAAAAACTGCATGATATTTGGGGACAGTGGGGGAAGTCTGAATATGGGACAAGATACACATCTTGTATAAATGTGAAATATGTGAGGGGAAAGAACGATGAGCCTATGTCGAAGAATGGGAGATACATGCAGAAATACGTGGGGGGATGTCATGATCCCTGCAACAACTAACTTTCAGATGGTTCTCTGCAAAAGCAAAGTGTGTGTGTGTGTGTGTGTGTGTGTGTAGAAATAAAAAGCAGAAGTGGCTAAATAATGGTAGCTGGTAGTTCCAGGTGACAATTACACAGGTGTTCAATGTACTGATTCTGCAACTTTTCTGTAGGTTTGAAGTTCTTGCGGAGGAAGGCAGGAATGGGAACACCAAAAAGCCCATCAACAAGAAACAGGTTCAATAATTTAGGAGACACACAATAAAATGTGATGCAGATATTAAAAAAAAAAAACAATGAGGAAGTTCTTTATATCCTCACTTGGAACACTTTTCAAGATATACTTAAAACAATTTTTTTTGAGAGAGAGAGAGAGAGAGAGAGAGAGAGAGGGCTTGGGGATGGAGGGACAGAGCGGGAGAGAGAGAATCTCAAGCAGGCTTCACGTGTGAAGCTTGACGTGGGGCTTGACCCCACGACCCTGGGACCTGGACCTGAGCAGAAATCAAGAGTCAGACGCTCAACTGACTGAGCCTCCCCAAGTGCCCCTAGATATACTTTTAAGTAAACAAAAGCAAAGTACAAAACTGTGTGTACTTTGCTACCATTTCTGTTAGAAAATGGAGAAGACATTACAAAAAAAAAATTTTTTTCCTAAACGTTTATTTATTTTTGAGAGAGAGAGACAGAGAGACAGAGACAGACACAGAGAGACAGAGGGTGAGCAGGGGAGGGGCAGAGAGAGAGGGAGACAGAATCTGAAGCAGGCTCCAGGCTCTGAGCCGTCAGCAGAGCCCGACGCAGGGCCTGGGCTCAAACTCGTGGACTGCGAGATCATGACCTAAGCCGAAGTCAGACGCTTTACTGATGACAGAGCCACCCAGGTGCCCTGAGAAGAAGCCCTTTTTATATTGACTTGATACGCAAACAAAACACCTTAACAAAAACAACTAGAAACAAGCACCAGTTCTTGGGTGCTGGGAGAAGCAGGAACTGGGTGAAGGTGCTATACAACGAAAGAACGTTTTTGAATCTTCTGAATTTATACATTTTTAAATTAGAAAATAGAGTAAGTTAGGAAAGTGGAGGCAGGAGGCTACAGGGGTTTGCTGGTGAAACAGAATAAAAGAAATTTAAAAAGAAGGTTTGAAACTTAAAATCTTAGGGATATTCATGCATGCTTAAAAAGGAGGGCAGGAGGGGTGCCTGGGTGGCTCCATCTGTTGAGCGTGCAACTCTGGATTTAGGCTCAGATCATGATCTTGTAGTTCGTAGGATCAGGCCCTGCACCGGGCTCTGCACTGACAGTGCGGAGCCTGCTTGGGATTCTCTCTCTCTCCCTCTGCTCCTGCCCTGCTTGTGTTGTCTCTCTCAAAATAAATAAACTGTGTCTCTTCCTGAAAATGGTATCTGTCAGGAAGCAACGCCGAACAGTTCAGTGCTCTTGACAGGCTGGGATGTCTCTGTGGGGATGCCCTGGCCATACTTAAAAAACAGATCTCACTGCAGTCAGGCTCTGAAGGACAAACAATCCCACGCCAGCTGTGCTCTCACCTGGACTAGGGCCTTCTAAGATTTCTTTTATCACCATCCATGGTTCTTCCAACATGGGAATCACAGTTGGTCGGTACACGGTCAGTCCTGTTCATGAGGAAACAGAAGGAGTTTTATCCCGGAGATAAACGGTTGTTCGAATTTTATTACCTGACTTCTACTTATTTGTGAGGACAGACTTCTACGGGAAAACAATGGTTCACGGACAGGATGTAGTGGGAGAATTAGATCACTGTCCTTTCCAGAGCTAAAATGAACATTTCCTGCCACCCAAGAGGATATGTGCATAGAGATCATGGCGGGAGGAGATCACAGGAAAGGTAGGAAATGGGCAAGGCGCAGTGCTGTGTGGAAGCCCAGGGAAGCCGGGCATCACAGTTTTCAATGATCCTTCACTTAGAAACCTTTTATTTGGGAAAAGGGAAAACATTTCTGCGCCTGAACGGGATGAGCACGCTCACCTCTAGGCCCCATTCTTAGCAAAGTACTTTAGAGACCAACCCATTTTTAACAAGAGAGGAAAGGAGACTTGGAGGGTATGCTGGCAGGAGCGGGCGTAGATGATGCTTACCCAGAGAAACCATGTTCCAGTAGTTCTGTAATGTCACAGTCTTGTACAATTCCTTCTGTACAGGACGCATGATCTCCCAGTCCTCCTGGGTGATATCCACAGCCACATCTTTGAATGTCATTGATTCCTAAAACATCAAATATAACCCGGTTCAAGAACTGGTAGAATGAGGACAGTGAAAATGCCAAGTGTGTGTGTGGTGAGGGGACTCGCAGAATCTTGAGCCTCAGTAAGACCCTAAAGGTCTAGTTAACACCCTCACCCGAGTTATGGATGAGAACACCTGAATGGTCCTACAGGGGAGTCTGAAAATAAAGCAGAATTTATCATCACATTTTTGGCTGGCACTGGCACATGCGTTGCTGACTGCATCTTAAAGAAAAAAGGGCTTTACAAAGATGACACCCTTGAATGGTTGTGCTTTTTTGAGCTTTGCCTCAAGAATTCAGTGTGTTATTGGGGCGCCTGGGTGGCTCAGTCGGTTAAGCGTCAGACTCTTGATTTCGACTCAGGTCATGATTTCAGTTGTGAGATCGAGCCCTGTGTGGGGCTCTGCACTGGACGTTGAGCCCACCCACTGAAGATTCTCTCTCTCTCTCTCTCTCTCTCTCTCTCTCACCCTCCATGACTCCCTTTTTCTCTGCCCCTCCTCCCTCGCTCACACGAGTGTGCACACTGTCTCTCTCTAAAAAAGAAGAAAGAATTCAATGTGCTGTAATTTGAAATTTTAAGCTATATTTGTGTGTCCTACGATGAAATGCAGAGCTCTTCCTTCCTTTTCAAAATAAAATTGAATGGTATTATGGGTACCATTGCTTCCAGTGGATAGAGCTGGGAAGTGTATACATGAGTGTATGTAGTTCATACATACATGAAGTGTACCTGCCTGGCTCACTAGGTAGAGCCTGTGACTCTTGATCTCGGATTTCTAAGTTTGAGCCCCACATTGGGTGTAGAGATTCCTGAAAAACAAAACCTTTAGGAGCGCCTGGGTGGCTCAGTCGGTTAAGCATCTGACTCTTGATTTTGGCTCAGGTCATGATCTCCTGGTTGGTGAGTTGGAGCCCTGCCTTGGGCTCTGTGCGGATAGCCTGGGATTCTCTCTCTCTGCCCACCCACCCTTTCTCTCAAAATAAATAAATAAACATTAAAAAACATCTAAAAATCTTTAAAACTGGGACCAAAACTCACACTGTTGAACTGTTATACTTTTAGATACATTTCTCAATCTGGCAAGGTTAGTATTCCTCTTGGCTCTTTTCTTCCTTTTGTTACACAAAACTGATTACTTCTCCATGTCTTTCAAATGAACTTTACGTTTCTTAAAAAAATCATATTGGGTTTTCAAATTACATTTTCAATTTATAATTTCGGGAGAACAGACGATTTATAGTATTTAAAGCTTCTTTCATGTCTTACAGAATGATACACGATATGGATGTACTATAAAATTTATATTATGTTTAGTCCTAGATATCTTAAATTTTGGGGGTGGGGAATCTTTTTTTGCTTTTAAGTTTATTTTGAGAGAGAGAGAGAGAGTGAGTAGGGGAGGAGCAGAGAGAGGGAGAGAGAGAATCCCAAGCAGGCTCCATGCTAGCAGCATAGAGCCCAGGGCTCGAACACATGAGCCATGAGATCATGACCTGAGCTGAGACCAAGAGTTGACGCTTAACTGACTGAGACACCCAGGCGCCCCTGTGCATGGAATCTTTTATTTCATCTTAACATCTGCCTGATTTTAATGTGTATGTACAAAAGTGATGTTTAAACATTTATTTTGGAGAGAGAGAGAGAGAGAGAGAGAGAGAGAGACAGCACGAGCAAAGGAGAGGTAGAGAGAGAGGGAGACATGGAATCTGAAGCAGGCTCCAGGCTGCCAGTGTCAGGTGTGTATTTTTACAGTAAAACTTTCTCTTAAGATGGCCTGACGTAACACAGACTTACGATCAACATTACACCACAAAACACATGGCCTTTAATTACTTGTTAATGAGAAAAATAACATTAGCAACCACTGCTTATTGATGGCTTACTGTAGTCCAGGCTAACCACAAGTCACATAGTATTTAATCCTCCCAATCTAACAGGTAAATTCTATTTATTAGAGTTTAATAATTCAGGCCAAGTGTGGTCAAGTATCTTGCTCCAAATCATAGGTTCAGAACCACGAACTAATCTGATCATCTGGCTGTGGAGGTCAATCCCTTAACCTCTATGGTTGCTGCCTTACAGTCAAAAAGTGAGGAAGGGCATATCTGGGGAAGGCTCTGGGGAGCCTATTTCCTACACAGGGCAGTCACTTACCTTAACAAACAGGGTGGATTTAAAGAGAGAAACTGATGTTTAAGTCCTAGATTGGGCTTTAGGGGGCAAAGAAGTTACAGGGCCAGGACAGAAAACGTCCTCATACATACACCTCTTAATAAGCCATTTTAAAATCATAGAAGAAACCAACACTTACTTTGGTCACCAAGTCATTTAACCATCCTGCCTGGAAAGCAGGTCTTCCTTTGGGGTCTTCCTCTGGGGTCTCTTGGGGAAGGGCAGAATGCTGAGGAGCAGCTAGGGAAGAAGGGAGACCGTGATGGAGATTAGTCCTGTTTGAACAGCCTACGAAATTCTTCACCAGATAGATGCCTACACTTTCCTACAGTGAGAAGTGAGAAAGAAACCAAAACCAGCACCCACACTTCAAAGAAGCAGAGGGAAGGGCCGATGATTTGTCCTAAGATGTCAAACCAGGCTTCAAAAACAAGTCTGTTCTGGGACGGCTAAGGATACGTACTAAATTCACAATTTTCTACTAAAGCGTCACGTGATGTAAATTTTGTGTGTTGTGTCTGAACAAGGAAATGTTTTCTGGACCCTTTTCTACCTTTCTGCAAGCATGTTATTGTAAAACCTAATTCACAAAAGCAAATGGTTTCTTTGCAGAATGGTTCAAACCTCTGCAGGTGAAATTCCTGAGGGCTCCCACAGGGGTAATTTGGTTTGAGCCTTCGGGTAATATGTGTGTGTGGTCTCCAGCAGTCTGGCAGGGGCAGACCAGGCAGGATGGGGCGCACGTTCAAGTGTGTTCTCACTCACTGAGCTCTGCTCTCGCCGGTTTCTTTAAAGGGCTGCTCTGTGACAGTCCCGGTTAGTCTTCTCTAACCACCCAGGACTCTTCCCCTCTCTGCCCTACAATCCTCACCTTCCTCTTCTAGAATCTGAGTCAAATCCTCCACCAGAGTCACCACTTCCTCACTGCTCTCTGGGTACTGGGACTTCACCCACGTCCTAACCTCCCCAGGCAGGATGGTCAGGAATTGCTCTAGCACCAGCAGCTCCAAGATTTGTTCCTTGGAGCGAATCTCAGGTCTTAACCATTTAAGGCAGAGCTCTCGGAGTTGATTCAATGCCTTTCGAGGACCAGCTATGTCTGGATATGGGAAATTTCGAAAATTCTGTCGACAGGTCTCAGTGTCACGCAAGAGTCTCAAAGCATGCGTTTCCTTCTCCACATTGTGGGGTCCACTCTGAACCTTGTCTGGCTTCCACATTAGAAGGATTTGGGAGCGTGAAGAACTGGTCATCCTCTTGCACGGGGAGAACATTGCTACAGACAGGAAGGTCAGTCTGGCAGTATCCTTTATTTTTCCAGTAGTGAGCCAACTGCTTGAAGTCTCATGCTAGAGCCACAAAGACATTCTCTCAAGGGCTGCTGCAGCCAGGGGCAGAACAAGGTCAAGGTAGAGTCAGCAGCCTTAGTTACAAATTTGGAGCCCAGAACTTGCAGGGATGGTTAAGAGACCCTAAAACACAAGAAAACAGACCACAAAGTCAAGAATTCCTGGTGCTCTTTGCTATGCGCATACACCAACAGAGATCGCCTACTCAGTCTGCACAGATAAACACAATCGGACTTTACCTTGGTCTTCCTCCTCTACATCCTTAGATTTGTATGATAAGTGCAATCTGTTGGGGACAGGGGATGGGAATGCCATCAAAAGGTGGTAATAGAGGGGCACCTGGGTGGCTCAGTTGGTTAAGTATCTGACTTCGGCTCAGGTCATGACCTCACGGCTGGCTTGTGTGAGTTAGAGCCCCGTGTCGGCTCTGTGCTGACAGCTCAGAGCCTGGAGCCTGCTGTGGATTGTGTCTCCCTCTCTCTCTGCTCCTCCCCTACCCGCGCTCTGTCTCTTTCTCAGTAATAAACATTTAAAAAAAATATTTCTAAAGAATTAAAAAAAAAAAAAAAGGTGGTCATAAAAGCAAAGACCTGGATCATGAGCCAAACAACAGATCAAACTTCTAACTTGTTGAAAAAGAAATTAAACTTTTACAGAGGGGGCAAGAAAGCTTCAGTATTTTTCTGTTACTTACAGAAGCTGTAAAGGACGGAACTACCTCTCAAGAACAACAGAGCGAATCTATCAGGTACTTAGAACGATACCTGAGAATTTCTTCTTAATGAAGTGCTCAAGGTTCCCAAGGAAACTGTCAAGGAAAAAAGGGCAAGCCATTTACCTGCTTTGCATATTAATGCCAGACTATTCTAGCTTTTAGCTATCAGAGGGCTGGGGAGACGAGCCGGTAAGACGGGGCGGGGTGGGGGGGGGCGGGGGGGGAGCAGAAGAGGCTGGTGTGATTTGAAGCCCTTTTAAATGCTTCTACAGGAGACAATTCCTTAGGAATAAATATGAAACCGGGATTCCCGAAGAAAACCTCGGAACAGGCCAGACCTGGAGCACGGACACCACCTGTCCGCGGGCCCCAGTTCTGAGCCCTCCTCAAAGCTCAGTCGTGTAACCAAAGCCAACTGTGTACCAGGCCCTGCAGGGGAGACGCGCCGGCCTCACCCGTCGCCTGCCCTTCCCGGTCGGGTCTCCCTAACACCTCTTCGGCCGGGGGGTCGCGGGCAGCGGGGGAGCGAGTGGGGACCCGACGACGCGCTGAGCTGGGACCGGGCCCCCCACAGCAACCTCTACCCCGCGTTCGTCTTCTCCGCAGGCCGCGAGCACGGGCTCCCGCGCGTGGACGGGCTGGGGCTCCGGCCTGACCGCGCGGACACTCGCGCCCGGCGCCCTCGACATCATTACCTGTCGCGGGGACCCGGCGGACGCGCAGCCGGAGCGGCCCGAGAGGCCCGGGGCAACAATGGCGGCGGGGGGCGCGGGCGCCTGCGTGGCGAGCTCAGCCCCGCGCTGCAGAGGGGCCTCTGGCTCCGCCACTTCCCTAACCCGGAAAGCACGACGTGTCTCGGCCGGGAGCCTCACCTTCCAGCCCGCTCCTGAGAAGCCTGGCCCGGAACGCGCCGCGCCTCGGCTCCGCCGCGACCTCGCCTCAGCGCCACTGCGCATGTGCGCAAGGAGAACGCTGCGCGCCCGCTGAGCCAATCGGAAGCCGCGTCCCGGCCCTCCCTCCCGCCGGAGCCTCATTCCTTGGACCTGTCTCCATGGTAACCTCCTCCACCCATCACTGCGACTTGCTCGTTTAGGCTGCAAGGGTCTGAAGGGAACTTTAAAGTTTCCCTGGTCAGAAGCAGGTCTGGTAGATGACTGGGAGGTCGGAGAGCAGCTAGCATCTGGGCGAGGGGGCTGCGGATAGGTGGTTAAAGCTCCGTGCTAATTAACTAGAGAAAACCTGGTGCCAGAGTTCCTACAGGAAGGATGGGCAGACAAGATGTGGGTCTAAAGGTAGAACAACCCAAAGTGCGTTTTTGGGCTTTACTGTGTGTACACATTCACTCTTAAATGTTCTGAGTCCCTCCTAAGGAATCTGATCTTGAGACTCAGATCGGAAAAAGGGATAGAGAGCGTGTTGTTTATAGAGACACAACAACCCCCCATAAAACCCTTGAAAATAAAAGGATAGAAAAACATTCCAGGTGTTCCTGTTGTCTACTGCTGTGTTGGCAAACCACCCAAAACCAAATGGTTTTAAAGAACAACCATTTTATTATGCTCATGGATTTCACTGGTAAAGAATTTGGAAGGGGAACAGTGGGCACGGCTCTTCACTGCTCCACTGTGTCTGGGGGCTCAGCGGAGATGATTTGATGGCAGGAAGGGTCCATTTCCAAGATGGCCTCTTCACTTACATGTATTATGGATGGGCTGAGATGGCTTAAGGATGAGCTCAGTTTGGAATTGAACACAGTGGCCTTTTCCATATGAAGGACTCAGGCTCGTTGGATTTCTTACATGGCGTCTCTGGGCTTCAAGAGCACATGTTCTAGTGAATAAGAAATCTTCATGGCTGATGACGACATAGCTTTGGAAGTCACATAGCATCACTTCTGCTACACATTTGATCAAAGCAGTCATAAGTCTGTGCAGAATCAAGTAGAGGCAAATGTAGATTCCATCTCTTGACGGGAGGAGTGTCATAGAGTCTTAATATTACCACAATAGGCACATTTGAACAAAAAAGAAACTGGGGAGTGTGATGGTCTTTGATGTGTCCACTTGGCTAGGCTACAGTCTCCGGATATTCAGCGAAACACGAATTTAGGTGTTGCTGTAACGGTATTCTGTAGATGTGGTTAAAGTCCACAAACTCAGTTGAATTAAGGAGGGGACATTATCCTAGATAAATTGGGTGGGCCTGATTCAATCAGTTGAAAGGCCCTTTTTATTTTATTTTATTTTTTAATTTTTTTTAACGTTTATTTATTTTTAAAACAGAGAGAGACAGAGCATGAACGGGGGAGGGGCAGAGAGAGAGGGAGACACAGAACCGGAAGCAGGCTCCAGGCTCTGAGCCATCAGCCCAGAGCCCGATGCGGGGCTCGAACTCACGGACCGCGAGATCGTGACCTGAGCTGAAGTCAGACGCTTAACCGACTGAGCCACCCAGGCGCCACGAAAGGCCCTTTTTAAAAGCAGAATTGAGGTTTCTCCGATGAAGAAGAAACTGTGGACAAAGCTACTAGCTTGCCCTTCCTACGGATTGCCATATGGATTTTTTTAATGTTTATTTCATTTATTTTGAGAGAGAGAGAACGAAAGAGAACAAGTGGGGGAGGGGCAGAGACAGAGTGAGAGAGACTCCCAAGCAGTCTCCATGCTCAGCGAAGGGCCCGACATGGGAATCTGTCTCACAACCTCAAGATCATGACCTGAGCTGGTAATAAGTCAGATGCTCAACCGACTGAGCCATCCTGGCGCCCCTGCCCTATGGATTTTGATCTTGCCTAGTTGGCCCCCACAATTAAGCCAATCCCTTGTAAAAAAAAAAGTCTCTTAGCATATATGTTCTTGTTCTGTGGCTGAACCCTGACTGATACAGGTAATAATCCCAATAACTGACAAGATGGAATTTTAAACAATCACAAGGGAATACATAAGCATGTTATCCACTTATAGAAAGAAAAATTGACAAAGACGATATAGCCACCATTGAGGTGTGTCCCTAACGATAAGGCCTCAAGAGATACTAGCAGTAACTGATAACTGCGGGGCGCAAAACATAAATTAACAACTGAAGCTGGAAACTTTAACACACCCTCTAGAGCCACCGTGCTGGGCTGCCAGGATCCCCTTTCAGGGCTGGGGCACCTGTTCCCTTGGTTGCTAGTGTGTTTGGCTGCCAACAGCTCATGACAGAACACCTCTCTGGGAATTGTCCTGGCTGAACAGAGCTGCCCGTCCCAGGTTTCTCCCCTCCAGAGCAGTCCACATCCAGTGGCGTCACCGCAGGGGTTCGAAGACCTGGTCCCCTTGCTTCGACATGCAATTTCTCTAAAGGGCCATCCTGGCTTGAGCTCCCCGTAGGATCAGATGAGGCCCCGGTTGCAATCATACAGCATTTCAACTTTTTCCTGGGCCCAGTCCTCCTTACATCACTCCGTTACAGGTTATTTTTCTAGAGAACACTACCTAACAGTACCCCTGTAGAGCCCCGAGACTCAGGATGGGACATTTGGATTGATACAGGCAAACACCTGCAAACACCCATCCCTCTGAATTCTCTGGGCCCGCAAAAGTGGCCCACTCCCTCCAGGCTGGCTTGAAGATGATGCACATAGAGGCTTCTCCTTTGCAATAAAGCCTGTGCCCCTCTGAGGATCTGTCCTTTCTTCCCCTCCTGACCACTAGATCCATTAATAGGGTCAGGTGACCACAAAACCCAACAGGAGAAATTCTGGTCCTGATAAGGTAGGAAAAGGAATATCCTCTGAAGCTGGTGGGTCTGGATCCTGAGGGGGCTGGATCAAGGAGGGCAGAACATATAGCGAGTGCTGGAGAACTTATTGAAAAGGAGCATAGGGGCGTCTGGGTGGCTCAGTTGGGTGAGCGTCTGACTTCGACTCAGGTCACGATCTCATGGTTTGTGAGTTCGAGCCCCACACTCGGCTCTCTGCTGTCAGTGTACAGCCTGCTTCAGATCCTCTGTTTCCCTCTCTCTCTGCTCCTCTCGTGCCCTCTCTCTCTCAAAAAGAAATAAATATTTTAAGAAAAAAGAGAAAAGGAACACATAGAGATATGGTCAATTAATTTTCTTAATTTTTTTTTTAACGTTTGTTTATTTTTGAGAGGGAGGGAGACAGAGCACACGTAGGGGAGGGGCAGGAGGAGAGGGAGACACAGAGTCTGAAGCAGGCTCCCACTGACAGCACAGAGCCCAACGCGGGGCTCGAACCCACAAACCGTGAGATCACGACCTGAGCCGAAGTCAGACCTTAATCGACTGAGCCACCCAGGCGCCCTTCAATTAATTTTCGACAAAGCAGCCAAGAATGTACAATGGGGAAAGAACCATCTCTTTAATGGTGTTGGGAAAACTGGACAGCCACATGCAAAAGAATAAAAGTAGGCCACTATTTTATACCATACACAAAAACCAACTCTAAATGGATTAAAGACTTGAACTTAAAACCCATAACCATAAAGTTCCCGGGAGAAAACACAGACAGTAAGCTCTCTGACATCAGTCTTGGCAATGATTTTTTTTTTTTTGGATTTGATACCAAAATAAAGGCAACAAATGCAAAAATTAACAAGTGGGACTACATCAAACTAGGAAGCTTCTGCACAGCAAAGGAAACAATCAGCAAATTGAAAAGTGAGTGAACGGGAGAAAACACTTGCAAACCATAGAGAAGGGGTTGATATCCAAAATATACAAGGAATTAATACAACTCAATAGCAAAGAAACACACAATCCAATTAAAAAAAAAATGGGCAGAGGATCTGAATAGACACCTCCCCAAAGAAGACATACAGATGGCCAACAGGTACATGGAAAGATGCTCAACATCACTAATTATCAGGGAAGTGCAAATAAAATCCACAATGAGCTATCACCTCACACCCGTTAGAATGACTATTATCAAAAACACAAGAAATAAATGTTGGCAAAGATGTGGAGAAAAGAGAACCCTGTGCACTGTTGGTGGTGATATGAACTCGTGTGGTCACTATGGAAACAGAAGGAGGTTCCTCAAAAAATTAGAAACAACTACCACGTGACCCAGCAATTCCACTTCTGGGTATTTACCCAAAGGAAACAAAAGCACTAACTCAAGAAGATATTTACACACCCATGTTCATTGCAGCATTAATTACAAAGGCCAAGACATGGAAGCAACCCAAGGGTCCATCAGCAGATGAATGGATGGAGAAGTTGTGGTGTATGTGTGTGTGTGTATACATATATATATATATATACATATATATATATTCTATAAATACAAAACAATGGAATATTATTAAACCATTAAAAAGAATTTTAAAAAAACACGAAAGAGGGAAATCTTGCCATTTGAGACAAGATGAATGGACCTTAAGGGCATTATGCTAAGTGAAACAGACAGTGAAAGACAAGTACTATAGGATTTCACTTATATTTGGAATCTAAAAAAAAACAAAAACAAAAATCTGAACTCCGAGATACAGAGAACAGATTGGTAAGGGGTGGATTGAGGGTGGGGGTGGGGATGGGCAAAATGGGTGAAGGTTAGCCAAAGGCACAGACTTCCAGTTATAACATAAATAAGTCCTGGGGATGTCATGTATTGCATGGAACCTGTACTTAACAATACTGTGTTGTAGACTTGTAAGTTGCTAAGAGACTAGATCTTAAAAGTTCTCATCACAAGAAAAAGGTTGTACTTATGTCATGATGGATGTTGACTAGATTTATTGTGATCATTTCACAAAATTTACGAATATAGAATCATTATGTCCTACACCTGAAACTAACATAATGCTGTATGTCAATTATATCTCAATTAAAAAAAATAAATAGAATGCTGCTTTCTTATTAAAAAGAAAATGAAAAGGAGCACACTCCTGTGATACAGGATTTAAATACTCTGGCATGAGGCACCTGGGTGGCTCAGTCGGTTGTGTCAGACTTGGGCTCAGGCCATGATCCCATGGTTCATGAGTTTGAGCCCTGCAACGTGGGGCTCACTACTTTCACTGCAGAGCCCCCTTCGGATCCTCTCTCCCCTTCCCCTCCTACAGCACGTGCGCTTTCTCTCTCAAAAATAAATAAAACATTTTTTTAAAAAGTGGAAGGGGAGAGCGCTTTACCTTCAGAGAGTTGTGGGGACAATAGGGTGTGGCGTCTCTACAGGCATGAGCCATATGGGCAGACAACAGGGGCTAGTGCTTCAATATATACAATCAAACGCAATAAAAGATGAATGATCAAGAGGCTGAGGTTAATCCAATGTCACAATCTTTTGCCCCACCTCCAGATCCTAGTCAGTGTTCAGACCCAGAACCCGAAGCGGGTTCTGAAGCGTGCTCCACCGACACAGAGCTCGAACCCACCAACTGAACGGAGGGATCATGACCTGAGCCAAAGACAGATGCTTAATCTACTGAGCCACCCAGGTGCCTCCCCCCGCCGTCCCTCCCCCCCAGGAAAGAATTTCAACCTTATATCCAAAGAAAAAGTTGCAGAATGAAAACAAAAATAGGAACCTAGGAAGGCATGAATAAGACACCGTTTGGGCAAACACTTTATGGAGAAAACTAGTCAACGCTTTTGAGAAACATTAAAGATTATCTAAGTAACAGAGACCAAAAAAAAAAAAAAATAAAATAAAATAATGGAGAGAAAGCCTATATGGTAAAAATTTTAGTGAGCCCTGTTAATTCATAAGAACATCAATTATACCCCAAACCTTCTCACCCTCACCCAAAGGCTGTAAACATAAAGTTTTAGGGTAGTGTTACCAGAGTCAGGTTCCTGCACCCAACGACTGAAACGAGGCCACCCCCGGATCTAAGGCACTGGCCTGGGCACGCTCTGCTTCAGTAGAGAAAATTCCCACTACACGTCCCATATGCTAATAAGGGGGGGGTGGAGAGAGGAAAATGCCTTGTCTTGATTGGCTGGAAGGGCCTCGTCCTGATTGGTCAGAAGGGCCTCACCCCGATTGGTTGATATTGGCAGCTCATTGGTGGTTTTTGGAGCCGAGCCTCCGTTTTAAATCCGGCTTGTGTGTGGGCCCGCATCCTGCTTCTCTCTAAGAGGTGGGCTGTTTAGCAGTAATACCCAACATCAAACGCCCCAGATGTATGATGTTTACCGCTTGGGGATGGTTCCTCTGGTCCCTAACCGTCTCGGTAGGACGGGACAATGTTTCCCCTAGTGTTTGTCTTTAGGGATTATGTGCCCGTACTTCAGCAGAGACTTCATATGATGAGATTAGATGGAGGTCTGGTAGAAATGGATGCAGCCTTAACTCAACTCCCAGGAGCACTAGGGCCCAGGGCCGCCTCCCAGGGGGGAAGTGAGAGACCAGGGAGGTGAGGACCCATGGGTGCAAACAGTTTCCCTTCCTCTCCTGAGATGTGAGGTCTGTGCAGTCATGAGACTGAATCAATGCATTTTCTTTCATGCTGTAGGCTGAGGGCGGTGATCCCACTTATAGACGGAGGAAAGGGAGGCTCAGAGAGATAGTGTGACTCAACCAACCTCCAGGGCTTAGGTGCAGACCCCGGCCTTGAACCTTGCAGTGCTACCTCTAAGCCTAGCCCTGTTCTTTTTTTTTTTTTTTTTTTGGTTACCCGTATCTACAAACACGGTGGCTTTGGAAAATCTTCTCACGTGGTCATCGTGCCTTCGGTGGGAACGGGAGGTAAATTAATTGCACTCATTAAAAGAAGGGTCAGAGGAGACGCTAGAATGCTTAGATAGCAAATTTTTAAAAACCCAGGAAAAATTCCCAGCTGTAATGATGGAGAATGGAAATATACCAACTCCAGAAGTCAGTGTACCTGTGAGGTTTCTGTCCCAGCTCCAGTCCCGCCCCTCTCCCATGGACCGCTGAGCTTGGCCTCCCGCCCTCCACTGCAGGAGAGACCCGTTTTTCACAGCTTCGATTTCTCCGTCCCTGTCAATGGAAATAGAAGCAAAACTAGGTTTTAATACCTTGGGTTATCAGCATCGACCTGGGTGCAGCGGGTAGATTTCGACTGGGCTGGCTCGGGTGGCAGGATTAGTACCCTGCCAAATCCTCACCAATTTTTTTTTTCTATTCTGACATCAACCCTGCAACAGAGGTGGAAGGATCCCCCGTTTTATACAGGAGGCCCAGAGAGGCGAGGACTTTCCCACAGCCACACAGCAGAAGGGGCAAGGCCAGCATCCAGGCTGGGGACGTCTGGAGCCATCGTCCCTTTCCAGCTGTGTAAGGCCGTGGGAGCAGGTGTGTTCCTCCATAACCAGGATTCAGGGGCTGACAGATTCAGCCCGAGACAGGAAAAGGAGAAGAATTAAGATACCTTTTGAGCTCTCACACCCATCCGTGCAGAGATCCCAGCAGTCACGGCATTGAAATTTGTTTTTCTACAAAAGGCTGTTTTATAGGGACTTAAGTTCTAAAGTCAGCTCAAATAGCGACGCTTCCTTTGCAGAAAATCCCTCGAAGTGCCCACAGTGGTGGAGAAGGACCTGTTTGCTGGGGGCTCAGCAAGTCTTCCCACTACCCAGGCTCAGTCTGGGGCACCCAGGGGTCCGAACTGCCTGCACCTTGTAAAATTCTTTCTCGGTTTTTGTTTGCGAGTGATTATTTGACTTATCTTTCGTATAAGTACATCTTCTGTCCACAGGTTCATGAAAGTGCCTGCAATGAATGATCAGAAAATCTGGTGAGAATTTTTAAAAACCAGCTTCACTGAGGCATAATTGCCAGGCAGTGAACTTCATGTGCTTAAAATACACAATTTCAGTATTGACGTGCGGACATACCTGTGAAGCCATCAGCACAGTCACCCTCAAATGTTTCCTAGGGACGCTTTTGTAGTCTCTTTCTGTCCCCGTGGCCTCCCCCCCTTCCCCAAGCCACCTCTCATTTGTTTTCAGGCACTATCTCTTTTTTTTTTAATTTTTTTTAACGTTTATTCATTTTTTTGAGACAAAGAGAGACAGAGCATGAATGGGGGAAGGTCAGAGAGAGAGGGAGGCACAGAATCTGAAACAGGCTCCAGGCTCTGAGCTGTCAGCACAGAGCCCGACGCGGGGCTCGAACTCACAGACCGCAAGATCATGACCTGAGCTGAAGTCGGACGCCCAACCGACTGAGCCACCCAGGTGCCCCTACTCTCTCTTTTTTAAAATAAAAAAAAATTGTTTTAAGGTTTATTTATTTTTGAAAGAGAGAAAGTGACAGAGTATGAGTGGGAAAGGGGCCAGAGAGAGAGAGAGAGAGAGAGAGAGGGAGACGCAGAATCCTTAGCAGTCTTCAGGCGCTGAGCTGTCAGCCCAACACAGGGCTCGAACTCGTGAACCTTGAGATCATGACCTGAGCCGAAGTTGGACGCTCAAGTGACTGAGCCACCCAGGTGCCCCTCTTTTTTTAAGAAAAAATTTTAATGTTTATCTTTGAGAGAGAGACAGAGCACAAGTGGGGGAGGGGCAGAGAGAGAGAGGGAGACAGAATCTGAAGCAGACTCCAGGCTCTGAGCAGTCAGCACAGAGCCCGAGGCGGGGCTCGAACTCACCAACCCTGAGATCCTGACCTGAGCCAAAGTTGGCGATTAACCGACTGAGCCCCCCCCCCCCCCGGGGGCCCCTCAATCATCCTGTTTTGACTAAGACAGTGAAGCTGTGGCTTAAACAAAAGTATTCAGCACTATTTGCTCGCAGGCCTTTCAGAAATTGTTCTTAAAGTTTCTGGAACTTTCCTGTCTGGAAAGTACAGGAATTACTGAGCTGCAAGAGGAAGCTTCTCTAGGACAACCAATGAGACGTTAAGCAGTCATCGTAAAAGGAGTCCATGTACCTTCAGCAGGGTAACTCGGAAGATACAACAATCCCCTCCCCCTCAGCTCAGGAGGGACTTCCTTCCAAGCACTGACGTATGAAGAGTCAGACTGTTATTTGCTGTTAGAATTAGCTAATAGCAGTAAATCTCTGGCACGGATGTTACTGGCCCTTAACATCCTGTGATTTTAGGAAATTCTGTACATAGTTTGGATTTAATTCAATATATTCAGAAATTAAACCTGTCGAATGAGGTTCACTACTCTACCAGGATGTCTGTTGGTTTAGTATCCTTAAAAATATGTATATAATGGATGCAGGTAAATCAGAGTCTAAAAATATACTTAGAATATTGCATATTCAAACCCAAACCCAGATCCACAAAATGCCTATAGTTAAAAGCAGCTGAGGGGCGCCTGGGTGGCTCAGTCGGTTAAGCATGGGACTTTGGCTCAGGTCACGATCTCGCAGTCCGTGAGTTCGAGCCCCATGTCAGGCTCTGTGCTGACAACTCAGAGCCTGGAGCCTGCTTCCAGTTCTGTGTCTCCCTCTCTTTCTGCCCCTCCCCAACTCATGCTCTGTCTCTCTCTCTCTCTCTATCTCAAAAATAAACATAAAAAAAAAAAGCAGCTGATGGAACGAAATCCAAAGTTATGACAAGGGAGACTCACTGTCACTAAGCTGTGTTGCTTAGACAACTTACAAAAGCATGTGCCCTTAATGCCATTTGAGGACGGGTAAGGAGACACCCTCTCCTCATTCTTTACCATAGGATTCCTATCGAGGATGAGCCAGAAATGAACATTTCTAAATATTCCAGAAAAGTCCACAGAATTGTTAAAAAGACTTTTAGGAACGTCCGTCTTTCTATAGCTGTGAGTAGTAGGGCTCATCAGAATTTTCTTTTTTTCTTTAAATTTTTTTAAAAAAATATTTATTTTGAGAGAGAGAGAGACAGAGACAGAGTATGGGGGGGGGGAGGGGCAGAGAGAGAGAAGACACGGAATCTGAAGCAGGTTCCAGGCTCTGAGCTGTCAGCACAGAGCCCGAGTGGGGTTCGAACCCACGAACCACGAGATCTGACCTAAGCTGAAGTCAGATGCTTAACCAACCGAACCACCCAGGCGCCCCTCATCAGGATTTTCTAATAGCACACCAAGGCAAGTCCATACCCTGGCTCAGATGTTAGAAGAATGGAGGCGGACTGTCAGGGCCATCCTTAGCCTGAGCATCGGCGGGCTTTTTACTATATGCTCATCACCAGTCTGGGAATCGTCACAGAAGCCAGAGCTCCCACCCAGGGTCTTCTAAAGTTCCTCCTCTGGTGGATGTACTGTAAGAGACCGTCGACAACTAAGTTTCCATTATTGTGCCAGATCCCTGCCCACACGTCCCACGGCTCACCCTCGGGGAGGGGGGGGGCAGGCCCAAAGGGGGGGGGGGTGAGACCTCGAGAGAATACAAAGAACACATCGCGCGAGGAGGGGTGAGAGCACACCCCCATCCTGGAGAAGCTGTTGGAGAAGGTGACCCCGGCGAGTCTCAGCAAAGATACCTCCGTTTGACAGAGTCTCTTGATGGTAAGTCCGCCGGCTCGATTCTGCCCGAACCTGCAGAGCGACTCCTGAGCAGCGGTATCTCCACAATCAGGAGACAAAAGCTTGACCCTGCGGTTCTGTCGCCCCCAGGGGCCACATCGTGCCTGCACGATGCTGGCCTGCTCAAATATGGAATAGTGATGTGGTCTCCGTTTGTCACTAAAGCCAAAGCTCGAGAAATCAAGGGTGATCACTCGAAACCTTAGGGTCGGACCTTCCAAATCTTGTACCAATCAGAGCTGGATGCTGGAAAGCCACGTAAAAGCACAACGATCTCAGGACTTCCACCACACCCACAGAGTCTTGGTAGAAGATGCGCAGTCCCTGGCAGGTAAAAATTTGCCTGACGGTCTCCTGGAGTGAAGGGCAGGCGAAAGCTTGGGGGTGGGGGGGTGGGATATGCGGATAGGCCGCACGCAGAGGCACAGCCAGTAGCCCCACCTGAACCCACCGCTCCCTCATCCCGATTCAGGTAAGGCTCCATGTTTGGGGGAAACGGTTGCGCATGCTTGCTTTCCACTTTACACGACGAAAAGGGATTGTAAGAGAATACGGTGAATAACGCACGCCCACAAATGGAGTCCTCTAGAGGAAATGGAAAGTTCAGGTCCAGTGATTCAGCAGACGGCCAGCAGGGGGCACACGCCAACACTGTAAAACTCCGTGCGCTGAGCCCCGACGGCCACAAGAGGGCGCGCGAACTCGCCCTTTCTGATCCGCGGAGCGCGCCTGCGCGTTCGGCCAGGGTTTTGGGCACTCTGTCCCCTGGACGGGAGGGAAGTGCTGGGTGTCCACCCAGCCCCCGCGGCTGAGTGCGGGGCTCTGTCCCTCGTCTCACACGCCTCGGTGAACGGCTGCTGTTATAAAGCAAGCCTTGATAAACTATGACGTGAGGAAGCATACGACAGGACACACGAGCACACTCCAGAAAAATAAAAGCTTCTGCATTCGCTGTTTTGGAAAAACGTCCCTGGGAGTGTTTGCAAAATGCAGAGGGGGGAGCAGGGCGGACGGCGGTGGCGGGAGTGGGCGAAGTGTCGTGCCTTCCCGTCCCACGTAAGCCCCGAACCCGAGGGGAGCCCAGCGCTCTCAGAGCACGGAACGCCGCAGCGCTTGGAAACGGATTGAAAAATTGCAAAGGCAGAGGATTTAAAAGTCACGTGATTTTAAATTCAGCTTATAGCAAAAGAAAATTGATAATAAATGGACCCTCCTGGCTTTAATGGAAACAAACTCATCAATCACTACTTTAAAAGTATACTTCTTAACCTGACCTCGTGTTCACTTGCCACGATTGACATGTTTGAAGATTGCTCATGACCCAGTGACAATCTCAGATGACTTCATTAATTTCAGCTTTTCAGCTTTCTCTCTTGGGGGGGGCCCATTGTGACCGGTAGTGCTTAGAAATTATGTTACCAAGTCCACTCCCTCATGTGAAAAAGAAATGGGTGAAATCGGTTTTCCAATTGCTTTTTGGAGGTTGAAACATTATCCTTTAAATTTCAATACCAACGATTGCATTGTTCGAGGAGCTGACGTTGAATCTGAGACCCAAGAGGTGTTATGAACATGGGGTGGGAGAACTGTTTGGGTGTCGGTGTGTGGAAATGAACTGATCACAATAGAGCTCTGTGTAGAGATAACAGCGGCGCTGGATTGTATTTGTGTAGAGGAGGGAGTTAAGGTTCAGTTTGGGATACATTTCATTTTAACTTTCTGTGGAGGTAGCACTGCAGGAATGAAATATAGACCTGAGTGTTTAGACCCTGTCACCATAGAGATAACAATGGAAGAAACTGAAGCAGTTGAAGAAATGCACGAGATTTCCAAGATCCTGTATAGTCGGAGGAGAGCACAGGGGTGGGGACAATCTTGGAATGGTTCAACTAGTCCTTTTGAGACAGGCCTTGCAGCAGACACTGGCAAGAAGTGTTTATGGTAGCTTGAGGACAGTCAGGAGCCTGAGATGTCAAAGGACGCAGGGGAAAAAGAACTCTCTCAAAAGGAGGTCATGGTCCACTTAGTGTTTGTTTCCAGATAACTGTGGGTGAAACTGGGCAATAAAAAAGAGGAGAGGTGGGAACTCGTTCTGGAGAAGTGAATTCAGGGGCGCCTGGGTGGCTCAGTCGGTTAAGCGGCCGACTTCGGCTCAGGTCACAATCTTGCGGTCTGTGAGTTCGAGCCCCGCGTCGGGCTCTGTGCTGACTGCTCAGAGCCTGGAGCCTGTTTCAGATTCTGTGTCTCCCTCTCTCTCTGACCCTCCCTCAGTCACGCTCTGTCTCTCTCTGTCTCAAAAATAAATAAACGTTAAAAAAAAAAAAAAAAAGAGAAGTGAATTCAATGCCCTGGGAGTTCCCATGTGGTCAGAGAACCTGGGACTGTAGGAATAAGCTGGAAGGCTATCATGGAAAGAGGGAGGGATCTCAGATCATTGATCGGAGAGGTGAAAACCCAGTATAGACTATAGGGCGCCTGGGTAGCTCAGTGGGTTGAGTGTCTGACTCCTGATTTCGGCTCAGGTCATGGTCTCACAGTTTGTGGGGTTGAGCCTGCATCAGGCTCTGAGCTGGCAGTGCAGAACTTGCCTGGGATTCTCTCTCTCTCTGCCCCTCCCCCATTCATGCGCACTCCCTCTCTCTTAAAATAAATAAACATTAAAAAAAAAAAGAAAATTCTGGGGCGCATGAGTGGCTCAGTTGGTTGAGCGTCCGACTTCGGCTCAGATCATGACATCATGGTTTGTGAGTTCGAGCTCTCTGCCGACAGCTCAGCGCCTGGAGCCTGCTTCGGATTCTGTGTCTTCCTTCTCTCTCTGCCCCTTCCCCACTTGTGCTCTGTCTCTCTGTCTATCAAAAATAAATAAATCTAGGGGCGCCTGGGTGGCGCAGTCGGTTAAGCGTCCGACTTCAGCCAGGTCACGATCTCGCGGTCCGTGAGTTCGAGCCCCGCGTCAGGCTCTGGGCTGATGGCTCAGAGCCTGGAGCCTGCTTCCGATTCTGTGTCTCCCTCTCTCTCTGCCCCTCCCCCGTTCATGCTCTGTCTCTCTCTGTCCCAAAAATAAATAAACGTTGAAAAAATTAAAAAAATAAATAAATCTAAAAAAAAATAAAAAACAAATAAGCATTTAAAAAAAAGAAAAGAAAGAAAGACAAGATGGGTGATCCTGGTTCTTTGTCAAGGTTTGACAATTGGAAGTGAAGGGCGGCAAAATATGTCACCCAAAATATGCTGCTAAACAGCAGGTATAAGACTCTGACACTTACCCCCCCTCCTTTTCTTCCTGGAAATAGACGATAAAACCCATGTGAAAGATATCTTCCTTACAGGAGGAGGAACGAGACATTTTTATCACCACAGACTGGGAGTCAAGGCGGAGAGATTTCTTTGCAAACAGACCTTGTTGATAATTCTTATCTTCCCTTAACCTCCCCCTACATTTTAGTTACTTTTCCACAATTGCTTGTCTTTGTTCCACAATTTAACTTAGTTAAACAGCATTTAGATTTTGCCATTTCTCTGGGTCTTTGTTTTCTTATGAGAGCTGGGGGGGGGGGGGCACGTGAAATTTACATGAAATAAATCCGCATCCCCCCACCCCCCTTAATCTGTCTCAATTTAATTCTCAGGTCCAGCCAAAGACTCTAAGAGGGTAGAGGTAAAGTTTTGCCTCGCCTACAGAGGAACACGACGTCCGTCTGTCCCTCACGGTAGTCGGTAAAAAGAAAAAAAAAATTTCTTGGTAATAACTTTGATTACCCAGTGAAAGTTTTATCCCATAAGTTATAATGTCTTTTTGCCTGCAACTAATAAGAAGTGTGTGTTTGATATACAAGACAGTATAAACATCTTGCTCCTCAGTATAATTTCCCGCTGGTTCCCTAACGTTTAACATTCATGGATGATTCTTGCATGATCCATTTTTACTATGATGATGGCAAAGCGATAATATTGCAACACTAGTAATTTCCTCAAGTTTACAAGTTGGCCCTTGATGTTGTCCTTTATGAGGGGGTCATTCCACATCTATCTGTGTGTCTATTTTATAATCATCAGTATTAAATTATTTTTTTATTTTTTATTTAAAAAAATTTTTTTTTCAACTTTTTTTATTTATTTTTTTTGGGACAGAGAGAGACAGAGCATGAACGGGGGAGGGGCAGAGAGAGGGGGAGACACAGAATCGGAAACAGGCTCCAGGCTCTGAGCCATCAGCCCAGAGCCTGACGCGGGGCTCGAACTCCCGGACCGCGAGATCGTGACCTGGCTGAAGTCGGACGCTTAACCGACTGCGCCACCCAGGCGCCCCTTAAATTATTTTTTTAAAGTTTATTTTGAGGGAGAGAGAGAGAGAGAGAGCGTGAATGCCAGTGGGGGG
Source organism: Lynx rufus (assembly GCF_022079265.1). Lineage (NCBI taxonomy): Eukaryota > Metazoa > Chordata > Mammalia > Carnivora > Felidae > Lynx > Lynx rufus. The sequence goes on from NW_025814843.1 coordinate 3,672,636, forward strand.
AGGGGCAGGCAGAGAGAGAGAGAGAGAGAGAGAATCCCAAGCAGGCTCTGCATTGTCCGTGCGGAGCCTGATGTGGGGCTCAAACTCACCAACCCGTGAGATCATGACCTGGGACTGAGCTGAAACCAAGAGTCGGATGCTTAACCGACTGAGCCACCCAGGCGCCCCTGTGGATATTGTGCATTTTACAAATTGAAGGTTCGTGGCAAATCTAATGATGCCATTTTTTTCCAACAGCATTTGTTCATCTTGTCGTCTTGGTGTCACATTTTGGTAATTCTTGCAATATTTCAAACCTTTTCATTGTGATATTTGTTTATGGTGATCTGTGAGCAGTGATTTTGCTTTGCTGGAAGCTCAGATGATGGTTAGCATTTTTAGTAATTAAGTATTTTCATATACTTTTAAAAGCTTATTTATTTTGTTTTGAGAGAGAGAGAGAGAGAGCTCGAGTTGGGGAGAGGGAGAGGGAATGAGAATTCCTACCAGCGCAGAGCCTGATGCAGGGCTTGAACCCATGAACCGTGAGATCATGACCTGAACCAACGTCAAGAGTCGGACGTCCGCTCAACCAACGCCTCACCCAGGTGGCCGCCAATAAAGTATTTTGAAATTAAGGTATATACGTTGTTTTTTAAAGACATTATGCTATTGCACACTTCATAGGCTACATATAATATAAACATACTTGTATAGGCACTGGGAAACCAAAAAAATTCATGTGGCTGACTTTATTGCTGTGTCTGGAACAGAACCCACAATATCTCCAAGGTATGCATGTACATGTTAATTTCATTTACATGTTATGATTTTTCATAGCCATGAAATTGCCGAATAACAATGCCAAGTACTTAACTAAAATTTCTGTTAAGGGGCACCTGGGTGGCTCTGTCGGTTAAGCGTCCAACTTCAGCTCAGGTCATGATCTTGCGGTTCGAGAGTTCAAGCCCCACGTCGGGCTCTGTGCTGACAGCTCAGAGTCCGGAGCCTGCTTCAGATTCTGTGTCTCCCTCTCTCTTTGCCCCTCCCCTGCTCATGCTCTCTTTCTCTCTCTCTCTCTCTCTCTCAAAAGTAAATAAACATAAAACAATTAAAAAAAAAAACTTTTGCTAAATGGGGTGCCTGAGAGGCTCAGTCAGTTAAGCATCCAGCTTCGGCTCAGGTCGTGATTTGTGGGTTTGAGCCCTGTGTCGGGCTCTGTGCTGACAGCTCAGAGCCTGAAGCCTGCTTCGGATTCTGTCTTCCTCCCTCTCTACCCCTCTCCCACTCATGCTCTGTCTCTCTCAAAAATAAATAAAGCGTAAAAAAAAATTTAAAAAAATAACGATTGCATTCTTTAAAAAATGTTAATGACCTAAAAGACAAAGAAAGGTTGAATCCCTGTTCCAGGTTAAGAACTAAAGACGTGATGACTATATACAATATATTATCCTTAACTGGATCCTACGCAGGAGAAAAAATACTGCGAAGGACATATTGGTTCCGTTTTTCTTTCTTTCTTTTTTTTTTTTTTTAATTTTTTTTTTCCAACGTTTATTTATTTTTGGGACAGAGAGAGACAGAGCATGAGTGGGGGAGGGGCAGAGAGAGAGGGAGACACAGAATCGGAAGCAGGCTCCAGGCTCTGAGCCATCAGCCCAGAGCCCGACGCGGGGCTCGAACTCCCGGACCGCGAGATCGTGACCTGGCTGAAGTCGGACGCCTAACCGACTGCGCCACCCAGGCGCCCCTGGTTCTGTTTTTCAAAAGTGCAATACAAGCAGTAGAGTGGATAAAAGTATTACATCCATGTTAAATTTATTGAAGTTGATAACTATACCATGGTTATGTAAAATAATATCCTTATTATTGGGAAATGCACAGTGAAGTGTGTAGAGGTAAGAAAGCATAATGCATGCATTTGCTCTCAAATGATTCAGAACAAAATATGTATATATAAAAAGGGTACATGATAACCCAAAAAAGAATAGAATGTTAAGAATAAGTGTATCTTGGGGCACCTGGGTGGCTCAGTTGGTTAAGTATCTGACTTCGGCTCAGGTCATGATCTCGCAGTTTGTGAGTTTGAGCCCCACATTGAGCTCTGTGCTGACAGCTCATAGCCTGGAGCCTGCTTCGGATTCTGTCTCCCTTTCTCTCCGCCCCTCCCCCACTCTCACCCTGTCTCTCTCTCTCTCTCTCTCTCAAAAATAAAAAAAATAAAAACATAAAATAAATAAATAAACGTTAAAAAAAATTAAAACAAAAACGTTTGCAAAACGATTTGCCAATGATGCCTCAATGAAGCAGGGGAAAACACAATTTTCAATTAAAAACATCAAGTCAATTGTTAACGTGGTCTATATTAAGGCGTAACAAAATTACACATTTCAAAATAACCGTCTGGCCCTGGGTTAATATCAAGATGTTTTCCCACCAAGGACTTGCCCTCTTGAGTAAGTAAATGCGTGTCCTGAATACCATCCACATAGATGAGGGTGAAGGAGGGTGAATGAACTACCTCCTCGCCTCTGTGTGGCTTAGGACTTAGGACTTCTGAAGTGCCTCTTTCCAGCTGGTCTCCCGGGAAAAGAAGGATGCAAGCCATGAGGGTCCAGCAACATGCTTTGCAATACCCCATCTTACAAAACCTCCTCCTGGGGATGCTTCAACAATCCTGGGACCTCACACCCGGTCAGAGTGGCTGAAATGCACAAATCAGGAGACTATAGATGCTGGCGAGGATGTGGAGAAAGGGGAACCCTCTTGCGTTGTTGGTGGGAATGCAAACTGGGTGCAGTGTGGAGGTTCCTCAGAAAATTAAAAATAGACCTACCCTATGACCCAGCAATAGCACTGCTAGGAATTTATCCAAGGGATACAGGAGTGCTGATGCATAGGGGCACGTGTACCCCAATGTTTATAGCAGCACTTTCAACAATAGACAAATGATGGAAAGAGCCTAAATGTCCATCAACTGATGAATGGATAAAGAAGGTGTGGTTTATACATACAATGGAATAGTACTTGGCAATGAGAAAGAAGGAAATCATGCCATTTGCCGTAACATGGATGGAACTGGAAGGTACTATGCTGAGTGAAATAAATCAGTCAGAGAAGGACACACATCATATGTTTTCACTCATTTGTGGATCTTGAGAAACTTAACAGAAGACCACGGGGGAAGGGAAGGGGAAAAAATAGTTACAAACAGAGAGGGAGGGAGGCAAACCATAAGAGACTCTTAAACACAGAGAAAAACTAAGGGTTGATGGAGGGTGGGGGAGAGGGGAAATGGGTGATGGGCATTGAGGAGGGCACTTGTTGGGATGAGCGCTGGGTGTTGTATGGAAGCCAATTTGACAATAAATTATATTGAAGCAAACAAACAAGCAATCCTGCACCTGCCGGAGTCTTCAACTGGAGCGCCACCTGGTGGTGATTGGACTCCGTCCCCCTGGGAAGCTTCCCGCCTTCTACATTTTTTTAACGTTTATTTATTTTTGAGACAGAGAGAGACAGAGCATGAATGGGGGAGGGTCAGAGAGAGGGAGACACAGAATCCGAAGCAAGCTCCAGGCTCCGAGCTGTCAGCACAGAGCCCCACGTGGGGCTCAAACTCATGGACCGCGAGATCATGACCTGAGCTGAAGTCGGCCGCTTAACCGACTGAGCCACCCAGGGGCCCCAGCTTCCCGCCTTCTAGAAGCGACCCTTGCCCAGCCAAGATGCAGGCTGCTTTGGGACACTCTCTCCAAACCATTTTTTCTTGACCACGACCCCGTCTCCCTTCTGGTCGCGCACTGATCGCTGGCTCTTGCTAACTAAGGAGGTGCGAAGTGTGGACTGCTGCAAAGTGTGTGTGTGGGGGGGTGTCCCAGGGGCAGCCAGGGAGAGGGGAGCTGGTGAGTACTGGGGGGCTCGGTGGTAGCCATCAGCTCCCATGCTGGCTTCCCTTAGCCCCTTCCTTTCTGAATTGGTCGCTGCCTATAGGAGCTGCACTGGTCTTCTTCGTGCTCCCCAACATCTCTGCCGTCCAGATTCTGCAAAAATTCCAAGGCAACCTTGCCATCGACACGCTCCAGGACAAGAGTCTGGATCCAGAGTTTCTCTCTCCCCTTCACTGGGGATGCCTGAATGATCTCCCTGCCTAGACTTGGGGGCAAGGGATGGGAGTGTCCACGCAGCTGAGAGTTGGCTGGAACTAGAGGAGTTGTCTTTTTGGCTTGGAAGGTGTGGGAGAGGAATTGAGGAATTTTCTCGAGTCCCTAGAAAGTGGGAGGTGCTCCCTTGAGCCCAGCCCCTTCTCACAATTCGGAAAGGTCTGAGGTTGGTGAGGATGTCCTTTGTATGTACCTGTTCTAGGAAGGGGGGGGGGCTCTGCTCCACTTCTCACCCTCTGAGTCTCTCACAGAGCCATTGGCTCTCTCTGGGCCTCCTCAGGGAAGGTCGGCCTCCCCAGGAGATTCTGGTTCAAAGGCCCGGTGGTCAGAAGGCTGAGGGCAGTGGAGGGTCACTGGTGATAATTGGGTCTGTGTGGCCCGGGTCTGGATTTCAGGCCACGTGGAAATGGAGACTGGGCCACTTCCTTCAAGGGTGGAGAGAACCGAGATGCCGCAGCACTGAGCCCCCCAAAAAGGGGTGTCCTCACTCCCTCCACCAGAGCTTGGGTCCGGGAGGCAAGGTGGAGTGTCACTGAGGGTCTCCTCTGTCAGAGCACAGCCCTGCTCTGCTGACCGGGCAGAGGCAGAGGGTAGACAGCTGGAGATGTACGTGTTAGGACCCTCTTACTGCCCTCCCGGAGTAGCATGCCAGGCCTGGACCCCTGGGGGGACCCCGCTCCTGTGCAGAGAAGAGAAATGCCCCCGCCTCCACCCCCGTCCTTCCCTTCCACCGCTCAAGTGCAGCACACTGTTCAAATGGAAGCTTGTGCTGAGACTCTAACAAGAGAGAACATAGAGCTAAAGTGAGTTGAGGGGTGAGTCACCGCAGAACTGGCAAAAAAAGAAAAAAAAAAATGTAGTGGCCGAGAAACCGTGAGCCGAGTAAGGTCCTCGCCCATACTGAGAGCATCGAAGGGATCCGAGAAGAGACTGAATGTGGCTTCTGAACTTTGGGAGAGAGCTGCCCAAAGGGGAGGCGAGGCTGCTCACGCCACAGTTCGGACCTAGTGAGAGGGGCTAGGCCAGCGGGATCCCCCAGCCCTTGGACAGCCTAATATATGTCCGCAGGATTTGGGAGTCTCGGTGGCCTGATGCATATCTTTGCTTAGGAAACCTAATGGGCAAGAGAGAGTCAGGTGGAAAGAAGGCGTCTGCGTACCTTTGGGGGGACGTACTGGGAGACAAGAGACACACGAGTTCTTCTCGTGGTGTAGACATGATCTGTGTGCCTTCTTAGGTGCTATCTACAGAGGCAGCCTGGAATGCCGATCACATCTATAAGGGGACAGACCTAGATGTGGACCCAATAAAGAACAAGCAGCTGAAATAAAAATGTGTTCATCCAGGCTAAGCGAAATGTGGGCGCGGAGGGGGTCCCTCCAAATTCCATGAGTCCCCAAGAGTAGGATCCCCTGCCGATGACTATTACACGGATGGATGGATGCTGTCGTCATAGCCTGGGGAGTGGTTCTCATCACAAAGTGACCAGAAAGGTCGCGGCAACTGTCCCTCACTCCCCTCCCCACTCCCCACCCCCCTTTCGCTCCGTCACCGTGAGGGGAACTAGCAAACCATACATATTTTAAGGAATGATAGAAAACAAAGTCACTCTATGATTTTTATCTCACGCCGGTGCCTGTTTAGAACGCCCTCCAAAGCGAATACCGAGTTCCGTTTATTTCCAATCCAGGTTCCTTGGAGCTCAAAAGCAGTTGGCTTAGGTCGTGTCAGGAGAGCATTTCTCTGGCTAAAGAAGCAGTTCCCGAGTCCCAGGCTGGCTGGAGCTAAGTAAGCACCCTCACTGGGAGGGACCACGGGGCCACAAAATGGATCAAATACTGTGTGGAAATACTCTGCCATCTTTAAAGTTTCTTTTCCTTTCCTTTCCTTTCCTTTCCTTTCCTTTCCTTTCCTTTCCTTTCCTTTCCCTTCCCTTCCTTTCCTTTATTTAAAAAAATTAAAAACAAAAATTTTTTAAGTTTATTTATTTTGAGAGAGAGCACGCAAGTCGGGGAGGGACAGAGAAGGAGAGAGGGAGAGAATCCCAATGCAGGACTTGAACTCAACTCACAAACGGTGAGATCATGACCTGAGCTGAAGTCAGATGCTTAACCGACTGAGCCACCCAGGGGCCCCTAGAGGAATTAAAAAAAAAAAAAGAAAAAAGAAAAAAAGAAAAAAAGAAAAAAATCCAATGTGTTGGGTCAGGTGGGACAAACCTTTGAAAGTAAGTGTAAGGCATTTTCCCCACCTTTGTCTTTGTACTCTTCTGTACCTTTTCTTTCTAGGAAATGATACTTTGCCCAGAAAAAAAAAAATACTCTTGCCTCGGTTTTTCTAGAAGTTTACGCTGATTCTGTTTCCTCAATGTTGGAGGAATAGGTACTTGTTCATCTGCAATAAATGAGCTGAGGGTTAAAACTGATGGCCGAAGATCTGCTTTTATAATACAAAAGGAGATTGTAATGGTCAAATGTTATCTAACAAGTAGACCTTTTAAAATTTGATTCAGGGGCGCCTGGGTGGCTCAGTCGGTTAAGCGTCCGACTTCGGCTCAGGTCATGATCTCACGGTCTGTGAGTTCAAGCCCCGCGTCGGGCTCTGTGCTGACAGCTCAGAGCCTGGAGCCTGTTTCAGATTCTGTGTCTCCCTCTCTCTCTGCCCCTCCCCTGTTCATGCTCTGTCTCTCTGTCTCAAAAATAAATAAACGTTAAAAAAAATAAAATAAAATAAAATTTGATTCATAAATGTACGAAAAGAGAATTTTGTTGATTCACATGAGAGACTTGAAGGGCATTGGGAAAATGTTAAGATTAATAAGGTTTGCATGGAACTAATTCTTAGGCTGTAATATCTACAAAAGAGGTTCTTTGGGTGTAAAATTCTTGAAAGGAATCTAGGTGTTTCCAAGTTTTTGTTTGCGTTCAATTAAAATGCTAATTATAGGAGATTTAAGTGAACAGAAAGGTGTTTTCTGTCCTAGCCAAGGAGGTACGATCCATTTCAGACGTTCAAGTTAAAACTCATGTTGAGATGCGGGATCTCAAGTACTGATTTCGTGGTTGTTTACTGGTTCACAACAGCAAGGGGACAACACAGGAAAGGGGGAGAAAATATCACTGCAATAAAACCAGTACGAAGCCTGATGAGGGGCTCAAACCCACAACCCACAAGCCCACAGCCTAGGCCCAACACTTAACCTGCTGAACCACCCAGGCACCCCTAGGGCAGTGGCTTCTAAACTCTGGAAATGGGGTTGAGAGCTCCACCTTCAACCTACCCTCTAGCTGATCAGTCTGAGAAAGGGCGGAGAGCAGGACCAAGCTAGCCACATTCCCAGTTGACTTGCTGAGTCTAATTTCAGTGAGGAAGAGGTAAAAGCAAGTGTTTGTTTAAAAAAAAAAAAAATTACGTTTCACACCCAGTGCAGAGCCCAGTGTGGGGCTTAAACTCACGACCGCTGGGATCAAGCCCTGAGCTGAGATCAAGAGTCAAGATGCTTAACCCACGGAGCCACCCAGGCCTCCCACAATGCCCTGTCTTTAACGAGCAGAAGTGAAATTGCAGAAAATGGAATCCCGGATGACAGACAAATCTGAGAAGATACCCCCCAAATGTGGGGAAAATGGGGAAACACAGGAAACACTTTGAGAGATTACAGATGCAGAGTACAGAGAAGCATAAGTATCTGTCCACATGGTGCTAATTAGCCACCATATGGAAGGGTGAATGGCATTTATGGGAAAAGTCTAGAACAAAAAAGAACAGAAGCAAAGTGGAAAAACACAGCAGAAAACTTTACTAGAATGGCTGAATAAAACATATTTCTTACAACTATTTTAGTTTCCTCCATTCCTGGGCTAATGTCCTTGTTCTCCGTCACAGCGTCGAGGTCGTCAGCAATGCGATTTAATGAGAGTTTTTTGATCATAGGTTAGCCAACCTCATAGGTTAAAAAGAACTCATTGAAAGCTTATTTATTTATTTATTTATGGGAGTTGTTTCTTTTCCTATGTTTAAAAACAATTTACATTTCATTTTCTGATAACTAGTTTTGTCCTGTACCTGTTTTCTATTGTTGTTGGCCTTAAAAAAAACAAAATCGCTCTTCTGGTGACAAGTTCTGTGACGGGGGGTGGGGTGGCGGGAGGGGGGCGAGGTGCACCGGGAAGTGGCCGGGGTGCCCTTCAGGGGAGTCCCCACCGAGCGGCGCCTCCTGCTGTCCCCAGACCAGCCCCCACGAGCTAGGAAAACGACACGCCTCCTGCTGTCCCCAGACCAGCCCCCACGAGCTAGGAAAACGACACCGCTCCTCTCCTGAAGCTCAGGTCTCTGGCTTGTCTGCTGCAAGGGAATTAAGGAGCGGGATTTGACCGGGAGTCAAGGAGGGGTCGGAATTACAAACACACCTTGTATTTCCTCGCGTTGGAGAGAAAACGGAGAGCCGTGACCCCGACGTGACTTGAACACGCAACCTTCTGATCTGGAGTCAGACGCGCTACCATTGCGCCACGAGGTCACTGGACTCCCGTGACTTTTGATCTTTTAAGACTCTTCCGTCCTACACCTCCCGGTCTCGTACCTGCCTGGCTCCTTTGCCCCCCGGGAGGGGCCGCAGGGCGGACAGGGCGCAGGCGCGGGCGGAGGGCTGCACCCCGCGAGGCCCGGGGCTCCCCCGCCGCCGGGCCAGTACCCCCGGAGCCGCGGCCGCCGCCGCCACCTGCCGGTCGTGGTGCTCGATCTCCGCCTGGGACAGGCGGCTTCAGGGGTCCCAGAGCGGGCCGGGCTGCTGTCTCCGGGGGCCACCAGAGTTGGGGACCCGGCGGGGGCCCGGTCCCCGGGGGGCCGGGCAGCTGGAAGGAAGCGGCCGCACAACCCGCAACCGGGTCAGCGCCAAGAGGCGAGGGCTGGGAGGACGCTCGTCCCCACGGACAGGAGTAAAGGGGAAAAAAAAAAACCCGAATGACTTTGGAACTTGGCATAGAGAGAGAATGCTCACGAGCCCCTCCCCCGCCCCCAGCTATAAAACGAAGTCTCAGTTTTGAAAATTTGGCTCTTCTAGAAAAGGGTAATAAAACTTGAAACCCATGATTTCTTGGATAGTCTTTGGAAGTATTTCTTTCCATTTCCTTCTTCTCGGCTCCGCACAAATGCCCAGCGTTTAAAGCTCGGTGACTGTTAAGTGCACCAGCGTTTCAGAAAGCTGCACAAAACAAAGGTACGACTTAATGAATCATCATCGCCAAGAGGACACCCTGACCACCGCCAGCCAGGTCAAGAAACAGAAACTGCCCGCCACCCGCAAGGTCCGCGGGTGTCCACGAACGCCCCGTCTCCCCGCGGCAGCAACCACTCTCCGCCTTTATGCTAATCACTTCCCGGCTTTTCTTTACACCCTTTGTCACCCAGGGGCGCCTGGGTGGCTCAGTCGGTTGAGCGTCTGATTTCAGCTCAGGTCACGAGCTCACCCTACGTGGGTTTGAGCCCCGCTCAGGGCTCTGTGCTGATGGCTCTGGGCCTGCTTCATTCAGATCCTGTGCCTCCGTCTCTCTCTGCCCCTCCCCTGCTTCTGCTCTCTCTGTCAAAAATAAAGAAAAAAAAAAAAAGTTTTTTTGTATATTGTTATCACCCAAACGCGCATGCGTAAACACTACAGTTTCCTTTGGTTTGATGTTAAAGTCGCTTTTCATCGGCTGGTGGTTCCCCCTCCCTCCCTTTTCCCTTCACAGCGTCCCCCCAACCCCAATGAAATGACGTCGTGACCTCAGTACCTCCCAGTGTGTCTTATGACTTAGATCATTTACTTAACGTGGTTTCTGCTGTTTCTCCACCGTTGTGCTGTTTCTCTCTTTGTAATTAATAACCACTTGGGGGTAGAGGGGTCTGGGTGGCTCAGTCTGTTAAGCCACGGACTTCAGCGCAGGGTATGATCTCACGGTTTCGTGAGTTCGAGCCCCAGGACTGGCTCTGTGCTCGCCAGCTCAGGTCCTGTAGCCTGCTTTGGATTCTATGTCTCCCTCTCTCTCTGCCCCTCCCCCGCCCATGCTCTGTCTCTCAAAAATGAATAAACGTTGGGGCGCCTGGGTGGCTCAGTCGGTTAAGCGTCCGACTTCGGCTCAGGTCACGATCTCGCGGTCCGTGAGTTCGAGCCCCGCTTCGGGCTCTGTGCTGACAGCTCGGAGCCTGGAGCCTGTTTCGGATTCTGTGTCTCCCTCTCTCTCTGCCCCTCCCCTGTTCATGCTCTGTCTCTCTCTGTCTCAAAAATAAATAAACGTTAAAAAAAAATGAATAAACGTTAAAAAAAAATACCCACAAAACTATTTGGGGCAAGTGCTCTGAAACCATGCAAATATCCTCTTCCTCCTCCAACTTGCACCTGCTAATGTTTATCATCCATCTTGACTGCAGCAACGATTACTGTGGTGTTTGCCTCATGGTGATTTTCTATTTCTTTTTTCCTTCTACATTTATCATCATAATCCTTCCATAAGAAAGAGCTGGTTCTTCTCTCCCATTTACTTAATACATTATAGACTCCATTACTCATTTGCATCAATACAGACTCGTGGTTTATTTATTTATTTTTTAATGTTTATTTTTTGACAGAGAGAGAGAGAGAGAGCAGGGGAGGGGCAGAGAGAGAGAGAATCTGAAACAGGCTCCTCGCTGTCAGTGCAAAGCCTCACCGGGGGCTCGAGCCCGCCAGCCGTGAGATCATGACCTGGGCCGAAGTTGGTCACTTAACCTACTGAGCCACCCAGGCGCCCAGGGATTCTTTAATCCTATGGGTTTAATCCACAGAATATCATTTCTTATTTTGTTTCCAACATTATTCCAGATTTGGTCGTCATGAGCTCCTTCAGGTTGGCTCAGGAGTTTTTTTGTTTGTTTGCTTGACGCCCTACCATCCTCTTTTGAGCACTTCGTTACTTTGTGGCACAAGATATGCCGTGTTCATCTTGTATGTTTCCCTTGTGGGTCCTGGAATCAACCATTTCTCCTAGGGGCCCTGGTTCTTGTTGGAGAGTGGTGTTTGAAATCAAGATCTGGGTGTCAGGTGTGCCCATTGAAGTTTGGAGTCATTTCCCTTTTCCTTATCTGTGACTTCTCTCTTTGACCCTGAGAAGCCCAGCTCTCATTAGTTATAATGTATGTACTTACTGTAAATATATATGTATATGTATGCCTGTGTATTTATACATGTGTGCATATGTGTGTGTTTCAGAATTACTCGTGTGTATACCTGTAAGAAAAGATTCATTGAAAGGATTACCTTCGGGCACCTGGGTGGCTCTGTCCGGTAAGCGTTGATCTCAGCTCAGGTCATGATCTCACAGTTCATGAGTTCGAGCCCCGTATTGAGCCTGCCTGTGATTCTCTTCCCTCTCTCTCTGCCCCTACCCCACTTGTGCTCTCTCTCTCGCAAAATAAATTTAAAAAAACAAAAAAACCAACACAATAGCTTAAGAAAAAAGACGATTACCTTACATTTGTACAGCTCTTGATGTCTTCGGCTTTACAGACAGGACATTGTTTTGCAAAAATAATTTCAGTTAGGTCTCTTTCCTGAGCCCTTCACTCTTGGTTATGTTATTCATTTGTAATACAGTAGGCTGTTGTTACTTCTGTATTCCATTTCAGGTTCACATGCACATACATACCTCAATTGTTTTTCATTGCTTTCTTTAAATTTTTGCATTTGTAAAATATCGCCATAGTTCTAAATGTCAGAACTAAATAAAAGTCTATTCTAAGGGATGCCTCGGTGGCTCAGTCATTTAAGCGCCCAACTTCAGCTCAGGTCATGATCTCATAGTTCATGGGTTCAAGCCCGAGATCCGGCTTTGTGCTGACAGCTCAGAGCCTACAGCTTGCTTTGGATTCTGTGTCTCCGTCTCTCTCTGCCTCTCTCCCACTTACGTGCTCTCTCTCTCAAAAATGAATAAACATTAAAAAATTAAAAAAAAAAAGATATACATACATTTACCATATGACACAGCGATGTATATTATTTATACAATAAAAATGAAAATATGTTTACACAAAAACTTACACATGAGTGTTCATAGCAGGTTTATTCATAGTAGCTCCAAAGTGGAAACAATCCAAATGTTCATCAATGGGTACATAAAGAAATAGTGACATATTAATACAATGGGATGCCACTCATCAATAACGGGGGATGAAATATTGACATACACAACATAAATAAATCTCAAAATTTAAGCTGAGTGAAAGGAAGTAGGCACAGAACAGTATATACAATGTAATTCCACTGGTATAAAATTCTCGTAAAGACAGTTCTCACATATAGTGACAGAAAGCAGATTAATGGTTTCTTGGAGTCAGGTGGGGAGAATCGTCTGGAAAGGGATATAGAACATTTTTGGGGTGATGAAAATGTTATATTTCTTGATTTTAGTGGTAGTTATATTAAAGTGTGTATTTACCCCAACTCATCAAAATGTAAAGTTAAATTTAGCGCAACTTATTATATGTATAATTATGACTCAATAAAGGTGATAAAAACCTCTACCGGATGCGGTGAAATGGATGCGTATAGAGAAATTTAGATTGTTAAATGAAAATATTAGCCAAAAAGAAAGGTTGGAAAAAATCAATTATCTAAGACTTAAATTTCAAGACGCTAGAAAAAAACCCCAGTGGATTAAACTCAAATAAAATAGAAAGGCTCGTGTGTTTAATGGTCATTGATATTTCTCTTTTGTGAAATATTTGCAAGTTTTGCTCACTTGAATTAGGTTGTTTTTAGAAAAGAGCATGAACCACTGAAAAAGAAATCAATTATATAGTAGTTAAGAGGTGACCTTTTGAAAAGATTAATAAAGTGTTAAATCCCTAGAATGCCTAATCAAGAAAACAAAGGGACCTCATAGATTACCAATGCCGAGACAGAAAAGAGAATATCACTTTAGATTCTACTGATATTAAAAATATAACAAGCAGATATAAACTATTTAAAGCTAATAATTAGATATTTCAATGAAATGATATGGAGATTAAATGATATTTACCAAAAATGACACAAGAGACAGAAAATATCAATAGTCCTATGTCTATCAAAGGAATTGAATGTATAATGGAAATTTTTTCTACACAGGGACATCTGGGTGGCTCAGTTGGTTAGGCATCTGACTCTTGGTTTCGGCTCAGGTCATGAACTCATGGTTCATGAGTTCAAGCCCCGTGTTGGGCTCCATGCTGACAGTAAACAGCCTGCTTGGGATTCTCTCTCTCTCTCCCTCTCTGCCCCTCCCCTGCTCACTTTGTCTCTCTCTCTCAAATAAATAAACTTAAAAAAATTTTTTTAAATAAAAATAAAAAAATAAAACTTTCCTAAATAGAAAATTCCTAGCCCAGATGGCTTTACTGATGATTTTTACAGAAAATATTTATGGGAAAAAGAATACCAATACTAATAATGCACAGTCTTATGCAAACTCTTCTGGGGGACAAAAAAGGGAAGTGATTCCCAATTAATTTTATAAGACCAGCATTATTCTGATACTAATCTCTGACAAAGCTACTACAAGAAAGGAAACATACAAAACAACAAGGACGTAGACATAAGATCCTATATAAAAACTTAAAAATCTGGGGCGCCTGGGTGGCGCAGTCGGTTAAGCGTCCGACTTCAGCCAGGTCACGATCTCACGGTCCGTGAGTTCGAGCCCCGCGTCAGGCTCTGGGCTGAGGGCTCGGAGCCTGGAGCCTGTTTCCGATTCTGTGTCTCCCTCTCTCTCTGCCCCTCCCCCGTTCATGCTCTGTCTCTCTCTGTCCCAAAAATAAATAAACGTTGAAAAAAAAATTAAAAAAAAAACTTAAAAATCTAATTCAATAATATATATATATTTTAATTTTTTTATTTAAAAAAATTTTTTTTCAACGTTTATTTATTTTTGGGACAGAGAGAGACACAGCATGAACGGGGGAGGGGCAGAGAGAGAGGGAGACACAGAATCGGAAACAGGCTCCAGGCTCCGAGCCCTCAGCCCAGAGCCCGACGCGGGGCTCGAACTCACGGACCGCGAGATCGTGACCTGGCTGAAGTCGGACGCTTAACCGACTGCGCCACCCAGGCGCCCCATATTTTAATTTTTTTAAATGCTTATTTTTGAGCAAGGGAGGGGCAGAGAGAGAGGAAGACACAGAATCCGAAGCAGGCTCCAGGCTCCGAGCTGTCAGCACAGGGCCTGACGCGGGGCTCGAACCCACAGATGGTGAGATCATGGCCTGAGCCGAAGTTGGATGCTTAACAAACTGAGCCACCCAGGTGCCAATAATATATTAAAAAGAAAATATACAATGACTAAATGGTATCTCTTCCAGGAATGGAAGATTGCCTTAACATTCAAAAATCAATCCATTGGACAAACTTTGAGAACATTATGCTAAGTGAAATAAGGCCAGTCACGAAAGAACAAAAATTTATATGAGGTTCCTAATGTAGTCCAATTCAAAATAATTAAAATAGAACAGTAGTTTCCAGAGACTGAGGGGAGGGGGCACAGAGGATTATTGTGTAATGGGTATTGAGTTTCAGCTTAGAAAGATGAAAAGTTTTGGATACGGATCATGGTGATGGTTGCACAATATGAATGCACTTAATTTCATTGAATTATATACTTAAAAATAGTTGAGGGGCGCCTGGGTGGCTCAGTCGGTTAAGCGGCCGACTTCAGCTCAGGTCACGATCTCGCGGTCCGTGAGTTCGAGCCCCGCATCGGGTTCTGGGCTGATGGCTCGGAGCTCGAGCCTGCTTCTGATTCTGTGTCTCCCTCTCTCTCTGCCCCTCCCCCGTTCATGCTCTGTCTCTCTCTGTCTCAAAAATAAATAAAACGTTAAAAAAAAATAGTTGAGGGGCGCCTGGGTGGCGCAGTCGGTTAAGCGTCCGACTTCAGCCAGGTCACGATCTCGCGGTCCGTGAGTTCGAGCCCCGCGTCGGGCTCTGGGCTGATGGCTCAGAGCCTGGAGCCTGTTTCCGATTCTGTGTCTCCCTCTCTCTCTGCCCCTCCCCCGTTCATGCTCTGTCTCTCTCTGTCCCAAAAATAAATAAACGTTGAAAAAAAAAATTAAAAAAAAAAATAGTTGAGATGGTAAATTTTATGTTGTGTGCATTTCACAATTTTTTTAATTAAAAAAAAATCAATCCATATAACTCAAGCACATTAACAGAATGAGAAAACCATATATCATCTCAATAGATGCAAAATATGTATTTAGTGAAATTTAACCCCTCCCCATGATAACAAATCTCAGTAAACTAAGATTGGAGGAAAGTTTTCTTAATCTGATAGAAATTATCTACAAATTTACACCTCATGTCACACCTAATGGTAAAACGTCTAGGGTTTTCTTTTAGATTCTGGGAAAAACGCAGAGATGCCCACAATCACTACTTCTGGAGGCCTTGGCCAGTGCAAAAAAGCAAGAAAAAAAAATGGTATAAAAATTGGAGGGATGAAGTAAAAAATTTTACTTTATTGCAGATGACATTTTGTATACAAAGTCCAATAAAATAAACTTAATTATAATTAACAAGTGAATTTATCAAGGTCACTGGATAGAAGGTCAGTTTGTAATATAATGTTATAATAATTATAATTATTACGTAGCTTTGTTCATTCCTTTGGGTATAATATGAATCTATTACATGTTATATATAATATTATAATACATATAATATACTATAACATGTAATATACAAAATATTTATATCATTTATACAGTTGAACTGTGAACAATGTGGATGTTAAGGGTATTGCCCCCCCAATCAAAAATCCACATATAACTTTTGACCTCCCAAGAACTTAACTAGTAATAGCCTACTGTTGACCAGAAGCCTTACTGATAACATTAACAGTTGATGAACACATATTTTGTATATTATACTATATACTATATCCTTAAAATAAAGTAAGCTAGAGAAAATTAAGTGTTAAGAAAATCAGAAGAGAAAATACCTTTACGGAACTAAAATTACTGATACTGTAAGTTTACATGGTCTGTTTACAAGATAAATCATTTGTCAGTACCTGTCAATATTGTCTTATAGGATACAAAACACTGTGATGCTATATGCTTTACTAACATATCTCAAAAACGAAATGTGAAAAAAAATGTACATTTATTTACAGGTATTACAAATCCTGCACTGAAAACAAAAAAGCAGCAATATGATCGCTTTATTGGTAGCCCAGCATGATGTTTCATGGTAGCTTAGCCTGTATATTACTGAACAAATTGTTATAAAATTCTTATGACATAGAGTATTACAGTCATATCCATGATACAGTATTGGAAACATTGTTACATTTTTTGGAAAATTACTTCCCTGTGATGATAGGCTGATACACAGGTTCTCCAGCAGGAATGTATTGTTTCCGGATTGATGGTTTTCACAGCTTTTTCTATAACAGCAATGGTATCTTCAGGGGTGTATTCCTTCCAGACTTTTATTCTGTTCTTGGGGGACTCTCCCATAGCTGACAATCCTTTCCATAGAGTACCATGTGCAATGAGCCTTAAAGGCCCTTGTGACCCCCTGATCTAGATGTTGTTGTGTTTGGGGGAAAAAGACCACTTAGACACCTTCAGTGTTGAACTCATGGGGTTCTGGATGGCCAGGGACATTGTCCAGTATCAAAAGAACTTAAGGGGTGCCTGGGTGGCTCAGTCGGTTAAGCGCTGACTTTGATTCACGTCATGATCTCATGGTTCGTGAGCCCTGCGTTGGGCTCTGTGCTGATAGCTAGGAGCCTGGAGCCTGCTTTGGATTCTGTGTCTCCCTCTCTCTGCTCCTTCCCCATTTGTGCTCTGTCTCTCAAAAATAAATAAACATTAAAAAAATTAAAAAAAAAAAGAACTTAAAAAATTTTTTAAATGTTTTTATTTTTGAGAGAGATAGAGACAGAGCATGAGCTGGGGAGGGGCAGAGAGAGAGGGAGACACAGAATCTTGGGACACCTGGGTGGCTCAGTCAGTTGAGCGTCAGGCTTCGGCTCAGGTCAGGATCTCGCATTTCGTGAGTTCAAGCCCCTCCGTCGGGCTCTGTGCTGACTGATTGGAGCCTGGAGCCTGCTTTGGATTCTTGTGTCTCCCTCTCTCTCTCTCTGCGCCTCCCAAGCTTGCACTCTCTCTCTCTCTCTCAAAAATAAACAAACATTAAAAAAAAAAAAAAAAGAATCTGAAAAAGGCTCCAGGGTCCAGCTGTCCGCACAGAGCCCAATGCAGGGCTGGAACTCAGGAGGTGTGAGATCATGACCTGAGCTGAAGTTGGACGCTTCACTGACTGAGCCAGCCAGGTGTCCCTCTAAAGAACTTTAAAAGGAAGTTTCCTTAGTTGCAAGGTGTTTCCTGACTTCAGGGACAAAGTACTGTTGGAACCAATAAAATAAGTTTTTTTTAAAAAAGGGGGAATCCAGACCTTCTTGCTGTACAACCAAAAGAATGGCAGCTGCTAAATAGCTTTTCAAAGGCGAGCAGCTTTGGGGTGTCTGGGTGGCTCAGTTGCTTAAGTATCCGACTTCGGCTCAGGTCATGATCTCGGGTTCGTGAGTTCGAGCCCCCTTTCGGGCTCTGTGCTGACAGCTCAGAGCCTGGAGCCTGCTTTGGATTCTGTGTCTCCTTCTCCCTTTGCCCCTTGCCTGCTCACACTTTCTCTCTCAAAAATAAACAAACATTCAAAAAAAAACAATAAAGGTTAGCAGTCTATAGGTAAGGGCAGTCCTGATCATGAACCCAACTACATTTGCCCATAACATAGTTAGCCTATCCTTTCATGCCTTAAATCCTGGTGCTCGATTCTCTTCCTAATAATGTGGATTCCTGCCCCCGCAGAATGGGGCACTTCTGTATTTATTAAAAAGTTTCACTGACATTCTTTCTTCTCAATGATTTCATTAATGGTGTCTAGGAACTCATCTACTGCCTCTTGGTAGGCAGAAGCCACTTCTGTTGACATTTTAAAAGCCAAACCTCTGGAATGATCAAACCATCCACTGTTGGCATTAAATTCTCCAGCTTTAGATCCTTCACCTTCCTTTTTCTTTGAAAGTTGCCATATGGACTTCGCTTTTTCTCAAATCATAGTACAGTCTATAGGTATGCCTTTCTTTTAACAATTCTACACCCACATAAAAGCTGCATTTTTGGGGTGCCTGGGTGGCTCAGTCGGTTAAGCATCTGACTCTTGATTTTGGCTCAGGTCATGATGTCATGAGTTTAAGCCCTGTATCGGGGTCTGTGCTGATGGCACGGAACTTGCTTGGGATTCTCTCTCTCCCTCTCTCTGCCCCTCCCCTGTGCTCTCTCAAAATATTTTTTGAAAAAAGCTTTATTTTCAGTAGGATAAAAATGTATTTCACAAAAAGTGCAAAGTTCTCACACCGGCTGGCTTAGGGGCAGTGATGGCTTCATGAAAGTTTTTCTTTTCTTTCTTTCTTCCTTCCTCTCCCTCCCTCCCCGCCTTTCTTTTTCTTTTCTCCTTCCTTCCTCCCTCTCTCCCTCCCTCCCTTCCTCCCTTCCTTCCTTCCTCCTGAGGATTATACTGGATTCATTTGTCCTGGAATGGCAGGCAACTGCAACTGTGGACCTTAATCACTGGTACATATCAAGAAATTCAACTTTTTCTTATAATTTCATAATCTTTCTTTGCTTTTGGGGAGCACTGCCACATCATTAGTGGTGCTCCCTATGGCTCCCCTGGTATTACTCCAGGTTTACAGTATTTCACTTAGACATGATGAAAAATATGTGAGAAGTAGGACAGATGACTTTTTACGGTGATATACAACTTATTGGAGATGAACTGCTCAGTGACGATTAGTGTCACAGGCATTTTAAGTGGATACTCACTACACTGGGCTCAATTCAACAGCAACAGGAAGTGACTACGAAATTATTACAGTAGTAAAATATGTACTACAGTTAATTTTACACAGTTCTCATTTGCTGCTGCGTCTTTTTGTTGACATTTGTCTTGAATGCAAATGGTGCTATATATGGTCTGCTTGTGTGCATAAGTTTTGATAAATTTTAACTTTTTACAATAGATTTGTGTATATTTTATGGTAGTGATACAATAGACTATTATCTACATATATTTTGTACACTTGTACCCTTTTCTTAAATTTTCAATTATTTCTAGGCTACATGGTTCATCTGTGAGTTTTTTAAATTGTTGCAAGTCTCTTAAAAATTTTTCCAATACATTTATTGGGAAAAAAAAAAACCCATCTATTACACGGACCTGGACAGTTCAAACCCATATTGTTCAAGGACCAACTGTATGTATTTAGTAAATATTAGCAAAAATCAGAAAACTAAAATAATAGCATTTATAACATCAAAACCCCAAATACATAGGACTAACTTAATAAAAATGTTCAAAACGTCTGCACTGAAAAAATACAAAAATTGCTGAGATTAAAAGACGTATATAAATGAAAAGCATGCTCACAGACTGGATGTCTCAATATTGTTGAAGTATGCATTCTTCCACAATTACGTATTTGATGTAATGCTCATTAAAACCTCAACTTTTTGGTGTGGAACAATTGAAAAAAAATCATTAAAAAATGCATGAAAATGCCAAGGATCTAGAATTGCAACTTTGAACAAGAACAAAATTAGAAGACACACACCACCAGACACCAAGACTTGCTATAAATCTGCTTACACTAAAAACATCTGGTGTTCCTTAGAATGTAACAGAATAATTTAGAAATAGACCCCCATATAATATAATCATTTGATTTATCGTAAGAATACCACTACAACCCAAGGAGGAGGAGAGAATGTCTTTTCAATAAATGATGTTGCATACGTTGTACATTTGTATGGAAAATATTAATTTGACCTCTACCCCAGACCACACATAAAAATTAACTTCAAATGGATTGTAGACCTAAAAATTAAAAGTAAAATAGTAGAAATGTAGAAGAAAATGTAGGAAAATATCTTTTGTGACCTTGGATTACGAAAAGATTTCTTAAACTAGGCACAAAAAGCACGAATAGATTATTTTTTATTAAAATTAAAAACATCTGTTCATTGAAGGACATCATTTGGAGAGTGAAAAGGCAAGCTGGAGATGATGTTTGTGATCTAAGTATCTAAAAAGTACCTTGTGGGGCACCTGCGTGGCTCAGTTGGTTGAGTGTCTGTCTTCGGCTCAGGTCATGACCTTGTGGTTTGCAAGTTTGAAGCCCACATTGGGCTCACTGCTGTCAGTCTGTCAGCGCAGAGCCTGCTTCAGATCCTCTGTCCCCCTCGCTCTACTCCTCCCCCACTTGCACTCCCCCCAAAAAATTATTAAAAAAAAGGTACCTTGCACCCAGAATATAGAAAGAATCCTACAAATGAACAGGGTTCCCAATTTAAAACATGGGCAAAAGTCTTAAAAAAAGTTTTTTTTAACGTTTATTTTTGAGAGACACAGCATACGAACGGGGGTGGGGTAGAAAGAGGGAGACACAGAATCCAAAGCAGGCTCCAGGCTGCACTCCATTGAACTGAGTTGAACTCAGATGCTTAACCAACTGAGCCACCCAGGTGCCTCCCAAAATGGGCAAAAGTCTTGAACAGGCACTTCTCAAAGGAGGATATTCAAAAAGCACCTAAAAGGAGACTCAACATCATTAGCCATAAAGGAAATGCAAATTCAACCTATAATGAGATACTGCCATACATTAGAACCAGGCTTACCTCTCCATTGAAACTGCTCTTGTATTAATTTTTTTTTAACGTTTATTTATTTTTGAGACAGACAGAGACAGAGCATGAACGGGGGAGGTTCAGAGAGAGGGAGACACAGAATCTGAAACAGGCTCCAGGCTCTGAGCTGTCAGCACAGAGCCCGACGCGGGGCTCAAACTCACGGACCGCGAGATCATGACCCCAGCCGAAGTTGGCCGCTTAACCGACTGAGCCACCCAGGCGCCCTGAAACTGCTCTTGTAAAGGTAGCCTGTGCCATCTCCGTCCCCTAACCCTGTGGACACTTTTCAGTTATGTCATTTGAACCTGCTGACGATGCTCCTCTTCTTGAAATGTTTGGCTCTAAAGCAGGGCAGAGGGTTTTATGTGTGGTGAGGGTTAGGAGGTAGAAAGAAGCAGCTGACAGAGTAGGCATCAAGTCATGTCAACTGTTTAACAGCAAGGTTTCTTAAGGATAGTATGTCAGGGTGTAACTCTAAACTTTCCAATCAGAAACCCATATATTACATCCAAAGGAGGTATGTCTCTTGGTAACAATTCATAAATTCCATTATTAAAATTCAATCAGAAATGGTCATTTTAACCAGTTGCAAATTATTTACTTGTAATGGGAGGTAGCTCCTATCATTTATCCAATATCTCCTCCCCAATATTGGATATATACATATTCCAACATTGTGGGAGGAGTACTGGGATTCTTTTTTCTTCAGCCTTCACTGAAGTATAGCTCATCATGTCTTGTCCTTTTTGGGTATCAGGTCCATTGTTTGTTATGGCCTTCTGATATCAGGGCCATAGCCTTTTGGTTCTCATCTTTGTTCCAGGACTCTTAGTATTTCCAGAACTCCCAAGACTTCCTTTTTTATGGACTTGGGTGTCCGGCTGTTTCCCCTCTATTCCATCATGTAATGTTCTATGAGGCTGTACATGGAACTTTTCATCACTGTGGCCTTTTCTTTGGTGCCATGTTGAAGGTGGAGCTTCTCTTGAGGCTTGCAGTTTTCTGGTTTATAGCCTGAACACAAGTTCCAGATATTCTTGGGTATGTTTCTCATTTGTCTGAAATTACTACCTCTTCTAAATGAAACCGAGAGGGTGGGTGTAATGAGGTGCTGGGTAAGTTGTTTGGAATCTATGCAGCATCAGAACAAATTCCCATGCTCTTAGATTCCTGACTGTCCCTACCCTGCCAATATATTAGGGTAATTCTTGGTACATAACAGGTGTCCAGTAAATTACCTTCACAAGTAAAATAGGTGTTTCCTGTTTATGTTAAATATCACATGCTTGTTGGGAAGGAAAGCTTATAAAATACATAGAAGTGCAGTAATCGGACAAAAAGTACTGCATACTCCCCCAACTCTAAAACAATCTAACTTTTTGGAGGCCATCCTTCATTCGTAGTTCTCAAAAGTTCATACAAATACAGTTTTACATAGAATTTTATACCATACATGCTGCACTTACATTAAAAAAAATTTTTTTTTTCTAGTCCTTTCCCCTACTTCTCTTCTCCCTTCTTTCAAGGTAACCAATATTAACAGCCTGGTATATATTCAGCCAAGTATATATACTTGTTTCCATGCTCATCACATACACATATATACATAAATGGGTATGATCATTTAACAAAAAATGAAATCCTGTACACATAAAGCTCTGCAATAAAGCAATTAGTTATTAAAAATTGTGGAAATACCTTGAGATCAACTAGTGTAGATATAACTAACTTTAAAAATTACTCTCATGCTGTTCCATAGAATGGCTATATCACACTTTATTCAACCATTCCCCAATTAATGGGCATTCACTTAGTCTCCACTTGGTTTTCTACTTTGCCTCTACAAACAGTACTTCAACAAAAATCCTGACTTATGTGTATTCTTATGCACTGATGCTGTTATTTCTGTGGGGAAGATCCCCAAAGTGAGAGTGCTAGGTCAAAGTATTTTTATTTTAAAATCTTATTAAAATATTTGAATACATATTGCTTAATTGCTGGTGGAAATAGAAGTTGATATAACCGTTTGTGTTAAGAGTACATGGTTTCCCAAATCCCACTACCAAAAGATCTCTTAATTTTTGCCAACTCCATTTAGTGGAGGTGACATCTCATTGGTTGTTTTAATTTGCATTTCCCTGAGTACTACCTTAGGTTCATAATATTTTCAGAGATTAATGGCAATTTGCTCTTCTATGACTAGCCATCTAGTTCAGACAGATTAAAGACTTTAATATAAAATATAAAATTATCAAAATCTTAGAAACAAATTTAGAACACTATGTATAACCTAGGGATTAAGGAGACTCTTTTAACTAAAAGAGTAAATTAATCTGAAAAGGAAAATAAATATCTATGAAAAATTAAAATGTGGCAACTTCTTTTACCATATAAAAAAGCATAAAAACAAATGCTAGATTAAAAAATTTTCAAACACACATGACAAAGGATTAATATTTCAAGTATATAAAGAGCACCTCCAGATTTGTAAGAAAGACAAACCAATAGAAAAATAGGTAAAAAATTATAGGCAATTCATTGAAGATAATTTAAGTGAACAAAGTATGAAATCTGGGTGAAGGCTTTCATTTGTCCACTATTTTTCTCTACTGTGAATTTGCTTGTAACTTCTAAGATTTAATATGAGTTTTCCACATTTTTATGTTTATAAAGTATCCCTTAAGTGTGTGTTTTCTGGTGAATTGCTCCTGAAAGTTTTCCCACATTCATAAAAGACACAGTTTATAAGATTCTCCTTGTAGAGCTGACATCTGGATGAATGGTTTGTTACTTTTTATATTAACTGAGTTTCTCTCTGATGGGTTCTTTGATGTACAGTAAGGCTTGAGCTACTCCTAAAGGCTTTTCCACATTCGTGACATTTATAGGGTTTTTCTCCAGTATGCATCCTCAAATGTACAGTAAAATCTGAGTTGGTTCTGAAGGCTTTTCCACATTCTTCACATTTGTAGGGCCTTTCCCCAGTATGAATTCTCTGATGAAGAGTTAGCTGTGATAGAGTGATACAACCTTTTCCACATTCCTTACACGTATAGGGTTTTTCTCCAGTATGTGTTCTCCAATGCACTGTAAGGTAGGAACCCCTCCTGAAGGCTTTTCCACAGACATCACATTTATAGGGTTTTTCTCCACTATGGATTTTCTGATGTTCTGTGACGTGTACCATCTGGCTAAATGCTTTCCCACAGTCATTACATTTAAATGGTTTCTCTCCAGTATGTGTTCTCTGATGGGTATTAAAGCCTGAGTTACTTGTGAAAACCTTCCCACACTCATTACATTTATAGGGTTTTTCTCCAGTATGCCTTCTTTGATGTACGGTAAGTTGCGATGTGTTAGTGAAAGCCTTTTCACATTCATTACATTTATATGGTTTTTCCCCAGTATGGGTCCTTTGATGTACGATAAGGTAGGACTTAGTCCTGAAAGATTTCTCACAATCATAGCATTTATAAGGTTTCACTCCAGTATGGATTTTCTGATGCTCCTTGAGATTTACCATTTTGGTAAATGCCCTCTCACAGTCAGTACATTTATACGGTTTCTCTCCAGTATGAATCCTCTGATGCACAGTTAAGTGTGATTTTATTCTGAAAGACTCCCCACATTCATTACATAGATAAGGTTTTTCTTCAGTATGAATCCGCTGATGTATAATTAGGGATGAAGAACGCATGAAGGCCTTTCCACATTCATTACATTTATAAGGTTTCTCTCCTGTATGCATTCTGTGGTGTACGGTAAGGCATGAATAATTAATGAATGCTTTTCCACATTCGTTGCATTTATAGGGTTTTTCTCCTGTATGAATTCTTTGATGTTCTGTGAAATTTGCTATACGATTGAATGCTTTCCCACATTCATTACATTCATAAGGTTTTTCCCCAGTATGAGTTCTTATATGTACAATAAGGCTTGAATTACTTCTATAGGCTTTCCCACATTCATTACATCTAAAGGGTTTCTCTCCAGTATGAATTCTCTGATGAACATTAAAAATTGTGGTATTCTTGAAAGATTTCCCACATTCATTGCATTTATATGGTTTCTCTTCAGTATGGGTCTTCTGATGTACACTAAGATAGGACTTATTCCTAAAGGCTTTCCCACAATCATTGCATTTGTAGGGCTTTTCTCCATTGTGAGTCTCCTGATGTCTTGCGAGTTTTGATTTATCACTGAAAGCTTTCCCACATTCACTACATTTATAGGGCTTCTCTCCGGTTTGAATTCTCTGGTGTTGATTAAGGCGAGCACATTGGCTAAAAGATTTTCCACAGACATTGCACTGATAAGGTTTCTCCTTAGTATGAATTCTCTGATGTACCATAAGTGATGAAGAAGCAATGAAGGCCTTTCCACATTCGTTACACTTATAGGGTTTTTCTCCAGTGTGAATTTTTTTATGTTGACTGAGATATGAAGGCTGGCTGAACATTTTCCCACATTCGTTACATTCATAAGGTTTTTCTTTAGTGTGCGTTCTCTGATGTTGAATGAGTAATGACCTGTAACGAAAGGACTTTTCACAGGTACTACATTTATAGGGTTTTTCTTTATTATTGTATTTTTTTCCTAAAGTAAGTTCTGAAGTAGGCCTTACAGCTTTGCTGCCTTCTGTATCCTTGCAGATTTTCTTTCCTAGATGGGTATCTGTAATCAAATCTAAATTCTCAGTGAAATTTTCACGTGTTTGGCATTTGCTGTGGGGCCCTTCTGTGATAACTCCTGCTTCTGGAAAAAGAATAGATCCAAATCTAAATCCTCTTTGACCAGTGGAAATTTTGTGAGTAACTATTCTTTGACTCAAATGATTTTCCTGACTATTTTGCAATCTCAATATCCTTTCATTCCATTTCCATAATCCTCCCATGCTGGGGTTCCACAGACTGTTCTCTGTGAGTTTATCTATTATGGTCTCTTGTGATACATCTTCAGAAGTATTTTCTGTTGATACAACATTCTTGGCTGCAGGTTTGGTCTCCAGCTCTGGGGGGAAAAAAGATAAAAATCAAATCAAATAACTCCTATTTTCTACATTAGGAAGAACTCAGTAAACAGGATAATAAAAGGGAAACCTGAGCTGATAATGAATACAAAGTTTTAACTGCTTCCAAACTGGCCTTATTTTCTAAGGAGCAGATAGGTTTGAGGGAGACTGGTTGAGCCAAGAACCAAAGTAACAAATTCAGAGTTTTTCCCCTACTAAACAAATTAATTTACGGTAACCCCCTAGAATCTAAGCCTCTCAAATACTTCTTTTCTCATTTCCTTTATAGTCAGCATTTATAGAACATTCTTCATAGTCACGACTACTTCCTTTCTTTCCATTTACTCTACAAACCAGGCAATTGTTTCCAACCATACTTTCTATTTGTTTTCATTCTTTGTTTGCTAGCTTTTTTGTATGACAGCTTTCTCAAATTTTCATGTGAGATCAGCTTATTCAAGTCTTTGTATGTACTTATTAATCAAATGTTTATGGAAAAAGACACTTTGATTCTTCAAAAAGTAGTCTGAACAGTAAGTTAGTAAAAATTAGTATTTATAGCTATTAATATTCCAAATAGTGATAATAATTATCACCGAGGGTAGTTTTGCAACCTTTTTATATCTTAACAACATTCCTGTATGTCTGTCAAAAATTGGATCAAAACTACTTATACCTTGAGTTTTAAAGTAAAAAACTATCCACAAAAGGTTTTGATCCAGTTTGTTTTTTTAAACATTGAGAAAAAATTGCCTGTAAATGAGTTTGCAAATTTATAGAATTTGCAAATTTATAGTTTGCAAATTTATAGAGTTTGCAAATTTATAAATTTTTCTTAAGTTTATTTTGAGAGAGAGCATGAGTGGGGGAGGGGCAGAGAGAAAGAGAGAGAGAGAGCATCCCAAGCAGGTTCTGCACTGTCAGCACAGAGCCCAACGTGGGGCTCAAACTCATGAACTGCAAGTTTATGACCTGAGCTGAAACCAAGAGTATGACGCTTAACTCACTGAGCCATGCAGGCACCCACGTTTAGAAATTGAAAAGAAATATAATAGTAAAATTTTACATTGTATATACAAACAAGTTGTAAAACCACCACCCTGCAGTGTAATCTTTTTCAAAATAGGCCAAGTTTTAAGTTTAGGGCCACCAAAGAGGACAACTCTAGAACCCAGCTCTTTTAAATGTCTAATTGAATTAAGGTAACTGAGGACTGTTAGAACCTTTATCCTGGCAGCCTGCCAAAAGCAAACAGTCCTCTATGAAAAAAGATTACACAATCCAGAACCTCAAATTATTGTTATAGGTTTTCATATCAATGCTTGACAGTGGAAAATAATAGGCATACAAAGAGACAAAAGTCTAATTAGAAAAAAGTCAAGAGAAGAAACAGATCTAGAAGGAATCCAGACAGTTGAGGTCTCAGACATAAACTTACAAAATACTCATGATTAGTATATTCAAGAAAATAAGACCAGTAATTTCACCAAATAATTGGAAAGTATAAAATAAGAACCAAATGGTGATTCTAGAACTGGAAAATAACTCAAAGGATAGGCTGAAAAACACAGATTTGAAACATGAGTGTTAGCAAAATGGGAAACAGGTCAGTAGAAAATATGCATATTGAAGTACAGAATGATGAAAAACTTGAAAACTTAATTTCAAAAGACATTAGAGACACATGGGATAGAGTGATAAGGTCTATCACAGATGTGAAAGAGTCCCAGAAAGCTCGAAAGAGAAGTGAGAGAGAATGGGATGAAATCAAATTCAAAGAAATAATGCTGAAGCATTTTCCAAAACAGAATAAAAAATATCAAGCCATAGATTTTAGAAGCCAAATGAAGTATGGAAACCAATTTGACAATAAACTTCATATATTGAAAAAAAATAAAGAAAAGAAAAGAAAAGAAAAAAAAAAAGAAGCCAAATGAACTCCAAGTGGGAGAAATACAAGGAAAAAATAATGGAAACTAAGAGATTTGGGGGGCACTTGGGTGGCTCAGCCGGTTGAGTGTCTGACTTAGGCTCAGGTCAAGATCTCGCAGTTCCCCGTGTCAGGCTCTGTGCTGACAGCTCAGAGCCTGGAGCCTGCTTTGTATTCTGTGTCTCCCTCTCTCTCTGCCCCTCCCCTGCTCACGCTCTCACGCTCTCTCTCTCTCTCTCTCAAAAATGAATAAACATTAAAAAAAAAAACAACTTTAAGAGTTCTATCAAGGAGCGCCAACAGATCAGAGGTTGCAAACTACAGCAAATCTGTCCCACTACACTTCCGTGTGGCCAGTGAGATAAGAATATACATTCTTAAATGGTTGAAAAATATATTAAAAGGAAAATATATTTTGACACATTAAACTATGAATTTCAAATTTCAGGGTCCCTAAATAAAGTTTTAGTGGAATATAACCACATTCTTTGGTTAACATTTTGTCTCTGGAGGCTTTTGCACTTCCAATGGCTGAATGGAGTAGTTGCAACAGAGGTGTTATGTCTCTACAAAGCCTAAAATATCTACTGTCTTGTCTTTTACAGAAAAAAGTTTACTGACTCCTGAATTAGACAGATGACTGACTTGTCAAGGGAGTCGATGTAAGACAGGAAACAATGGAATGATACCTTCCAAAATGCTGAAAGAATGTAAATGCCAACCTAGAAGTCTATTATCTAAAAATGAAGACTGAAGATATTTTTAGACAAAAAAGAAAATGGAGGGAGTAGGACACTAGAAGATGTGGGTAAAATAAAATATTAAAGGGTACTCTTTAAACAGAAGAAAAATAATCCTAGATACAAGCTCAGAAACGAAGAGAAATAGGAGGAGAAAATATAGGCAAAAACAGGCAAATCTAAATGAACACTGACGGAACAGAACATTAATAATGCTCTTATGAGATCTGACATATAGACACAGTTAAAATACATAATTTCAACAACATATAAATCAGGTTAAATGAAATAAGTGGTTGTAAGATTCTTGTGTTGTTTAGGAAGAAGGACAATTTACATTAGACTGCTGAATGAAGGATGCATGCTTTAATCTCAGAGTTAACCACTACACAACTAATTTTGGAAATTTATAATTACCAAGTAAATAGAAAAATAAGATAATAAATCTAAATGCATGAATGGGGGAAAAAAGAATACAGAACGTGCAAGACACTTGCACAGTTAGATGATAGATTTAAACATTACGTAACTGAATTATATGTATAGGAACTAAACACTCCCAAGAGATACAGACTGTCAGATTGGTTAAAAGAAAAATCTAACAATATGCTACTTATCAGAGAAACAAAATACAAGGATATATAAAAGATGACCGTGAACAGAATTAAAATGATATACGATAAAACAATAACCAGAAGAAAGATGCTATAATAATATTAGGATGAGGCAAAACCAGTACAGAGATAAAGACACTTCATGAGGATAAAAGGTCCATTTTAACAGAAGGATGTAGCAGTTATAACTTTGTATTTACCTAATAGGACAGCTTCAAAATACATAAAGCAAAAATTAAAGCAACTAAAATAAGAAACAGACAAGTTTACAGTCTTACTGGGAGACTTTGAAAAACCTTAATAACTGACAGAATAAGCTGACAATCAGTAAGCACATAGATTTTAGCAACATAATATATTTGGTATAACTAAAACTGCACTTAGTACCAACAGGCTACACATTTTCTCCAAGTGCACATACAACGTTTTCAAAAATTGGCCGTGTGGTAATGCAAATTTTAAGAAACTTATAAAGACTGAAATCATCTATAGCATGTTTTCTGACCACAGGAAAAATTAAGGTAACAAGAATACTCCCTGAACTCCAGAGTTCAGATATCTCAGTGTGTATTCTTTCTTTCATAGCAATTATAGTTCTTTGCATAAGTTCATAACAATCTGTTTTCCTGGGGCACCTGGGTGGTTTCAGTTGGTTGAGTGCCTGATTCTTGATTTTGCCTCCGGTCATGATCTCACGGGTTTGTGGGCTCGAGCCCCGCATTGGGTTCCTCGCTGACAGTGTGGAGCCTGCGCGGGATTCTGTCTCTCTCCCTTCCTCTCTGCCCCTCCCCCACTCATTCTTTCTCTCTCAAAATTATATAAATAAACCTAAAAAAAAAAGAATACTAGAAAATCCCAGATGGTACAAGATTAAGAAAAATGCTTCTAAAGAGCACAAGGGACAAAGACATCACAATGGAAATTATCAAATGTTTTGAACTCAATAGTTATGAAGTTGCTACATTAAAAAAAAAAGTTGTGATGTAGTCTACTTTTCTTTTTTTGGTGTTGTCAAGAAGAATTTTCTCTTGTCTTTTAATGGGGTGTGATGCAGTCTAGATTGCCTTAAATAAGCTATAAAAAAAGAGTGGCTGAGGGGCGCCTGGGTGGCGCAGTCGGTTAAGCGTCCGACTTCAGCCAGGTCACGATCTCGCGGTCCGTGAGTTCGAGCCCCGTGTCAGGCTCTGGGCTGATGGCTCGGAGCCTGGAGCCTGTTTCCGATTCTGTGTCTCCCTCTCTCTCTGCCCCTCCCCCGTTCATGCTCTGTATCTCTCTGTCCCAAAAATAAACGTTGAAAAAAAAAATTAAAAAAAAAAAAAGAGTGGCTGAAAATCAACTATATAAGTACCCAACTCAGGAAGTTTAAAAAAGATCAGCAAATTAAATGCTAAAAAGGTTAAAAGTAATAAAATAAAGAGAAGAAAGTAATAATAGAGAAATCAAACACACAAAAAAGTTATTTTAAAAGCCAAATAAGATTGGGGCACTTTGGCTTAGGTCATGATCTCCTGGTTTGTGGGTTTGAGCCCCACATCAGGCTCCACACAGACTGAATAAGAAAACAGAGAGAAGATTAAAAAAAAAATCAGTATCAGGAATGAAAAGGGAAACATTACTTCAGATCCACATAGACATTTAAAGGAGAGGACAGTATGCCAATAAATTTAAATTTTAGAGTAAATGGATCAATTCCCAGATACATATAATTTACTAAAACAGAAAGAAATAGGAAATGTTAATAGTCCTATAGCTACAGAAGGAATGGAAACTATAATTAAACTCCTTCCCTAATAAAAGCATGAGGTCAATGTGGCTTCCCTAGTGAAATCTATATATCTTTTTGTTTTTAATTTTAAGCTTTTTTATATGTATCTTTCCCTCTCTTACAACTCTTTCTTATCCTCACTATAAGCTGGTGGCCTTGCTTCATATTTTACTGAAAATTCAGAGCCTATTAAAATCGAATGCCTTGATCTTCTCACCACCATTTGACCTTTTATCTACGCCTGCCTTCTCCATCTTTCCTAGTGTTATAACAGAAAAGGTGGCCTCTCTGCCTATCAGTGGTGAAGCCCTCCTTCCTTTTCCTTTCTTGAGTTTATCCTCTTTAACCTCCTCAGACATGTGAACTCTTCAGTGATCCCACTGGTCTTCCAAAGTCAATTTCTCCCTCTCCATCAGGGTATCTTTCTTATTACTCAGTCATGCCATAAATACTCCCATCTTAAATACAAAACAAGAGTTTTTTTCCCTCATTCCACACTTTCCTGTAGCCACTGCCCCATCTCTCTTTCCCTCTTGATGGGGGGAGGGGGAAATCCTTCTCTAAAGAGTCACCTAAAACTGTCTCCAATCTCTACTTTTCATTCACTCTTTTAAAAATATATAGTATTTTCAACAGTCAACGTTAATGAAAGGAACTGAAGATGATACACGGGTTGGAAGAGCCAATATTGTTAAAATGTCTATACTACCCAAAGCAATCTACAGATTCAATGTAATCCCTGTCAAAATACCAACAACGTATTTCACAGAACTAGAATAATCCTAAAATTTGTATGGAACCACAGAAGAACAGAAATAGCCAAAGCAATCCTGAAAAAGAACAGAGCTGGGGGTATCTCAATCTCAGATTTCAAAATATATTACGATACAGCAGTAATCAAAACAGTATGTCACTGGCACATAAACAGACCTAGATCAATGGAACAGGATAGAGTCCAGAAATAAACCCATGGTTGTATGGTCAATGAATCTATAACAACGGAGGCAAGAATATACAATGGGGAAAAGACAGTCTCTTCAACAAACAGTGCTGGGAAAACTGGACAGCTACATGCAAAAGAATGAAATGGGACCACTTTCTTACACCATGCACAAAAAATAAATTCAAAATGGATTAAAGACCTAAATGTGAGGCCTGAAACTGAAACATCCCTAGAAGAAAATACAGGCAGTGATTTCTCTGACATCAGGCATAGAAACATTTTTCTAGATCTGTCTCCTCAGGCAAGGGTATCTAAGCAAAATTAAACTACTGGGAGGGAATACACCAAACTAAAAAGCTTCTGCATAGCAAAGGAAACCACCAACAAAACAGAAAGGCAACTTACTGAATGGAAGAAGATTATTCGCAAATGACATTATCTGATAAGGGGCTACTATCCAAAATACATAAAGAACTTATACAACTCAACACCCAAAAGACAAATAATGTAATTTAAAATGGGCAGAAAACATGAAGAGATATTTTTCTAAAGACATCCAGATGGCCAACAGACACATGAAAAAATGCTCAACACCACTACTCATCAGGGAAATGCAAATTAAAACCACAATGAGATACCACTTTACACCTGTCAGAATAGCTAAAATAAAAAACACAATAAATAGCAAATGTTGGTGAGGATGTAAAGAAAAAGGAACCCTCACATACTGTAGGTGAGAATGCAAACCGGTACAGCTAATATGGAAAACAGTGTGGAGGTTCCTCAAAAAAATTAAAAACAAATACCATATGATCCAGTAATTCAACTACTAGGTATTTACTCACATAAAACAAAAAAACTAATTTGAAAAGATACACGCACCCCTATGTTTATTGCACTACTATTTACAGTAACCAAGATATGGAAGTAGCCCAAGGGTCCATCAATAGATGAATGGATAAAGAAGATGTGGTGTATATATAGAATGCAATATTACTCAGTGATCAAAAAAGTGAAATCTTGCCATTTTCAACAATGCGGATGGACCCAGAGGGTATAATACTAAGTGAAATAAGTCAGAGAAAGACATATACCATATGATTTCACTCATTGTGTGATGTAAGAAACAAATGAATAAAGAAAAAAAGAGGCAAAAGACTCCCAGACTCCCAGAGAACACACTGGTGGTTGCTAGAGGGTAGGTGAGTGGGATGATGGAGGAAATAGATAAAAGGGGTTAAGAGTACACTTATCTTCACGAGCACTAAGAGATGTACAGAATTGCTGAATCATAATACTGTGCACCTGAAATTCATATAAAACTATATGTTGGGGTGCCTAGGTGACTCAGTCGGTTGAGTGTCCGACTTCGGCTCGGGTCATGATCTCGGTTCATGGGTTTGAGCCCCACGTCAGGTTCTGGGCTGACAGCTCAGAGCCTGGAGCCTGCTTCCAATTCTGTGTCTCCCTCTCTCTCTGCCCCTTCCCCATTCATGCTGGCTCTCTCTTCCTCTCAAAAATAAAGAAACGTAATAAAAAAATTAAAAAAAAACTATATATTATAGTTGAACAAAAAATACATAATATTGACATATGAAAAGAATATATGTAACACATATGTGAGTTACGCACGGCATCATGATAAAATGAATGTTCAAGTGAACTAGAATCCATTTCTTTTGTTCCATCTCCACTATTACTTTAATCAAAGTTATCATCTCTGCTCATACCATTGTAACAACCTCTTAACTGATTACCTGATTTAATGCCCTCAAGTTCAGTCTCCGCAGAGTTACTTCCTAAAATCCTTGATTAAAGTCTGTCAATGCCTTCACACTCACTGATTAAAATCCAAACTCATCATCGTCACCTACAAAGCCCTGGATGGGCAAGCTGCTGCCTAGCTCTGATACCAGCCTCCCTCTCACAGCAGCCTCCTTTCGAGTTCTAGAACACATTTCATTCTTTTCTGTGTCAGGTCCTTTGTCTGGAATGCTTCTCCTTTCCTCTTCCTTTGGCCGGTTGTTTCTGAATCTTCAAGGCTCATCTTAAAAGCCCCTCTTCAGAAGCCTTCTGACCACACTCTCTGAGGGAGGTACCCTCATCCCCATCCCAGTCACTCTTTCATATCTCATATCTCACCCAGTTTATCTCATAACTGAAGGTTGTTATATCTGCTATTTAGCTTGTTTTTATTTATATACTTGTCAACTTCTTAAAATATAATCTTCATGACGGCAGGGACCTGGTCCATCTTACTCATTGTTGTAGACCTAGTACCTAACCCAGTACGCAGGAAAGAGATGTCTGGTAAATATCAATTAAATATATGAATAAATACTGTATTTAATTCTCAACTGATACCTAGTTTGTACTTTCAATTAGTTAAGAAACTGGAGGAGAACAGGAGGGTTCCCCCAAAGTTTCGGCAGGCTTGCAGGTTCACCTGCAAGTTAAATAATGAATAAATAGGTTTAGCTTAAAAGAAATCAGCGGTGGGGCATCTGGTTGGCTCCGTCAGTTAAGCATGAGACTCTTGGTTTCAGCTCAGGTCATGATCTCACGGTCTGTGGGATCTAGTCCTTGTGTCAGGCTCTGTGCTGACAGTGCCTGCTTGGGATTCTCTCTCCCTCATTCTCTGCCCCTCCCCGACTCGTTTCTCTCTCTCTCTCTCTCTCTCTCTCTCTCTCTCTCTCTCAAAATAAATAAACTTTTAAAAAATCAGCAGAGGGGTGTCTGAGTGGCTTAGTAGGTTAAATGTCTGAATTTGGCTCAGGCCATGATCTTGCGGTTCGTGGGTTTGAGCCCCACATGGGGCTCTCTGCTATCAGCTCAGAGCTTGAAGCCTGCTTTGGATTCTGTGTCTCCTTCTCTCTCTGCCCTTCCCCCACTTGTGCTTTCTCGCTCTCAAAAATAAATAAATAAACATTAAAATCAGGGGTGACCCTTAACAAAGCATTTTTAGGAAGGAAGATTAATGAAGGAAGAAAGGTCAGATAATAGTTAAACAAATGAGAAAAATGTAAAGTTAACTGAGAGGATAGAACTGAAAGGGAGGTTTCATGCATGTTTGAGTGAAGGAATAATTATGAAAATCATGTCCTCAAGACAGCAACATAGGATGGGACAGGAACCAAAAGTAGAGAACAGAGAGAGAGGCAAAAAGAGAGAGCAGGCAAGGTGGGAGAGATGATACTCCTCCAAGTATTTCAGATGTTCTGCTCCAGCCATAACCTACTAACTTGCAATAAATCCT
Source organism: Lynx rufus (assembly GCF_022079265.1). NCBI lineage: Eukaryota > Metazoa > Chordata > Mammalia > Carnivora > Felidae > Lynx > Lynx rufus. The sequence continues at coordinate 3,707,777 of NW_025814843.1, forward strand.
GGTTCTTTTGAACTCACCTGGATAGGGGGTTCTTGCAATTTCCCTCACTACCACCCACGGTCCTTTGCCATCCTCCAGGTGAGATATCATGTCTGGTTTGGAAACTGCAAGCCCTTGTTAGAGAAGAATGAATAGGATTTGACTGTGTTTAGGAGTAAGAACTATTGCCAAACTCAGTCTCAGCTCTTAATCCTCTGTGCAGAGTGGCTATTATGGTAAGTTCTAGAGACGGACTGTCCAATACACTTTTCAGTACTCTCAGGTGGCTATTTAAATTTGAATTAGTTAAAACTATGTAAAATTTAAAATTCAGTTCTTCAGTTGTACTAGCCAGATTTCAAGCTGTTAGTAGCTTCAAGTGGCTAGTGTGTCCATATTGGAGAGCACAGATACAGAACATTGCCATCACAGCAGAACATTCTATTGTACACTGGAGTTATAGAGAATTACAAACATTATCTCAAAGGAGTTCAACACGATGATCCCAGGTTTTCTGGGATAATAGAACATGGGAGTAATCTGAGTTTAGGAAGAAAATGAATGCATTTGTGTCTTTCTTTCTGGAGGTACTGATAACTATAGCCCTCATTTATAAACGTGATCAGAAAAAACTTTAGTCCTAAATCTGGGGACTGTCAACAATCTCCAAGACTCCAACGAAATGTGTATTTCTTACTTTACCATGGGCAGACCCCTTAGTTAAGCACAAGGGATGGCATGGCTCCCAGCAACATCCCCACAATAGAAGAGTTTAATGCCTAAGCTCTAACCCCAAATTCATTTAAGTACTTTGAAGGTTCTCTATCTTCAGCAAACCCGGTCAAATGGTCAGTAAACGAACAAAGAAGTTATTCTTACCCAGGGAGACAAGATTCCTGTAATTCTCTAGCATCACGTCCTTGTGCAGGTTCCTCTGGGAAAGGTCCATCAACCTCCACTCTTCTAATGAGAAGTCTATAGCCACATCTTTAAATGTCACAGAATCCTAAAATAAATATACTACGATCACCTGGGGACTATATAATAAGACCTGTTGGGCAGAATAACACATACAAAACTGGAGGAAACTTCCGGAACTCATGGCCACTAAATGACCACTGAAGTCAACCAGTGCAGCCCTTAAAGGATGAATCTCTCCAGTGACAAGAACTTAAAACCACAAGAGGAGTTTTACTCCTCCTGTGAAAATGTTCTTTTCACACTAATTCAAATCTGGCTTTCTTTAACTCTGAAATATTGGTCTTACTACATTATCTGGAATCAAACAGCATGGTTTCCTCCTTCTCTAGAAAGTCTTAATATTGGTAACAGCTAGTAGTTTCCACCCAAATAATCTTTTCTCCCTCAAAACCCTGGCTTATCTACAGGTATCTACAATATCAGCTCTTTTTCAGTTCCAAATCTATAGAATATGGCTTCATAAAAGATGCAGTTTATCAATCAGATTGCAGATACAGAATATTGTAAGCTCTCACTTTGAGCATGAAAATGGAGAGGACTGGAATAGAGGCTAGACTCTTTTGAATATTTCTTGTTTTTTACATTTTACTTTTGAACCATGTAAATGTATTATTATAAAAGAAAAATCTTCAATTTAAAAAGTCATTCCTAAAAATTAAAAGTAAAATGCAACCAGTTTGAAGTATATGCATTCATCAAAGAGAAATTATTTTAAGTAACTTTAAAACATAGCAATTTTTCTGTTCATCCTTTGTGAGATATACCCCAAGAAAAAGAACTGCAAAAACTGTATGTTTTCAATAAATAGCCTGATTGTTGGTGGTAATGATGAAAATGGTATTTTGTAACTGCTATGTGTGTAGTGTTTGATAAAACAAATTATTACGTTGCTGTCATTGAGAAGAGAGAAATTTGGCAGGGGAGAAAGAAGATATAAATGTAATACTGATGAGATTATACAGTAATTCCATAGATCCAAATTTGAATTGGAAGTATCAGTATAAACTCATGAATTATTTTATTTTTTAGGAAAGAAAAATATTTTTCCTAGCTTCATCCACTGAAAAGTCCTAAAAATAAAAACAATAGCTAATAAAGTAACATTATGCAAGCTAGACTTTACCTCCCACTAAAAGGAATCAGGGCCTGGAACTTTCTGTGATACCAAAATGCAAACAAGCTATCAAACACTACTTGAAGAGTCTCCCCCTAGCTAATAATGGGACAATTTGTACATCAGTAAGAATAATAAATTACAATGGGTTTCAAAAATATACCTTTAAGCTCATGATTTCATAATAATACTATAAAAATACTCATTGATCATTTTTGGAGGATGCCTTGAAACTGGCAAATAAAGAGAAAGAATTAACCTTTTGCCCTTTTCCCATGTAAAATATAATTTTTATGGTTATCAAGTGTGATCACATTGTTGATGAGGAGAGATTCCTCTTTATGGAAGGATTCCAGCTAATACATGAAAAGAAATAAAAGAATTAGAATATCATCATTTTGTAACCTTTAACGAATTAAAGGGTCATCAATGGCTGCTAATATATCAAAGAGGCCTCTCGACCAGGCATAGGTGCCTTCTGGTAGTATACACCAGATACATGAAATACTATTGTCAAAAACATTTTTAAAACAGTCAAACTGGAATCTGATAAAGCCTCTAGATCTAACTAACAATACAGGGAACAGATGAACATGTTAAATATCCCCATGGAGACACAATAAATAAAATCCAAATTGTGTGGAATTCTAAATCAATGCTGTCCAAAGAAGTATATTGCAAGTCACATATGTAATGTAAGGTTTTCTAGTAGCCCCGTTAAGAAGAAAACAAGTGAGGGGCGCCTGGGTGGCTCAGCTGGTTAAGTGTCTGACTTTTGGTTTCAGCTCAGGTCACGATCTCACAGTTTGTGAGTTCAAGCCATGCACTGGGGACTCTCTCTCTCTCTCCCTCTCTCTGCCCCTCCCCTGCTCACGCTCTCTCTCTCTCTCTCTCTCTCTCTCTCTCAGAATAAAGTAAATAAATAAATAAATAACATAAAAGAAAACAAGTGAAATTATTTTAAATAATATATTCAGACTAGTGCACATATAATTTCAATGTGCAATGTAAAAATTATTAATGAGATTCTATCTTTTGTATTAAGTCTTTGAAGTGATGTGCATCTTAAATTGACAGCATATCTCAGTTTGGGTTAGTTACATTTCATGTGCTCAAAAGCCACATGTGGCTAGTGGCTACTGTATTGGACAACACAGTTCTAAAGTAGAAATAACGTGGTTTTTCAAGGAATTATTACAAGGGGGAAAAGGAGGGGGGGGGACCTCTAGCCTAAAAGTGACCTAAGAGACAACATTAAGTAATCATAACATGTGAATCAATTGGGGAAACAAATACCAACTCCACATTTGATATTAAGGCTTTCTGCTGATTTTTTAGCTGTAACCATGATAGTATATATAACATTAAAACACATCTTTTATAGATATATAATGAGATATTTATAGGTAAATTATATAATGTCTTGTATATGCTTCAAAATAATTAGTGAGAGAGGGTAAGATTACAAATGAAACATGATTATTATCCATGGTCCAATAATTGTTGGGAGGCAGGCAACAGGCGCAAATGGATTCATGTATATGTATAGTGCATAATATTTGTCAGGTACTGATCTAATAAGGGCTTGTTACATAATGACTGAATCCTCACAATAAGGAAGGTGCTAATAAGAAAAGTGAGGCATGAACTAATATAACACTGTATGTTAACTCTACTGGAATTTAAATTAAGAACTTAATAAAAAATTAAATATATACCTTAGGGAACTAAGAAAAGGAAGAGTGAACTAATTTTTTTTTTTAAAGGGACACTTTACCAAGGTAATGACCCTCCTGTTCATTTTTTTAATGTTTCTTCATTTTTGAGAGAGAGAGAGAGAGAGAGAGAAGCAGAGCGTGAGCAGGGGAAGGACAGAGAGAGGAGACACAGAATCCAAAGCAGGCTCCAGGCTCCGAGCTGTAAGCACAGAGCCCGATGTGGGGCTCAAACCCACAAACCGTGAGATCATGACCCACGTTGGCACTCAACCGACTGAGCCACCCAGGTGCCCCAAACTAAATTTTTTTTTTAAAGCAGAAGGAAATAATAAATATTAGAATCGAGATAAACCAAACAGAGAATAGAAAAACAATAGAGAAAATCAACTAATGCAAAAGTCAGTTCTTTGAAAAGTAACAATTACAAAGTCCTTAGGTAGACTGACTAAGAAAAAAGAAGACTCAAATTACTAAAATCAGGAATGAAAAAGGAGACATTACTACTGACCTTACAGAAATAAAAGGATTATAAAAGAATATACTATGAACAACTGTATGCCAACAAATTAGAAAAATCTAGATAAAATGGGCAGATTCCTAGGAAGACACAAACTACCAAAAGTGACCCAAGAAGACATAGAAAATATGAAAATTATAATTAAACTTCCCACGAATAAACACCCAGGTTCAAGTGGCTTCACTGAATTCCACCAGACATTTCAAGAAGAATTAACACCAATCTTTCACTAACTCTTCCAAAAAACACAAGGAAACATTCTCAACTCATTCTGTAAGGCCAGTATTACCAAAATAAGACAAATGTAGAATTTAAGGAAGAGCGAGACAGAATTAATTCAGTCTGATTCAGTTTGAAAACAGCAACAAAGAAAACATAATATATGCCATAGCCAAATGGGATTTATCCCATGTGTACAAAGTTCATTTAATATCTGAAAGTCAATCAAGGTAATACACCATATTAATAGAATAAAGAAAACCCACACAATGATGTTAATAGACCCAACAAAGTATGTGACAAAACCCAACAAACTAGAAATAGAAGCAAACTTCGTCAACATGATAGAGACCATCTATGAAAACCCAAATCAAACATCATACTTAATAGTGAATGGCCATATGCATTCCTTCTGTGATCATAAACCTCACAAAGATGTCCCCTCCCCTCACTTCTATTCAACATTATACTATAAGTTTTAGCAAGAAAAACTAGAGAAGAAAAAGAAATATCAGACTGGAAAGGAAGAAGTAAATTTCTATTTGGAAATGACATAATCTCCACTTACAGATGATATTATGTTGCATATAGAAAACCCAACAAAAATCCACACACATGCCCATGCAAAAACAAAAACAAAAACAAAAACAAAAACCCTTCTAGAACTAAATAAACTTGTTCAGCAAGGTTCAGGACACAAGATCAATATACGTAAGTCAACCATTTCTATACACTAGCAATGAACATTCCAAAAAAGAAATTAAGAAAAAAATCCATTTAAAATAGCAAAAAGAATAAAACACTTAGGAATGAATTTAACAAAAGATATGCAAGACACGTACACTGAAAATGACAAAACATCACTGAAAGAAACTGAAGAATACCTAAATAAATGGGAAAACATTCCATATTCTTATTATAAAACTTAATATTAAGACTTTAATATTGATCAACAGATTCAATACACGTGCTATGAAAATTCTTTTTTTTTTTAATTAAAAAAATTTTTTTTAATGCTTATTTATTTTTGAGACACAGAGAGCAAGTAGGGAGGGGCAGAGAGAGAGGGAGACACAGAATCTGAAGGAGGTTCCAGGCTCTGAGCTGTCAGCACAGAGCCTGATGCGGGGCTCGAACCCACGGACCATCAGTTCATGACCTAAGCTCAGGTCGGACGCCCAACCAATGAAGCCACCCAGGCGCCCCTGAAAATTCTATTTGCACCTTTTGCAGATACGGAAATGTTAAAAATTATCACTGAAAAACTGGTTTTACTAGAATTAAAGTTAAATAAAACTAAGTTAAATAAAACTAAGTTCAGTACTTATCAACAGGATATAGAATTTAAGAAAGAGCCACACAGAATTACTCTTCTGTCAGGGATTTCCTGTCAGAAGAACAAAAATAAACCATATGAATTATTCACCAGGTCAAAAATAATGGCACTTTCCTACAGTTCATGACTCAAAGTCTGAAACTATTAATATTTTTACCTTAAAAATTTTAAGTCTAAACTATCATATGTTAAAGGACAATTTTAAGGATGATTGGCCCAGTACTAAATTAAAAAAAAAACAAAACCTATATAAAAATTATGTGAACAACTGAGTGTCAGAATGTATTTTCTCCTAAAAGCAAAAAGAAAAGCCCAGTTTTACACAAAACATTCTTAGAATAAAACCAACTTTCAAAGTATAATTTAAAAAAACTTCAAAACGTAATTCTAAAAAAAAGGAGCTGAACTTCTACATAATTAAAAAAAAAAACCACAATTATCTATAAGAGAGGAGGCAAGAATGGGAAAAAGACTGTCTCTTCAAAAAAAATGGTGTTGGGAAAACTGGACAGCTACATATAAAATAATGAAACTGGACCACTTTCTTATAGCATACACAAAAATAAAGAAAAACTGAATTAAAGACCTAAATGTAAGACCTGAAACCATAAAACATAGGGCTTAGCAACAGTTTTCTGGATCTGTCTCCGGAGGCAAGAGAAACCAAAGCAAAAATAAACAACTGGGACTACACGAAACTAAAAGTGCTTGCATAGCCAAAGAAACCATCAACACAAAAAGGCAACCTGCTGAGGGGCCCTGGCTGGTTCAGTCAGTGGAGCTTGTAACTCTTGACTTCAGATCGTGAGTTCAAGCCCCAGATTGGGCATAGAGTTTACCTGAAAAAATTAAAAAAAGAAAAAAGGCAACCAAATGAATGGGAGAAGGTATCTGCAAATGATTTATCTGATAAGGGGTTAATATCCAAAATCTAAAAAGAATTCACACAACTCAATAACAAAAAAACAAATAATCTAATTAAAAAGGGCAGGTGACCTGAATGAACATTTTCCCAAAGAGAACATGGGAATGGTCAACAAAAAAAATGCAAATCAAAATCACAATGAGATACAGCTGTCAAAGTGGCTTTAAAATAAAAAAGACAAGAAATAATAAGAATTGGCAAGGGTGTGGAGAAAAGGAGTCACTTGTGTATACTGTTGGTGGGAATGCAAGCTAGTGTAGCTGCTATGGAAAACAGTGTGGAGGTTCCTCAAAAAATTCAAACTAGAATTACTATATGATCCAGTAATTCCACCACTGGGTTGTTGCCCAAAGAAAATAAAAACACTCATTCAAAAAGATAAACGCACCCCTATAATTATTGTAGCGTTAGTTACAATAGCTAAGATATAGAAGCAACACAAGTGTCTACTGATAGATAAATGGATAAAGAAGATGTGGTATGTACACACGTACACACACACACACACACACACACTGAACTACTACTCAGCCATAAGAAAGAAAAAAACAAAAACAAAACCTTGTCATTCCTGACAACATTGATGGACCTAGAGGTTATTATGCTAAGTGAAATAAATCAAAGATAAATATATGATTTCACTTATAAGTGGAATCTAAAAAAGAAAACAAAAGAACAAAAACCAGAAACAGACTCCTAAATACAGAGAACAAAATGGTGGTTGTTGGGGGGTGGTGTGAGAGGATGGGTGAAATAGGTGAAGGGGATTAAGAGGTACAAACTTCCAGTTATAAAATAAACGACAGAGATGAAAAGTATAGCACAGAAAGTATACTCAGTAACATTGTAATAACTTTGTATGGTAACAGACAGTAACTACGCTTATTGCCATGAGCACGGTGTGATGTACAGAGTTATCCAATCACTATGCTGTACAACTGAAACTAATATAATACTGTATGTCAACTATACTTCAAAAAAAATTTTTTTTTTAAAGTTAACCCCTGTAATTCTAAAAGTATTGTCAACATATGCCAAAGATTTACTTAAGTCATTAATGAGAGATCAGCTGCCTGACAAACCTGGTTCAAAGGAGACACAAAAACAGCTGTCTACTGATTGCAGAAAAAAGAATGCTGGAGTAAGACCACAAAATTAGTTAGAAACCTGGTGAATGTTCTACAAGGACAATAAAACCATAAATTTGGGGGTTATTTTTTCTCCAAGGTAAAATAACTTGCAAATTTTCAATGTTCTGGATATTAACCAACAGTAACTAGTACATCAAACAACGTAACTCTCCGGGCTATGTCAGGTGACCCTTACACAGGCTGGTTAGACAATGGTTTAATGCGACACTGAAAGGGCATACATTTACCTTTTGCCTTATTTCTAAGTTTTAGATAACTTTTCTTAACATATTTCATACATTTCTGACTTTGGTATTTTCTGGAAAAATCAGCTGAATTCTATACTTATGAATAAGAACGTCAGCTTAACAATATAATGAAATAAAAAACCTAAACCAATTTAAACACACCTTAAATATCTCCACTGATGTTCATGTATTCTTGATATTTTTAATGGTGTTGAGTCTCACGATGAAAGCAAGAATCAGAGCATGTGATATAGGATACTTTATCATCAGTAGTTACAATGTGACCTGCCACATTAGGGCTGCCACCAAGGGAAATGAAATCCGTCAAACTGATGCGGCCAGCCCTGGGGTTACTACAGCTATCAAGCAAGATGATACTCACTGCAAACTTGCAAGGCACTAGGAACATTAAGAACCAGGCACAGTAAAAGAGGCACTTTATTCCCCTCATGTAACATGTTAGGCATTACCTTTTCCAATTCTGGTTCTTCAGCCTGAAGGTGAAGGTCTTCATCTGGCTTGGAAACTTCAGGATTCTGAAGGGATACAGGATACGATCACTCAGTGATAGGCTGCTGATGACTCACAGCAGAGCCTCAAGTACCAACGGTCCACTGTGGATGTGGCATACATGGGATGATCCCTTTTATTGTTTGATTTAGGGCTGAAATTAACAGGGTGGCCCCTTTTATTGGTTAATTTAGCGCTGAAATTACCGTCCCATAGTAACATCCAATCATCTTCTTCAACTTTGTTTGAGACAATGACAAACACAAGACTGAGAAAGATACAACCGCATAGTTTTTAAAGGAGGCTTCCAACAAAGAACCTATTGTAACAAAAAAATAGATTTATAGTAAGAGACCTTCAGATCCTACATAATTTTCCCTTTTCATATAGAGTTGAAATGTATTTCTCAGAAAGTATCTATCTTAAGAATAGTATTCAAAACCTACTAACACTATGTACTTTGTACAGTTGAAAATCATTTCAGTGTTGTGGGGGGTCAGGGGGGACGTCTTGTAGTTACTCAGGTAGCATTTCAGGGACTTCTCACTACATTATTTTCTTAACCTTATAAGCTGTATCCCTACGAGGGCCTGATTTTATAAATGAGATGGTATTTTACTACCTCTTTCGATTAGTACTTATGATTTTAGGTTTTGTGTGTGCCATTTAAAAAAACTATGGGTAATAAAACTACTGAAAGTCCATTGAGAAAAACTGTTATCTTATTTCTCCCCTTCCAAGTTCTTATCTAAAAAGTAAAAACATTCAGCTTCCAGAAAATTAATAATGTGAACATCAACCTCTGGTAATTAGGGATGGGTCTGATCATGTCAATACTAGACAAATACTTCAGATATGCTGATCAAGTGTAACATTTTGGTTTTTATTTATCTTTTCAAGAGTATGTTTTAAGGACTGTTTACATGTTATACATCCTGGCTATAAAGAGTGAAAGGTCACTACTATAGGTTACCGCAGATCACAACTAGACAAATTGTATTTGTTGGTATTACCTTTCTTTGGAATCTATTTCAAAAAGTCACTGCTAAGACACGGCTTGTACCTCACTGACACCCAGCTCAAACATACACACATACATATATATACTTAAATGTCTTCAGGGAAACATTAAAAGATTCAGCTTACATATCTGATTTCCAGTACTATCTTCCATACTTTCCAGCTGGAATCACTAGCTCACCCCACTGTTCTCTTGCCCTTAAACTCCCTTCTCACCTGAAGTACCCTTATAAATACCTTACGACAACTTAAATCCCACTTGTGAGTACTACTTAAGTCTAACTGTCCTCATGAGCTTTCTGTGACCAGTTTTGCCCATACTAATGCCCATTTCTTTTCTTACATAGCACTCATCATGTTTATCATACAGCTAAGCATCATTAGCAAAATTCCTAGCAACAGATGCAGGAACTATCATTCACCTAAACAAATTATGTAACTATTTCTTTTGTAGGCCTTACCTCAATGAGACTGTAAGCACCCTACAGCCAAGCTCTGTGTCTTAAACATCTTCTTTCTCTCCATGTCATCTATTAAGCTTGGTCACTTCTTAATGGGTAGAAAAGAGGAGATCACTGAGAGTGGGCACAAGGGGAACGGTCCCTCTTAATTAAGAGGGTGTGGGTGTGTCTGTGTGTACATACTTTCCCCAAAATTTCCTAAGCAATATTTCCAATTTAAAATATTCGATTCTTTTACCCCACAAATAACTGAAATTTCCTGGGAACAATACAAATTTAACATCAAAAGTAAATTTCCTAGACTGTTTATAAAAAAATAGCAAAAGTATTTTTTGAAAGATCATGTGTCTTGATATTTGGTTCCATATGTAGAGTGAAACTTCTTACAGATTACAAGCTTCACTATGATAAACCCAATTTTCATGGGTGAAACCATCTGATTCAGTTACCGGAAGGGGTCTGGGTGAGATACAGAAGTCACAGAATTCAGGAAAAATAGACATGCTCTTAAACCAAGATGCAGGTCAGGACTAGAGGAAACCCCAACTTACCAGAGGTCCAACAGAAAAAACCACAGCAGCCATAATCTCTTCCTCTGTGTTCCCCTCTCTGCCGAGAGTGGGGTCCTGCAAAGACATGGCTGAGAAAGAGAAATAAGCAATGAAAATCAATCCTGCCTTGGAAATCTCAGAATTACCTCACTGGAATCCTGACATTACAAGGAAGCATGACTAAAGGACACAAGATTAACCCCCAAGATCAGTGAGAAAAAAAAAGATCCTTGCTCCAGGATATTGTGACATTTTAATACCATTAAATGTAGTCACAACTAGTAGGTCAGACACTGTACAAGGATCTTTTAAAATACAAGCGGGATTCATTTCTGGGCTGCAGGGCTGGTTCAATATTCGCAAATCAATCAATGTGATACAGCACATTAACAGAAGAAAGGATAAAAACCATATGATCCTGTCAATAGATTCAGGAAAAGCATTTGACAAAATACAGCATCCTTTCTTAATAAAAACCCTCAAGAAAGTCAGGAAAGAAGGAAGATACCTTAACATCGTAAAAGCTGTATATGAAAGACCCACAGCTAATATCATCCTTAATGGGGAAAAACTAAGAGCTTTCCCCCTGAGATCACGAACACGAGAGGAATGTCCGCTTTCGCCACTTTTGTTTAACATAGTGTTGGAAGTCCCAGCCTCAGCAATCAGACAACAAAATGAAATAAAAGGCATCCAGATTGGTAAAGGAGTTAAACTTTCACTTTTTGCAGATGACATGATATTCTTCATGCAAAACCCGAAAGACTCCACCCCAAAACTGCTAGAACTAATACATGAATTCAGCAAAGTCACAAGATATAAAATCGATGTACAGAAATCAAGTTGCATTTCTATTTGCCAATAATGAAGCAACAGAAAGAGATATCAAGGAACTGATCTCATTTACAATTGCACCGAGAACCATAAAATACTTAGGAATAAACCTAACCAAAGAGGTAAAAGATCTGTACACTGAAAACTATAGAAAGCTTATGCAAGAAACTGAAGACACAAAGAAATGGGAAAACATTCCATGGTCATGGATTGGAAGAACAAATATTGTTAAAATGTTGACACTACCCAAAGCAATCTACACTTTCAATGCAATCCCAATCAAAATAGCACCAACATTCTTCTCAGAGCTAGAACAAACAATCCTAAAATATGTATGAAACCACAGAAGACCCCAAATAGCCAAAGTAATGTTGAAAAAGAAAACTAAAGCTGGAGGCATCACAATCCTGGCTGGACCTTAGCCTGTACTACAAAGGTGAAATCATCAAGACAGTATGGTATTTAGCACAAAAACAGACACATGGAAAAGAACAGACCAATGGAATAGAACAGAGAACCCAGAATTGGACCCACAAATGTATGGCCAACTAATCTTCGACAAAGCATGAAAGAGTATCCAATAGAAAAAAAGTGTCTCTTTAGCAAATGGTGCTGGGAGAACTGGACAGCAACATGCAGAAGAATGAAACTGGACCACTTTCTTAAAATTCAAAATGGATGAAAGACCTAAATGCGAGACAAGAAACCATCAAAATCCTAGAAAACAGGCAACAATCTCTTTGCCCTCAGCCGCAGCAACTTCTTACTTGACACATCTCCAAAGGTAAGGGAAATAAAAGCAAAATTGAACTACTGGGACCTCATCAAGATAAAAAGCTTCTGCAGAGCAAAGGAAACAATCAATAAAATTAAAGGCAACCAACGGAATGGGAGAAGATACCTGTAAATGACATATCAGATAAAGGGTTAGTATCCAAAATCTATGAAGACTTACCAAACTCAACACCCAAAAAACAAATAATCCAGTGAAGAAATGGGCAAAAGACATGAATAGACACTTCTAAAAAGAAGACATCCAAATGGCCAAGTGACACGTGAAAAAATGCTCAACATCACTCGTCATCAGGGAAATGCAAATCAAAATCACATTGAGATACCACCTCATGCTAATGAGAGTGGCTAAAATTAAAACCTTAGGAAACAACAGACATTGATGAGGATGTGGAGATAGGGGAACCCTCTTGCATTATTGGTGGGAATGCAAACTAGTGCAGCCATTCTGGGAAACAGCATGCAGGTTCCTCAAAAAATTAAAAATAGAATTACCCTACAACCCAGCAATGCACTACTAGGAATTTATCCAAAGGATACAGGAGTGATGATTCATAGGGCCACATGTATCCCAGTGTTTATAGCAGCACTATCAACAATAACCAAATTATGGAAAGAGACCACATGTCCATCAATTGATGAATGGATGAAGATGTGGTATATATATATATATATATATATATATATATATACACACACACACACACACACACACACACACACACACACACATACATACAATAGAATACTACTTGGCAACAAAAAAGAATGAAATCTTGCCATTTGAAACAATGTGGATGAAACTGGAGGGTATTATGCTAAATGAAATAAGTCAGAGAAAGACAGATTTCATATGTTTTCACTCATAGGAGGAGGTTGAGAAACTTAACAGAAGATCATGGGAGAAGGGAAGGAAAAAATAGCTACAAACAGAGAGGGACGTAAACCATTAGAGACTCTTAAATACAGAGAACAACCTGAGGGTTGATGGGGGTTGGGGACCCAGGAGGTGGGGAAAATGGGTGATTGAGGAGGGCATTTTTTGGGATGAGCACTGGGTATTGTAGGTAAATGATGAATCATGGAAATCTACTCCCAAAGCCAAGAGCATGCTGTATACACTGTATGTTAGCTAATTTGACAATAAAAAAAATAATAATAAAATATCTTTTCTTTAAAAAAAATATTTGTTTACTTTTTGAGTAAACTCTACCCCCAACATTGGGCTTGAACTCATGACCCCGAGATCAAGAGTTGCATGCTGTACTGAGCCAGCCAGGTTCCCCTAAAAATACCTTTTTATTCGAACTTCACATCAACCCAATGGTAATTATATTCCCATTCCACTGTGAAGAAAATGAGGCTTAGAAAAACTACACTATTTACCTGAGGCCATATATGACCTCAAATCAGTCTAATTCCAATGCTCACACCTTTTCCACTAAATCAATTTGCTGTGTGATGTGAAAAAAAAAATAATTCAATCTTCCTTTGCCACAATCATCGACTCATCTAAAAATGAACCACTTTGGGGCACCTGGGTGGCTCAATCAGCCTAAGTGTCCAACACTTGATTTCAGCTCAGGTCATAATCTTGTGGCTCATGAGTTTGAGCCCTGTATCAAGCTCTGCACTGATGGCACAGAGCCTGCTTGGGACTCTCTCTCTTCCTCTCTCTCTGCCCCTCTGCCGTTTGCTCTCTTTGTCTCTCTTGAAATGAATAGATACACTTAAAAATTTTTTTAAAAAGAATACGCATCCAAGAGCTTTGTATTCACAAGCGTAGTCTGAAGAACAGCAGCATGAACATTACTGGGGAGGTTGTGAAAGATACAAAATCTGAGGTTCAACTACAGAACCTACTGAATCAGAATGAGCTTTTTCATAAGATCCCTAGTTGATTCATATGCCACACATGAAAGCTGAAGGCAATATGGATCTAAAAAAGATCACGCCAACAAATTAGACAAGCTAGAAGAAACAAGTAATTTCCTGGGGCGCCTGGGTGGCGCAGTCGGTTAAGCGTCCGACTTCAGCCAGGTCACGGTCTCACGGTCCGTGAGTTCGAGCCCCGCATCGGGCTCTGGGCTGATGGCTCAGAGCCTGGAGCCTGTTTCCGATTCTGTGTCTCCCTCTCTCTCTGCCCCTCCCCCGTTCATGCTCTGTCTCTCTCTGTCCCAAAAATAAATAAATGTTGAAAAAAAAAAATTAAAAAAAAAAAAAAAAGAAGAAACAAGTAATTTCCTAAAACATGTGATCTACTAAGACAGAATCGTGAAGACTGAGAAAATCTGACGGCCGATTACTAGTAAGGAGATGGAATCAATAATAAAAAATCTCCCCCAAAAAACAAAGTCCAGGACTAGGTAGGTTCATTGCTGAATTCTATCAAACATTTAAGAAGAATTAATACCAACTGTTCTCAAACTCTTTGAAAAAACAGAGGAAAGAATACTTCCAAACTGATTTTACAAGGCTAGCATTACCTGGATTCCAAATCCAGGCAAGGACACAAGAAAAGAAAATTAGAGGTCAATAACCCTGTTGAACACAGATGCAAAATTCCTCAACAAAATAGTAGCAAACTCAATTCAACAATATAGCAAAAGGATCATACACAATGACCAACTGGGATTTATTCCAGTGATGCAAGGATGGTTCAATATCTGCAAGGCAATCAATGTGATACACCACATTAACAAAATGAAGAATAAAAATCGTATGATCATCTCAACAGACACAGAAAAAGCATTTGGCAAAATTCAACACCATTATGATAAAAACTGTCAACAAAGGGGGTATAGAGAGGACATAATGCAACATAATAAAGGCAATATATGACAAGCCCACAGCTAACACACTTAATGGTGAAATGATAAAACTTTTTCTAAGATCAGGAACAGAGCAAGACAAGGATGTCCATTGTCATCGTTTATACTCAGCATGATATTGGAAGTCTTGGCTAGAGAAATTAGGCAAGAAAAAGATATAAAAAGCATCCAAATTGGAAAAGAACTGTCACTATTTGCAGATGGCATAATATTATATATAGAAAGTCCTAAAGACTCTCCCAAAAAACTGTTGAATAAACAAATCCAGTTAATTTTCAGGACACAAAATCAACTTATAAAAATCAGCTGTGTTTCTACACACTAACAATGAACTGTAAGAAAGAGAAATTAAGTAAATAATCCCATTTACAATTGTATCAAAAAAGAATAAAATACCTAGGAATAAATTTAACCAAGGAGGTGAAAGATCTATACATAAGATTTAACCATAAGACACTAAATGGAAAAATACTCTGTGCTCGTGCATTGGAAGAACCAATATTGTTAAAATGTTCATACTACCCAAAGCAATTTACAGATTTAATGCAATCCCTATAAAAATACCAACATTTTTCACAAAACTAGAATAATACCTAAAATTGCCTTAAATGTTTCTCAAAAATAGTACTGCATTTTCCCAACACACACACACACACACACACACACACACACACACACACACTCACAATAGTACTACATTTCCCAGCAACTTCACTTCTGGGCATTTACATACAGGAAGCAAAAACACTAATTGAAAAAGATATCCACACCCATGGGTTCACTGTAGCATTAATTACAAAAGCCAAGGAATGGAAGTGTTTGTTGACAGATGAATGGGTAATGTGAGACACAGATACACGACTATTATTCATCCATAAAAAAAGAAGGAAATCTTGCCATTTGTGAAAACATGGATGCACCAAGAGAGCATTATGCTAGGTGAAACAAGTCAGACAGATGTAAACAAGTATGACCTCACTCTTATGTGGAATATAACAAAACAAAACCAAACCTAAACTTGAACTCATAGGTTCAGAAAACAGATTGGTGGTTGCCAGAGGCAGGGATCAACAGTGGCAAGAAGGTGGTCAAAAGCTATAAACTTCCACTTATAAAATAAGCAAGTCCTGGAAATGTAATATATATAATGGTGACTAAAGTTCATAATGATACTGTATTGTATATCTTAAGTTGATAAGAGTAAATCTTAAAAGTTCTCATCACAAGAAAAGAATTTGTAACTAGGTGCGGTGATGGACGTTAACTAGATTTGTGGTGATCACTTTGCAATATATACACATATTGAACCACGCTGTATGGATGTTGTATGCCTGAAACTAATATAATGTTATATGTCAATTATATCTCAATTAAAAAATGAATAAGTATATTTGTGGATTAAAAAAAGAACGAAAGAAAGCTCTCACTACAAATACACACACACACTAAAACAGATCATTATGTCAGGATACATTCCAAAATACTCAAGCCACAATTCACAACAACAACAAAAAGAAAATGAAGACACCTAAATTTGGGACTGGCCCTGCAATTTAAACACACTGTTTGGTATGACAACATATAATAGCATTCATCAAAGCTGGTGGAAAGAAGAAAAATAGCACACATATTAGAATATAATAAAAAGAAAAAGAAACAATGAATATGGTTAGCAGAGAAAGGCCACAGGTTTATGATGAGACAGAAAGGTACAAATAATAAAAAGTAAGAGAATACTTATCTACAAATATGACTTAGCTGACCTGTAGCCAGTCAAAAAAACAAATATATGCAACCTGATGGCTAGATATATGACCATCCACTAAGCCAGCAGAGACACCTAGGCACCGTTTCCCTTCCCGGCCCCCTTCTTAAATGAGGATGTGACCTTGCTGATGCTGCGTCTGGTTCAAGAACCAGGTGTGCCTGATAAATGAGATTTCCTTACACCCAATGGTACAGATTGTTAATATAAATTCATCCAACATGGTAATAGCAGTTTCATGTATAAAAAAGGGCAGTGACATACCAAGTTCTGAAACCCTACTTTGTGCAAAATGTGTTACCAGCAGTTGCATGGACCCTCAGTTAGGGACTCTGTTATGATTAATAAGCATGCTCAGTGCCCTCCTGTCCTGAATGAACACCTTACTTCACATAAGATTGAGGAGCTTTGGCTTAATAAACAGCAGGATGTTATTAACCTAATCTTAAAGTTTGTGCCAATCAGCTCATCCGAAATGATACTTGTTATAATTAACCAGTATCTTCTGAAAAACAAGAACTGTATAAAGCATGGCTGTTATAAATTCTAGAGATGAAATTAAAATAAATATGGAGTATACTGGAACATATTCAAAAGTTATTTTCAAGTATTCAAGGAGCATTTGCTAATATTAATCATATACTGCAAAGACTACTGACAATAAAGAAAATCTCAATCAAAAACAAGAAACTGAATACATGACATTCTCTAACCATGATGTAGTAGAATTACAAACATAAGTCTGAAGGGAGGAAGGGAAAAACTCAATCACCAGGGTATGAAAATAAAATAAATCCTCCTGGAATACCTATTAAGTCTAAGAGAGAACTTTAATTGCCAGTGAATTAGAAAGTGAGAGAATAGATTAAAAACTCGTTGATTCCTGCCAAAACTTTAAAAAGATAAAATTTATATCCCTAAAGACATTCAACTAACATTAAAAAATGTTTTTAATGTTTATTTATATTTTGACAGGGAGAGAGACAGAGACAGCACGAGCGGGGGAGGGGCAGAGAGATGGAGACAGAATCTGAAGGAGGCTCCAGGCTCCACATTGTCAGCACAGAACCCAACGTGGGGCTCGAACTCACGAACCTTGAGATCATGACCTGAGCTGAAGCTGGATGCTTAACTGACTGAGTGACCCAGGTGCCCCACAACTAACATGTTTTTAAAGAATAAAAATATTAAACATCTAACTAAATAAGAAAAATAATTTACAAGCAAACCATAAGGAAGAAATAATAAAGAAACTAATAAATTAGAAAACAAAACAGCTGAGAACGGAAGGAGGTGATTCTCTAAATAATGAACATATAAGCCACTGGCTAAAGAAGAAAAAATACCAATAAACCAAAAATAGAAACAAGAAAGGGGCTATAACATATAAATCATCTTAAAATTGTATGTCAATAAAAATAAAATTTTCCAAAGAACAATTTTTGTTAAAAAATATTCTAAGACTGACTCAAGCAGCAGAAAACTTAGGCAGGCCAATGCAGTAGCGACTGCTAATTGCCTTTCAACATCCAGTCTCCCCTTCTCCTTGACAAAGGTTTGAAATCTCAGCTGGCCACAAGGCCACCCAACTACAGACATTTCCCAGCCACCTTGCAGGCAGGTGTGCCCAGGTCAGTAAATTATAACAAATGGGATTTGAATAAAAGGGTTGATATCACATCTTTTTTTTTTTTAAAGGAGTTTTAGTTTATTTTTTTAAAGTTTACTTATCTTGAGAGAGAGAGAGCATACGTGTGTCAGCAGGGGAGGGGCAGAGGGAGAAGGAGAGCGAGAATCCCAAGCAGGCTCTGCACTACCAGCATGGAGCCCAGCAAGGAGCCCAACATGAACCCCAACGCGGAACACAATGAAGGGCTTGAACACCCGAACTGTGAGATCATGACTTGAGCCGAAATCAAGAGTCTGACGCTTAACCAAATGAGCCACCCAAGTGCCCCCGGGTGACATCACATCTTTACCAGGGAGCTGTCTGTCCTCCAGTTCTTTGTTCCCTACCCCCCCACCCCCTGTAAAAGGCTTGCAATGCAACAGTATGAAAGTGAGCCAGCTTCTACCATAGGAAAGACAACAGCCCCTAGGAGGTGCTGAAGCAAAAAGAGGAATGGAACCTGGGTTTCTAGATGACCTAATGCCATAGAGCTGCCTACCCCTACCCACCCTTATCACTGCCAGTCACCTGAAAACTCAGACTTTTATGAGAAAGAAATAGTCTTTCTTGGGGTGCCTGGGTGGCTCAGTCAGTTGAACATCTTACTCTTGATGTAACAAAAAAAAAATTTTTTTTAACATTTATTATTAAGAGACAGAGAGACACAGAGCGTGAGCAGGGGAGGGGTAGAGAGAGGAGGAGACATAGAATCCGAAGCAGGCTCTAGGCTATGAGCTGTCAGCACAGAGCCCGACGTGGGGTTCGAACTCACAAACTGTGAGATCATGACCTGAGCCGACATCGGTCACCTGACCAACTGAGCCACCCAGGCGCCCCTGACTCTTGATTTTTATAGTTAAGTCTCAGAGTTAATAAAAGTGCTTTTCCCATACTTCAGTGTTTCTCTACCTTATTTTAGGTCATGGGTTCCTTTGCAAATCTAATGAAAATGATTTTTTCCCCAGAAAACTCCTACATATCATTAGAAAACTCCCACATCTTAAATCTGAGGATGCAAAAAGCTCATTAAAAAGGAAATTCTGGGGGCACCTGGGTGGCTCAGTTGGTTGAGCATCTGACTCTTGATTTCAGTTCAGGTCATGATCTCAAGATTTGCAGGACTGAGCCCCGAATAAGGCTCTGTGCTCCCAGTGCCTGGGATTCTTGCTCTTCCTCTCTGCCCCTCCCCTGCTCATGCTCTCTCTCAAAGTAAGAAAAGAAAAACAAGGACATTCTGGGATGCCTGGCTGGTTCAGTCGGTAGAGTGTGTGACTCTTGATCACAGGGTCGAGAGTTCAAGCCCCACCTTGGGTGTAGAGATCACTGAAAAAAAATCTTAAAAAAAAAAAAAAAAAAAAAAAAGGAAATTCCTCAGCTCCATCCAAGATCTGATCACCATCTCTAGGTATGAGACACAGAAATCTACATTGTCAACAAGCACCTCAAACATTTACCTTGATAAATATTGTTCTAAAGCAAACTAATTCCTCACCCCAAATTAAATACTCTTCTTTTTAAAAATTTTTTTCAACGTTTGTTTGTTTTTTATTTAGAGACAGAGCATGAGTGGGGAGGCGCAGAGCGAGAGAGAGGGAGACACAGAATTCCAAGCAGGCTCCAGGCTTTGAGTTGTCAGCACAGAGCCCGATGCAGGCCTCTGCGGGGCTCAAATTCACGAATAGTGAGATCATGACCCGAGCCTGAAGTGGGATGCAAAACCGACTGAGCCACCCAGGCATCCTATAAATTTTTAAAGATTAATGAACTCCTCCTTGGCAATATGCCATATAGATAATGCTAGTCAAATACGTTTAATACCAAACTGGGCAATAAGCATCTGTTTAAATTTTATAATCAGAATAGCCAACGCTATTTAATCGAGATCAGCTTGATCTCTATTGTGTAAAAAAGAACGCATAGAGAAAAAGACAGCAAGTCCACAAACGGAAGTCCACTGTGACCTCGGAGACCTGGGCCTGTGATGTTTACACTCCTACTTTTCTACACTTTCCAAGTAGACAATAAGAAGTATTTACATATACATAGGAGTTTGGTGTAGTAATAAAGTTCCAGAGTGTCCACCTCCCCCCGGTTCTAACCTTGGTTTAGCTACTGTAGAAATGTGTCCATTGGCAAAATCATTTGAGCACATGTTATTAGCAAATGAGGCTTACCGCACTGTTTCTCCTTTCACCTCTGCCGTTATGCAGAAGATATCTAATCCAGGCCAACATTTCTCCATAGTCGTAATTGCCTAGATATTTTTTTCTGGATAGTGTCCCTGTCTGTCTTCCCAAGCACTGCGGAAGTATCAAAGACTTGAAAAATGTCCCTTGCTGTGGGTCCTCAGCTAGCTTTGTTATTTTAAAATAACGAAGGGGTCCATGTTCTTGTTGAGAACTTCAGCGCCACGGGCCAATCCAGCACTTCCCAGCCAAAGCAATAATGCCATTATCAGGTCTGGGAGAGACAGGTGATTTGAAAGTGATTCCGTGAAATGCCATAAAATGAGACGGGGCGGGGGGAGGGGGGGAAGCTGCCTCGGTTACCGAAAGGACAGGAGTTCATCCACCTGTCAGGCCATCAGGTGTGAAATCGTTCCATCCCTGCGGGTTCAGAAGCCAGGACGGTGACTGTCCTTCCTCCAGCCTCGCCCTTTTTCCCTAAGTGCCCATCCGGGGTCCCCCCACTTCCTCCATCAAAGGCGCGGGACTGGGAAGAGGCGGAAAGTCAGGTCAGAGGCCAGCAGGCCCTAGTCGAACCCTACTAAGCCTACGGCCGCGCCCCGTGCTCCCCAACCCCAGCGCCGCGCCCGCCGCCGAGGGCACCGCCAGCCCCGGAGCCAAGCCTGGGGGAGACCGCGCCGACAGCCAGGCAGGAGGCCCAGCCCCAGTCGCCTCTCGGGTGGGCGTGTCGGCTCAGGGACAGGGGCTCTGGAGGGAACGGCCCCGCCCCGGACGCCGCCAGGAGCCCAGCGCCGAGGGAGGGGCGGCGGGGAACCGGGGCCCGGCGCCCGGGGCAACGAGTACCTGGCTGCCGAACTGAGGACAACTGAGGGCACTCGCAGAGCAGGGCGGGAACGCTTCCAGCAATGGCGCCGGCTTGGCGGGGCCGGCCGCCAGGCAAGACAATGCGCCTGCGCGGCCGGGGCGCCAGAACTCCAGCGCCCAGAATCCTCAGCGCCAGAGCCTTTTTTTTTTTTTTTTTTTTTTCCTTTTCCCCGCTCTCCCCTTTTCTCTCTTGTCTGCGTTTAAGCGGGAATGGGCTGTGTTTGTCGACAATTTGGGTGACCTAAAAAAAAATCCAATCAAATTGAACAAACTTGTATTGAGAGGCCGCGACTACCTGTCAAGCGCTACCATCAGGTACGAGCGACGCAAAAAAGAATGACGCCAGCTCTTGCCACTGACCATTTCAGTGTGGCTGAAGGCCCAGTCATTGATAGAAGATACGGGCCTTTTGCAAATTAGCGAAAACCTCGGATGCCGGTGGAGTTGGTGAGCGCGTGTGCACTCTTGTGCTTGTCTTTCAAGTTCTTGACTGAAGAAGCGATGATGCCTTCCTTATAATCTCTGGCTCTGTGAACTAGAGCTTCCTTCCTCAGCGCATCCAAATCGTAATAGTAAAATAATAAAAACAAAAGTTTAACTAATATTGAGATTGATATTAATCTAAATAGACATTTATTTTTCTAAGTTTTTATATTGAGGTTATTATATCTTAGATTATAATATATATTATAAGGTGTGTTTTCCTTTGCCTCAATTCCGTGGTGTTAATACTCGGAGGCCATATTTTCTATAGTGAGACAGACTCCGTTGGGGCTGTAGAGCATTTTCCCTCAATGACACCGTTTCCTTCCTAACCCGCCCCTACGCTCTGTGACTTGGATTCTCTGCTGCTTTGTGTGTGAGGCCCACCAGGGTGAGCCCCTGCCTATGGGGATCTGCAGGGAAATATACATCTCCGTGAAGCAACCCTGTAAAGGGGGGCTCTTGGGATCGCAAAGAGCCAATGGATACCTTTGGAGGAAATATGACATAACCCAGGGACTCTTGAACTGTGAAAGGAAAAAAATATAAGCGGGAAATCAAACTACTAGAGATAATAAATATGATAGCTGAAATGGAAAAAAAATTGGATGAAGAGCAGATTCGACACTGCAAAAGAGAAGAATCACGCATTCAAAGGCATAAAAATAGAAACTGCCCAGAATGAAACACAGAGAGAAAATAGAGAATGAATGGAGCACCGGAGAGTTATAGTGTAATTAGAATCCTAGAAGGAAAGGAGAGAGTGAGGGATGACTGAATATGTTTGTTTCCCCCCTTTTTAAAATTTATTTATTTATTTATTTATTTTTCAACGTTTTATTTATTTTTGGGACAGAGAGAGACAGAGCATGAATGGGGGAGGGGCAGAGAGAGAGGGAGACACAGAATCGGAAACAGGCTCCAGGCTCTGAGCCATCAGCCCAGAGCCCGACGCGGGGCTCGAACTCCCGGACCGCGAGATCGTGACCTGGCTGAAGTCAGATGCTTAACCGACTGCACCACCCAGGCGCCCCCCCCTTTTTTAAATTTAAATTTTAGTTAGAATAATGACTAGAAACTTTCAAAGTTTGATGAAAATTATAACCCCACACATCCAAGAAGCTCAGTGAAATTCAAAGATGTGAAAAAATCACACCAAGGCACATCATAATCAAATTGTTACAAACCACTAATAAAGGAAAATCTTAAAAACAGAGGAGAAAAGGTCTGTATTTTACTGGGTTCTAAGATAATTACTTTTCACCAGGAAAAAAAGAAAAGGAAGAAAGAAAAAAAGCAAGCAAGCCAGAGGACAATGGAGCACTTTTAAAGTACTGAAAGAAAGAAGAGGGGTACCTGGGTGGCTCAGTCCGTTAAGCTTCTGACTTCGTGGTTCATGAGTTTGAGCCCTGGGTCAGGCTTGGTGCTGATAGCCTAGAGCCTGGAGCCTCCTTCAGATTCTCTGTCTCTCCCTCTCTCTGCCTCTCCCCAACTCGTTCTCTCTCTCTCTCAAAAATAAATAAAAAAATTAAAAAAAAAGGAAAAAGGAAAAAAAAAAACCCTGTCAGCCCAGAAATTTATACCCATTAAAATAGTGTCATATATGAAGGTGAATAGATAATGGGCTGAGATGGAATAGGCATGCTTCTCCCTGTATCCCCCATTAATTATAGCTAAAAACCCTTGATATTGTATAGATAAAACAAATATAAGAAGACTCTAAAATTTGGACCAAAGGCAGGCCAGCTAGGGATCGTGCAACGTGAAGAAAGACACAGTGATAACTTTTCCACATTTTTGTTTTGCCTCATATACTCTGGCCTGGGTGCTTGGAGAAGCTGGCAACACAATATGCCAGTGGGTGCAGATTAAAAAAAGGCTCCAAGAAGAGCCTGTCTCTCTCCAGCCAAAGGACCAAGAAAAGGATAGTCTAGAATGACAGAAAACCTTTAAGAAAATAACCTCTACTCCAGCCAAACACCACAGAAAAAACTGTAGACCCATCTCATCCCCAACAGCAAAGATTGCTATGAGGGACTCTTCTGTCCCTGCAAGGATAACGTCAGAGAAGACAGTATGGGGAGCTGGGACTTTCATTTGCACGCGGCTGGTAGTATTGAGCCTCCCCACACACAGTGTCAGTGACAGCTATGTGGTAGGTAAGAGAATGCCTCTTCCATCCTCAACGAGGTGGTTTTAGTGGTGGTGGTCTAATAGGGAGCCTGAAATTCGACCTCTGCCCAGCAGTAACAAATTCCCCTCCCCAGAGCTGTCAAAAGAAGCTGAGTATCTTGGACTTCCATTCCCACCTAATGCTAACAGCTCAGTGGTGAACTTCCTTCTCCCACCAGAGTGATGTCAGGAGAAGCCTGCTAAATCACAAGATTCACATAAAAATCCAGAGTATCATAGTACTCAAAAGTGTCTCCAAATTTGACTAAAGACCTACATCTTCAGATTCAAGAATCTAGGAAAATGCCAGCAGGATAAACACAAAGATATGCAGTCTAATAAGACAGCTAATAATCAAACTTCTGAGAACTAAAAAAGATGAAGAAAAATCCTGGGAGCGGCAAGAGAAAAAGGATACCATATCAGCAACAGAAAAATAATTCAAATGATAGTGGACTTCTTATCAGGAAACATGGAGGCCAGAAGTAGGTGAAACAACGTTTCTCAAGTGCTGAAAGAAAATAACTGTAAATCCAGAATCTGAGTTTAATCAGTGAAAATGCAGCAAAAATTCTTCCCATCATGTTTCTCCCCTCGTACTGCAATTTAAAGGTACATTGGAACAAGAAAATATATTGTTAGATATAAAATGTGATAGCATTCTTCCTGAAGATGAACCAAAAACTATTTGATGACGACACGCAATAATTTAAAGCAGAGAAACTGGAAGAGAAGCTAAAAGTGAAAGAATGAGAAACATCATGGGTTAAAATAGATGATCTAGAAAAAAAAAAAAATTCCCAGTATATAGTAGATAGTCAAGCAAGTGCCTTCTGGTCGCAATGGCGACAGACGGTCTTTATTTGAAGATGTGCAGACACTAAGTGCATGAAGAGGTTTGCCAGGCACAGAAGGACCAGAAGGACTGTCCTCTCTTGCACCTTGGCAGTGGCAGAGTTGCTCAGAATATGCATAGCTGAGAAAACCTTGGATGCTCGTTTCAGAGACGACGAGCTGGGTTCCCAGGAGGGGCATTAGTTTTTCATGGTGGAACCCATCAGGGCATGGGGATGCATTTTTTTTCCTGGATTCTGTAGAAAATACATACGTTTCTTGTGCCATACAAATCCATTCCACTTGAAAGTCAAAGCTTTCTCCATCCCAGTTCCAGAAGTACAAATGTCTGCAGTAGCTCAAGATTGGGCATTCAAACGATAGTGAATTATCAGATTCCATTTTCATAAATATTTCATCACATTTTTTGGGTGGTGGTGTCATCATAACCCCAGCGTATTCGTAACTAAAAATATTTCACATAATTAGAGCTATAGAAAAGCAACCTGGTCATCATCTACACGTTCCACCAAAATGGAATTTTTGGCCACTTAAAATAGGTGGTTCTATGATATCAATATTTTTCAAAGGTACATTTTAAAAAGTACTACACATATAAGACTTTACAACCTTAAAGTTCTTTCCAGGTGATTGTTACCAGCATTAAAAAAAAAATCATAGAAATCGTTCTTTGCTTTTGCATTCTAACATGACTCATTGGAAAAAGTGACATGGCAATCGTCAGTCACTGTTCTTTTCTAGGGCATTTCCTTACTTTTGTTAGTGATTTACATATATACATGTTCACCTTCTTTTATGTATATCCAAAGTCTTGTTTCCAAGTCTTTTGTATAGCACCAGGATTTCAAAAATAGAGTGGGAGAAATTTATTCTAAAAATATTGTTCTGTGCTTTGACTGGAATTGGGATTAAAAATTGTGTGTGCTTTTTTAATGTTTTTTTATTATTTATTTATTTTTAAGACAGAGAGAGACAGAGTGTGAGCAGGGGAGGGGCAGAGAGAGGGAGGCACAGAATCTGAGGCAGGCTCCAGGATCCGAGCTGTCAGCACAGAGGCCCATGTGGGGCTTGAACCCACAGACTGTGAGATCATGACCTGAGCCAAAGTCAGATGCTTAACCAACTGAGCCACCCAGGCACCCCTAAAAATTGTGTTTTTAGGAGCGCCTGGGTGGCTCAGATGGCTAAGTGTCAGACTTTTGACTCCAGCTCAGGTCATGATCTCAGGATTGTGAGATTGAGCCCCACGTCAAGCCCCACATTGGGCTCAACACAGAACCTGCTTGAGATTCTCTCTCTCTCTCTCTCCCTCTGCCTCTCTCCCCCACTCTCTCTAAATAAATATATGTTTAAAAATTATATTTATATATATATTTTAAAGTTTATTTTGAGAGAGAGACAGAGCAGGGGAGGGGCAGAGGGAGAGGGAGAGAGAGAATCCCAAGAAGACTCCATGCTGCCAGCATGGAGCCCGACATGGGGCTTGAACCTACAAACTGTGAGACCATGACCTGAGCTAAAGTCAAGAGTCAGACACTTAACTGACTGAGCCACCCAGTCAACCAACCATGTTTTTATATTTTTATTTGAAGATTTTTTTTCTTACTCAGCTTTGTTATTGTCAAACTTAATGAACAAGACTCTTGAACATAATAAAAAATAGTGTCTAACCATTCCACATTTTTGTAGAGGGTTGGAACGAGATCATTTTAAGTTAAATTCTTGGCCAGGGCGCCTGGGTGGCTCAGTCGGTTAAGCGTCCGACTTCAGCTCAGGTCACAATCTCACAGTCCGTGAGTTCGAGCCCCGCGTTGGGCTCTGGGCTGATGGCTCAGAGCCTGGAGCCTGCTTCCGATTCTGTGTCTCCCTCTCTCTCTGCCCCTCCCCCGTTAATGCTCTGTCTCTCTCTGTCTCAAAAATAAACGTTAAAAAAAAATAAATTAGTTCTTGGCCTAATGCAAACTACAGCTGCCTTTAGGCATAATGTAACAAAAAAAATCTTGTATGTGCTGGGCATTACCACGATGTTCAGTTATTGACTTAATATGGTTCCTAAGAGCTTAGAGAAAGCAATACTGAAGATGAT
The DNA here is from genome assembly GCF_022079265.1 of Lynx rufus. Lineage (NCBI taxonomy): Eukaryota > Metazoa > Chordata > Mammalia > Carnivora > Felidae > Lynx > Lynx rufus. The sequence continues at coordinate 3,735,023 of NW_025814843.1, forward strand.
TTTATTTATTTATTTTTTTAATGTTTATTTTTGAGAGAGAGAGAAACAGCATGAATGGGGGAGTGGCAGAGAGAGAGGGAAACACAGAATCCGAAGCAGGCTGCAGGCTCTGAGCTGTCAGCACAGAGCCCGATGTGGGGCTCAAACTCACAAACTGCGAGATCACGACCTGAGCTAAAGTCAGATACCTAACCAACTGAGCCACCCAGGTGCCCCAAGATTCACTTATTCTTAACATCTTATTCTTTTTGTGTTATCATGTACGCTCTCTATATATACATATTTTTTTTTCTGAATCATTTGAGAGCAAATTGCATGCATTATGCTTTTTTACCTCTACGTACTTCAATGTGCATTTCCCAATAATAAGGATATTATTTTACATAACCATGGTATAGTTATCAACTTCAATAAATTTAACATGGATGTAATACTTTTATCCACTCTACTGCTTGTATTGCACTTTTGAAAAACGGAACCAATATGTCCTTCGTAGTATTTTTTCTCCTGCGTAGGATCCAGTTAAGGATAATATATTGTATATAGTCATCACGTCTTTAGTTCTTAATCTGGAACAGGGATTCAACCTTTCTTTGTCTTTTATGTCAGTAACATTTTTAAAGAATGCAATCTTTAAAAAATTTTTTTTAACCTTTATTTATTTTTGAGATACAGACAGAGCATGAGTGGGAGAGGGGCAGAGTGGGAGGGAGACAGAATCTGAAGCAGGCTCCAGGCTCTGAGCTGTCACCACAGAGCCCAACATGGGGCTTGAACGCACAAACCATGAGATCATGACCTGAGCTGAAGTCGGGCACTCAACTGGCTAAGCCACCCAGGTGCCCCAATCTTTTGTTCCCAATAGTCCTCATTTTGAGGTTTGTTGAATGTTTCCTCATGATTGGATTCCAGTTATGCATTCTCTAATATTACATAAATTATGTTGTGTCCCCATGGTATCACATCTGAGGCACACAATTGCCATCTGCCACTTGTTCAATATATTAATTTTGATCATGTAATCAGGGTGCTTCCCATATAGTAGTATAAAATTATTAGCATATAATTTTTTTGCTTGCAATTGCCAATTGTAACAAGCAATTTATGGAGAAGATACTTTAATACTATGCAAATATCCTGTTCCTCATCACACTTTCCCCTTTTGGATTTACCATCCATTGATGATTCTTGTCTGACCAATCTTGATTGTCATGGCTGCAAAATGATGATTTTCCAGTTTCACATTTACCAGTTTGCATTGGGCATTCTACTGCAAGCAAGGGCCTCTGCTCTCCCTTGTTTATTTACCTCTTTCTTCCTTCCTCCCTCCCTTCTTTCCTTTCTTCCTTTCTTCCTATCTGAGAGAGAGAGAGAGAGAGAGAGAGAGAGCAAGTGGAGGAGGAGCAGAGACAGAGGGAAAGAGAGAGAATCCCAAGCAGGCTCTACACAGTCAGTCCAGAGCCTGATGCAGGCTCACCAACTGTGAGATCATGACCTGAACCAAAATCAAGAGTCAGATGCTTAACCTATTGAGCCACCCAAGCGCCCCTGTTTACTTACTTCTTATCAATGTGAACGCAAGCACTATTTTTTCCGACGGTTCAATATTTCATTACTGTCTTGTTTTGGTACTCAATTTGTCCCAGACTTGGTTAGTGAGGGCCACGCCAAGCTGGCTCCTTTGCCTTTCTGACCTACTCTCACCATTTTTTGAGTCCTACTTTATTTTCTGGAATAAGATGTTCCAGAATCTTCTTGTAACTACCTTCCTTCAGACTTGGAATCAGCCATTTCTCTGAGGAACCCTGGTTCTTTTTTTTTTTTTTTTCTTTTTTCGTGGAGAATGGTATCAAATCAAGCTCTGAGCTTACTGCAACTTGGGTGTCATTGTTTCTAGCCCCTTTCAGTGGACAGAGCTAAGATATATATGTATGTATACATCCATATATAACGATATATTTTCCCATGTTAAGAAGGTATAAAAGGGATGTGTAGCTAAGGAGGCCAAATATGGATGTTTGTGAATTTTGCTTATCTGATAAGTTGCTTGTGTATAACAGAGAGTTCTCAATCATCTATTTCCTAGGTAATTTGGTTAGCAAAGTTGTGATTAATGTAAGTGGTTAAAAGACTATATTGGAATAATAATGGCAACAAAACTGTGCAGAAAAATAGTTAACATGGCAAGTGCAAGACTGCTGTTTTTAGAAAGTCCTGCTGACAAGGTAGACCCTTGGCTGGCGTCTGGGGCTTCTGACTTGGGGATGGTTCCCACCGTTCCCAGAGCTGATAAGAGTGGTCGCTGTGCCTAAACTATGTGTATAAACACTGTGGTTTATGCTGAACACCTGTTTTCCTTCTAGGAGTCTGTAGTTTTGGTACGTGCTAGACAGAGGGTGCCAATAAAAACGAAGGGTACTGGGGCACCTGGGTCGCTCAGTTGGTTAAGCATCTGACTCCTGATTTCGACTCGGGTCATGATCTCTTGGTTTGTGGGATCAAGCCCCCGTTGGGCTCCATGCTGACAGCACAGAGCCTGCTTGGGACTCTCTTTCTCCCTCTGTTCCTCCCCCACGCACACTCTCACTCTCAAAATATAAATAAACTTTAAAAATATTTTAAAAAACCACCTTGGGTACTGAGATTCTAGTGAACTCTCTTGGTAAACGATATTTCACATGTTATCACGACTCACTGCAGGGGGTATTGGGCATGTCCTGTGTGACTCTAGTGCCAAGAGAACTCTTGGAAGCTTATACCTTGTTTTCTCCAGACTTTGTCCCACGCACCTTTTCCCTTTACCAATTTTGCTTTGTATCCTTTTACTGTAATAAATCACAGCCACGAGTATGGCAATATGCTGAACCCTGTTAATCCTTCTAGCCAATCATTGAGGCTGGGGGTCATGTTGGGGACCCCCCCCCAGACATATATAAAAGAGAATGGGATGTTGCTTCTGTTTTTCAAGAGAAAAAGTTAATTTTTCCTTTTAAAAAATGTTTAATGCTTATTTATTTTTGAGAGAGAGAGAGAGGGAGAGAGAGTGAGTGGGAGAGGGGCAGAGAGGGAGACAGAATCCAAAGCAGGATCCGGGCTCTGACCTGTCAGTACAGAGCCTGACTCGAACCCATGAACCGCAAGAACATGACCTGAGCTGAAGTCAGAAGCTTAAATGACTGAGCCACCCAGCTGCCCCACAAATACTTTTTTCTTAGAGTCTGGTTGTTCTAGGATGTGAAAAGATAGGAAGAGACAAAATTAGAGTGGACACAGTAAGTTTTAGAAGGTCTGAGGAAAAGTGAACTTTGTTGTACTTTATAATGGCTGCAAATACTGAAAAGAAGCAATAAAATGTGTTAAAATTTTGACAAAAACTGGCTTGATTTTGATGGGTTTATTCATTATATGTTTGCAAAATCTTCGATTCTATTTTTTTAAGTAAACTCTACCCTCAATGTGGGACTCAAAGTTATGACCCCGAGATCAAGAGTCACATGCTCCATTGACCGAACCAGCCAGGTGCCCCCAAAATCTTTAACTCTAAATATTATATTTATATAACATCAGAGTTTGGTTATATCCTTGTGTCAGTGATAGTCCGCTCTTAACAAGAGGAGGTGAAAAATCATTCTTAACTTTCTGCATAATCTGTCCACGTACTACAGATTCAGTCTCTCACCAGAATTATGTTTTGTGCTTTGTGCTAACTTTGTCATACTCTTGATTTAAAAAAAATAAACAGGCCCCAAATAGTCCCTTACCTAGGAGCCTGTGATATGGCACCCACAAAAGGAGAAATGCGAGAAATATTTAGGTTTGTTTGGTATGTTTCATAGTTATTAATTAGCTGAGAATTTTTGTTGACAGCTGCTCAGCTTATGGGAAGAGATACCAAATAAAAGAGAATATAAGCCTTCTTGAGACTACCTTGATACAAATATTATTAAGATAAGTATGTTTCAGGGGCGCCTGGGTGGCGCAGTCGGTTGGGCGTCCGACTTCAGCCAGGTCACGATCTCGCGGTCCGTGAGTTCGAGCCCCGCGTCGGGCTCTGGGCTGATGGCTCGGAGCCTGGAGCCTGTTTCCGATTCTGTGTCTCCCTCTCTCTCTGCCCCTCCCCCGTTCATGCTCTGTCTCTCTCTGTCCCAAAAATAAATAAACGTTGAAAAAAAAAAATTTAAAAAAAAAAATAAAAAAAAAAAGATAAGTATGTTTCAGAGGTTGTACACTTTATTTATGGTTGAAATCCCTGGAGATGGTCCTCATGGCCCTTAATATGTTCTTAACCTCTGGGGAAACACTGATCAACTCCTTCTTGAAAGACTCATGTATTATACACCAAGAAAGGATTTTATTCTCCTCTATTGAGATATTGTTGGTTACTGTAATAAATTAAGCAGGGCTAGCCAGTCTGATTCTGAATAAGTGGTTTATGTTTTCCTTTCTTCCTTGTCTGAAGGTTCTTCTATAAGCTACAAGCCAGAAACGGAGTCTTTAAAAAAAGAAGGAAGATGTAAACATTCGGTGGAAATAACCTCACCGGATATCAGCTATTGCTGCTTCAAAGAACAGACTCATGGGTGCACACTTCCAAGCCAAAGCTGACGTTGCTTAGAGAACTGTCAGATTTCCGGGATTCTGTTTTTTTGTTTTTTGTTTTTGTTTTTTTTTTTTTGTCTGGAAGCAGATTACTTCATGAGATCAGACTGTTAACCGACGATTCAGTGGAGGACAAAGAGTTAATTGAGGAGGAATGAACGACCTGTTAGATGAAATATACTTGTGATTATCTGTTTAGAGCATTTTGGTAATTTAAAAAATATTCTATCTGATAGACATATGAGGAAGCCCTTTCTCTTCTTGATCTGTTTCTAACGCTCAATTTAGTAGACTGTGCCTTTGCAAATGGAAATAAAATATCCCTTAAAGTGTGAAAATTTAAAGCTTAAATGGGATTTTGTTCTCATTATCACTCAGAATTAAGGAGCATATACTTTTATGGAGTCTATTTTCTTTTCATAACAATGCAGTTATTTGTATAGAGTTACTACAAAAAGCATTTGTCCTCCTTTTTACCAAGATAAAACTGAACAAATCAATTATGCAAATACAGCATTGGAATTATATTTAAGAATCTATCCTGCTCAGCCATGAGCAGTCCACCATTAAGGAAGAATGTTTTATTTCATATATAGAATCAATACCTAGAGAAGCCGTCTAGGAAATGTCTATGGTACCTATGCTATCGCTTTCAAGATCCCAGCCCTACAAGTCGAAAAGAAGGTCACTCTCCGGTAGAACAGGAGCTGTAACAGATCTGGGGAACCGCAAAAGGAGAGGAATTCATCCATATTTATAGGTATTACAGGTGGAACTTGATAGAGATGAATCCATTGGGTTTAGTTTTCTAGCCCTGGAACAGAAGAACAAATAAAAGCAATCTTAAAAAACATCTCCAGGGGCACCTGGGTGGCTCAGATCTCATGGTTTGCGGGTTCAAGCCCCGCGTTGGGCTCTGTGCTGACAGCTCAGAGCCTGGACCCTGCTTACAATTCTGTCTCCCTCTCTCTCTGCCTCTCCCTTACTCACTCTGTCTCTCTTTCTCTCTCAAAAATAAACAAACATTTAAAAACATTAGAAAAATCTCTAGAGTGATGGAAACCATTGAGGATGGAACCCCAAATTCCTTATAAAGTCTCCAATGAGAAATGTGTTTTCTGGCCTTAGTAGTTGCTCAGAACCAGACGGCCTGAGACTTGCTGGCATCATAACAAAGTGCCCTATATCTGTACCATGTAAATGAAGCCAAGTAACAAAACCACAATGAATCTGTTTTTTTTTTTAATTTTTTTTTTCAACGTTTATTTATTTTTGGGACAGAGAGAGACAGAGCATGAACGGGGGAGGGGCAGAGAGAGAGGGAGACACAGAATCGGAAACAGGCTCCAGGCTCTGAGCCATCAGCCCAGAGCCCGACGCGGGGCTCGAACTCACGGACCGCGAGATCGTGACCTGGCTGAAGTCGGACGCTTAACCGACTGCGCCACCCAGGCGCCCCTGTTTTTTTTTTTAATAAAAAAAAAATCTGTAGAGAACATCTATGAACACAGGGCAGACTGTTAAGAAAATTTTATCCAAAACTTGGAAACAAGGCAAAAGTCTGGTTACATGTGAACATCAAAATGCAACTTTATCTGGGGCGCCTGGATGGCGCAGTCGGTTAAGCGTCCGACTTCAGCCAGGTCACGATCTCGCGGTCCGTGAGTTCGAGCCCCATGTCGGGCTCTGGGCTGATGGCTCAGAGCCTGGAGCCTGTTTCCGATTCTGTGTCTCCCTCTGTCTCTGCCCCTCCCCCGTTCATGCTCTGTCTCTCTCTGTCCCAAAAATAAATAAACGTTGAAAAAAAAAATGCAACTTTATCTGAAAAGCCCATTGAAAGGTGATTTGGCTCTTCAGGGGGCGCCTGGATGGCTCAGTCGGTTGAATGTCTGACTTTGGCTCAGGTCATGATCTTGAGGTTGGTGAGATCAAGCCGCACATTGGGCTCACTGCTGTCAGTGCAGAGCCCGCTTCAGATCCTCTGTCCCCCTTTCTCTCTGTCCCTCACCTGCTCATGCTCTCTCTCTCTCAAAAATATATAAACATTTAAAAAAAGAAAAGGCTATCTGACTCCTTGGGGTAGTATAGCTTTGTTTGACTTACTATTTACTATTGATTAGGGCCTAACTCTGTGAAGCCATTTGCTGCCCTGTTAAAAACAAAAGCAAAACCCTTGATAAGTTGCAAAGGATTTCTACTTGGTAGAAAAGATGACCTCAGAGTTTGTGGTTTTATTGCCCTGTACGACACTGGCCAGTTTTGTATCTCATTTAGCAAGCTTATCCCAACATGCTTTCCTTCACTGACCGTTTATACACCGTCTCTGGTATCCATCTTTGAACCAGCATTATTAGCCAGGTAGTTCCCTCATTAATGAGTCCAATAAATCTTCGTCACAGGCTTACTATAGAACAGTCATACTTTTAACTTAAAAACAAAAATTTAACATATCCTGTCTCCCAGGTGGAAGAAAAGAGCAAAATGTAATGCTTCTGTTTCTGTACTGGATAGCGTACACCAGTTTTGTTCCAAGAGTGGGATAATAAAAATACAAATAATGTCTAAAGGAGTGTGTGTGTATCTGTACCTTTAAGAGCCCTTAATCATAGCTTTGAAACCTAGACGAGCAATGGAAGAACATGAGTAACCCTACTCAGAAGGGTGGGACAGGGAGAAAGGTTAATCTAGAGTCACTGTCTCTTTCCCACATTACCGCTGCACAACCTCTGAACTTGCTCCTGGCCGTCAATTTCACCCCTCTCCAGTGCATTCGCCACACCACAGTCATGGGAACCTCTCACATATGAACTCTCACTTGCTAAACATAGCAACTGAAAGCCTCTTCCCTCCCTTCCATATCCATACTCCAGAATCAACTCCAGATGAACTTACAAGACCCTTCAAGATCTGCCTGTTGATGGTCATTACGTCCTCAATTACCACCAGTGCTACTCTTCATCTCTAAGCTCTAGGCACAACGTGCTAAACCACACATAGTTCCTGAAATACGCCATTCTCTACCTCACACACGGCTCCCTCTGCCTGCAATGTCATGCCTTCCCACTTAACTTCTTCAGCATGTGATTCCCTTTCCTCGAGATTCAGCTACGGTGACATCTTCCTGGCTTTTTGGATGCCAACTTCTCTGACCAAGAAAGGCTGGGTCTCTTACACACGTCTGTATGACAGCTCTTATCACACCACATTGTGATCGCTTGTTGACTTGGCCAAGTCTCTTAGCTAAAAGCAGAGTCTGTGTCTGACTCCTCATTTTATCCCTGACACCTAGCACATACTAGGCCTAGCATATAGTACCTGGCACCTAGAACAGTTGCTCCAAAGTCCTTGCTGAACAATCCTGGGTGTAGATATTGGGAGCAATGGTAAAAGATAGGAGACCAAAGGCTCAATGAACATGGGGAAGTGAGCAGGGAGTCAGAGATGGCAGCAAAAGGTAAGAAATGCTACATAGTCAGAGGCTCAGAGAAGGTGTTTACATATGAGGGGTGATGAGGAAGGCTTAAAACACACAAGGATGCCATGCCACCTTCTACTAATCCTACAACGAGTGGAGAGTAGGAGAGTGGGCTTCCTTTCCAGGAAAGTGTTGCAAAGGAGATAGTTTTTCCTGGTCCTCACTTGAGGTTGGATTGGGGTACATGACCTGTTCAGGGAAATAAAACGTGAGTGGAAATGAAATGTGTCAGTGCAAGACCCTTTAGATCCTTCCTCTCCTTCTAGCATGGCAAAAGCAGTGTTTGAGATGATGGCTGCTTCATCAGCTTGGCTTTCTGAATGATTATAATGAGGAGAACCTTCCTGCCAGCCCACACTGAATAGGTCACACAAGCAAGCATCGAGAATGGGTGTTCTAGTGAGTAGGCGAAAACAATGATACTGCTGTGGTTTGCTAACCTCACAATCCAGTTATGCGATGGGGAGGGGGGGAAATCTGGGAGAGCTTTCTCTGATCTCAATGCAGGGGGACAATATCACATTCCACATCCTCTCTCTCCCTTCTTAGCATTCCTACTGCTTGAGAGTATCTGGAAGTAGATGTAGTCAGTCTCCACCCCCACCAGGTAAACCTTAGATTTCCCTCTCCCTCAGTTGTGCCTGTCACATACGATAGAATGGGACTTAAGCTGAGTTGTTACGTATACATGGCTCTAAATATAAAAGGAGATGTAATTAAGGACTTACAAGCTAAAAGGCTAAAATCCACTTAAATCTGTCCTTTTCTGTGGGGGCATGAAAGATTTTTGTTTCAATATTTATGTCCACGTGTACATGAGGTCCTTTGAAATAAGATCCCTGGAGGTAAAAAGCCAAGTTCTTCCACCCTTCTGAGATGCCATAAATTTGAGGGAAACTACAGATCCCGAAGAGGACAAATCCATGTTCACACTACTTGTTTTCTCGCTCTACCTCCTTCCAGGTCTATAGTAGGCATAATGCCCTCATCCTGTACTTAGTAAGTTAAGCCCATGTCCCTGGATTGGGTGGGCCTAGATCCTGAGATAGTGGATTTTATTTTCTGCTCAGCACACATTCCCTTCTCCCCTTCTGGTAACAGAGACCTTGTGGGAAACCCATGCTACCATTTTGGATAAGGCTAAATTCCACCCTACCTCGCCCCATGTCAGAATACCCAATTCTTTTGGCCATAGTGATTGGTTCAATGGGTTCGTGATCCAAGCCATTCAATCATAATCTACCTTGCAACTTTGAATGGCCCCATAGACAATAAAATATTTTCTTTGGCATCAACAGCTGCCAGGGTAACTCAAGCCAAAAGCTGCCAATGGCCATCTCTGCCATTCTGTCTGCCTGAGAATAAAACGAATCTGGAGCACGATCTGATGACATATTTGAACCCCTGGATGCAGTCATATCTTAAGTTATATCTAGCCCTTAAACTCATTAATCATGGTAGCCCTTTTGTTTATGCTTGCTTGAAATGGGTTTTCACTGATTAGAGTCCTGGATAGTTCAGTAGGTTTAAGTCACTATAACATGAGTTGCATGGGTCAATAAAATTGGGAATTGAGTTCAACTCCACATAAAATAACCACATTTTTGCTTTGGCAAAAGTAACATATCACCTCGGGAACATAACTATTGATGAGCAAAGACTCTTTGCCAACCCACAATAGACAGAACAAGTTAGCATTAAAAATTGGCACTCTGGGGGTGCCTGGGTGGCTCAGGTCCATGCAGACAGCTCGGAGCCTGGAGCCTACTTTGGATTCTCTGTCTTCCTCTGTCTGTCCCTCCCCTGCTTGTGCTCTCTCTCAAAAATAAATAAACATTAAAAAAAAAAAAAAAGAAAGAAAAGAACTGGCACTCTGGGGGCACCTGGGCGGCTCAGTCGGTTAAGCATCTGACTCTTGATTTCAGCTAAGGTCATGATCTCATAGTTCATGGGATCAAGCCCCAAGTAGGTCTCTGTACTGACACCATGGAGCTTGCTTGGGATTCTATCTCAAAATAATAAACTTTTTTTTTTTTTTTTTTTTAAACAGAATTGGCAGGGCACTTGGGTGCCTCAGTTGGTTGGGCATCTGACTTCGGTTCAGGTCACAATCTCACAGTTTGTGGGTTCGAGCCCCGCTTTGGGCTGGGTGCTGACAGCTCAGAGCCTGGAGCCTGCTTCGGATTCTGTGTCTCCCTCTCTCTCTGCTCCTCCTCCACTCATGCTCTGTCTCTGTCTCTCAAAAATAAACAAACATTAAACAAAACAAAACAAAAAACCAGAATTGGCACTCTGGTGAGAAGTCCATGCTTACTGTATATATACCAGAGCCTGACATCAAAGAATAGACCATTTTCATAACAATGTAACTCTGCAACACGTTTATAGCTTACAAAGCATTTTCACATATTCAACACTCACAGAAATCCTATGAAGTCAATGTTGTAAATATTTTTAGGTTTTGGCCTTTTTTTTATCAGTCTGTCACTGATCTTTGAAGAAGAGCTCTTTTGGGGACACAGCTGGAGACTTGTTCATACTGAAGGTTGCTACCAATTGCAGTGGACCTGTTTGTTTTACCATCCTTGGATTTCTCTTAGGGAAGCAGCCCTTTCCCACTGCAGTGCAAGTTGAGTGGGATGGGCCTCACCCTCCCCTGCTCCACGGTTTTACAGGGACTCAGCCTGCTCAATGATAAGATTGCAATTCAAAGCAGCAAATGGCTCGGTGATCAATCAGCGTGATCTCAAGCAAAGCTGAGAAGTAGCCTTGTGGATTTTGCCGGAGCTATTTAGAAAGAAGTATTCCTCTTGGGATTGCAAATGTTTCGAACCATATTAACTTGGGATTTCCACTAGATGTATTTGTCATCACTGGAGAAGATAGAATATAGCCCACACAGAAAAAAAAAAAAAAAAACAGAGCAGAGATGGAAGTCTTTGACCAAGCAATGCCTGAGTCTCTGGTTTCAACCCTTCAATTCCCCAGACACGTGAACTTTTCTGACATGGTAGTAACGTTTATGAGTGAATTGGCAGGAGTGGGGGAGAGTAAAGTATGCACATTTTATGTACAGTCTACTCAATCTAAGGGCAGACTATCTGCTTTATGGACTAACAGAGGCTACCACTGTGAAAAATGTAAAGAACAATTCAATGAAAACATCTGATTTTTTGAGGGCGTTAATTGGAACTAGAAGGTAATCCACAGATGTCATTTTATATGTATTACCAGAGGGGCACACACTTTCCCCCTGCCAATAAAGCCTATGGTGAGAGATAGCTCATGTGGTTCTGGATTCCAAGACTGCCCTGTTGGGGCCTAAAAAGGTAAAGGAAAGGACAAAGCAGGGACAAAGAGCTTCCTGTTGAGTCCTGTTGCAATATTAAAAAGTAAAAACTCACCTAGGAAAACAAAGTTATTAGAAACTTTCAATAGACAATTGAACTGGTTAATTGCCAACGAATTTGAGTACTGTTTGGTGTTCTTATACAGTACTATTGTTTTTATTCTTTGGGTGGTTACACTCTCCTCCCAAAAGCCAGACATAGTTTAAGATTTATGCTAAATCGGTCTACCTGATCTTGTCTAATTGTAACTGTACTTTCTATAGGTACTCTTGCTAAATGAGTGGTCCCTTTTTTCTCCATTACCCCCTGCTAAGGGAGTGGAGCCTGCACTTGGCTTGAGGACTCAACACCAGTTGGTAGAAATGACCTTTCTCTACTCTTTAACCTTCTTGCAGATCCATGGGGCGTGGAGGGAATTTCCCCATCCCCTGTCTGACAAGTGGTGGAGCCCAGATGAACAATTAGAAGCATGATCGGTTTCCTGAAGGATTTTACGGTAGGTCTTTCTTTGCCTCTTAAAATATGCTTAAATTAGGAAAACTTCGAAGCAATTTACAAAAGTTTCTGACAATATATATATATATATAAACAACATCTTTATTGACAGTGGACTGGTAAGAGCAGTCAATTTGGTTTTATACGTAACCAAAAACACTTGAAAAATGGAACATTAAAACATCCAACGATCACACTGGAGTACAAACAACACAGGTCGAACATCGAGCATAAACAGAATACTGAAATGTAAAGGATCAGAGTTCTCAGCAAAACGAACTTAGAGCACGTCTCTCAATGCTGTTGAAACTGTAAATAGATTACAAACTTGAGTCTTTGGAACTGTCAGATAGTTCCCAGTAGAGTGGTATGCAGAAGGGAAAAAAGCAGATTCCCCAAGGTCTCAAGGAGGCTCTGTAGGGAGCAGCACCAGACGGAAGGAAGAATAGAGAAGCCCCTTCTCTATGATGAGCTAGACAGTAGGATGGTCACAGTTCTTGACCGGTAAACAAGAGGTGTCAGATACATTCATTCTTAAGTAATTTCTGCTTGATTGATGCTTAGCCACTTATTATATAGACTGAGTTTTTATCTCCCCAAATTTATCTTGAAACCTAATCCTCAGAGTGATAGTATTAGGAGGTGGGGTCTTTAGAAGGTCATGAGGGCAGAATTCTTCTGAATAGGGTTAGTGCCCGTAGAAAAGAGGCCCCAGAGAGCCCTCTTGCCCTTTTACCAGAAAACACAGCAAAAAGATGGTTGTCCCAGAACCAGGAAGGAGGCCCTCGCTGGACACTGAATGTGCTGAGGCCTTGATCTTGGACTTCCCAGTCTCCAGGACTGTGAGAATGTTGTTTATAAGCCACTCAGTCTACGGCGAGTTATTTGGTTAGCAGCCCAAATGGACTGACATTTCATTAAAAAAAAAAAAAAGTAAATATATATATACACACATATATATACATACGTGTGTATATATATATTTACAAACATACATATACATATAGAGGTTTTGCACATAACTTATCTTGTGCCAGGTCTTTTACATGCATTCTTATCTAATCCTCACAATCTTATGAGAGAAGGATGACTTATTCCCATTTTACAGATAAAGACACTGAGACTCAGTAAGGTCACATAAATGCTAAGTGAAGGTGGCAGAATTCAATCCCAACTTTGAAAATCCCACGTGGGTCTTATTTTGTTAGTCAAATTTGGGCCCCCAAATTATGACCTTATTTTCACTCAAGTGTTGGGCACGCTGAGAAATATTAGGCATTTTAGGCTTGTGGGGGACATACAATCTCTACGGCAACTCCTTGACTCTGCCGTTGTAGCACCAACAAACATACACAAATGAGTGTGGTCAAGATCCAACTAAGCCTTGTGTTTGGAGAAACAGGCAGAAGGCTGGACTTGGTCCATGGGTCCAGGCCACAGTCTGTCAGTTCCTACTTTAGACCATGAATATGGAGCACTGAGGTGGTGAAAGGATTAAGCGCCTTTCCCTTGTTCCTGTGCCAGCCCCCTATTCTGACCTCTCAGACCTTGAGCCTTCCCACCAGCCTCCACCCTTTCAACGTATTTTCGGTTCTTTCCAAAACCTCTTTCCAGCCCTTTTGGCCCCATATCCTATTGTTTTGATTTTCATTGCTGCTGGATTTAACTCCTTCATCCTTAACCATCTTGTTTGCTCTCCACTATCACTTCTTTAAACTCTATTCCTCTACTTTTTTTCAATAATACAACAAAGGTTTACAGAGAAGGAATTACAGTAACAAGGACAGCGTGGAGAAGGCAAGAGCACGGACTGGTTGCTGAAATGTTCATAAAGGATAGACGTCAGAAGAGAAAAGAAATCTGTCACTACTTTCCTTCTACCTTTCCTATAATTTTCTTGTCATACAATAGAGTAACAATAAAAACTGACATTTGCATAGCGTTTGGCTAAATATTTATTTCAACTTTTGCTTTTCCAATCCCACTGCTGGTTTTTGGTCACCCAGGTAACTTATGTTATCACTGTGGTTTCATGTCTTTTCTACCTTCCTTAAAAAAAATTTTTTTTTAAATGTATGTTTATTTTTGAGACAATGCGAGAGACAGAGTGCAAGCAGCAGAGGGGCAGACAGAGGGAGACACAGAATCCGAAGCGGGTTCCAGGCTCTGAGCTGTCAGCCCAGAGCCCGACGCGGGGCTCGAACTCACGAACCGTGAGATCGTGACCTGAGCTGAAGTCGGACGCTTAACCGACTGAGCCACTCAGGCACCCCGCTACCTTCTTTAGGGCTCTGGGATGTAGCAAAGACCAACACACATATAGGGAGAACAGTAATAACAACAAAAAGTGTGGACAGACTTTTAAGAGCCAGAGAAATGGCAACCTCTTCTTCATGGAGGGAGGCTGCTTATCCTCCAATGAGTCACTGCCTTGTGAACTAATTTCCATATCTGACAGGAAGGTGTGTCCTTGTGTCTCACAGTTGCTTCAATTATTCCTCTTGACTGGGACCCTAAATATAATAACACATCGAACTCATCAACTTTTCAGACCCTCAACATCCCAGGGGCCTTTTCTCAATGCGACATAGTTTACAGAAAGCAGAATAATGTAAAGAAATGAAATCTTCACGTGAGTATAAAAACAAACAAACAAACAAACAAACAAACAAACCAGGATTCCTTCAATGCCAAAGATGAGAAAAGAGGCATTTGACTGAAAACTACAGTTAAGAGGTTGACCCATTCTCAACTTCAGGGTAATTCCAAGGAAGTAGAAAAAGAAGATCTACACAGTAGAGGGTAACAATTATCTAAACTGATGACCAGCATAATCTTAAATGAATGTGACTTGGAACCTGCTGTAAATACATTCTATTTATGTGCATCAAATGAGACAGTAGCCTTTGGGGCAAGGAGAGGATCCAAAGCATATTTCAACTTTTAACCTTTAAGTTTTATAGCTAATATAAAAGAAATGACCCTCTCTGGAGAAATGACACTACCTGTATTATCTGGAGATCTACTTTGGATCCAAAGAGGAACAACTCTGTGCCTTCCTGATGATAAAGATATGGGTCCTCTGCCTAAGTTAACAAACAAGAATTTCCGTACAGAATGAGAAGCTATAAACAGGGCTTTGATGTGACAAAGAGAGGGAGGACCCAGATCTCACCACAATGATATTGCTATCCACTCCCAAGGATTTCTTGAATTTCCACGAAAGGGTATTTGGTGGGGGTCGGGGGGAAGGGGATCAAAATTTGAGATCCCTAGCTAGAAGCTTTCATACTGATTCAATCAGTAGATAGAAGGAACATTCTGTTTATGGCTCAAAACTATGTATTATGCAAGTAAAATCAAATGCATACACGATTGGTCCTCCAGCAGCATTTTATGGGTATTCCACCTAAATGCTCAGGTATTTAACACAGTGATAAAACTAACTTACATTTCTTCACATTCAGTAATTTTTCAGAGTTGCTCTTCAGTATGAATTCTTTGATGTCTGATGAGGGATGAACTGCACTTAAAGCTTTTCCCACATTCGTCACATCTGTAAGGCTTCTCTCCAGTATGAGTTCTCTGGTGTTGAATAAGAGCTGATGAATGAATGAAGGCTTTCCCACATTCATTACATTTGTACGGTTTCTTTCCAATATGAATTCTTTGATGTTTAGCAAAATTTGAGCTCCGGCTGAAGGTTTTCCCACATTCGTTACACTCATAGGGTTTCTCTCCAGTATGGATTCTCTGATGCTGAACAAGATGTGTGCTCTGACTAAAGGTTTTTCCACATTCGCTGCATTCATATGGCTTTTCTCCAGTATGAACTCTCTGATGTTTAGTAAGGGATGAGCAGTGGCTAAAGGCTTTCCCACATTCCTGACATTTGTAGGGTTTCTCTCCAGTATGAGTTCTTTGATGTTTAATAAGAGCTGAGGAATGAATGAAAGCTTTATCACATTCATTACATTCATACGGCTTCACTCCAGTATGAATCAACTGATGCTGTACCAGATGTGTACTTCGATTAAAACCTTTTCCGCATTCATTGCATTCATACGGTCTCTCCCCAATGTGAATTCTCTGATGTATCGCGAGGGATGAGCTTTCTGTGAAGGCCTTCTTGCATTCACTGCATTCAAAGAGAATTCTGGTATGAGTTCTCTGATGTTTAGTTAAATTAGCTCTGTGGCTAAAAGATTTCCCACATTCATTACAGCTATAGGGTTTCTCTCCAGTATGGACTCTCTGGTGTCGAATAAGCACTGAATGGTAAGTGAAGAGCTCCCCGCAATCGTTACATTTATGAGGTTTTTTCTCTTTACAGGTTCTTTGCTTTTTCATTAAGTTTGATTTCGGTTTCAACCTTTTTCCAAGTGTATGGAAGGCATAGGATCCTTTGGGAACTCTGTCTTGAGTGAGAAGAACAGACTTCTGACCAAAGTTTTTCCAATATACGTCATGCTCATGAGCTCCTTCTTCGGGGAGTGAATTCACATGGGTGAACATTTCTCTCAAGGGTCTCTCCTGATTTCCTTGCTGATTCTCTAACCAATTTTCACATTCAAGAGTTGTTTCCAAGCTGGAGTCATAGACACCGTTTCCTGTCAGTCTGTCTATTACTGAGGCTTGGCATGATTCTTCTTTGGAAATATCTTGCGCTGAAGTTGAATCTTTGCCCTCGGGTTTAGCCTCCAGGTCTGAAA
Organism: Lynx rufus; assembly: GCF_022079265.1. Classification (NCBI taxonomy): domain Eukaryota; kingdom Metazoa; phylum Chordata; class Mammalia; order Carnivora; family Felidae; genus Lynx; species Lynx rufus. The sequence goes on from NW_025814843.1 coordinate 3,751,654, forward strand.
GAAATTGGAAATGCAAATTTCCTTCGTTTTCAGTGCTCAACAAAAAGCAGTTCTGTAACAGCTAATGAAGATGAAACGCATGCTTTCGAGGAGTAGGTGGATTTGACTTTCATAAGATGATTTGCAAAGAGAAGCAAATGAAAGGAAACAAATGCACAGACGCGGAGAGAATGAGGAGACCTTATCCAGGACAGTCAAAAGGGGATAAAGATGACCAGAAATACAGGAGAAGGAGAGATTCAGATGGAGCAATACATCACTGGATGAGCAGGTACTGAGCACACTAGATCAGCAGAGGGGAGAAACAAATTCTTACTGAACATCGACTTCTGTAATAAATACACGGTTATCACTTTAGTGTAGAGGACGGTCATGACGTCTAGGTTTCCAGACATCCAGTCCCACTCGAGTCCAAATATGCGTCCCATTTCCAGTCTAATCTTCCCTAACAGTGCTTTTATAATACACCTCTGATCAAAAATCTATGATCGCCCAAAGATATAATGGCAAATATATGAAATCATACTTACACAAGACTCCTCATTATAACACTAGTTGACACAGCCAAAGACTGGTAAATCTTAATATCCTACCTATACAACAGAGAACTCATTAAACACATGATGATGTAGACATACAACTGGAAAATCTTAATATTCTACTGTAGAGAACTCATTAAATACGCTATGATGTAGACATAAAATGGGAGTACTAGGCAACTTTTTAAAAAGTCAGAAAGGTTTTCCATATATAGGTATGAAGTTCTCTCCAGGATAGAGTAAATAATTAAAAAAAAAAAAAACCCAGCAGGCTGCAAGTAAGGGTGTATAGTTTGCTACTTTTTGTGTAGGAAAAAAGGGGGGGGGGTAGGGAGATACAAATATACATACATATTTAGTTATATCTTCAAAAACCAAGGACAGATTAATGAAATACTAGTAAAAATGGTTGCCTATGGGGAAAGTATCAGAATAGAAGAGGGCAGGGATGGAAGCTCGATCTCTCTAAATATATTAGAATTTTTATATCCAATATAAAACTACTTCATAAAGCTAAAATAATTTAAAGAGTGTGCGTCAAAGGAATAGATTGGTCAATCAAACAGGAGAGCAACTTCCGAAAGAGTCAAGGATGTGCGGCTAAAAACAATACAAAGGTGATATTTCAGTCAGTCAGTAAAAGGTAATTTGTTTTCCAACAAATGGAGCTATGACAACTGATTAAACATTTAGAAGAAAATTAAGTTAAGGGCGCCTGGGTGGATCAGGTGGTTAATTAAGTGTCCGACTTTGGCTCAGGTCATGATCTCACGACTCGTGGGTTTGAGCCCGGCATCAGGTTCTGTGCTGACAGCTCAGAGCCTGAAGCCTGCTTCAGATTCTGTCTCCCTCTCTCTCTGCCCCTCTTCCCCTGCTTACGCTTTCTCTCTCAAAAAGAAACATTAAAAAAAATTTTTCTAAGTTATGATTTAAAAAATAATTGTATAATGTAATGTCTCAATACTCAGAAGATCTGCATGACTCGATGAACCACTATTTTCGAAAAGATCAGTAGATTTTAACAAGAGTACGAAAAATTCATGGATCTGATTTCAGATACCACATTGTATCTCGTCTTTAAGAAACTACCGCTTGTCCAGTTTCAGTGTGGATCAGAACAGCCACACTTATCTGAAAACACCTATAAAATACTCCTCTCTTTTCCAACTATATATTGGAGTGAGGCTGGATTTCTTTCACACAAATCAACCAGAACAACATATCACAACAAACTGCATTCAGAAGCAGAATACAGATTTACAAAAATGTAAAACAGTGTGTTTTCAGTACTTTTTTTTTTTTGCAGCAAATAGTTGTTTTCATAAAAATTATATCATTTGCATTAACATGTAATGGGTTTATAATTGCTTTTTTACATAAAATTTTTTTTAGTATTTATTTTGGAGAGAGACAGAGCGCAAGTGGGGGAGGGACAGAAAGAGAGGGAGACACAGAATCTGAAGCAGGCTCCAGGCTCCGAGCTGTCAGCACAGAGCCCGACGCGGGGCTCGAACTCACGAACTGTGAGATCATGACCTGAGCTGAGTCGGATTCTTAACCAACAGACCCACCCAGGCGTCCCTTTTTTTTGATTTTAGAGACAGAGACAGAGACAGAGAGAGAGAGAGAGAGAGAAAGAGAGAGTGCACATGAGTGGGGGAGAGGGGCAGAGGGAGAGAGAGAATCTTTAACAGGCTCCACACTCGGCACGGAGCCCGACATGGGGCTCAATCCCATGACCCTGGAAAATCAAGAGCTAGTCAACTGACCGAGCCTCCCAGGTGCCCGTGTAATTGTTATTTTTTTCTATTATTATTTTTTTAATGTTTATTTACTTTTGATAGAGATAGAGTGTGGGGGGGGAGGGGTTGCAGACAGAGAAGGAGATACAGAATCTTAAGCAGGCTCCAGGCTCCAAGCTATCAGCACAGAGCCTGATGTGGGGCTCAAACCCAAAAACCGTGAGATCGTGACCTGAGCCGAAGTCAGACGCTTAACCCACTGAGCCACCGAAGTGCCCCTATTTTTTTTCCCTAAAGTTTATTTATTTTGAGAGAGACAGAGACAGTGTGAGTGGGGGAGGGGCAGAGAGAGAGCGAGCGAAAGAGAGAGAGAATCCCAAGCAGGCTCTGCCCTGCCTGCTGCGCACGGCCTGATGCGGGGCTTGAACTCACGGAACAGTGAGATCATGACCTAAGCCAAAACCAAGAGTCGAACGCTTAACTGACTAAGCCACCCAGGCATCCCCTATTTTTATTTTTAAATGAATAACTTAATAGTTTAAATTGCTTTCAGTTTCATTTCTAATACAGGAAGTATCGGTAAATATAAACCACATAAACAAAAGCTCGTGAGGGTCCTCAATAATCTTAAACTGGATCCTTTCACGCCAGAGTACCCAAGAACTGCTAAGAGTACAGAAATAGGGAGAGTACGTGTGAGATAAGGTTGGAATGATGACGAAAAGCCAGACTTTACAAGACTTTGTCGACCTCAAGGATTTTGATTGTTTTCTAAGAGCAACAGGAAGACACTTCAATGTTCCAAGCAAAAAGATGACACCATCAGATTTGTATTTTGAAAACATCACTCTCACTGTAATATAAAGAATGGTGGAAATCTATGGGGGCAAAGGTAGAACTGAGATTATCTGGGTAGTCCAGGCAAACAAAAGGGAGACGGAGGGAGGCTAAGAATGAAGAAATATTTACAATAAAATTAGATCAATGCAGTGACAAATTGGAAAAGGAGAGAGAGGGAAAGGTAGAAACCGTTCACAGATTTCTGGCTTGTGCAATTTGATAAGACAGCGGGTGTCGTTAAGACAATGATTGGAAAAGGATTCTCCTGGGTGGATGGAGAATTTGGGCATATATCAGGCAACCAGTTTCAAACATGCTGTATTGAGGCGTCTTTAACATAAGCAAATAAAGACATCAAATAGTTACACAAATGTTTAGAACAGTTGGCCCAAGGAGAGGTCTAGGCTGGAAATACAAATTTGGGATTCATCTAGATAGTGATGATCATTTGGTTGTGGGAGAAAATAGAGGTTGCAAACAGGCGACCAGTGGGACAAATCTGACCCTCAGACTTACTGTATTTGGCCCACCCAATTTATACAGATTTTTTTAAGTTTTATGTATTTATTTTTAGAGAGAGAGAAAGAGAGAGTGGGAGGGAGGGGCAGAGAGAAAGACAGAGAGAGAGAATCCCAAGCAAGCTCCAGACTGTCAGCACAGACCCTAACAAGCGGGGATTGAACTCACAAACTGCAAGATCATGACTTGAGTCAAAATCAAGAGTTGGATTGACTTTAAATTCTTTTTAAATGTTTTTATTTATTTTTGAGAGAGAGAGAGCGCACAAGCATGGGAAGGACAGAGAGAGAAAGAGAGGGAGTCACAGAATCTGAAGCAAGCTCCAGGCTCCGAGCTGTCAGCACGGAGCCCAAAATGGGGCTCATACGTGTAAACCACAAGATCATGACCTGAGCTAAAGTCGAACACCTAACCGACTGAGCCACCTAGGCGCCCCAAGAGTTCGATAGACTTTTTTTTTTTAATGTTTTATTTACTTTTGAGAGAGAGACAGTGAGCACAAGTGAGCAGGGGAGGGGCAGAGACAGAGGTAAACACAGAATTCCAAACAGGCTCCAGGCTCTGACCTGTCAGCACAGAGCCCAACATGGGGCTCAAACTCACAAACCCTGAGATCATGACCTGAGCTGAAGTCAGATGTTTAACCAACTGAGCCACCTAGTGCCCCAAGAGTTGGATTGATCTTTTTTTTAAATGTTTTATTTACTTTTGAGAGAGAGAGCAGGGGAGGGGCAGAGAGAGAGAGGGAGACACAGAATCTGAAGAAGGGTCTAGGCTCTGAGCTGTCAGCACAGAGCTTGACTCAGGGCTCGAACTCCCAAATCGCGAGATCATGACCCGAACTGAAGTCGGACGCTTAACCAACTGAGCCACCCAGGTTCCCCAAGAGTTGGATTGATTTTAACCGACTGAGCCACCCAAGCACGCCAGAGAGAGATCTTTCCAAGCACAAATCAAAAATTGGAAAATTTAAGAGCACCTGGGTGGCTCAGTCAGTTAAACATCTGACTTCAGCTCGGGTCGTGATCTCAAGGCTCGTGGGTTCGAGCCCCTCATCAGGCTCTGCGCTGACAGCTCAGAGCCTGGAGCCTGCTTTACATTCTGTGTCTCCCCCCCCTCACTCTGCCCCTCCCCTGCTTATTCCATCTCAAAGATAAATAAACTTAAAAAAACTGGAATATTTAGAAGATTGTAATACATTAAATTTGTACATTAAAAAGCACCCAAAACTGAAGAACAAAACCTAGAAAAAATGTCTGACAAGGATTAAATGCCTCATGTATGAAGAGTTCTTGTAGCTCATTTAGAAAATGGCAAGATCTCCTATAAAAAAAGGGAGAAGGGTTACAAACAAGCAAGGCTCAAAAAGTGATATGCCTACATGGGGAAAAGATGAATCTATAATCACAGGGGAAGATTTTAGAACTCTCAGTATTCCAAAGAATAAGAGGATTTAAAAAAGGATATTAAGACAAGATTTCCTTTTGCAGATATACTATCAAGTATAATTAAAATAATTATTGTGATAATTAAAACATATTATTGCAGCATGGACAGATAAGTAAGACCAGAGAGCCTAGAAACAGACCCAAGTATATATGGGACCAGAGTTTACCAGAGTTAGGGTTACAAATCTGTGACAAAATACAGATTTTTCAATAAAAAGATGCTAAATTATCAGTTTTAAACATGGGAAAAGATAAAAGTGGTTCCTTATTCACACAGTATGCAAACCCCGAGTATCTACCTGCAAGATAAAACTTGAACATTTTAGAATAAAGTATAGATTATCTTCCTGGCGCTGGAATAAGAAGACAATTCAGAAAAAGCATAAAGTATATTAAAAAAAAATAAAAGACAGGGCACCTGGGTGGCTCAGTTGGTTAAGTGCCTGAGGCTTGATTCGGCTTAGGTTATGATCTCGTGGTTTCTGAGTTCGAGCTCCACGGCTGGCTCCGTGCTGACAGCGTGGAGCCTGCTTGGGATTCCCTTTCTCTCCCTCACTCTCTGCACCCCTCCCTCAAAATAAATAAATAAACCTAAAAAAAAGATAAATCTACTAACATTAAAATTTTAAAATTCTGCACGCGTAAGACACCATAAAATAGAATAAGCCGCAGAGAAAAAGAAACAATATTTTTTTTCTCACTGATTCGTAAGGGTACCTGTCATATATTGGTATTTAAAATATGTAAAGAACTCCAACAAATCAAGAAAAAGGTGTGAATGGCCCAATTTCAAAAAAAAAAAAATAAGGCAAAGAATGTAAGTAGGTAATTTACAAAAGAGGAAACCTGAGTAGCTAATGAAATATATGAATAACTAAAACTCATAACCAGAGAACCATAAATTAAAAAACATGAAATTTCATTTCACACCCATCAGACTGACACAAATTACTACATCTGATAGCATCACCTGTTGGCCCGGATGAAGGTAGGACCTTGGCAGTTCCTAACGAAGCCAAACATGTGATACTTGAAGATTCAGTCCATCTTATCCTGGTTACGTACCTAAACCAAATCTCAAGACGAATATAAAGACTCAATAAAAGGATGATCATTGCAACTCTCTTAGTAACAGCAGAGAAATTAAACTGTTCAGTTCACTTACACAATGGACTTACTCCACAGCAGTTAAAATGAACACAATTCACATGTATTAACATAGGTACTATCAAAATACAGTGTGAAGCTGTAAAATAATTGATTACAAAATAAAAAGTACAACATAATACTATGCACACATAATTATTACTATTTTTTTTTTTATCTTAGAGAGAGAGAAAGAGTGTGAGTGGGGGAGAGGGACAGAGTAGGAGAGAGGAAACACTCAACAGAGCCTGACACGGGGCTGGATCCCATGACCCTGGGATCGTGACCTAAACCAAAGTCAAGACTGAGACGCTTAACTGACTGAGCCACCCAGGCACCCCTACAATTGTTCTTTGACGTGTGTATATGTATATGTGTGAGTAACTACACACACACACACACACACACACACACACACACACACACACACTAGAATGATTCACCCCAACTAGTTACTTCTAGGGACAGAGCAAATAAAAGGACTTTAAATCTGTCCCATTTTTTACTTCTTAAAAAGATATCACACACCTGTAAGAATGGCTAAAATGAAGCAGACAGACAATATTAAGTGCTGGTGAGGATGTGGGGCAACTCACATACTCTGCTAGTGGGAGGGTAACTATAATTAAGACAATGACTTTGGAAGCCTATTTGGTGCCATCTACCAAAATACCGGCCCCAGGATCCAACAATTCTACCTGTGTGTTTGTCCAACAGAAATGCATATACCAACATACCTTGTTTCATTCCACTTAATTGTGCTTCGCAGATACTGCCTTGTGTTTTGCTTTTTACAGATGGAAGGTTTGTAGCAACCCTGCATCAAACAAGTACATCAACGCCATTTTTCCAGCAGCATTTGCCCACTTGGTGCCTCTGGGTCACATTTTGGTAATTCTTGCGGTATTTCAAACTTTTTCATTAGTACTGTATTTGTTATGGCGATCTGTGATCAGTGATTATGGTTTGCTGAAGGCTCATATGACAGGAGTTTTAGACAACATTTTTTAATTAAGGTATGCGTGTTGTTTGGTTTTTAGACATAATGCTATTGTACCCTGTAGCATAATATAAACATAGCTTTTACATGCAACGGGAAACCCAAAAATTCATTTCACTTCCTCTACTGCAACACTTGCTTTACTCTGGTGGTCTGGAACCAAACCCACAGTATCTCCAAGGCATGCCTGCATGGGTTCACCAGAAGACATGTAAAAGAATATACAGGGCAGTCTTCTTCATTTAGCCCCAACCTGGAAACTACCCACAAGCCCATCTCAAGAGAACGGATAAACTGGTATATTGACATAATGAAAGATGGCACAACAAAGACAATGAACTATAAGTACATGCGAGAACATGGATGTATCTCACGGTCATGTTCAGTGAAGAAAGCCGGACGCTGGAATATACAATAGGATTCTGTCTAAATGAAGTTCAAGAACAAGTTCTATGGTGTTAGAAGTTGGGATAAGGTCACCCTTGGAAGGAATGAAGGGACAAGGGTGCTTCCGGGCTGGTGAGGTTGCTTCTTGATCTGGGCAGTAGATACATGAACGTGTTCATTTGCGAAAATTCGAAGAACTGTACAGTTATGATATTTTTATTTTGCATTGCAAAATAAAGAAACAAAGGCAAAAGAAGCAAAGTACTGGCATATTATGTTTGGTTTTGACAGTGAACACGTGTTATTTTATTTTCTCAACTTTTATATTATTTAAAAAGCTGTATAATTTAAAATAAGATATTAAAAAATAAAAGCGTGTAGGTATTGCCAGTATTCTTTTTTAATTTTTTTTTTTCAACGTTTATTTATTTTTGGGACAGAGAGAGACAGAGCATGAACGGGGGAGGGGCAGAGAGAGAGGGAGACACAGAATCGGAAACAGGCTCCAGGCTCCGAGCCATCAGCCCAGAGCCGGACGCGGGGCTCGAACTCACGGACCGCGAGATCGTGACCTGGCTGAAGTCGGACGCTTAACCGACTGCGCCACCCAGGCGCCCCGCCAGTATTCTTTTTTAAGCACGGAAAAGTGTCACTTTTTCGCTGTCCTGTGGTGTTACTGTTTCTGAAGACTCCCATACATCTGACTCACCTGAATAGCTGCTTTTGGGGGCTTTTCTCTCAAGCATCAGTGGTTCTTTTCCGCTCTCCAAACTGTAGTTCTCAGATTTGGAAACTGGAAGCCCTGCTCACAGAAAGAAAGAGAGAAAGAGAGAACGAGAGGAAGGAAGGAGGGAAAGGGAAAGGGAAAGGGAAAGAAAGAACAACAACAAAAAGAAACAGGACTTAACTATTTGTGATGGGCACAAAGGTCTATTCTAGAGCACAGTCCCAACCCCTTAATCTACAAAGATAGGATATTAGAAGAAGATCAGAAATAAGGGAGGATGGACCTTGAATGGAACTCAAAATATCTGCAGCAAAAGTCTGGGTCTGGTAAGTTTACATGCACTGGAAAAGGCAACTGTATCTGCCGGTCAAAAAGAAGAGAATTTCTCAGGGCACCTGGCTGGCTGGCTCAGTGGGAGAGCACATGACTCTTGATCTGAGGGTCATGAGTTCAAGCCCCACGTTGGGTGTAGCGCTTACTTAAAAAGGAAGAAGACAATTTCTCTTTATTTTTCTATTGAGGAAGTTCCAGAGAGACACCGCAGGTGAGTCCTTAGCTTAGGGAAGAGGTAGAGAAAGTGGGACCTCAGTGGCAGCACCAAAAAGTTGTGCCCCGTGGCGACTAGAGTTTTTATCTCCTTTTTAATAGTTTTCCCCTTTCTTCCTTCTTCACTTATCAGAACCCACTTTCTTAGGGAATTTATTACACAAGCACAAAATTAATTCAAGGCAAAAAGTATTAAATTAGAAAATGATGGCAGCAAATTACTGATACAAATAGAACTTCTGAATGTTCATGTGTAAATATCACTGGGAGAAGATAACATAGTTCCTTCTACCCCCCAAAGAACACATACATGTGGGAGTACCCATTCGCACATTCCCACACCCACACACCCTTCACGGAAGTGAGCGTAAGATCCACACTGGCCAGAGAGTAATTTCTCTCTCTGAGAGACTTATGCCACCTTAGAGCTGCCGATGGCCACCTTTGCCACATGGGGAGAGCCTAAGAATAAAGCTAATATAGGGCAAAGCAAGCCACATGATTAAAACAAAATAAAGGAGATATCTGACAATATTTATAATTTCCTGAACCAAGATTCTTATGCCCTTTAAGTTGGTGTGAAATAGGTTTCTGTCATTTGAATCCAAAGAATTTTGATATAAAACAAGCACAGACATTTCACCAAGAACCAAGGGCAGAAATAGATTTTCTCTGGGCCCAAAGGGATCAATACTTCATGGTTTCTGAATGCAAAAGTGAATGCTTTGTTAAGCTATTTCACTTTCAATAAAGTAATGACGTCCCCAAAGCAGATTCGAGTCACAATGAGAACCCATCCTTACAAAGCGACACCAGGTTCCTATAGTTCTCCAGCATCACCTCCCTTTGGGCAGGATCCAGCTTCCCCCACTCCTCTGGGGTAAAGTCCATGGCCACATCCTTGAATGTCACTGATGCCTAAGACACAAACATACTTTTGTTCACATCTTTCACTCAACAGACTCAATTTCACCCCCCAATTTCTGATGGCCCTAGAGTAGATGTGTAAAATACATGCATGAGGGGAATGGTTGTGATAAATGACAAGCCTTGTCATGTATTCAAATTCAGAATACTCCAAAGTCACTGGGTATCACCTATGTCCTGGATTCAATATGAGAACCGAAAGAAGACAGACTGTGGTTTTTCCATTGAGACCACAGTTCTTCTGGGAAATGAAGACCTGAAACATGAACCAGTGAGTCAACAATGCAATTTGGCAAAGTAAACAAAAAAAAGAGCAGAGGAAAAATGATGCATGTCTGCATAATTCTCCTGGTGAGTCCTCAATAAAAACTCAAAGAATTAACCTAGCCAATCAGAAGATGAATTGAAATGCAAAACTTGCAAAGGAAGAAGTTATGGAATGAAAAGATTGGCAAAAGGCACCAAATCCAGGTAGGCATGGAATTCAAGGCAAAAAGCATTAAATTGGAAACTACCAGCAACAAACCGAAGGCACAGATAGAACTTATAAACGTTGTAAATATCATAGGATTAAGTTTATATAACACAAAATATATAAAAGCTGTAATGAATTATCATAAGTGAGATAAATGTTAACTTTCAGAGAATCTGAATGGAGAGTATTTGAAAACTCTTTTTACAACATTTCTTTAAGTCTAAAATTACTTCAAAATAACGTTTCCAAAGTGGAAATGATCTGAGATTTAAATAACAAGAATAAAAAAAAAAACAATCGTCCTTGAAAAATAAAATGAAATATAAAAAAATCATTGAGTAGCCACTAAACAGACAAGATATAATGAGTAAAAAATGAACTTGGTCCTATAATCTGCATATCTATAGCTGAAATGACACTCAACGGGAATTAATTTCCAGATTAAAAGAAAAAAAAACCCAGAAAAATGCCAACTATTACACAAAAGGCAAGAAACAATACAAAAGAACAAAGCATAGCAAACAGAATTATAAAAATCATGTGGTAAAAATCTGAAACAAGTAATTAATATGAATAAGTTAATTTACCTTATAAAAAGGTGGGGTTTTTTGTTTTTGTTTTTTTTAAATGCTGCATCCTCTTTACAGAAAGGGCTCTCAAAAAAAAAAAAATCCAAAGTTGGGATGAGAGGGAAATGAAATATACATCACACTGTTATCCTCAGTAGGGAGAAGTGGGGGACTGAATGGGAGGAAGTAATATTACCTTTATCTTTATAAATGTCTGTGCTGTTCACCTGGTTACAGTGAGCAAGAATTAAAACTTTAATGTTTTAAGAAATCTAGTAAGTTAAAGACAAAAAATAGCCCAGGAAAATTCTAGTAAGAAAGTTGCAAAGTTGGCATCAAGCAAAATCTAATGCATTGCAAAAGACAGTTTTTAAAAAAAAAAAATTCCATAAAAGGTTTAATCCACCCGGAAGCGATAACAGTCCTGAATCCATTATCAAAGTGTTGAAATATAGAAAGCGCTCACCTTTCCCTTGGTACCTATACCCCGATTTTCCTCTGGCTGCTATGCTTGGCTACTTTTAGTATAGTTCAGGTGGTATTAATTCCATCCTGACTCATGGGTGGGACATGTATTTATAAGGGTGTGTGCAAGGTATATCCCCTAGGTCTAACCAATTGGAAAATTACCACCAGATCTGGCCAATAATGGTGCCAGAATGTGCCTAGTGCCCATTAAAGAGTTAATTCCAGGACTTGTTGGAATGAGTAGGAGAGAAAATGCCTTTTTTTCCTCTGGTCTTCAACACGGGAAGATGTAAGCCTAAATATGTTAGGAACCAGCATTAGGAAAAAAAAGTCTGCTTGACAGCAAAACCCAATGAGAGAGGGAAAAAAAGGTCACTGAAATGGATAGAGTAAGTTCTAATAATACTGTTTGAACTCCATACCACGCTTGGATGTTTCACTTATGTTAGTCAGTAACTCTTTTTGCTTAAGCCAGCTTTGAGTTTTCATGAGCTGCATCTTAAAACTTCTTGACTAATACACGCTTTGAGATTCATGTAAGGCAGTGGAGAAACCAAGGGAGACAAGCAAGTATATAGAAGGATCGTGAAAAGGGGTGCTCAGCCCAAAGAGCGTGTGACTCTTGATCTCGGGGTAGTGAGTTCGAGACCCATGTTTGGTGTAGAGATTGCTTAAATAAAAAACTAAAAAACTTTAAGAAAAAAAAAAAAAAGGATCCTGAGAAGTCACTTTTCAAACAGTACGAATGTGCCAGTGTCTACTTTTTCGCTTCGGATTACAGTAGCAAAAAGAAAGGCTAATTGAGGTACGCCACGCACATCATGGGGAGCTCTGTCTTCTCCCCAACTTTTCAAAATACAAATAGTTAAGAGACTAATACACTGTTTGCCCACACAGTCCAACCACCACTCGAATTCAACAATTCTTAGTATTTTCCCTCGGGAAGGGGGAGCGGATCGGGAAGTAAGCTGCAGACGTAACACTTCACCTCTAAAATACTTCAACATTCATCAATTTGGAGGGCTGGATTCTAATTCTTTAAATTAAGCCTTCAGGGGCGCTTGGGTGACTCAGTCGGTTAAGCGTCCGACTTCGGCTCAGGTCATGATCTCACGGTCCGTGAGTTCAAGTCCTGCGTCGGGCTCTGTGCTGATGGCTCAGAGCCTGGAGCCTGTTTCAGATTCTGTGTCTCCCTCTCTCTCTGACCCTCCCCCGTTCATGCTCTGTCTCTCTCTGTCTCAAAAATAAATAAACGTTAAAAAAATAAAAAAATTAAATTAAGTCTTCAGGGGGTGCCTGGGTGGCTCAGTCCATTGAGCAACCGACCTTGACTCAGGTCATGATCTCACGGTGGGGCTCTGTGCTGTCAGCTTGGAGCCTGGAGCCTGTTTCGGATTCTCTGTCTCCCTCTCTCTCTCTCTGCCCCTACCCCGCTCACACTTTGTCTCTCTCTCTCTGACATAAATAAACGTTTAAAAATAAAATAAGTTCCCGGGGCGCCTGGGTGGCTCAGTCGGTTAAGTTTCGACTTCAGCTCAGGTAACGATCTCGCAGTCCGTGAGTTCGAGCCCCGTGTCGGGCTCTGGGCTGATGGCTCAGAGCCTGGAGCCTGCTTCCGATTCTGTGTCTCCCTCTCTCTCTGCCCCTCCCCCATTCATGCTCTGTCTCTCTCTGTCTCAAAAATAAATAAAACCTTAAAAAAAAAAAAAAAATAAGTTCCCTAAGTTACCAAGCACAGAAAGAGCATAAACAGTCCAAGAAGGACAATGCTCCTCCTATGCCTGTTGAATGACAATAAATACTAGATGGAGAGGGTACTGGGGGTAAGTAGAAGACATTTTCTACGGAGTGCATTAGATACCCAAGCAGTCTCTTAGAACTGGAACCCAGCTCTCTACTCCAGCTCTAGCGGACAACGAAAGCCCACCCTAAAAACAAGGGGGTACGTGTGTACTCTGAGAAATCAGGCGGCGTTTTCAATAATCGTAGGGACTCCCACTCACCTGGGATCTAGCTGTGAGTCGCAGAGCTGCCACTTCCCCCTCTTCTGTGCTCTGCTCTTGGGAAAGGGGAGCATCCTGGGAAGACAGAGCTAAGGGCAAGAAAGCAGTGATGATGGGACCTGGATCCATCTTGTGACTCGGATCAGCCAACCCCCCCCCCCACCACCATACGAATGAAGCTCCCTACCAGCACCGTAACAGAAGGGAGCCCCAAACAACCCAGGATCCCAGCGTCACGGCCAATGTCCAGAAGCATTGCTACAATTATAACACATTCTGCAAGATGGCACTCTATGATCTCGAAAAGCAAAATAAGTCCGTTTGATCCCTGAGCCGAACGTCCCTATCAGAAAAACAGACTCAACCGGTTTTCAAAAAACATCCTGCAAGCTTACTGAAAACCGGAGACTGCTGTATCCCATCTCCAAATAAGTATCGTTAGTTGAGTCTGCGGTGCGATCTAGAAATCTAACAAGCACCCGGGCATGTAATTCTGATGTAGGAAGCCAAACTTCAACAAAGACTGTTCTAGTAGCACTGGAAGTCAGTCACGGACTTCTAGGCCTGTTTTCTCCTGTATAACACAAAAATCACTTGCTTTTTGAAATCATAGGGCTGTTGTCCAGACAAAAAGGCATAAAAGGTATGGGAAATACTTTTGCCAAGCAAAAAGCTAAGTTCTCAGACCGATGATTGAGGCTAGGATGGCATAATCATCTGGGAACAAGAAGGTGGGAGAAAAAGTAATCGAGGCTATGTTCACGCCTTAGAAGCTAACATTCCGCTCGGACTTTGGGGGTGGCTTTGAAGGGTCCATTGTGCGCCCAGCTGGAGAGGAAAGGGGGATGGATCCCACACCAAGCCCTCCCTGCTCACTCAAAGAGGCCATCCGTCCCCCAGACAAAGGAGACGGACAGCACTCTCAACCAAGAGCCACCTCCTGTGAGGCCAACTGATTTCCCTTCAGGAGGAAGGAATTTGGCCCTTCCACAACACAAGTTCAATACTTATGCAATTCTCACCTCTCTTCTCGTGCACATCGGTCTCCATGATCACCACCTGCTCCCGGTTCCGATCTCCCCCGCCAGTTCAGACTTCTCTGGGCCGAACAGTGAGAAGCCTCCGTGGCCTCGTCGTCCTCCCTCCTGCCTTCCCTCGGGGGGCTCCGCTGAAAGGTTTCGATCTGGTCGGGTCGGGTTTCTTCCTCACTCTCGAGCCTGGCTCGGTGCCGCGAGGCTGGAACCTGGAAACCCGGGGAGAGCATCCCTGAGGCTGGGTGCCAGGTGCCTGTCCCTGCAGCTCGCAGCTGTCCCTGGGGGCACCGAGCGGCTGCACGGGTCCAGCCAAGGTAGCAGGCGCGCAGACAAACCCCGCCGCGCTCCGGCCTCTCCCCGAAGCCCCGCGCCAGCCCCGCGCCCCGCCCGTCGCGCCCCCGCCCGCACCGCGCTCGCACCCGCGTCCCGGGGAGGCGGCACCGCGGGAGGGATTCGGGCCGGAGCGCGAAGGGATGGGGCTCATGATCCTCCCTCGAGGCCCCTTCCAGAAACGCGCACTCCAGCCCCGACTCGGCACGAAAGGATGCCCCAGGGGCCACCATCTAGGCTGGGCGGAGAAGAGCGGCAGGCGAGCGTCCAACTCACCTCCCATCCCGGGCCTGACAAAGGCTACGAACTTCTTGGGCCAGCTCGGAGTCGCGCATGCGTAAGAAGGAGCGGGGCAAGGCTGGCAGGCCTCAGCCAGCCCCGGAACTACGAATCCCAGAAGCCTCTGGGCGCTGCCAGACTCCTTTTCTCAGCAGGTGGGAGCACACGTGGCGCGGCTGGGAGACTCGAAGGAGCTGTGGTCTCCTTTCCTCTCGCGAGAGTATCGGGCCGCAACGCTCGTGTCGGATTCACCCCGGGGAGAGCGCGGACCGCGAGAGACTGAGCCGCGTCGGCGGGTGCCCGCGCTTTGTCTCCTCGTGGGACCGCCGCGCAGTGCTTAGGGCCGCTGAGGACTTCAACCCTGACGACTCAGCTGTCAGATTATATGAGGGCATGTGGCTTTCCCCGTATTTTTGTCCTCCCAAACTCCTCCTTTGCCTTCAAACAATGTGAAAGGTGTATTTTGGGGAACAGCGGGTTGTATCCCCAAACCGCTGTTCGTGCATCCATAGACGGCTTGTGATGCAGAACACTGACTTCTGTGAGATAGATGAGTTGAAAAGACTCAACAACTGGGAGCAGCAGATTCTTTGCAGCCATAACAATTAATTGAAATTTATCAAAAGAGGTTGTTTGCCCAAGGGAGCGTGGTTAGTCTTTGATTGTATTCTTTCACTAACCTCTAACTAACCAAACTCTAAAACCTCTAAACTGCCTTTCCTCATCTCGACGAATGACTTTCATTCGTCGTTTGCCCACAAACCCCTCTGCAAAAGCCAGAACCAGAATATGCTCAACTCTTCTTTTTCACGGTCTATCTCCAAGTCCCTAACTCAAGTTTTCTTTCCCACCAGTGTATTCTGCTCACTTTCTGGTCAGGGATCATTCTAAAGCAAGAATATAACGTTACTTTACTGCCAAAATCTTTTGAAATGGTTTTCAAAAACTTTGGGGAAAAATGATTTTTAGTCCCCACAAGAAGGCACCCCTTCTCTGGCCCCCGTTATCCGGCGTAGCTCCCATCATTCACACCCTTGTGTAATCCGTCTTGAGTGTGGGTAGGACCGGTGACTCACTGTTAAACAATTGCACACGACAAAGGTCACGTGATTCTAATGCTTCTTGCTAGGAGACTCCTTGCTGGCTTTGATATAAAAAGGGTTGGTGTTGGGGGGGGGAACCCACATGACAAGGAACTGTGGGTGGCCAGCAAGAACCCAAACGCTGCCAACAACCCCCTGGTGCTTGGAAGTGGATCATTTCTAGGATAGTCTTCACACGAGAACCTAGCCCTGGCTGACAGCTTAATAGCTGGCTGCTGAGGACCCAGTTAAGCTGTCCTCAGACCTCACCTGAAGACCGTAAGAGATGATAAATGCATGCTGTTTTGAGCCACTAAATGTATAGCAATGTTGTCATGCAAAGAAAAGCTAACTAATATAGCATCCTAACTTAAATGTCTAGCTCCTTTCCCCAAACCCAACCTGGATATCCTGTGGTCGGAGGGAGGTTGTTGGATTGAGGGACTACTGAAAAATTGATTGGAAACCCTCTGGAACACTAATGGCTACGGCTGGTCCTAGGGGTGTGTGTGTGTGTGTGTGTGTGTGTGTGTGTGTGTGTGTGTGTGTGTGTAGGTGGGGACAGAATGGCAGCAGCAGTGGAAGACAGATGCCAAAAGGAGACTGCAGGTAGGTGCTATAGGGAGTGGGGCTGCTTTTTAGTTTTTTTTGTTTTTGTTTTTGTTTTTTTTTTCTGGTCCTTTCCATCTACTCTCACACTGAGCTGGGTAATTCCTTGCCTACTCCTTCACCATTTCACAGGGTAGCCTTAGAGCTGGGCTGGGAGAAGAGTGGATACTGATAGATGCAAGTATATTCATCTCAAAGGATTTTATTCAGCTTTCTCCCACCCCGACACACACACACACACACACACACACACACAGTGAGCCAGCTGATTATTGTAAAAAAAGAGGTAGAGATAGGTCCTCTGAGGGATAAGGTAATCTGTTAGGGAGAGGGTGGTATATGGGGAGTGACCTTGCCCAAATGTTACCGCAATAGATTCTCTGCTTTAAAAATAACTCAAATCCCCCTAAGTGCCCCTTGCCATCTCCACAGACAAACATATGATCTACAGCTTGTGCCCTTCCTGGTAAGTTGAAGAGGATAAAGGAAACACTCCAGGGCTTGGTTCTCTTCCCTCCCTATTATTATCGGCTTATAACCTGTTGGGCCCATAGGGGGAGGGGGGGAGATATCTTAAGAATTTTATTGCTATAAAAAGAAAATAAACTGAACAATTTATAACATATAAAGCAGAAATCAAGAGTTGGATGCTTAACCGACAACCACCCAGGTGCCCCAATAAGCAGCAATTTTAATAAGCAAAGGAAATTATATACCAGCTTGTCTTGAGTGCTGCAAGACAAGTTTATCTCTGCACCCACCCACCAGAATCTTTAAAGTTTATAAAGAGGCTTTAACTGGGTTCAGTCACATATTCAGTCCACATGGTCTCAATAACACATTACTCTCTAAAGGCTGCATCCCCAAAATGACCCTTACTGTGGCAACGGTGGGCAGAATATATATTTCCAAGGACAAGGGATGGGGCAAGGAGCTTCCCATTGTTTGGGTCTAACTCACAGCTCAACTGGCAGTCACTCTTGATTATCTCTTCCACAATAAATAACAAGAAACTCTAAAAACTCCCAAAAACAAAACAGATCACCTACAAAACAAAGTTCAATGCTAAATCCCCACTGTCAAAAACAGCACCTGGAATTGTGTGGCCCTTCAGTAAATAATAATCGCAAAAATAAATCTGATTGTTCAATCGTAGTACTGACTGCAGAAGAAAGTGTAATGGTGTTTTCAAATTGGAAAAGATAAAACTTAGAATTTTAGTTAAGTACCATGTAATTGAGGCAAAATAAAGACGCTCTTATGCATACAAGACCTTGGAAATATTCTTGGACGAAGTATTTCTGCAAGAAGAAAAAATTCAAGAAGATGCTTCAAGATATAAATAAAGAGAAATAATTAGCCAAGAGTTTATCATCATCTTGGAAAGAATTTAGTAAAGAGTTTATCATCATCTTAACGAAGGAACAGAGGTAGTAAGACAGGGTGACACCAACTACGTGTACTCAACGATCCAGTACTAAAATTTTAATACCATTGGGGATGAGGGTGGGAAGTAGAAATGCAAAAGTGAGGTAATTAAGTTACTTGTCTTGATTACAGGGAGAATACACATATTCACAAGCTTAATAAATGGATGGAATTGGGGGAAAAACATAGGTGTGAGTTTTAATAAGTTAGGTACAAGTACCATGAGAGTAAAAGTAGATGTAACATTCAAACCAGAAGAAAATAATTGATTATTTAATGGAAACCCAGACAAGAGGAAAACAAGAAACAACAATAAAGTATGATCAAGGGAAAACATTGAATAAGACTTATTATAGAATTTATCACAATAAATGTAAATGAGTCACACCCATCCGTCAAAAGGCAGAGAATCTCTGAATTAAAAACGAACAAAAAACTAACATGAACCCCAAGATGCAGCAATATATTTTTTACAAAAGATACACTGGAAACTAAACAACAGAGAAGTATTAAAAACAAAGTGATGGCAAAGGATATACCAGGCAAAGAACTAAAAGAATACCCAGATAAAATGTTATTATTAATAAAATTAGACTCAAGATAAAAACAACATAATGGACAAAAGAGGGACCTTATATACTTATAAAGCTCATGAGAAGTATAATCTATTGTATTGGCCTATATTTCTATTCTTTCCATTGTTCTTTCTTCTTTTCTGATGCTCCATGAGTCCTTCCTTTATCATGTCTTTTTTTGTTGTTGTTTTTGTTGTTGTTGTTGTTAGAAATTCTCTTAGCCATTCTTTAAGGGTAGGTCTGCTAAGTGACAAATTCTCATTGTTACCATTCATCTGAGAATGTCTGGAATGCCTCTTCATTCCTGAAGGATAGTTTCTTTGGGTATTCAATTCATGGTCGGCAATTCTTTCCCTTCAAATTGACACACTTGAAAATGTACCATTTCCTTCTGGCTTTTATGGTTTCAAATATGAGAAACCTGCTGTCATTCAGTGGTGTGCCCCTATAGGTAATGTGACATTTCTCTGCTGCTTTCAAGATTTCTTCTGTGCATTTAGTTTGCAGAATTCTAATTATGATGTGTCTTGTTCAAGATTTATTTATGTTTATTTATTTGGGATTTGTTCAGCTCCTTGAATCTGTAAATTTATGTCTTTTACCAAGTTTTGGAACTTATCTGCCATTATTTCCTTAAATACTCTTTCAGCTTCACTCTGTCTTTCCTCTTCTTTTGGGACTCATGTTAACATTGCTTAATCTTTTGTCATTGTCCCAACAGGTCCCTGAGGCTCTGTTCATTTTTTTTTTCAGTGTATTTTTCTGTTTTTCAGATTGAGTTCATTCTATTGATCTGTACCTAAGTTCATAGATCCTATTATCTGTCATCTCCACTCTACTATTGAGCCTATCCAGTGAGGTTTTTATTTCAGTATTTGTATTTTTTAGTTTTATAATGTTCATTTGTTTCTGTATAACTTCTTTTCTTTGCTACGATTTAAAATTTTTAAATTTGTTTTGAGAGAATTTGTAAATTCTTACTGAAATATTTTTTTCAAATGATGGCTCCTTTAAATCCCTGTTGGATGGATCAAACATCTGATTCTTCTCAGTGCTGACATTGTCAACTGTCTCTTCTCCTTCAGGTTGTGATTGTCCTGGTTCTTGGTATGATGAGTGATTTTGTATTGATTCCTGGATATTCTGTCGATTACGTTAGGAGACTCTGGGTCCTATTTAAATCTTCTGTTTTAGACCACTGTCACCCTGTTTAGGTTTAGCATACAAGTCTTGGCCTACTTTTGTGGGCTGTGATTTCAATAAGCATTTAACATTCAGAGCCTTTGTGATACTATTTTGGTCTGCTTGGTTTATCGGATCTGGCTGGGGCTCCCACTGGTCCTTGCTGGTGCTGCCCGAGTGGGTAGAAAGAGCTTCCGCAGGCTGGGCTAAGGTGGGGAAAGGGGTCTCCAGCTCACGAGGAAAAAGAGTGCTCCTAGTTTGGGCCCTTCATGTGGTGGCATTCCCCTGCTGGTCCAACCACCTGGTGTCTCCAGATGTGAGTGTGGATGTGTGTTGGGTGTGGAGGTGGAGATTCCCAGGGGTGGCTGGGACAGAGAGAGCTTTCTGGGCCAGCTGATTGTCTTGGTCAGATCCCCCAGTATGTGCAGATTAAAGCCTGTTTTCTCTCTGTGCATGAGAGGGGTCTCAGGCTTGGGGGAACATGGAAGCTTCTCAATCAGTTGTAGTGGTGGGATCCCCCTTGTCAGTGCCATTTCTTCTAAGTGACACTGCCCTCCTACTTCAGCTCTAGGCGGGGGAGGGGAGTTTCAGGTCCAAGGGACAAAGAGGCTTCCTGGCTGTGTGATCGTGACAGGCCTCCCCCCTCCCCACTTGCAGGTGCTCCCCATACAGCTGGTGTTCTGGATGGGTGAGGAGAGTCAGGCTTATAGGGAAAGAGAATGCTTTCCCTGGTTCTTATGGTCAGTGGGCCTTCCAGTAAGTTCCCCCTCCAGTGCTATCAGGCTCCTCTGGTATTGTAGGTAGGGCCTCTATTTGATTTGGGAGAAGAATGAGCCTACCTGGGCCACCTTCTCATGCTAGGTTTGGGTTGTGAGTTGCTCTGCCACCATGGGGTTCCTCTGAGGTCTGTCTCTCTACCCAGTCCACCCTCCTCTTTCTACCTATCAGAGCTCTCGTTTGTTATTTCTAGCACTTATAATGAACTCAGCAGGAAGGATCAGGGAGAAATCAGTCTACGTATCCTCTCGTCTGAACCCATTATATACTTATAAAAAATGAATGAGAGATCAAGTAGATAGAATGACTGACAGAAAAGTCAGTAATGGTAGTAGGAAAGTTTTACATAACCCCTGAGAAATTATACACCAAGCAGACAAGAGGAAGGAGAGCTATAGAAGTTTTAATAACAGGATTAAGAAGCCCAAGATAGGGGCGCCTGGGTGGCGCAGTCGGTTAAGCGTCCGACTTCAGCCAGGTCACGATCTCGCGGTCCGTGAGTTCGAGCCCCGCGTCAGGCTCTGGGCTGATGGCTCGGAGCCTGGAGCCTGTTTCTGATTCTGTGTCTCCCTCTCTCTCTGCCCCTCCCCCGTTCATGCTGTGTCTCTCTCTGTCCCAAAAATAAATAAACGTTGAAAAAAAAAATTTAAAAAAAGAAGCCCAAGATAATAGATCTACAGCAACTTGTCATGCAACAAACAGATACACATTCTATTCTAGCATACATGCATTATTCAGAAAAACTGACTATATGCTCAAATACAGAAGATGCCTCAATTAAATTAGGTATCAGGGATGCCTGGGTGGCTCAGTCAGTTAAGCATCTGGCTCTTTTTTTTTTTAATATATGTATATATATTTTTTTTTAATTTTTTTTTCAACGTTTATTTATTTTGGGACAGAGAGAGACAGAGCATGAACGGGGGAGGGGCAGAGAGAGAGGGAGACACAGAATCGGAAACAGGCTCCAGGCTCCGAGCCATCAGCCCAGAGCCCGACGCGGGGCTCGAACTCACGGACCGCGAGATCGTGACCTGGCTGAAGTCGGACGCTTAACCGACTGCGCCACCCAGGCGCCCCATATATTTTTAAGTTTATTTGTTTTGAGAGAGACAGAGATAGCGTGAGTGGGGGAGGGGCAGAGAGAGAGCGAGCGAAAGAGAGAGAGAATCCCAAGCAGGCTCTGCACCATCAGCATGGAGCCGGATGCGGGGTTCAAACTCATGAAACCGTGAGATCATGACCTGAGCCAAAACCAAGAGTCAGATGCTTAACCAACTGAGCCACCCAGCTGCCCCAAGCACCTGACTCTTGATCTCAACTCAGGTTTTGATCTCAGACTCGTGAGTTCAAGCCCTGATTTGGGCTCCATGCTGGGTGTGGAGTCTCCTTAAAAAAAAAAAAAAATTCAAAATAAATAAATAAACAAAATGAGTATCAGATATCTACGTCACTACATATATTATAGATAATT
The DNA here is from genome assembly GCF_022079265.1 of Lynx rufus. Taxonomy (NCBI): domain Eukaryota; kingdom Metazoa; phylum Chordata; class Mammalia; order Carnivora; family Felidae; genus Lynx; species Lynx rufus. The sequence goes on from NW_025814843.1 coordinate 3,773,760, forward strand.
GAAATAGAATGCAAGACACATATGTAATTGAAAATTTTCTAATAGTCATATTTTGAAGGTTTTTTTTAAGAGGCAAAATGCATTAAATAAATATGCTTATTTAATTCAATATATCCAGGGGCACCTGGGTGGCTCAGTGGGTTGAGCATCCGACTTCAACTCAGGTCATGGTCTCGCGGTTCATGAATTCATGCCCCACATTGGGCTCGCTACTGTCGGCCTGTCCGCGCAGAGCCTGCTTTGGATCATCTGTCCCCCTCTCTCTCTGCCCTTTCCCCACTTACGCTCTCTCTCTCAAAACATAAATAAAAAAATTTTTTTTTAAATAATTCAACATATCCAATATATTTAACTTTAAAAAAAAATTTTTTTTTTAACGTTTATTTATTCTTGAGACAGAGAGAGACAGAGCATGAACGGGGGAGGGGCAGAGAGAGAGGGAGACACAGAATTGGAAGCAGGCTCCAGGCTCTGAGCCATCAGCCCAGAGCCTGACGCGGGGCTCGAACTCACTGACCGCGAGATCGTGACCCAGGCTGAAGTCGGACGCTCAACCGACTGAGTCACCCAGGCGACCCCAATATATTTAACTTTTAATCAGTATCAAACTTATTAATAAGACACTTCACATTTTTGTCCTAAGGCTTCTAAATCTGTTGTGTATTGTATGCTGAGAGCACGCCTCAATTTAGATTAAGCACATTTTAAGTTCTCTGTACCCACATGTGGCTGTTGGCTATCATATTGGATAGCACAGCTCTATCTTCTTTGTATGTGATAAAATAGAAATAAAAATTGAAAAGGGAGCTAAAAATTCTCTACTTCTGAATATTAAGAGCAAAATAAAATATACTACTAATAAATTTTGGGTTAAAGAGAAAATAATGAAAAAAAACAAAGAAATACACAGAACTGAATCATACTGAAAATTTTCATTCAAATATTGGAGGGCATAACTAGAAGGATACTTGAAAGGATACACATATAACTTTTTTAGAGATTTTTTAAAAGTAATCTCTACACCCAATGTGGGGTTTGAACTCACAAACCCGAGACCAAGAGTTGCAAGCTCTACCAACTGAGTCAGTCAGGAACCCCCAGAGATACACATATAATTTTAAACACATTTTAGAAAAATTAGAAACAAGTGGGCTATGGAGTGTGTTCAAGGAGCTAAAAAGAAGGATGGATTAAGCCAAAGAAATAAGAAATATAGAAATAATAAAGAGTTAAAATAAATGAACTACTAGACCCCAAAACCAGTAGTGAAAATTATCAAAACCTAAAGCCGGTAGGGTGCCTACCTGACTCAGTTCAAAGAGTGTGCAACTCTTGATCTCAGGGTTGTGAATTATGGCCCCATGTTGGCTGTAGCGATTACTTAAAAACAATTAATTAATAAAAAAAAAAACCCTAAAACTGGTTTGGTGAATACATTAATAAGTTACACAAATCTCCAGAGAGAACGATGAATCTAAAAAAAGAAAGCGGGGTGCCTGGGTGGTTCAATCTGTTAAACGTCCAGCTCTATTTCAGCTGAGTCATGATCTCATTGTGAGATTGAGCCCTGTGTAGGGGCTCAGAGCTGACAATGTGGAGCCTGCTTGGGATTCTCTCTCTGCCCCTCCCCCGGTTTTGTGCACATGCTCTGTCTCTCTAAATAAACAAACAAACAAACAAACTTTAAAAAAAGGAATAAAAAAGAAAGCAGACAGATGAAATAAGCAGCAGAAATAGAGACACAACAGAAATTATTAAACGATACATTTGAAAACATAAAGTAGATAAATTTAGGAAAATATAAAATGAAAAAATATCGGTACACAATTAAATTGGAAACTTTAGGAAATCAATTACCATAAAAGAAATTGAAATAAGAGACCATACTGCAAATTCTACCCAACTTTCAAGGAACAAATCTCTACCTTGTACAAGATGTTCTAAAAACAGGAAAACAAAGAGACAAAGCTGCTGCATTTGTTTTAGTGACTCAGGATCATCTTTGTTCTTAAAATGGATAAGGACACTATGTGGAACACAAATATAAACTAATTCAACTTTTCGATATAGATGCAAAAATCCTATATCTATAGTATCTCAAGGCAAGTGAATTTGGCTGGTACCATGGTCAAATAGAGTTTAACATCAGGAAATCTAGCTATGCAATTTGCTACATTAATGGACTCTAAAGGATAAAAATAAAATGATTACATGATTAAATAAAATGATGAAATCAACAGAAGCCGAAACTTCATTTGGCGAAGTTCATTATCTATAAATGATTAGGTTAAAAACTCAGATAAGCTTCCTTAACTTGGTAAAATCTATTTACCAAAAGCCCAGAGCAAATGTGAATTTAACACAGATGCTTAGGAGTAGTCCCTTCAGCCTGGGAGGGAATGAGACGAGAATGTTAGCACTGTTGATGTTAAATACAGAAGAGGGAGTACAGTACTCTCCAGTATAGGAAGGGGGAGGGCCGGGGGGAGGGGCTGGTTAGGATGCTGGAAGAGACAAAATTTGAATGGCAATTACTTATATACATAGAAGTTAAAATACAGACCCTAGAGCCAGACTGCCAGGTTTTAAATTTAAAATCTTGACTCTGCTGCAAACTGTCTGACCTCAGGCACGTTACTTAACCTCTCTATACCTCATTTCTCTTTTTGTAAAGTGAGGACAATAAATAATACGTACTTCCCTGATGGTTGTGAAGATAAATGAGTTATACAGGTGAGGGTTAAATGGGTTCATATGTATTTTATTTAGTTCTTTGCGGATGATGTAGTAGGATACGAATATCTACAGAGAAAACCTGAAAGAAGCAACAAATCCTTAAAACCGTAAAAAATCGGTTAGCCAAGTTTCTAGATTCAGTTGGTTTACTGATACCAGTAACATTCCTCTACACCACCTGTCACAGAAAGTAACATACCGGTCACAGAATGTCAAGCTGGGTAGTAGGTACACGGGCATGTTTTACTATTATTTGAAGCAGTATGCATTCGTGTGCATGTGTCATATTTATATCATAAGCTTTTAAAAGGGAGTTCTTGGGGCGCCTGGGTGGCTCAGTCGGTTAAGCATCCGACTTCAGCTCAGGTCATGATCTCACAGTCTGTGGGTTCGAGCCCCGCCTCGGGCTCTGTGCTGACAGCTCAGAGCCTGGAGCCTGCTTCCGATTCTGTGTCTCCCTCTCTCTCTGTCCCTCCCCTGCTCATGCTCTGTCTCTCTCTGTCGCAAAAATAAATAAAAACATTAAAAAAATTTTTTTTAAAGGGAGTTCTTTTTTCTCCTATTTTCTAACAACCTAAAAATAATTTGTGGAAGTCAGGGGTTCTGTCATTTAGATAAATCTTTGCTCTACAAAATTCGCTTTCCCAACGCATTATACATTTATATTACATTTATTTGGCGAGGGGGGCTAATTAATGAATTTGCAGAAGAAAGAGATCATGATGCCAATATATCCATCTACATAAACCTATGTGTGTATATAATATAAATATTAAAATCTACCAAAGTGTCAGATCTTACACCATGAAGATATGCTATTATACCATGTTACAATTGATAATCCCGAATTGCTGCTCTTGCCTTCTGTTCTTATATTCCCTCCTTCAAGGTCACCCCAGGCATTTCTGGGAGTGCACAGTGAGGTTCTAGAAGCTACACGGGCATAAACCAGACTTGGGGGTTCACCTCATTCTCCTGTTCATGCTCTGGCTCCCCTGGAGAACATTCACGGCCTGCTCAAATGTTGAAGGAGACTCATTATTGCCAGTAGTAAAGAAAACCACGGACTATTCTACTGTTCTACCTCTTGGTACTCCCAAGTTGCCAATCTTCACAGTGTTTAGAAGGTACTAAGTTCATGAAGAGGTGGGGAAGGATGGCTTTTTCTTTGCCAGTCAGCTGGATGTGGAGGGGTTCTCCTACTGATTGATTTTATATAAAGCCTTTCAACAAGACAGGTTTTCTTTTTTTTTTAAGATAGACAAATCTTTTTTTTCCCCCATATATATTTATTTTGAGAGAGAAAGAGAGTGCATGAACATAAGTTGGGAAGGGGCAGAGAGAGAGAGAGAGAGAGAGAGAGAGAGAGAATCCCAAGCAGGCTCCCTGCTCAGCACAGAGCCTGATGCAGGGCTTGATCTCACGCCTGTGAAATCTTCACCTGCCCTGAAATTAAGAGTCAGATGCCTAACTGATTAAGCCACCCAGGTGCCCCATAACAGCATTTTGACTGCTGGCCTTTACCATCTAATCACTAAATCCCAGGGACCATTCTATCCCACTGCATTTTATTCAGGTTCCTCTCTTCCCAAAGCTTTTTCCTTCCCTTTACTGTTGGAAAATAAAATTTCCTACACAAATCAATTAGCTAATATTTACTGGACATTTTTTACACGCCAGGAATCATGCTAAGAGCTCTGTATTATTGCATTCATTCCTAATAACAAACTGCTAAGTTGGATGCTATTATCTCCGTCTTACAGATGAGAAAACCCAGACGTAGAAAGATTTATTAATGGTAGCGGCCCACATTCAAATGCAAGCTTTCAGATTCTACAACCCCGGCTCTTAAACACTCAGTAGTGCCTCTATTCCCAAAAATAGTCTCTGGGAGGCAGCTGAAGGGGACTCTACATGAGCTATCGCTCAACCAGACCGAGTGCTTTGATATTTTAATAGTCTATATAATTATATCTTCATCAGAAAGTGATAATCTCTTCTCAATTAGGCAGAACATAGTGAACATATCACAGGATTTGTGGATTAAATGGTACCTGGTTCTTGGCTTGAATGTCTTTTTCCACTGGCGTGACTTTGGACTACTTACTGTAACTCCCTGAGCCTCCACTTTTTTGTCTTTAAAAGGAGATGATGAGGGGCCCCTGGGTGGCTCAGTCAGTTAAGTGTCTGACTCTTGATTTCATGATCTCATGGTTCTGGAGTCCGAGCCCCATAACGGGCTGTCTTGTAGCATGGAGACAGCTTCAGACCTCCTGTCCCCCTGTTCCTCTGCCCCTCCCTTGCTTGTGCTCTCTCTCTCAAAAATAAACATTAAAAAAAAAAAGGAAATATTTTCTATCTTTATTTTTTAAAATTTTGTAATGTTTATTTATTTTTGAGAGAAAGAGAGACAGAGTACTAGTGGAGAAGGGGCAGAGAGAGAGGGAGACACAGAATCCGAAGCAGGCTCCAGGCTCTGAGCTGTCAGCACGGAGCCCGATACCGGCTCGAATCCACAAACTGTGAGATCTTGACCTGAGCCAAATCAGGCACTTAACTGACTAAGCCACCCAGGCACCTCAGCCCCATCTTTAAAATGGGAACATTCTGGGGCACCCAGCTGGCTTGGTTGGAAGAGCATGTGACTCTTGATCTCAGGGTTGTGAGTTTGAGCCCCATATAGGGTGTAGAGATTATTCAAATAAATAAAACTTAAAAAAAAAAGGAACATTCTTCTTAGAGTAAATAAGATTTTATATATATATATATATATATATATATATAAAGCAATAAGATAATATACATATAAAGCATGGTGAACTGAGCACTTGGAAAGCAGCCATTAAGTATTAATTTGTTTCTTCTTTTCCTATCTGGGAAATAAGTAAACCATAAGCTACTATACGTCACTATATTTCTTCCAGATTGATTTCTTTTGTAAAATAGAACTCAGGATGATGAAGACGGTCTTACTCAAGACTCTGTATGTTGTTCCTAATAAAACAATTTTTGGCTGTAAACTACCAGTGAAAATTAAAAAAAAAAAAAAACAATTCCATGCTATGCTAGTTGCAACTTGCAATACGGATTGTTTTTCCTCCTGGAGTGTGTATGCACAGGTGCTCTGTAGAACACAAAAATAATCTACAATGAAATACAATACTTCCCTTTGGGAAAATACTAAAAGCTGCTGCCGAGGGCTCTATAATTTATGTAATGATTTTTGTGTAGCTGTATTAAAATATATTATATTTTCTTAATAATATTCGTACCATGACCATATTTGAAATATTTTTCTTTTTGAGAAGGGAGAGAACAGAACAGATTCTTACTACACGTAATGCACTCTAGTGTTTTTCTCCTTTTGTGTTCTATATCACTCTCTAAAAAGGCTGGCGGGGTGGCACTAAACTGATTACAAGAACCCTTAGTGGTATGAACTCTGGATTTTATTCTGCAATGGGAAGCCAACTAAAAATACTCCGAGTATCGGAGAGAGATGATCAAACCTGCTTTATTTTTTAACTTAATTTATACTTCATTTATACTTTTTTTTTTATATATGAAATTTATTGACAAATTGGTTTCCATACAACACCCAGTGCTCATCCCAAAAGGTGCCCTCCTCAATACCCATCACCCATCCGCCCCTCCCTCCCACCCCCCATCAACCCTCAGTTTGTTCTCAGTTTTTAACAGTCTCTTATGCTTTGGCTCTCTCCCACTCTAACCTCTTTTTTTTTTTCCCTTCCCCTCCCCCATGGGTTCCTGTTAAGTTTCTCAGGATCCACATAAGAGTGAAACCATATGGTATCTGTCTTTCTCTGTATGGCTTATTTCACTTAGCATTACACTCTCCAGTTCCATCCACATTGCTACAAAAGGCCATATTTCATTTTTTCTCATTGCCACATAGTATTCCATTGTGTATATATACCACAATTTCTTTATCCATTCATCAGTTGATGGACATTTAGGCTCTTTCCATAATTTGGCTATTGTTGACAGTGCTGCTATGAACATTGGGGTACAAGTGCCCCTATGCATCAGTACTCCTGTATCCCTTGGGTAGATTCCTAGCAGTGCTATTGCTGGGTCATAGGGTAGGTCTATTTTTAATTTTCTGAGGAACCTCCACACTGCTTTCCAGAGCGGCTGCACCAATTTGCATTCCCACCAACAGTGCAAGAGGGTTCCCGTTTCTCCACATCCTCTCCAGCATCTATAGTCTCCTGATTTGTTCATTTTGGCCACTCTGACTGGCGTGAGGTGATACCTGAGTGTGGTTTTGATTTGTATTTCCCTGATAAGGAGCGACGCTGAACATCTTTTCATGTGCCTGTTGGCCATCCGGATGTCTTCTTTAGAGAAGTGTCTATTCATGTTTTCTGCCCATTTCTTCACTGGGTTATTTGTTTTTCGTGTGTGGAGTTTGGTGAGCTCTTTATAGATTTTAGATACTAGCCCTTTGTCCGATATGTCATTTGCAAATATCTTTTCCCATTCCGTTGGTTGCCTTTTAGTTTTGTTGGTTGTTTCCTTTGCTGTGCAGAAGCTTTTTATCTTCATAAGGTCCCAGTAATTCACTTTTGCTTTTAATTCCCTTGCCTTTGGGGATGTGTCGAGTAAGAGATTGCTACGGCTGAGGTCAGAGAGGTCTTTTCCTGCTTTCTCCTCTAAGGTTCTGATGGTTTCCTGTCTCACATTTAGGTCCTTTATCCATTTTGAGTTTATTTTTGTAAATGGTGTGAGAAAGTGGTCTAGTTTCAACCTTCTGCATGTTGCTGTCCAGTTCTCCCAGCACCATTTGTTAAAGAGGCTGTCTTTTTTCCATTGGATGTTCTTTCCTGCTTTGTCAAAGATGAGTTGGCTCATTTATACTTTTGAGAGGGAGAGGAAGAGAGAGAATCTTCAGCAGTCTCCATGCCCAGCGTGGAGCCCAACGTGGGGCTCGATCTCATGACCATGACATCACGACCTGAGCTGAAACCAAGAGTCAGATGCTTAACCGACTGAACCACCCAGGCACTCCCAAATATCATTTAAAAGAATTTTTTTAACATTTATTTATTTTTGAAAGAGAGAGAGAGAGAGAGAGAGAGCGAGCACACTGGTGGGTGAGAGGGAGACACAGAATTTGAAGCAGGCTCCAGGCTCTGAGCTGTCAGCACAGAGCCCAACATGGGGCTCGAACCCACAAACTGTGAGATCATGACCTGAGCCAAAGTCAGACGCTTAACCGAATGAACCACCCAGGTGCACTGCGCACCACCCCCCCCTCCGGCACCAAGTATCATTTTTAAATGTTTGATATAATGCCTACTTCTCAAATTCTAAGAATAAAAAAAAAACATGTCTTAGCCTGTTTTGCTGTAACAGGATACAACAGGTCACTTACGGACAATAGAAATTGATTTCGCACGGTTCTGGAGGCTGGAAGTTCATGATCAGGGTGTGGTGTGGTTGAGTTCTGGTGACAGTCCTCTTCCAGGCTGCAGACTGTGGACTTCTTGCTGTGTCCTCACATGGTGGAAGGGGCCAATGTTGTACGACGCCGGTCACAAGCTCAACAAAAATACCTAGGTGTCAACCTAATAAAGAATGCCCAGGACAATACAGATATTTCTTAAGTGTCTACTTCAGATACAACATTGGTCAAAACAGAGGAGCTTCCCTTTGGAGAGGAGAGAGGAAGGTAGTAAACAGATAACCATAAATGTATGTCAAGTAGAAATAAGTATCATTAAGAAAGTATAACGGCGGGGGCGGGGGCACCTGGGTGGCTCAGTTGGTTGAGCGACCGACTTGATTTCAGCTCAGGTCATGAGCTCAAAGTTTGTGAGTTCCAGCCCTGAGTCGGGCTCTGTGCTGGTGGCAGGGAGCCTACTTGGGATTCTCTCTCTCTGCCCCTCCCCCACGCAGGCTTTTTCTCTCTCTCTCTCTCAAAATAAATAAACTTAAAAAAAAAAAAGGAATTATAAAGGTAGATCAGGGAGATAGTGAATGACATTCTAGGGCTCCCTTTTAACTGTTGTTAAAGGGGACATTCAAACAGGATTTGCAAAAGGTGAGGGAGTGGGAGCTATGGGGGTATCTGGGGCTAAGTGTGGCATGTTAATGAATAGCCAGGAGGCTGGCGTGCATTGAGGACGGGGGTGGAGGGTAAAGTAGTGGTAAGAGACACGGGAGAGAGATGTGAGGTTGGAGATTGGATCACTACAGCAATAATTTGAAACTTTATTGATATGACCCACAGAACACACACACACACACACACACACACACACACACACACACACACCATCATAATCAAATACGCACATACACAGAACACTGCATCGAACAAGACATATTCTTACTACATGTAATGCACTCTAGTGTTTTCCTTCTTTTGTGTTCTATATCACTCTCTAAAAATGCTGGTGGTGTGGCACTAAACTGATTACAAGAACCCTTAGTAGTATGAACTTTGGATTTGATTCTGCAATGGGAAGCCAACTAAAAATTCTCTGAGTATAGGAGAGATATGATCAAACCTGCTTTATTTTAAAAAAAAATTTTTTTTTCAACGTTTATTTATTTTTGGGACAGAGAGAGACAGGGCATGAACGGGGGAGGGGCAGAGAGAGAGGGAGACACAGAATCGGAAGCAGGCTCCAGGCTCTGAGCCATCAGCCCAGAGCCCAACGCGGGGCTTGAACTCACGGACCGCGAGATCGTGACCTGGCTGAAGTTGGACGCTTAACCGACTGCGCCACCCAGGCGCCCCAAACCTGCTTTATTTTTTAACTTAATTTATACTGTTAAAATTTATGGAAATTTCAAACACACGAAAGTTGAGGCAATAGCTTAATAAGCCCTCATTTATCTGTCATCCACTGTCAACAATTTTCAACAATTTTCCATTCTTGTTGCATCCATCAGCTCACACATTTAAAACGGACCATTAGACAACAGGGGGCTCTGGGATTTGGGGGTGGAGATAGTGTGGGGATGGGAGAGTCCAGCTGGTAGAATGTTCTGTGGGATCTCCCTACTGAATCCCCAATTGTAGGGGTGCCTGGGTCGCTCAGTTGGTAAAGCATCTGACTCTTGGTTTTGGCACAGGTCATGATCTCACGGTTCATGGGTTTGAGCCCCACATCCGGCTCTGTGCTGACAGTGCTGAGCCTGCTTGGGATTCTCTCGTTCTCTCTCTCTCTCTCTCTGCCCCTCCCCTGCTCTCTCCCTGTCTTTCTTTCAAAGTAAACCAACATTAAAAAAACACCCCTCCCCCAAAATAACAGAGGCCTCAGCATTTCTTCTGAAATCCCAGCACAAGTATGTCATGGTTTGCTTTTTTTACAGTAGGATTTTTGTGGATTCCCACTGTATTCTGGGTAAAAAAGAGCTTAGAAAGACAGGATCCAGGGCATAGATATGAAGACCGAATAGGCTGTATTTGCATAGAGATTCTCCTCCTCTATGGAAGCAGGGTGGGTGGTAAAGGCCGTGGTAAGCCTGCGGGTTTGTTTTAGAAGTTGGAGTATTCACCTTCTCAGCACCTTCTGCTTCTGGAAGTGACAACGAAGACACCAACAGCTCAACCAGCTTCAGTCTTGTCCCAGTAGAACCGAGTAGAAGCACATTCTGATGGGCCTATCATGGAGAGGTTGGCTGTAGAATTTACCCCCAAGAAATTAAATTAACTGCATCTGTATACATATCAAATCAATCAACCAAGGGATCCAGAGGACTGTCATGCCTATGAAAGTGGCTAGCAAACAGGAACTAACGGGGACAATGCTGCACATCTCTGGACAGGGACATGTAAACGTCATGGTGCTAAGAACAGCCTTGCACGTTAGATTTGTTCCTCGCCCGGGGAGGGTCCCACTTCTCCACGTATCAGAATACTACACTTGGGTGACAGGAACCCTAAAGGCCGTCAAACGACCGCGTGCTCTGGGCTGAGGATGTGGGAGCGTCGGAACCACCGAAGATCTGGCCACAGAATGCGAGAGCACAGGGTATCCGCCCGGATTCCGGTAATGACGCGGAACCGCACGCGTGGGACTCCTGTGTCGGGTTTTCTGAAGCAGGGCTGCAGCTCCAATCATTCTATGACAAGTGACCAAAGGGACCACCCCACCGGACGAGACCTCTGCTCTTTGGATGCACCCCGCCCCGCCCCCAAATACTCTCGACAGTCATAGATGGCTTAGTAGACGCCCCCAATGGTTCCTGTCCACTTTTCCCGGGGCCGCCAACGTTAACCTCCCTTCTTAGGGCCGTGCGACGGCTTGTCTCTGAGCGCAGAACACGCGGGAGCCGGGGAGGCCACGGCCGAGGCAGGGCGTCCCCGCGCGGGGCAGGGAGGGACTACATTTCCCAGAAGCCTCCGCGCACACTTCCGCTTCCGGCTCCTTTGTCTGCACGGGCTTTGCTCGCGGCGACTCTGTCCTAGCGGTGCTCCCTTAAAGTGACCTGCTCGGTATCTGAACCGGGGAGGAGCAGACCCTGGGCAAGGGTGGGGGGGTGTCCAGCAGTGGATTGTCAGGCGTGGGGGGGGGGTCTCACCGCGTCCCACTGGGGTTCTCCCAGGGCCTGCTGACCTGACCATAATCCCTTCTTCTGGAGTCGGGGTGCCGTCTGTCTGGGCTCGGCCACCTCGACCCTGCCCCTCTGCTCTGGCATTTGTGTGTACGTGTCGGTGGTGTGTACGTGTGCTTGACGTCTGGGATACCTTAGGTCCTTTGTTGGGAAACGGGCTGCGCGCCCGCATAGCCTGAAGCGCTTGGCTGGAAGGCGAGGCAGGTAGGGCCCAAGGCTCTCCGTGCTCCCAGGTCGGAGACCAACGCGCGCCTGCCCTTGTGCCTTTGCAACCCACGGCGTGGTGGAACCATTGCGTAGACTCAGTGTTGACGTGAGACGCTGTGGACGTAAGGGATCTGTGTGTCTACAGCTCGAGAAAGCGGTTATTGCATACTGATGGAACCGTAAGCATACCGAACGTTGCATCCCCCGTGTCGTATCCGTCAAGTGAAGTTTACTGTTCCTACCTTTTAAGTGGTGATTGTGAAGGTTAGATGGAAATGTGGTATGGGACAGTTGAGACAGCGCCAGGCACTAAGTAAGGGCTGGATCAGTAGTAGCCATTATTAATAGTAGGTATTCCCCTTCCCACTTGCACATAAAAAGAAACTGAAACCCAGGGAGGAAAAGTTACTTGCTCTGGGTCACCGAGCCAGCTGGTACATAGTAGAAATGAGAACCCGGGTGCCTTCACTCCCGGTGGGCCGCTTGCCATCATGGCCTGCACTTGTGTGTCCTAAAGGCATGTTGGTAACGGTATCTTCACTTGTCTGTGATGATCTATGTTCCTGGGTGTCTGTCTCTGCAGGGCCCTGGGGTAAAGGTTACGCTGAGACTCCCCTGTGAATAGGGCTTCCTGAAGCCTGAGTGACGGCTGAATTCTTGGCTTTAGTCTTCGCTCAAAGTAGACTGCTTCAGACTCCCTGATTACTGTGACGAGGGGGGTCTCAGAGCATGAAAAAGAAGAATTCAGTCCAGAATCTCTTGCCGGAGTTTCTGGGAGAATGTTGGTAAATCCCCAGGAGGACGCATGGAGGATTTGGGTGAGGTTGCTCTACGGAGATGGTGGTGTGGAAGCTGTGGTTCTGGAGCAGCAGATCCGCAAACCCCAGAACAGAGGTAAGATCTACAAGGGGGACAGGCCTCTGCTGTTAGCTGGGCACCTTCAGTGTGCGCACATAACCTCATTTTGGTTTGTCTTTACAGCAGCCTTGTAAAATGTGTGTGGGCAGGTCTGACACGCGTCATCAACTTCCCCATTTGTAACAAGTGATTTATGGAAAGCGTTGGGTCCGTGGTGAGTGCCGTGAGTAGTAGTAATTTTACTAACATCATTCCCTTTTTACCTGAAGCTCCAGAGGGTAAGACCTCTCACCCTCCATCCTCTTTCTGTTATACCAGATGTCTCTCCGAAGGAGGACAAGGGGGCGTGCCAGACTCCTTGGATGGAGAGAAGGAAATGGGCAGGGAGAGGCTGATGAATTGATTTGGCATTCTAGCACTTGGGGGAGCTCAGGTGCTTGTGTCTGCAGGGCCCATTGCCCGCTCTGGTAGGACTCCTTTCAGACTCTCTGAAGTATTCTCTCTTAAGGAGGGAGATACAAAGGGATGGCCCAGGTTAGAAGGGGATTCCATGGTCTATCTGTGGTCTGGTTTTCTCAGACATCCTGCCTGCAACCCCTCTGGTTTCTCAAGGCCCTGAAACTTTTTTTTTTTTAATGTTTATTTATTTTTGAGAAATAGAGAGAGAGAAGAGTGCAAGCGAGCGCTGTCAGCACAGAACCCGACGTGGGGCTTGACCCACGAACTGTGGGATCACGACCTGAGCCGAAGTCGGACGCCTAACCCCCTGGAGCCACCCAGGTGCCCCTCAAGGCCCTGAAACTTACCGGTTCCTGTCTCTACCCTATCTTTCAGCGTTCAGCACAGGGAGGGGACAGGCATCTTGTGGGGAAGTCGGGGTTTGGGGTATGACCAAATACATTGATTATGCCTTCTGTTTTCATAAAACAAAGGCTAGAAAGAAAATCCCATAACATTTTGGTTAGTGGTGATATGCAGAAAATAGCAATAAGAATTAACTGACAAATGACCTTTACTGAATGCTTACTGATTTGAACCCTTTATATACGTTAATGCACAATGCTTCGCAGCGGATACTATTATTATTCCCATTTTTCACATGAGGAAACTGAAGCACAGAAGAAACCTGCCTGTAGCCGTGCAGAGCCCAGGATTTAAAGCTGGCAGGCGGCCTCCAGAGGCAGTGTTCTAGTGAGAAAACATTTAGGGGCGGGCATACTTTTTTTTTTTTAAATCATGAAACTCTAAACTGTTTTTTTTTTTTTTTCAACGTTTATTTTATTTTTGGGACAGAGAGAGACCGAGCATGAACGGAGAAGGGGCAGAGAGAGAGGGAGACACAGAATCGGAAACAGGCTCCAGGCTCTGAGCCGTCAGCCCAGAGCCTGACGCGGGGCTCGAACTCATGGACCGCGAGATCGTGACCTGGCTGAAGTTGGCTGCTTAACCGACTGCGCCACCCAGGCGCCCCTAAACTGTTTTTGATAAGGGCTTGAAATTCCTATTTCTTCCCCAAACAAATCCACAAGGGGCTTTACGTATTCCTTTTTGGTGGTGGTGGAGGGTGAGAGTTGAATAATAAACTGTAGAGTATTAGGACAACCGAATTATATATGGAGTAAAATAAATGGTGTGTAACCGTCCCATCCAGAGACAAGCTCAAAGAAGTGCTCAAAGTTAGTATTATTGGTTTTCTCCCAGTAGGCAAAAAATCAAAATGGGGAAGGCAATCGCAAACAGGAGGGTGCTTGATGGGCATGGGGTCCGACAAAGAAGTTAGGGGATCATTAATTCGTTCCCAACACTTTGGGCCTGTTGCCGTCTGGTATACTATGTTGGGTGCTTGGGATGCAGGGGAGCTGAGATGATGGACGACGATTTAGTGGATCACCTGTGCGATGGAACGAACCTAGGATGGCTGTAGACTTGGTGGGGGCCTGGAACACTCACGATCTGGTAGCTGATGCTTCGGGTGCCCTTGACCGCCAGGTTGGGTACCGTTGCCCTTTTCCTCTGTGGCCCCTTTTTCTTGTTCTGTGAAGTTGGAAAGTTTCTCTGTTTATGAATAAAGGAGGCAGGAGATCTGTAAGCTAGCTTCCTGCCAAGCCTAACAGTGTGTGCTTTTTGTGGTGTGCGTCACAGGGATCCTCATTCTCAGGGAACAGGCTCAGGTATGTCCTGAACCCAGTTAATGATCATACCGTTCCCTAAGTTCACATTCAGTCTACTCTCTAAGGTTATCTGGGAAGCCTCATAATGTGGATGTCTGCGGGAATCCTTCAAACCATGTGACAGGCCAAGGTCAGAGGTACTTTTTGTCAGAAGAGGCTATTTCCAAAATAACAGGTCTGAGATACATATTAATAAATGGGATCCTGGGGCACCTGGGTGGCTCAGTCCATTAAGCGTCTGACTCTTGGTTTCGGCCCAGGTCATGATCTCCTGGTCCGTGGGTTCGAGTCCCTTGTCCGGCTCTTCACTGTCAGTGCGGAGCCTGCTTGGGATTGGGATTCTCTCTCTCTCTCCCCCCTCCGCCCTCAAAATAAATGAGTAAAGTTAAAAAAATAAACTGTATTACTTTTTCATACTTTCCTTCCAGTTCTGCCATCTTGGGACTCTGCCCTTTTCTAAAAGAGGTCTCTTGAGGAGAATATGGCTGCTGTTGGGGCAGCAACGTCTCAGGTGAGTCGGGGCTTTTCCTGTCCTCCCTGAAACTTCATTTTAATTCCTGAAGCAAATAAGTTTCTCTCTCTTCACATGAAGCTCGTCAGCCCTGTCCGCATCAGTAGTTTTAAAAGATAGAATCGGGAGGGTGGGATGGACCGCCAACAACGTGGTCTCTCCCATCAGTTGGCAATAGAGGGCATGGGGAGGGAGAGGTCTGGGAGCACGGTTGGGTGAGAGTCAGGCCTCCTTTTGTCCCCTTGAGGCATTTGGCTTAGATCAGCAAAGACCCATGAAATATCTATGGTATCCACCTGCTTAGAATGTTCTCTGTGGGGTAAAAAGACATGAACACAAATCTGTGTGGCCCAGATCAGTAAATTTATGGAGAGCCTCCTCCAAGTGCTTTAGGGAAAATGTATGATTTCAGAGGAGAGTGAGCAAGTGTGTCTGGCTAAGAGAGATTGGGGAAGGCTTTATTCATTCAGTCGGCACTTTTAAGCCCTTTTAAGGAGCCCCCGGCTAATAGAAGGAGTGAGATTTGAAATGGGGCCTGAAGGATGAGTAGATTTTTGAGAAGAAATATTTGGGAAGTCAGTGACATAAGCAGCTTAGAACTGAGGAGACGTACTGCTTCCTCTGAGACAGGAAGAAAGGAAGTCCATTGAAATCATGGGTATAAAAACTTAAAGAACTTAAGAAGCTTCTGATCTGTTTGCCATGTACTAATAATCACACCCAAAGTTCTTTCCTAGATTTAATTCTCAAGCTTGGTATACTTCTGTTTCTTACTTACTGTGTCTCTTTTTAAAAAAAAAAATTTTTTTTAATGTTTTTATTTATTTTTGAGAGACAGAGGGTGAGCAGGGGGGAGAGAGAGAGAGAGAGAGAGAGAAATAGAGAAATAGAGAGAGAGAGGGGGAGACACAGAATCCAAAGCAGGCTCCAGACTCTGAGCTGTCATCACAGAGCCCGACACGGGGCTTGAAGTCATGGGCCGGGAGATCATGACCTCATGACCTCATGACCTGAGCCGAAGTCAGACCCTTAACCAGCTGAGCCACCCAAGGGCCCCTACTGTGTCTCTTTCTTAATGAAGATAACCTTAAGGCTTGCTGAACAATAGGCTTGAATGGGAACACCCTATCCTTAACTCAATCTTTTTTATTGGGTTAAGTTACTTTGTTTAGCTGAGAAGTTTTAATGGGCCTTTGTTGCTCAAAGCCTTTCTGAGATTTACTTCCTCTTGTATGAGGTGTAGAAACTGTTTGCTTTTCCAACCATGTGAAGCCCCCAATTTGGGGACTCCATTTTATTTTAGCTTGAAAGTCGGTAAATTCCTTTCAGAGCGCAAGTCTTTGTTTTCTTTGCCAAGTATATCCAGAAGCCTCCTGCACAAGCTAGCATTCTGGCTCTTTGCTACTTCTTCCCCCAGAGCTACAGGCTCAGTGAACTTTTGGTGTTGCTTTCATGGCTCTTAATTACTTTGCCAGTGTGCATCAAGAGTCTACATCATTCCAGCCTTAAATACCCATTTCTTTGAAACTCGCTGCCTTAATGTCAGCCAATGCCCCGGTATATTTGAGGTGTTTGTTATGATACCTTCCGCTTCAAGGTGCTAGTTTCTGAATTAATTAGGATTGGCTAACTTGTAAGTGGTGTCACCAATAGACCCCAAATGTATAAGGGCTGCGGTAAGATAGAAGTTTCTTTCTTGTTCTTGTTTCTTTCATCAGTTTCTTTCATCAACCATGACTGGGTCAGTGGGTTGATAGTGTGGCCATTCGGGGCCATGAGCTGTCTGAAGCTCTGATATCTCTACCACATGGCTCCCAAATTCACTTTTGGGTTCATCACCATACTAGCCAGCCAGAAGGGGAGAACAGCATGGAGGAATGTATGAGTCAGGCCTGCGTGTGGTGCGTTCTCTTGGCTTGAACTCAGTCACGTGGCCCCATCTAACTGCAAAGGAGATTGGGAACGTTTGTCTACGTAGAAAGGTGAGGAGGGGAAGTGTAGTTAGCAGTTTCTGCCACTCTCCTCAGACATTTAGGTTATTTAGAACTATTGTGCTGTCGTAAGTTAAAAATAAGAATCTGTTTATAACCCTTTTGTCATGTCTCTGACCATTTTATTGTAATAGATTTCTTTTTTTTTTTTTTAATGTTTATTTATTTTTGAGAGACAGAGACAGAATGCGAGTGGGTTAGGGGCAGAGAGAGAGGAAGACACAGAATCTGAGGCAAGCTCCAAGCTGTCAGCACAGGCTCTGAGCTGTCAGCACAGAGCCTGATGTGGGGCTCGAACCCACAAGCTGTGAGATCATGCCCTGAGCCGAAGTCGGATGCCCAACCGACTGAGCCACCCAGGCGCCCCTATAATTGATTTCTGGTTATACGATTGGCATGTCAAAAGGGTATATACATTTTTAAGACTCCTTAACCAACAAATCAGTATGCTTTTGGCACTATGAACATGGTTGGATCCATTTCCTCTCCATTTCCGTCAATCTCCCCTAATTCTGCCTTATTCATCCATCCCTTCAGAACCACTTGCCGGTGTTTCAAGACTTTGTGTCATTCAAGGATGTGGCTGTGAACTTCACTGAGGAAGAATGGAGAGAACTAGACCCTGTGCAGAGAGTCTTGTACAGGGATGTAATGCTGGAGAACTACAGGAACCTGGTCTCCTTGGGTAAGGTTGGGTCCTCACCTCAGGTAGGCCTTTTGGGATGCCCTTGCTTTCTAAAGATTCCCTTGCTCCTGTTAGGGGAATATCACAAAGGAGGCTTTGGTTAACTTTTCCCTCCAGTTTCCAGAGCAGATCCTTAAACTGTTTCTCACCCCACTTTGGTTGAAAATATTTAATTGCTTTTGGCAATGAGTTATTTTGTTTTCTGCTCTTAAAAATGCAAGAGTAGGGTTGAAAATGGGGTGGTCCTCGGTCTTTGAAACCAATCATCACATTCCGTTTCTTCTCCTTGAGTAGGATTTCCATTTTCTAAACCTGATATCATCTCCCAGTTGGAACAAGCAGTAAATCCATGGATGCAGGAGGGAGAGGTACTAAGAGGCAGCTGCACACGTAAGTGGAAACAAGGCAGACAGCAGCATTTGAAATATGAGTTAGGGGTTCTTCCCCAAATTCTCCGGCCTATAGAAAATGTTGAGGTCTCCTCAAGTCTCATCTTCATTTGGACATGATCAGAGTCTTGTTAGCCTAACTCTACTTCTTCCCAGACTCAAAGAATGATGTACTTCCTCCTTAAAGTTATAGCCCTGACACTCGATGCAGAGATCACTGTTGTGCCTCACTCCAGGCATTGTATGAGGTCATTCCCTTTTCCTGTCTAGTTGCTGGAGTCTCTCCTTCATTTACTTTGTTTTCATTGCACCTGGTTTTTGTCCTCCCTAAAAAGTATGAAGGGTATGAAGGAGCTTGAATGTAAGTTTAAGGAATGTGATCTTACATCCAATTTTAAGGTTGTAAAATTGATAGAATTTGCTGAGTATATGTGGGAGGTGAGGCAGAAACAGACAAAGGTGATGTCCAGGTTTCTGGCTTGGTGATGTAGGTGGATGGAAGTTCTTTTCCCTGAGATGGAAAACGCATGAGAAATGGCAAGTTTGGGGATGGGCGTGGAAGATAAGTTCTGTTTATTCTGAGTTGTTTGAAGAGTCGATGGTAGGTCTACACCAGTAGTTCTGAAAGACTGGCAGTTTTGCCCCCAGGTGACATGTCTGAAGACTGGGAGGGTGCTATGGGCATCTAGTGAGTAGAGGCCAAAGATGCTTCTAAATATCAAATAATGCACAAGACAACCTCTCACACAAAGACTTGTCTTGCCAAAATGCCGGTAGTGCTGCAGTTGAGAAACTCTGGCCTAAATAGGGGTGTCTGGAAAGTAGATAAATATAAGAAAGAGATGTCAAATGGATTTTGGTGAAGGAAAGAGATCATAACTGGTTGTACAGATTTGAGAATCATCTGAGAATAATAGATGGTAATTGAAGTCGCGGGAGTGGATGAAATACGAAAATAGAGAAATAGAGCATGAAAAGTGAAAGAGAACCTAGAAGCCCAATGAACATACACATTTAAGTATCTGCTATCTGTCTATGTATATATCTATATCACTTGCGTAATTTTTCAAAAATAAACACAGGAGGAAAATGGTATCAAAATAATAAAATGGTAATAATTTTTAATAATGGGTGATGGCAGTAAAGATATACCATACAAATTTTATCAATGTAAATGAAGGAAAGAAAATCTAAAAAGGATACTAAGACAGGGTGGCCAGAGTAGGAGGAAACCAGGTCAGATTTTGTCACTGAAGCCAACAGAAAAGAACATTTCAAGGAGAGGAGGTGCTCATAGCGTTATGCGATCAAGAGAAGAAGACCTGAAGAGTATCCATTGGACTTAATAGGTCTTTCCTTCTTTTCGGCTATTCCGATAGTGGATTAGTCGCCCTGCTACTGTTCTTGTCCCCTGCTTAACTTCCATTGCTTTCTTTTAAGTTTCATTTTCCTACATTATATAAGCCACATACAAGATTACTTTGAAAATGGTCCAGCTTGCAAAACATGTATGCTCTGTTTGACCCTTAGTAAGGTAGAACAAGTACTTACAAGATCCCCAACTACGAAGCCCCAATTTTACAATTAAAATGTATGTCATGTGTAGTTTATAAGGAAGCTGAACTAGTACCAGTAGTAAGCCTAATCCCTGATCCTCCTAAAATTTCTGCGTTCTCCTGAGCTTTGACCCTCTTTGTCTTTGATTGTGTGTGTGTGTGTGTGTGTGTGTGTGTGTGTGTGTGTGTATTTTTGGAGGCCCAGAGAGAAGGAAAAAAGTGAAAGCTAAAGGAGATCTCTGCAAATGGTAACATTCATGGTAGCAAAGGACAATATGGGAAATGATCTTACTGAACCTGATAGCAAGCTCAGACATCATCAAAGAGGGTGGAACTAGACCAGTGGGAACAGAAGATGTAGCACTGAAGAATGACCCTAGCTGTAGTGAACTCCAGATGAGGGGCCTGGGGACTGCTGGTGGTGACAGTAGCAAAAGCAAGGGAAGATTCTAGCAGTTCAGAGGCTAGGGGCAGGTATCATTCCTACACTGATCACCTCACAGTTGAAATCTCCATAACACATTATTTTACAGAGTCATCATTCTTGAAATTATTTGATTAATACCTATCTTCCCCAATAGACTACAAATCTCAAAAGAGATTTGTACTGTGTTCATCACTGAGTCCTAGCCCATAATAGGTATTCAATAAATTATTTTATTTATCTATTTATTTATACATAAAATTCATAATTTTATAAATTTAAAAAAATGTTTAGTTTTGAGAGAGAGAGAGAGAGAGAGAGAGAGAGAGACAGCGTGAGTGGGGGCAGGGCAGAGAGAGAGGGAGACATAGAATCTGGATCAGGCTCCAGGCTCTGAACTGTCAGCACAGAGCCCGACACGGGGCTTGGCTTGAATTCACCAACCTTGAGATCACGGCCTGAGCTGAAGTCGGACGCTTAACCGACTGAGCCACCCAAGTGCCCACCGTAAATTATTTTCTGACTACTAGACTTATATTCGTGACCAATAGTATTTATGCAATTATTACCTCATTCCTGCTGTAGCCATTTCCTTCTTCTAGTACAGGGAACATTTTTACTTTTCCCCTGCAGATTTGGAGACCGGAAAATTAAGCCCAAAGAATGTATTTTCTGAAGAAGAATCATACCAGGGGATAAGTATGGAGAAAAACACAGAGGCTGATGCAAGTTTGAAAGAAGCCTGGGGATATACAGGGTTCAAAGAGGATGCTCAAGATAGACTTTGGAAAGAAGCAACGGTTATCTTCAAGAAAAGAACTTCTGTAGCTGAGAGTAACCCCAAATGTATTGAATCTGGCAGATGTGTTAGTCCAAAGTCAGACTTTGTTACACAATCAAGACATCCTAAAGAAGAGAGACCATATATATGTGACGCTCAGGGAAAGATCTTTAAACAGAATTCAAAATTAGCAAGACATCAGAAAGATAGCACAAATGAGAAAGCTCTTCAGTGTAATGAATGTAGTAAACTACTCAGTGATCGCTCAGTATATGTGCAACATTGTATAGCTCATAGTGGAGAAAAAAATTTGGAATGTAATCAGTATGGGAAGACCTTTGGCCATGGCATACACCACACTGAACATGAGAAAACCAATATTGGAGAGAAGTCTTATGAAGATAGGAAAGGCTATATCTGGGACTCGTACCTTACCAAACATCGTCAGAGTGTTCATGGTGGGAAGGAATATAATGCGCATGAAAGAGCCTTAATTCAGAATGCACCTTTTATTCAGCATCAGAGAACCCAATACGGAGAGAAACCTTATGGATGTAGTGAATGTAGAAAAGCTTTTGGTAATTATTCAGCCCTTACAGTACATCAGAGAATTCATACTGGAGAGAAACCATATGAATGCAATGAATGTGGGAGAGCCTTTAATCATAGTGCCTCTCTTATTCAACATCAGAGAATCCATACTGGAGAGAAGCCCCATGAATGTAATGAATGTGGGAAGGCTTTTATTAAGATAACGCACTTTATTCAACATCAGCGAATTCATACTGGAGAGAAACCTTTTGAATGTAACGAATGTGGTAAAGCCTTCAGTCACAATTCATCCCGTATTGAACATCAGTTTATTCATACTGGAGAGAAGCCCTATGAATGCAGTAAATGTGGGAAAGCCTTTAGCCACAACTCGTCCCTTATCGTCCATCAGTTTATTCACACTGGAGAGAAACCCTACGAATGTAGTGAATGTGGCAAGGTCTTTAGTCAGAGCTCACACCTCTATCAACATCAGAGAACTCACACTGGAGAGAAACCTTACACCTGTAATGTCTGTGGGAAAGCCTTTAGTGATCGATCGGCCCTTATTCGCCATCAGAGAACTCATACTGGAGAAAAACCCTACACGTGTAGGGAATGTGGTAAAGCTTTCAGTCAGAGCTCAACTCTCATAAAACATACAAAAATCCACACAGGAGAGAAACCTTACACCTGTAAAGATTGTGGGAAAGCGTTCAGCCAGAGTTCGTCTCTTACTCAGCATCAGAAGATTCATACTGGAGACAAACCGTTTGATTGTCCTGAGTGTGGGAAAGCCTTCAGCAGAAGTGCCCATCTTACTCAACATCAGAGGATTCACACTGGAGAGAAACCCTGTGAGTGTAATGAATGTGGGAGAGCTTTCAGGTGTAGTTCAGCCCTCATTAGGCATCAAAGACTTCATAGTGGGGAATCACTCTGAACGTGTCATCCAGACTCTTCACTTTGTTAAATACCAAAGAATCATACTCTCATGGGTTATTATAATTGTGATCCTTTTTTTTTTTTTCCAAATGCTGAAAATGCTCCCATTTCCTCCTGCAAAGAATTAGCTGCCGGAATACCACAAATCCACAGGAAGAAACGCTGATCTGAAACCTGGAGTACCCCAAGAGACTCCAACCATCAGACTTTCTGTGTGTGCGTGTATGTGTGTATTTTCATCTGTACCTGAAAATGACTAATGTCACCAGGAAGTGATTTTTTTTTTTCCCCTGGCCCCAGGGATAGGCTGTTCCAACATGCAAAGGAGTTCTAGTTCAGAATTGAGCCCATTGCTCCTCCTTGTACTGACCGGAATACTGCCGTGTCCAAGTTCAATCGACTCATGGTGGATCGTATATTCAGTGACCTTTCTATGAATCTTTGCCTTACTATACAATTATTCCTACCCCTAGTAATACTGTCCTCCCTAAAAGGGCTCCTTTGAACTCTCCCTTCTCACTGACTTTCCTATCCTTCTACTTAAAGTGCTTATATAGTGTTAGCTACAGCTTCAAGTTCAACAGGGCTTGAGTTTCAGAGCTGAAAAGCACAACTGAAGATAGAGAAAAAAAAAGGATTTTTTTCTTCCGAAAATTGTAAGACAAAATACTCTGACGGAATGGTGACATCTGGAAATAATCATTGAAATACATGAATTTTTTAGTACCTTTCAGAAATTCCAGGTGAGGGAAAAGAGTCCTCCATAACAGTATCTGTTATTAGAAACCGGGCCCTTAAAATAATGTTCAATAACCCCTTAGGTAGCAAGGTCCTTTCAAAAGCTTTTCTTTGGAGCCAGTGGTTTGAATTGTGGAGAAACATTTGCCCTACCTCCAGAGGCCTCATCATAGATAATCTGGTTTAGAACAAGTTTATATTGTTAAAACAAATTTATGTGGTTAAAACTACTCATGGTTGACTTACTTGTGTTGAATAAAGGGAAAATGAATATACATGTTATATCTCAAAACTCCTCCAAGAAGCTTGGATAGATTTCACTATTGTGATGAGCTCATTGTATGTTGACTCCAGGTTTGATTTGAGGATCGCGGGACCAGATCTTTGTTGATTAAAGCAGGACTTTCTGCCTTTTCTGAGGAGGCATTACTATTTTTTAGGGTTGTTGTTTTTTTAATCAAGAGGCAGTTGTGGGGCGCTTGGGTGGCTCAGTCGGTTAAGTGTCCGGCTTCGGCTCAGGTCACGATCTCACGGTTTGTGAGTTCAAGCCCCATGTTGGGCTCTGTGCCGACAACTCAGAGCCTGGAGCCTGCTTCAGATTCTGTGTCTCCTCTCTCTCTGCCCCTCCCATGTTCACACTCCGTCTCTCTCTCTCAAAGATAAACATTAAAAAAATAAAAAAAGAGGCAGTTGTTACATTATCACTCTTTAATTTGCAAGTTAGTCTTCTTTAAGACCCAACTTAAAGTGTCACCTTGTCCCTGACCACCACAGTTGAAAATAATCTGCTCTTCTGAAAACCTGTGCCACTCATTATATCCCTCATATATGCCTATAAAATCTATTTTTAGTTCGATCTTCGTATTGGGCTTTCTCTCTGGCTTTAACACAGTTCTCCCTAGGAGGAAAGTAACTATCATGTTAGGTCTTTTGTTGTTGACTTTAAGCAAAATACCTGCACACTTTTTTTTTTTTTAAATTTTTAAGTTTAGAGCATGAGCGCACAAGAACAGGGCAGAGGGACAGAATCTTAAGCAGGCTTCATGCTCTTCACGCTCGGCACGGAGCCCGACACAGGGCTTGATCCCACAGCCCTGGCATCGTGACCTGAGCCAAAGTCAGGAGTAGGGTGCTCAACCAACTGAGCCACCCAGGTGTCCCCACATGGTTTTAAAAATTTATATATTGGGGCGCCTGGGTGGCTCACTCAGTTAAGCGTCCAACTCTTGATTTTGGCTCAGGTCATGATCTCACGGTTTGAGAGTTCGAGCCCCATGTCGGGCTCTGTGCTGACCGCTCGGAGCCTGGAGCCTGCTTCAGATTCTGTGTCTCCCTCTCTCTCTATCCCTCCCCCACTCACGTTCTGTCTCTCTCAAAAAGAAAAAAAACATTAAAAAAAAATCCATTCTTTTCCTTTTACAAGCATAAGGTAAGGTAGAAGTCAATGACCAAACTGCCATTTGTTTTTTGTTTGTATTTAGGTCTCCCCAAACCCCTTTCAGAAGATTTCCCTGGCAGTAATAGCTAATACTTGTGAAGATTTTTTATACTCCGGGCACTCTTCAGGCACCTCTATGCATCAACTCATTCATTTCTCCCAACAGTGCTCTTAGATAGGTACTCTTATCCCTGTTTTCTAGATGAGACAACCACGGCTCAGAAAAGGAAATTCACCGGCCTACTCAGAAGCGGCGTGGAGCTGAGACTTAAACTCAGGTAGTCTGGCTCAAGACTCTTAACCCTTTTGCGATGCTGCCTCTTTGCACGTGTGGGATGTATGTGTGGCCCTGAGATCAGTTGAGGAAGGCTGCTGGGCATGCCAGTCACCGGGGCATGTGGTAACTTAATGGAACTACTTGCTAGGTAAGGATGCGGATGCATAAGTGACTGGATGGGACTACAGATGTCAGAACTTGCTTTTCTCCATGTTACACAACCTGGTAGCCTTAGGGAAGACAAGCTGCCAAGAGTAGAGGGCTTCTATATTGGCTTAGAGGCTAAGCTCTGAGTGAGAGTGCGCTTCACATTAAATACCATCCAGGGACGCCTGGGTGGCTCAGTCGGTTGAGCGTCCGACTTGGGCTCAGGTCGTGATCTCACAGTTCGTGAGTTCGAGCCCTGCGTCGGGCTCTGTGCTGACAGCTCAGAGCCTGGAGCCTCCCTCGGATTCTGTGTCTCCCTCTCTCTCTGCCCTCCCCCACTCATGCTCTGTCTCTCTCTGTCTCAGAAATAAATAAACATTAAAAAAAAAAAAAAGATACCATCCGAAGGGAGCCTCATTGGATGGGACAGTCTTGTCTGGGATTTGTTCCTATCCAGACTCCAAAGGAGAGTGTTCTGGACCAAGGTGCCCTCTCTAATACAATCCAGGTTATGATGCCTACTTAGGCAACTGCTGTAAGTGTAATAAGGTATTAAATAGCATACTGGAAAATCAGAGAGTGGTTTTCCTTGGATAGAACAGCCCAAATTTACTTAACTAGCCCTTTTTAGAGAGGCCAACGTTTTTGACAGCTCCTACATGGTCCTTACGACTCATGACTGTGACAAGGTCAGGGGCCTCTTAAGGGTAGAGGCAGGGGGCTGGGTGGCTTAGTTGGTTAAGCACTGGGCTCTTGATCTCAGCTCAGGTCTTGATCTCAGGATTGTGAGTTCAAGCCCTGCATTTCAAAAAAAAAAAAAAAAGTACTGATTGTTCTTTCTGAAGAGAGCCTTCTGAATCGTGCCCCCAGCCCTCCTTTGTACTTGATGATTGACCTAGCAATAACCACACATGAGAAGGGATTCAGAGGCATCTCTGTGGCGTAAATTCAAGAGGCCAGAGATGAGTTCCAAGAAATTAGGAAAAGAACGCAGAAATCCTTGAGATTTGTTTTCCTTTTATTTCTTATCATTTTAAGAGTATGGCCTGTGCTTCCTGTGATGCTTCGAAATTATTCCTAATCCAGTGTTGTGTGGATTTATGTCATTATCCCCTGCCCATGAGGAGGGGAAAGGTCTCCAACAGAGGAGGAAAAGGCTTGAAAATCACAGATGAGTTAGGGGAGTCCTTTCCTCCAAAGCTGATCCAAGTTGCAGGCAGTGTCTTTTAATGCTTTAGTTCCCCTCCCTCTCACGAAAGGCTCTTTGCTTTCTATGTTTCTATGTTGGCTATAAAGGTTGTCCAACTTCTCTGCTATTTGGGGAGGAGATTTCTTTTTTGTATCCCTTTAGCCCGCTTTCCTTGTGGACCCGGAAAAAGAGTTGCCAGTGATTATTGTTCACTTTTAAAATGTGTCCTCAGGTTTTCTTTCTTGGGAATGCTCACACGCACTTAGTTCACTGGCGTCTTGTTCCTGTTTCTGGACGAACCCAACCTTTCTCACTGTAATCTCTCGTTCACGAACCAGGTAGAGGCGTGAAACCCTTTTCCCCTTAGACAGCCCTACCTGTTTAGGTGATAAAGACAGAAATTAATCACCTTTCTCCTGCCTTTCCTGTTTTGGTGTAGCTGCTCTTTGACATTGACTTGACCGCACGGTGGGGGGGGGGGGCAGGTACTGAGGGACATTTGGGAGTTGTCATCGAGACCAAACGGGGACTAGGAGGGTAGGAGGGGGGCGGGGAGGAAACACTACACCTGCTGATTGGCTAGGAAGCCACACAGTTGCTTCCCGGGTAAATGTCCCCCCATTGCAGAGACGGAGGGAAGGGGCATGGTTCCCCTTCCTCCAAGGGAGGACCCTGTAACAGGCCATTGGGGTGGGAGCACTTGACCGTGGCCACTTTGGGTCCAGCACCCTTTGAAGAACAACCTCCCGGGCAGGAGGGATCCTTACAACACAGGGGAAGGGAACAACACCCCAGAGGGAGCCTGGGTTGTGTCCCACCCCCTGGCAGCGTAGCTCCTTCCTGCTACACACCTTGATAGCTTGGGGTAGGGGTGTTTGGGGACTGGGCTGAACCTATCCCTCTGCAAACCCAGGTATCTGCCTCCTGCCTCAGTTTCCCTCCTCCCAGTGATTAGCCAGGTTGGATCGCCAGGCCCTGTTAGGAGCCTGGCCCACTTCAAAGTGAGTAGTTGGCATAACATGCCATATTTTAGCCATTGTGTGGGCTGCAGGCCTTCAGAGACTGCAGGGATCACCGTGGGCTGGCCCTAGCCAAAAAGACCCTTTCTAGGCCACAGAAATCAACCTAAGATGATGAGCATTGAGGCTACCAATGTTTTGTCTCTTGAAGGCAATCAGCCCCCAAGACAAACAGCCCCTGCACCCCACAATCATGCTGGGTTTGCACAATAACCCAAAGATCTGTCTACCAAGAATGCCAGCTTGGCCTTAAGCCCACGGTGGGCCTCACTCAGGGATGGGTGGGGTCTGGTCTGTAACTTTACAAAACTTTACAGACTAGTTTGTATTGAGTAATGCTTTAAAAAATAACCCTCATTTTTTCCTTCTTTCCTTTTTTTTTTTCTTAAAGTTTATTTTTGAGAGAGAAAGAGTGTGAGTGGGGAAGGACAGAGAGAGAGAGGGAGAGAGAATCCTAGGCAGGTTCTACACGGTGGACAGTGCGTAGCCTGACGTGGGGCTCGAACTCACGAACCCTGAGATCATGACCTGAGCCGAGATCAAGAGTCAGTCATTTAACCAACTGAGCCACCCAGGGGCCCCCCCATTTTTTTCCTTCTTATTTTTTTCCTGGGTGTGTGTGTGGTGAGGAGAAAGATAAGTCAGTATGAGGACCCATGAATAACTTAGTGGTTTGGGTTTAAACACACACACACGTGCACACACACACACAGTATTAACATGGACTTCCCCCAAGTTGACTTGGACAAGTGTTTGGAGGTAAATAGTTAATTGGGAGGTGATCCTAACAAGTATGGTGAGGGACTGGGGAAGTGAAACAGGTAGAAAAGTCTATAAAGGGCAGTTAATGAGATGACCATTGAGGCTCAGTGCCTCTGGGGACCCCCTGAGAGATTGTGTAGAACGCATCTCAGACTTGTCCCAACGAGGGTCCAGGAAGCTGGATATATATTCACCAACTTCCATTCCTCATTGGTTGAGGTTTGCTTTGGGAGTGTTAACTGCCCAGTTCTTCTGTACATCTTTGCGATATAATGGATTGCATCTTTTCATTTTACATGTTTATTTTGAGAGAGAGAAAGAAAGAGCCTGTGTGACACAAGTGGGGGAGGGGCAGGGAGAAGGAGAGAGAGAATCCCAAGTAGGCTCCACTCTGTCAGCACAGAGCATGTCTCGGGGCTCGATCCCATGAACCGTGAGATCATGACCTGAGCTGAAATCAAGAGTTGGATGCTTAACTGACTGAGCTACCCAGGTGCCCCTAACTGATTGTATCTTTAAGGTAACGTCCCAGAAATGGAATTTGTTGGTCAAATTGTACCCATATTTTGAACACCTGTTGTCAGGTTGCCCACCCAGAAGTCACCTGTTTACCTTCCCCCACAGCTGGTGTTGCACCCTTAGCCAATGGGGGAAGAAAATGGAAGGACTGGTTGTGACAAGGGTATCTCAGTGGATAGGCCAGGCAACCATGAGGGTAGGATCTAGGCCAAGGGGAAGAGTGTTTTCATCTCTTCTTGTTCACAGAGGGCAGAAATGGCAAGTTAGGATAATTTCAGTGACCATGTTCTTTCACCTTATTTAGACCCTGGGGGACAAACTTCCTGATTATTTTTTTAGGAACATAATAAACCAAGCGTGCTTCCATTTTAGAGGATTTGAAGCTAGGGAAACTTTAAAAAACTTTGGGTGGCTCCGTCAGTTGAGCGTCTGACTTCGGCTCAGGTCATGATCTCATGGTTCGTGGGTTCGAGCCCCCATGTCAGGCTCTGTGCTGACAGCTTGGAGCCTGGAACCTGCTTCGGATTCTGTGTCTCCCTCTCTCTCTGCCCCTCCCCCACTTAAAAACATTTGTGTTTTTAAATAAACATATGTTTTTATTTATTTTTGAGAGAGAGAGAGACAGAGCATGAGCAGGGGAGGGGCAGAGAGAGAGGGAGACACAGAATCTGAAGCAAGCTCCAGGCTCCGAGCTGTCAGCACAGAGCCCGACGCGGGGCTCAAACTCATGGAGGCACCCCTGTTGATTTGTATTTTTTTAAGTGTATTTATTTATTTTGAGAGAGAGAGAGAGAGAGAGAGCGAGTGGGGAAGGGACAAAGAGAGAGGGAGAGAGAGAACTAGGCTCTGTGCTATTAGCACACAGCCCAAGGCAGGGCTCACATGAACCAGTGAGATCATGACCTGAGCCGAAATCAAGAATCGGGCACTTACCCGACTGAGCCACCTGGGCACCCATTTGTTTTGTTTTTTAGACTCCACATATATAAGCTGGGGGATCTTGATTTTACATGTTCTTCATTGCAAAGATGTGGCCTCTCTCACTGAGAGGCACATGTGGCACTCTGTATACCCATTGGTGTGCTGGTAAATTTTCGATGAGTAGCTCTCAGGAGGGATAGTGGGGAGAGACCGATTTGTAGTATTTGCCATTTTCTGGGGTGCAAATAGTCCCCTCATGCCTGATTTCAAGTTACCAATAGCACTGAGTTGGGAAGAAATGGGCATGATTGGCTCTTGGGAGTGGTGCCGATGGCTCTAACACAACACTGGGGGGGGGGTTTCTATTTTATCAGAAAAAGAGATGGGGTGCCTGGGTGGCTCAGTCGGTTGAGCATCCAACTTTGGCCCCAGTCATGATCTCATGGTTTGTGAGCTCAAGCCCCGCATCGGGCTCTGTGCTGACAGCTCAGAGCCTGGAGCCTGCTTCAAATCCTGTGTCTCCCTCGCGCTCTGCCCCTCCCCTGCTCACACTCCATCTCTTTCTGTCTCTCAAAAATAAATGTTAAAAAAAAATAGTTATTAGTCACATTCTGTCAGTTCCATCTACTTAACCACGAGGAAAAAAAGGGCAGCATTTCGTAGGCGTTTCAGATACTTTGAAATTTTCCTGAGTGTCTCCATAACCCATACTCTCAAACAGCTTCTATTTTCTAACTCCAGCTGATCCTGTTAGCAGGACCACTGTTAAAGAATCCAAGTGACAGTCGCACCATAATCTATATGAATCGTGCCCCCCTGGAGTCCCATAGAGGAGAAAATAGTAGTGGAAAGGTTCTGGGGAATGTCTCTTTGGGCTCCATGTTTGAAAAAGACTGTGAACACCTGAAACTAACATAACACTGTATGTTAACTCTACTGGCATTTTCAATAAAAGTACATTAAATGAAAAAAAGAAGAAGACCGTGAAGATAATAGGAACTGGTTAGAAATGTATAGGAACACTTCAGGAAAGATGCAGAGAAGTCGTTTGTTCAAGAGAGGTTTCAGGCAATTAACAGTTGTCCTCATGAAAGCCCCAAATTGCACAAATGCTAGGAATGTAATGTGTTTTTGTTTTTTTTTTTTTTTTAGCACTGTAATTTTAACGTTGGGTTTAAAATCCAGTACTGCTGCTTAGCTCCCAAATATAAGGTAATGCTCGGTCATTATATATTCTTTATATAGCGCATAACGTACGAGCCATGATATATGTGCATAGCTCTCAGCCATTTTATATATGTAGGTCTAGATATAGATATAGACAGATATCTTACTCTACACCAAAACTCATGCTAGGGGTGCCGGGGTGGCCCAGTGGATTGAGTGTCAGACTCTTGATCTTGGCTCAGGTCACGGTCTCACCGTTAGTGAGCTCACGGTTTGTGAGCTCAAGTCCCCCCGTGGGCTCTGCACTAACAGGGCGGAGCCTGCTTGGAATTCTCTCTCTCTCTCCCTCCCTCCCTCCCTCTCTGGCCCCCAGCGCCGTCCCCCTCCCCCATAAATAAACTTAAAAAAAACTTTTGCTAGAGAGAAGCCATATAGTGTAGTAAGTATGGAAGAGCCCCCAGTAATCACTGAAACCTAATTGATATAAAATAATCCACACGGCAAAGAAACCCTGCGAATATCTTAAAAGTGGAGGACCCTTGGCTGTGACACACCTGTTACTCTTCACTCCATCACTCACACCAGAGAGAAGGATGTGAACTCAGCAAAGGTGCCAAAGCCTCTGGTCTTAGCTTCATTCACTCTTCGTGGGAGAATTCACACCGAAAAGAAACTTTAAAAAGGCCGTGAATTTGCAGGGACCCGTCGTCGCTAGGCTTTTACTCTACATCTGCAGATTCACCCCAGGGAAATCCTAAAAATACAGCAAAGCCTTCTGTGTTCGGTTCACCTTAATCTGCATCAGACAATGCACGTGTGATGTTAATAAAACAGAACATGTAAATATAATGAAAGGGGGAATATTTGGGACAATGTCTACCCATGGATTATTGATATCTGATAACGCACACTGGCACAAACAACAAAGTCTAGAAATACAATCAATGTATTGTGAAGCTATGGCTTGGAATTCTGTGCTTAGCATTGTGGATTTTATAGGACACCAAATCCTGGAACTTAAGTAAGTATACAAAAGACTCCAGTAACACCAGCCTAATTGTATACAGGAAAATCCTTACTGGAGAAAATACTTATATTTCAGTAGGAATAGCAAAGCGTATAGTGGCTCATTTCCAGTCCTCTCTAAGCATGGATTTTAGAACTGAAAGGGAACTTCAGATATCTAGTATAGATCTTGTGTTTTATAAACAAGGAGATAGAGGTCTGGAGAGATTAAATAATATGCTCAGGCCATGTTTGCTTTATGTTTTTGTTTCTGTGTGTGTGTTTTTTTTGGGGGGGGTGTTAGTCAATAGCAGAGCTGAATTAAAAAAAATTATAATGTTTGTTTTTGAGAGAGAGGGAGAGAGACAGAGAGTAAGTGGGGCAGAGGGACAGAGGGAGAGAGAGGGAGACACAGAATTTGAAGCAGGCTCCAGGCTCTGAGCTGTCAGCCCAGAGCCCGACGCGGGGCTGGAACTCACGGACCGCGAGATCGTGACCTGAGCGAAGTCAGATGCTCAACTGACTGAGCCACCCAGGCAGCCCATCTACAGACGTTTTTCCCCCCAAATACTTCTTGGTGACATATAGACCATAAGGGAGTAATGCCATGGGTCCAGTGGACAGAGAGATGATTCCAGAGGGGGGATATCAGTGGGCTGAGTGAGGGACAGGAGGTGACCGGCTTACTGACTGACTGGTGGCACTTACTGACTGGAGCACTGGGCTGGGGCTGCTGTGATTTCCTGCCATAGGTCTGTGAGTGGAGTACGGGACGTGTGCACCAGGCTTTGCCTGAGGCACTTGGGGATTCGCTGGATGAGAATCGCTTTTCCTGCTACTGAACTGAAACCTCAGAATATCACAAAGCTGTGCAAAGAATTCTGTGTGAGAGCAACCACAGGTAAGAGATCACTGATCCCAACTGACGTTAGGAAGTATCTCAGAGGGGCACCCGGGTGGGTCAGGTGATTGAGCGGCTGACTGTTGGTTCCAGTTCAGGTCATGATCTCACGGTTCGTGAGCTCAAGCCCCGTGTCGGGCTCTGCGCTGACAGCTCAGAGCTTGCTTGGGATTCTCTGCCTCCCTCTTTCTCTGCCCCTACCCTGCTCTCTCATTCTCTCTCTCTCAAAAGTAAATCAATAAACTTAAAAAAAAACCAAAGTATCTCAGAAAGACATTTTGTCTACTGTGATTTTGTGAGTGAATGAATGAGCACATTTTGTATATTCATGAGATTTCCATTCTAGATCAGGAGTTCTCAACCAGGGTGGTTTTTTGCCCTATCTCCTGGGAGGGACAATTACTAGTCTGGAGACCTTTTCAGTTGTCACAACTTGGAGACAGGATGTCACTGGCATCTAGAACATAGAGGCAAGGGATGCTACTGAACATCCTACAATGCACGGGACAGACCTCCCCCCCCCCCCCCCCATTTATCTGGCTCCAAATGACAATTGTGCGGAGGTTGAAAAACCCTCAGCTAGGCAATTTACCATGGCTGTAGGTGACCACCAGGTGGCAGTCATGCCTGCTGCTGAGACGTTAAAGGACCTCAGCAGTAGTAGTAGACTGGAATAGTCCATCTAATCTTACACACACAAATCGTTTTATTATTTATTTATTTATGTATTTATTTTTAAGTGTATTTATTTATTTTGAGAAAGAGAAAATGCACGTGCGAGCACGAGCTGGGGGAGGGGCAGAGAGAGAGAGAGAGAGAGAGAAGAGGAGAGAGAGAGAATCCCAAGCAGGCTCCACACTGTCAGCGCAGAGCCCCATGTGGGGCTCAAACCCACGAACCACGAGATCATGACCTGATCATGTTAGAGTCAGACACCTAACCGACTGGGTCACCCAGGCGCCCCCACACAAATTGTTTTTAAATTACAAAACTGAAATGTTTTGGGGGGTGCCTGGGTGGCTCAGTCGGTTAAGTGTCTGACTTTGGCTCAGGTCATGATCCCGCAGTTCATGAGTTCGAGCCCCGAGTCGGGCTCAGTGCTGACAACTCGGAGCCTGGAGCCTGCTTTGGATTCGTGTCTCCCTCTCTCTCTGCCCCTCCCCTGCTCACTCTGTTTCTCTTTCTCTCAAAAACAAAATAACATTTAAAAAAAATTTAAGGGGCGCCTGGGTGGCGCAGTCGGTTAAGCATCCGACTTCAGCCAGGTCACGATCTCGCGGTCCGTGAGTTTGAGCCCCGCATCGGGCTCTGGGCTGATGGCTCAGAGCCTGGAGCCTGTTTCTGATTCTGTGTCTCCCTCTCTCTCTGCCCCTCCCCTGTTCATGCTCTGTCTCTCTCTGTCCCAAAAATAAATAAACGTTGAAAAAAAAAAAAAAATTTAAAAAGAAACCCAAAAGTGAAATATTTTTTGCAACAGACTCAAACAATACAGAAGAATATAAAATAAAAAGTAAGCGTTCTTCTGTTCCCCCTTCAATTCCCACTCTTTATTTATTTTTAAATGTTTATTTATTTGAGAGAGCGAGAAAGAGCACAGGCAGGTGAGAGGGAGAGAGGGAATTCCAAGCAGGCTCTACACTGTCAGCGTAGAGCCTGAATCAGGACTTGAACTCGTCAACCGTGAGATCACGACCTGAGCTGAAATCAAGAGTCGGGTGCTTAACCGCCTGAGCTACCCAGGCGCCCCAATTCCTATCCTTTAGAATTAAGTTTGATGTGTACCTGACTGACCAGATTCTTGTGTATATGTGTATGCACACACACATATAGCTAGTATTTTACTGTTTCTTTTGTTTTCTAATTCACTTTTAATTCTCAACATTATCCTGTGGACATAAGCAATTTAAGTCTACTTCATTTTTTAAATGGATGCTTAGTGTTCTGATATATGCATGCACTATATTTATATATACTCTTACTGGTAAGCATTTGGGTTCTTTCCAATTTTTTTGCTGATCCAAGCAGTTTTGTGGTCCTGCTGTTATTTCTGTAGGATAGATTCCTGGAAACATGAGAGCTGGGATTTAGAATACATACATTTAGAATCTTGATGAGTTGGCAATACTGATCTGTACTCTCACAGTGTACCTATTTCCCCGTCCTCTTTCCTACATTACACTATCAATATTTTATTATTTTAATGTATATTTTATATTATACTTCATTCTTAGGCATTCATCATTTTATATGCTTATCTTTATTTTCACATTTATCAGCCCATGAATTGCCCATTCATTTCCTTTCCTCGTTGTTTTTCAAGACACATGGTGTTTGTTTTTGTTTGTTTGTTTTTAAATGTTTATTTTTGAGTGAGGAGGGGAGGGGTAGAGAGACAGAGGGAGACAGAGGATCCACAGCAGGCCCTGAGCTGTCGGCACAGAGCCCGAAGTGGGGCTCAAACTCATGAACCATGAGACAATGACCTGAGCCGAAGTGGGATGCTTCACCAGCTGATCCACCCAGGCGCCCCATCCTTTTCTCATTTTTAAAAAAAGTTGTTTATTTTTGTGAGAGAGTGAGAGTGAGTGGAGGAGGGGCAGAGAGAGAGAGAGAGAGGGAGAGAGAAAACCCCAAGCAGGCTCTGTGCCGTCAGTGCCGAGCCTGACGCGGGGCTCGAACCCATGAACCGCAAGATCATGACCTGAACCCAAATCAAGAGTCAGATGCTTAGCCAACGGAGCCACTCAAGTGCCCCTCCCTTTCTCATTTTTATACAAGTTTTCTTTTTTATCAGTTTGATGTTGCTCTTTGTACATTTTGCTTATTAATGCTTTATCTGAAATGTTTTCAAATTTTATTTAAAAAAATTTTTTTTTTCAACGTTTATTTATTTTTGGGACAGAGAGAGACAGAGCATGAACGGGCGAGGGGCAGAGAGAGAGGGAGACACAGAATCGGAAGCAGGCTCCAGGCTCTGAGCCATCAGCCCAGAGCCCGACGCGGGGCTCAAACTCCCGGACCGCGAGATCGTGACCTGGCTGAAGTCGGACGCTTAACCGACTGCGCCACCCAGGCGCCCCTAAAATTTTATTTTAAAGAGAGAGCATGAGCAGGAGAGGGGGCCAGAGGCAGAGAGGGAGAATCTTGAGCAGGCTCCATGCTCCACGTGGATGCGGTCCCATGACCCTGGGATCATGACCTGAGCTGAAATCAAGAGTCAGACACTTCACTGACTGAGCCACCCAGGTGCCCCTAGATATTCTAGAATTGATATTCTAGATATTCTAGATATCTATTGATATTCTAGATATTCTAGAATTCTATTCTAGAATTGAAAAGAAAAATAATGGGAACAAAAAATGTAGTGGAAAGGCTTAGCAGCAGATTAGAGATGATAAAAGAGCCAATAAACTTAAAGACAGATCAGTTTGAGAAACCACAGAAAAGGGATTAAAGAAAATTGAGCAGAGCCTCAGCGACATGGGGGACAATGTCAAACAATCTAATATGCATGTACTTCAAGGCCCAGGAGGAGGGAGAAGTGAGTGAAATGTGGGCAGAAAAAAAGCATTTGAAGAAACAGTGACTGAAAACTCCCCAAATTTGCTGAAAAACACCAACTTATGGACCTAAGAAGCTCAGTAAAGCCAGTAAGACAGATCTCTGTCTCCCTCCCTCCCTGTCGATCTAACTTCAGCACATCATAAACCTCTGAAAACTGAAGATAAAAAGACCTTTGTAGTAGCCAGAGGAAAATACATATTCAGGGACTAGGAAAAGAAGGACCCATTCCCTTCTCATCAGAGTTTATGGAGGCCAGAGGAAAACAGCAAAATATTTTTAAAGTTCGGAAAAGCAATGGCCACCCTCGAATTCTGTATCTATCAAAAAATATTCTTTGAGGGGTGCTTGGCTGGTTCGGTCGATGGAGCGCGTGATTCTTGATCTCAGGGTCGTGAGTTTGGGCCCCGTGCTTGGTATAGAACCTACTTAAAAAACAAAATGTTTGTGGAAGTGAGGAAAAAATAAAGGCATTTTCAGATAAAAGCTGAGAGAATTTGTTGCTAAACGAACTGCACAATGAAAAATAATAAATGTCCTTCAGGTTTGAGAGATATGATAATGAGGTAGAAACTCAGAACGGCAGGAAAAAATGAAGAGCGCCAGAAACGATAAAAAAAGTAGGTAAATACAAAAGGCTATGTTTTCTCTCTTTAAAATATTTTCTTTTTTTTTTTTCCTTTTTATTTATTTATTTATTTATTTATTTATTTAAAAAAAATTTTTTTTTCAACGTTTATTCATTTTTGGGACAGAGAGAGACAGGGCATGAACGGGGGAGGGGCAGAGAGAGAGGGAGACACAGAATCGGAAGCAGGCTCCAGGCTCTGAGCCATCAGCCCAGAGCCTGACGCGGGGCTCGAACTCCCGGACCGCGAGATCGTGACCTGGCTGAAGTCGGACGCTTAACCGACTGCGCCACCCAGGCGCCCCTAAAATATTTTCTTAATGTTTATTTATTTTTGAAAGAGTGTGCATGTGCGTGTGTGCGAGCGTGGGAGGGGCACAGAGAGAGAGACACAGAATCCGAAGCAGGCTCCAGGCTCGGAGCTGTCAGCACAGAGCCTGACGTGGGGCTCAAACTCGCGAAACGTGAGATCATGACCTGAGCTGAGGTCGGACGCTCAACTGACTGAGCCACCCAGACACCCAAACCTGACCTATTAATAATTTTTTTTTAACGTTTATTTATTTTTGAGACAGAGAGAGACAGAGCATGAACGGGGGAGGGGCAGAGAGAGAGGGAGACACAGAATCGGAAGCAGGCTCCAGGCTCTGAGCCATCAGCCCAGAGCCCGACGCGGGGCTCGAACTCACGGACCGTGAGATCATGACCTGAGCTGAAGTCGGATGCTTAACCGACTGAGCCACCCAGGCGCCCCCTGATCTATTAATAAGGACACATATTGTTAGTGTTAGAAAAATCACTCAAAATATAATAACAAGAATTGCGACTAAGATGCCAATAGAGGAAATAAGATTGAGCACTGAAAATATTGAGATAACTCAAAGAAAGGCAGAAAAGTAGAAACAAAGGAAGAAAAAGTAGAAGGGAAGAGGGAAAACAAATACCAAGAAGATAGAGTTAGACAACCATATCAATAATCACAATAAGTGTAAACGGACTAAACATTTCAGTTAAAAAGGAGACCGTTCAATAAATGGTGTTGTGGTGAAAACTGACAAACAGCATCCCAGCCAGGTAGTCAAGAGTGACATCAACAGTGATGCGTCCTGTTGATTGTTCATGCTCTTGAGAGGATGCAGTGAGAATGGCACTTTACCTCTAAAGTCTTCCTCCAAAACCTCCCCATAACCCCAGTGTAATCAGGAGAAGAGCATGAGACAAATCTCAATTAAGAGGTACTATACAAAGTACACCTGGGTGACTCAGTCGGTTAAGCATCCGACTCTTTTTTTTTTTTTTTTTTTTTTTTCAACGTTTATTTATTTTCAGGACAGAGAGAGACAGAGCATGAACAGGGGAGGGGCAGAGAGAGAGGGAGACACAGAATCGGAAACAGGCTCCAGGCTCTGAGCCATCAGCCCAGAGCCCGACGCGGGGCTCGAACTCACGGACCGCGAGATCGTGACCTGGCTGAAGTCGGACGCTTAACCGACTGCGCCACCCAGGCGCCCCAAGCATCCGACTCTTGATCTCCATCCACTCAGGTCATGATCTCACAGTTCGTGGGATCAAGCCCCAAGTCAGGCTCTGCACTGACAGCATGGAAGCCTGCTTGGGATTCTCTCTCTCTCTCTCTCTCTCTCTCTCTCTCTCTCTCTGCCCTCCCCTGTTCTCTCTCTCTCTCTCTCTCAAAATAAATAAATAAACTTAAAACAGTTTTTAATTTTTTTTTAACGTTTATTTATTTTTGAGACAGAGAGAGACAGAGCATGAACAGGGGAGGAGCAGAGAGAGAGGGAGACACAGAATCTGAAACAGGCTCCAGGCTCTGAGCTGTCAGCACAGAGCCCGACGCGGGGCTTGAACTCACGGACCGTGAGATCATGACCTGAGCCGAAGTCGGACGCTTAACCGACCAAGCCACCCAGGCGCCCCTTAAAACAGTTTTTAATGTTTACTCATATTAGAGAGAGAGAGAAAGAGAGAGACAGAGTGTGAGTGGGGGAGGGGCAGAGAGAGAGAGGGAGACACAGAATTAGAAGCAGTTTCCCGGCTCTGAGCTGGTATCACAGAGCCCGATGTGGGGCTCAAACTCACGAACCATGAGATCATGACGTGAGCCCAAGTTGGGTGCTTAACCGACTGAGCCACCCAGGCGCCCCTATTTATTTATTTTTAGATCTCTTTGTGCGTGAGAGCCCTGTGACTGCTAGTGCAACTCGGTAATATTGCCTTTATTTATGCTAAGCCCCCCGTAGTTTCACCCACTATTGCTTCTGCATCACCAGGGCCAATGTCAACACAGTGGAAAATGTGAATAATATCCTAGTAATAACATGAAAATAATTTTGACCTCACACACTCCCTGAAAGGGTCTCCCTGGGCCCCAGGAGTGCAGACCACACGTTTGGAACCACTGGGTTCCTGGCAGGCATCCAGAGTTTCTGGAAGATGAAGGCAAGTCCTTACACATATTTTATGCTTATTATACTTATCCCATTAATGAAATCCACTAGCTTTCTTCCTCCCCCCCCATTCGCACTCCACTCCTTCTCACGCATTGCCAAAGGCAGAGGTCATTAAACTGGATTAAAAAATAATACTTATATGATGCCTACAAGAGGCTCATTTTATCTTATTTTAAAGATTTTATTTATTTTTAAAATTTATGTCATTTTATTTTAGAGAGAGAGAGTGTGTATGAGCCGGGGAGAGGAGCAGAGGGAGAAAGAAAGAGAATTTTCGGCAGGCTCCATGCTCAACACGGAGGCTGATGTGGGCCTTGATCCCATGACACTGAGACCACGACCCCAGCTGAAATCAAGAGAGGGACGCTCAACCAACTGAGCCACCCAGGCACCCCATCAGTGACGGTGATTTTTAAGAAAGCTTTCCCTGGATGCAATATGGAGAGTGGACTGGAGGGAAGAACTAACAGATGTAGGAATCCTAGTTTGGAGCTGTGGCCATAATGCAGGTAAGATACAGTCATGGCAGGGAAAACATGAAGGGTAAAGGTTCTGGAGATATCTGGGATGTAAAATGGTAATGGAATGGGTATGGGGGATGAGGGAAAGGGAAGAGTTAGGGATTCCCCCCCCACCCCACGTTTCTGTTTGCACATCTGGCCGGGAGCTGGTGGCCATCTCACAGAAAAGAACCGTGAAGAGGGCCAGCTTTGTTGTGGTGGGATCCGGAAAGTTTAATTTTGGATGCATTAGGTTCGAGGCGCCCGTGAGAAAGCCAGGTTCTCCTATGTCATATGGAATCTCACATTTCAGGTCTGGGCTGGAGACATCAACCTGTGAGTCATTTGCACCAGCGGAAACTGAAGTCTTAGGAATGAGTGAATCACGTAGGGAGAAAGAGAGAGAGAGGTGGGGAAGAGGAGGAGGTCTCGGGTTAAGGCCTCAGAGAACCTCTCAGTTTAACAGCCAGGTTACCAGAGGAGCAGGGAAGGCAGGCTGAAAAGTAACATCCGCGGGGGCCACCCGGAGAACGTGGCGTCTGTCACCTGCATGTTGCCCATTCGTTTATCTAGGTTTCTGATACTTTACCTTGTTCTAAAATCTGGAAGCTTACACTCACCCCGTGAGTTATACAAAGCCAACTACTCCTAGTTTTATAAGTGGAAAAACCCTGGGGCCGATAAAGCAAATGGTATCTGTAAGTGGCTAATAAACGGGGCTGAGCTGGCATAAAAACCCAAGTCTTCTGACGTCGGAACCCCGGGCGGCACCACTCGTGAACACACCGTCACTGAACTGCCGGAGGGGGCGTGTCAACACACGGATTTGTTTTTGACAGGTGCCGTCCTCCGCTCATGTAAATGATCGGTTGATATTTTGAACGTTGGGAGATACGAGAAGGCGTGAAAAGGTAACCACTTGCAATAATTTCCACGTGCAGCCCTCTTCCACCTGTGTCCGTGCTCATGCCCTTGAAGCTCTTCTTTTTGATATAATTAGGCTCCTGGCGTACCGTCCCTCTTATAATCTTCCTTTAGAAACATAATGCACCGCGACCCTTTCCTCATGCCATTACGCAATGAGAAACTGGTTTCGAAGGAATTGCTCGGCAGAATCTTAGGAAAGCAAACAGAACGATTTGCCAGAAGCAAACACGTCATGGTGGGTAGATGACTTAAAATACTACTGTCCTGCCTGCCTATCCCTCTTCATATGCTGGTTTCTGAAGCCAAAACACACGTTCCCTTTCGCAGAGTGAATAGTGGTACAGAACCTAAAGTCCCCATGACTCAGGTTTATAATTGTCATTGCTCTCCTGTAACCCTAGAGGGCATGCTCTGTATGCCTCAACCCCACGTGACCTTACCCAGGTCCGTGGTTCTACCCCACAGGTATGTTTCTAGCCTATGGGGACAGAATGAACACACTTTCCCCAGATCGCTAAGACGGACGCACACCATATTTCCGAGATGAAGCTTACAGATGCCCCTGTTCTCAAGCGAGGGTAACAAAGCCAACAGGTCAGTGTGAATGTCAGGTTGGGAACCAGGCAGCGTAGGGTTTTAAACCTGATAGAGATCTAGAAGCCACATACACGAGTCCAGAGCGGTAGGGGAAATGCATTCTTGAGAGGTTGGTGGAAGTGATGTTCGTTCATCTCTCTCTCTCTTTTTTTTAAATGTTTATTTATTATTGAGAGACAGAGACAGAGCATGAGCAGGGGAGGGGCAGAGAGAGAGGGAGACACAGCATCGGAAGCAGGCTCCAGGCTCTGAGTGGTCAGCACAGAGCCCGACACGGGGCTCGAACTCACAGACCACGAGATCAGGACCTGAGCCGAAGTTGGACGCTTGACTGAGCCCCCCAGGCGCCCCTTTCGTTCGTCTCTTATGTTAAGAAGGCTATGTCTCGTCTTCCTTTTTCCAACGACCCCCTAACCCTATCTGCCTACAAAGTGCCCCCTTGAGATATTCTCCTCTTCATTCTTAAAAGGTGGAGGTCAGTCTTCTGTAGCTACTTCCTGCTGTCAGGGGTTAGAGCAGTGAAGATCCCTTGCTCCCACAAGTGTAAATTTTGGGGTTAGACGGTTTGGGCTGCAGTTTTTCATATCCCTGCTGGATCGTGTGATTTATATGGGACTGTTGCATCCCAGAAGAGGCAAATTTTACTAGCAGGTTAACGTATCGACTGAATACATTGGTCCCCGAGCGACAGAAGAAGGTTAGGATTACAGCTGTTACTGTTGGCCACAAAAAGATTATCCTCGATACTTAACGCAGTTTCGCAGTGCACAACCGAGCATCTGAGCAAAGATGTGTTTGTCTGACAATTACTGCCTCTTGAACAGGAACTTCAGGTCCGTCAGCAGCTCACACGGATAAGCTTCAGGAACATCTTGACTTGGCTCTGCGGGCTTCCTGAGACTGTTGAATCCAGGGAGCCACATCTTGTAGCTCAAGAGAAGAGTAGGTGGTTAACAGCACCAAGTGGGGTCCTGTCCAGACAGGGCTGAGCTGATCCCGAGCTGACCCTCATTGCCAGGTGTTCAAGTACACCCAGTCGCTTGCCTCATTAAGGATGGAGTTTAATTTCCTTTGATAAAGGGAGGCTCCTATTTGCATAATTGTTGAGGGCCGCCACAGCAGTCCCTGGTTGAATTATGTGGTTTATTGCTTGTTTAGTCTCAGTATTTGGGCAAATGAAGGTTCCCTCAGCTGCTTGGAAAAGGCCATCCGCATCTCCAGATGTGCGTGGTGCAGGCCTTCCCTTTGAGGCTGCCCTAACTCCAGTTAAAGCTTTGGGGAGCAGCCTTGACCAGTTCTCCTGAGTTCTTTGAAAGCTTTAGCTAAACTTTTCTTTAAAGTTCTGTTACATCTTCCAACCTTTCCAGGATGATCGTGGCCTCCGGGCAGCATGTAGCTTCCATTGTATCCCTAGAGCCTGGGCCTGTTACCCAGCGGTTATTTTATTTTATTTTATTTTATTTTATTTTATTTTATTTTATTTTATTTTATTTTATTTTATTTTATTATTTTTATAAATTTTTTTTAACATTTATTTATTTTTGAGACAGAGAGAGACAGAGCATGAACAGGGGAGGGGCAGAGAGAGAGGGAGACACAGAATCGGAAGCAGGCTCCAGGCTCTGAGTCATCAGCCCAGAGCCGGACGCGGGGCTCGAACTCACGGACCGCGAGATCGTGACCTGAGCTGAAGTCGGACGCTCAACCGACTGAGCCACCCAGGCGCCCCTCCCAGCGGTTATTTTAAAAACAAATGCTGGTCCATTATCACTTTGCATTGTTCAGGGAAGACCAAACCTAGGAATCACCTGCTCAAGTGACCCCTTGACTCCCTCCTTTGCTTTTTTCAGTTCTGCGAGGAAAAGCTTCCATCCGCCCGGTAAAAGGATCTGTGAAGCCAGGAGTTATTCATATCCTCCGCCAGGATGGGCGTCATTGTAAAATCTACCTGCCAGTCTTTCCCAGGTAAAGTTCCCCTTTGTGTAGCTTTGGCTAGAGGTGGGACAGGGGGAGTTCGTTTGCACATCTTTTTTTTTTTTTTTAAGTTTATTTGTTTTTGACAGAGAGAGAGCAAGAGAGTGAGAGTGAGAGAGAGAGAGAGCGTGAGCTAGGGAGGGGCAGAGAGAGAGGGAGACACAGAATCTGAAGCAAGCTCCAGGCTCTGAGCCGTCAGCACAGAGCCCGAGGCAGGGCTCGAACTCATGAACCCTCAGATCGTGACCTGAGCCAAAGTCGGACGCTTAACCGACTGAGCCACCCCAGTTTGCACATCATTTTAAACAGTACATACATTTTTGTGCAGCTTCCATTATGAGGTCTCAGACTAGTGATCTTTCTGTGTGGCCTACAGAGCGAGAAGCATGAGGATTCTCCAGAAGGTTATGTTAGCAAAAACTCAGCTCTTTTAATATTGAGAAGATTTGGTTTTCTTAAATAATCAAAGACCTGATAAAGACAAAACATAGAAACTTTGTTTATCCTGGGCAGATAAAGAAAAAAAAGTCTTTGTTTATAATTAAAAAAAAATTTTTTTTTGAGGGGCGCCTGGGTGGCTCATTCGGTTGAGTGTCTGACTTCTGCTCAGGTCATGATCTCATAGCTTGTGAGTTCAAGCCCAGCATTGGGCTCTGCGCTGACAGGTTGGAGCCTGGAGCCTGCTTCGGATTCTGTGTCTCCCTCTCTCCCTCTGCCCCTCCCCCACTCACGCTCTGTCTGTCTCTCTCTCTCAAAAAAAAAAAAAAAATTAAAAAAAATTTTGTTTTAAATTTAAAAAAATTTTTTGAGAGAGAAAGAGAGGGAGAATGTGAGTGGGGAAGAGGGGGAGAGGGAGAGAGAGAGAGAGAGGGAGGGAGGGAGAGAGAGAGAATCTTAAGCAGGCTCCACACTCAGTGAGGAGCCCAACGTGGGGCTTGATCCCACAACCCTGGGATCATGACCTGAGCCAAAATCAGGAGTCAGACACCCAACCGACTGAGCCGCCCAGGCATCCTACAATTTTTTAATCAAGAATAGACAAATATGAGCACTGGGTGTTGTATGGAAACCAATTTGTCAATAAATTTCATATATATAAAAAAAAATAATAAAAAATAAAAGTTAAGAGAGTAAAAAAAAAAAA
The DNA here is from genome assembly GCF_022079265.1 of Lynx rufus. Classification (NCBI taxonomy): domain Eukaryota; kingdom Metazoa; phylum Chordata; class Mammalia; order Carnivora; family Felidae; genus Lynx; species Lynx rufus. The sequence continues at coordinate 3,818,019 of NW_025814843.1, forward strand.
AAGAATAGACCAATAATCTAAGAAAACTTTGTCATTTTAACAGAAGGAAAAACCAAATTCTAATCTTATAGTGTTGTACTTTTGAAATTAAAACTCATTTATTTATTCCCATCTTAGTTCTGACCATTTACAAAATTCCTTTCCAAACATTCCTTTTGCACACACTTTCTACAGCGTTCTTTGCCATTCAGATTTTGTCCTAAATTTTCACTCGTTAAACAACCAGTCTCAAAACAACAACCAAAAAAAAAAAAAAAAAACCAACCAAAAAAAAAAAAAAAAAAAGGCAACCAGTCTCATTTTAGGACAAAATTATTTTCTTTTCCCTCCACAAAAATGTATTCCTATTTCTCATATCTTTCTTACCAAAAACATAGATCTAACTTTCCTTGCATACCGAGCTGTTTTCCTTATTATTATTTTCGGTAGTCTTGATTACATTTATTAGCATTCTTAATGCCTAGAAACCTTAATTTCTGGTAAAAACTAAGTAGTAAGCAATTGTGAGCTGTTACACCAGAATTCTTAGGATCAGCAAATTTATAAACACCTTTAATAATTTTTAGAAACATGCCTTTTTAAAGTAAATTCCTTGGCATGGCACAAACCATGTTTACTGATAGGTATCTTTAGTTTCTCTGCAATAGGAAGACAAAAGGAGATGAATCTATGTTTATTTATTTATATTTTTGAGAGAGAGAGAACATGTGCTCCAGCAGGAGAGGGGCAGAGAGGTGGGGGGGGGGGCGCAGAATCTTGGGCTCTACATCCACTGGGGAGCCAGACTCGGGACTCGATCCCCCGACCACGAGATCACGACCTGAGCAGAAATCAAGAGTCTGAAGCTTAACCAACTGAGCCACCCAGGCATCCTGATAAATCTAATTTAGTAATTAATGTTACAGTATTTGGAAAGGATCTAGATCTGCAATGAATTTAGCTTAACTCATTATTTACTTAAGCCCTTTAAGGTAAGTTACTAAGAAGATTTGGGAAGTTAAAAAATTTACCTAAACTTTTCATTTATTTAACCTGTTTTTAACAATTACCCATGAAAACTTCATGAAACAGACAAAATCTACCATCAGTTTAAGTCATTTTTGGTGACAAATTGCAACAGATACAACATGAATTTAACTAATAAATTTGGGTGGAATGATTATGTTCGATGTTGGGAACTCCAAAAGACATACCTATTTGAATTAAGCCAACAAACGTAAACTTTAATTTACCAGAGATTATCCCAGATCGTGTGAGCCTGAAAAACATTTGGATTAGTTTCCATCTCTCTGAGTTTTAGAATACTCAATTCTCGTAAGCAGTTGTCTTCAAACCAACTAATTACAGAACTGTTTGACAATTTTTAGCCATACCATCTGGAGGGAGAAAAATACCACATTTACACAGACAGAAACAAAAACCTTATAGTAACCTTGACAAGTAACTTATGGAAACTGTGGGCTAGGTTTTGAACAAGCGTGCTTTTCTAGCCATTTATAGGGCTTTTATATGGCCATTTATAAAGCTTTTTTTTTTTTAAAGTAATCTCTACACCAACATGGGACTTGATCTCACAACCCCAAGATCAAGAGTTGCAGGTTTTTCTGACTGAGCCAGCCAGGCACCCCTCTAGCCATTTATATTATATTATATTATATTATATTATATTATATTATATTATATTATATTATATTATATTATATTTTAAGGTTTATTTATTTCTGTATTTATTTATTATGTATTTATTTAAAATTGTTTAAAACATTTATTTATTATATTATTGAGATAGAGAGAGACAGAGCATGAGTGGGGGAGGGGCAGAGAGAGAGGGAGACACAGAATCCGAAGCAGGCTCCAGGCTCCGAGCTGTCAGCACAGAGCCCGATGCAGGGCTCGAACTCACAAACCGGGAGATAATGACCTGAGCCAAAGTCAGACGCTCAACCGACTGAGCCACCCAGGCGCCCCAATTTTTAAATTTATTTTGAGATAGAGAGAGAGAGAGAGAGAGAGAGAGAGAGCGAGCGAGCAGGAGAGTGTAGAGAGAGAGAGGGAGAGAGAGAATTCCAAGGGCTCCAATTCAGTGTGGAGCCCCAGGCGGGGCTTGAACTCATGAACTGCGAGGTTGTGACCTGAGCCGAAATCAAGAGTCAAGCACTTAACCACCTGAGCCACCCAGGTGCCCCTAGCTATTTATATTTTCAAAAAGCCTCTCCCCTTACCCCCCACCTCCACCTTTTTTCCTTCAGTTTTGGGAACGGGGAATGATCTGGGTAAAAGTTCCCAGAGAGGTTGAAGGACTTTGAATTATTAATGGGGCCATATTTCTAGTTTTTGCAAAGATGTACGATATAAGGACAGAGGCTTTTCACTCCTTCGAGGAGCTGGGTTGCAGTTTCAGTGACATTGAAATTGACCTACCCATCTCATTGCATTTTCTTTAATTCACTTCTTGCCCTCTGAGTGCATAGTTCTGATTTGGACTTAGGGAATAAGGTCTTAAGAAAAATTCCTATCGGTCTCTGAATATCACCTTCAAATCTGGCGAATTTCTGGCCACAGATAATCATTGCCTTATCATGTTGAGGGAGAAGGATTTTGATTTTAATGCCCCATTCCCTGGTGTCTCACTTAAAGGGCAAGATAAAGGCAGAGCAGTAAGAAGTGTTTGTTTCTTCAGGAGTTGATATTTTGGAGGCTCAATGTTGTCACTATTTCAGAAAGTTTCTTATTAGTTTCTTACACGGATGGTACCCTGTCAGTGTTTTTTTAGAAGCTTCTAAACGCCGAGCAGAATACGCATTCCACCCGGATTGTTTAGTTAACAGCCATTTTCCGGAGTTGGGTGTCCAAATAGGCTTAGTAGGTGTTCCAAAGGATCCTCACTTAGGCCATTTGAGCATTAAAATCGTAGTTAATAGAATCCTAAAAATTTTCTTATCCCAGTAACCTGAATGGGCTGCAAGCTTCCAGTGACGTAATGTCATCCGCCTTCTACCAGGTTTTCTAGGCTCAACCCTACAGAGCACTCGGTCCCCCAGAGCATTTACCAAGGGGACCTTTCTTCTTTTTTTGTTTTTTATTAAAAAAAAAAAAAATTTTTTTTAACATTTATTCATTTTTGAGACAGAGAGAGACAGAGCATGAATGGGGGAAGGTCAGAGAGAGAGAGAGGGAGACACAGAATGTGAAACAGGCTCCAGGCTCTGAGCTGTCAGCACAGAGCCCGACGCGGGGCTCGAACTCACAGACCGCGAGATCATGACCTGAGCCGAAGTCGGACGCCCAACCGACTGAGCCACCCAGGCGCCCCCTTTCTTTCTTTTTTTTTTTTTTTTTTTAAATCTTTCCCCTGAACTTGGATCTCTGTTAAGGGCTTGTCTCCACCTGCCAAGGGGTCTCTCATAAAGGTTGGTGGAGCCACAGATTCGACTGTTCTTAGCCCACTGAAAATTTCCTTCTCTAGAGAGTTGGTAAGTAAATCTCTTACAACTGAGAATTTAAAAGTGCACACTCCGTTGTTCGGGTCTACCAGACGGGGGCCTCTCCATCTCCAGAATCTGAGATTTATCTCACTGAGGCCTTCAGGATCAGGTATCCCCCAATCAGCGTCCAGGACTCGAGGGTACAAAGGAGTGTTGGGATCTCTCAGACTCCCCCTCCAGAACAGACCAGATCTCTGCCCAGACCTCAAGCCCTTCCTTTTCTCCCCGCTGGAGATAGGGGCGGAGCCAGAGAGCCGATTTGTGGGATTTGTGGGGTCCCTGTCACCGCTCTGAAGGGACTCTGATCACAGTGTCCAGAGTGGCCGCTGAACCCATTGCACGGACTGGTACATCGAGTGCCAATCGGGACGGATTCTCTTAGTGCCCTTCCTCCGGGACCCCCAGCGACATAGACCAGGTGGCCGGGTGACCGGCTCTCGTTGCCCACCGCGTCACCTGTTTGGAGCCAGCACAGCTCAAGGGGATTAGGTGAGAGGTCCCACCTAGGTTGCCAGATTTTGTCACCCGAAACAGGGTTCGCCTCTTGGTGGGAGTGGAGCCAAAAGACACAATCAAGCCAAAGAGAAGGAGAAGGAAGGGTTTTACTTGCACCAAGTAAGGAGAGCGCTGGAGCGATTTCCCAAAGCAGCGTCTCCTGGAACAACAAAATCGGGGAGTCTTAAGCTAAGGGTGTGTGGATATTCATGGCGAGGCATGAATAGATGGTGGCAATCTAGAACTGGGGCAAAAATCGCCCTGAGTTGACAGAGTCCAGGTCCTGGTAGACTGAAGTCGTGGGGCCAGCAAGGGCCGGGGACATCAGTTCTCTGGCTCCAGTCAGTCTGGTGGTTGAGTGCTCAGGGGGCATTTAAATCCTGCAAAAATGACTCAAGAATGTGCTTCAGGGCAGTCTTTTGAAACAGCACTGGGGGCCGGTCTTACCACCGACTTACTGTCTCTGATACTAGTTAGGTATGTCCTGACCTGGTAGTTGATGAGGGAGCAAAAAGCCAGCTGAGGGCAAAGCGCAAACTAACACCCAGCAACCCAGCAATCCCCCTGCCCCCTCCCCAACTGAGGGGGATATGTGTGACATTCCTCAGGCACTCCCGGATGCCCCAAAACAAAGGCAGGGGACAAACAAATGGTCAGCTGATAGAGATCACAGTCACCCAGGACATGAATCTCCATCAGTTTGCAACTGTCTTTTTATTTTTATTTATTTTTGAGAGAGAGAGAGAGAGAGACAGTGTGTGAATGGGGGGGGGGCGGGGGAAGGGCTGGGGAGGGAGACACAGAATCCGAAGCAGGCTCCAGGCTCTGAGCTGTCAGCACAGAGCCCGATGTGGGGCTCGAACCCACAAACTGGGAGATCATGACCTGACCTGAGCCGAAGTCAGACACTTAAGCGACTGAGCCACCCAGGCGCCCCCAGTTTGCCACTGTTTTAATGATTTACAAGAAAAAAAGCCATCTTAGCAATAACCAGACCTTCAGAAACCTACAGACTCAATTTCCTGGAGCCCTAACATCACCCTCCCCTCCACAGTATAGAAAATTTTACATAATCAGCCAGTCCTCTCACTTAACAATGCAGCCCTTTCTGCTCATATAGGTCCTGTCCCTGTGCTATAATAAAAACGCCTTTTTGCACCAAAAAACGGCTCAAGAATTCATTCTTGGCCATTGGCTCCCGCACCCAGCTTCAAACTGCATCGGCAGTGGCTGTTTGTTTTTACATTTCTCTATTCCCTTAAAATCATTAATTACTGAGGTCTGTTTTTCTGAAATTTTAACATATCCCAGGAAGGTCTGGAGGAAAGGTGTTCCAGCAAGTAGTCAAGCATGGATCACAAAATGCCTGGGGGCCTAAAATGTTAAGAAAGCTATGTCTTGTCTTTTTCCGGGGACCCCTAACCCTCTCTGCCTACAGAACGTCATCCTTGGCCTGTTTCTTGTGTCACAGCTTAACAAAACTCCTTTGAGGGAGCCTTAGCTCATCAAATGCCTGGTGTGTATAAATCTACTTGCATTTATAGGATGTCTTTTTCAATTTTTTCACAAAATTGGGGTGCCTGGGCAGCTCAATCGGTTAAGCGTCCGCCTTCGGCTCAGGTCAGGGGCTCATGGTTTGTGGTTCAAGCCCCACATCAGGCTCTGTGCTGACAGCTCAGGCTTCTGTGTCTCCCTCTCCCTCTGCCGCCCCTCCCCCCGCTCTCTCTCTCTCAAAAATAAACATTAAAAATGTTTTCAAAAATGTAAATGAGTAGGAGCAGATACTGCATCCCCATTTGACAGATGAGAACACTAAGGCTCAGAGAGGTCAAAATACTTACCAGGGTCACACAGCTGGTAGGTGCTAGGCCAGAGGGATAGACAGTTAACCACCTGACACTTCTGACTCTATCTGGATTCCTCCCATAACAAAAACACTCAAGTCCCCTGTTTAATAAGCTTGTTTCCTTCCTACTAAAACACAAGACAGTCTTTATTTTACTCTCACAGAGGTAATAGATCCGATGTCTTCTTTTGAGCACTCTTGTTTTATTTAGTCGCTGAGTCTGCATCCTGCTTTGGAGGAAGGCTGCCCCCTCAATTCCAGGAAAGCCAAATGCACAGATGTTAGGCTCCCTCTGCCCAGTCAGCTTACAGAAATACAGAGCATTCTGCAACCATCTGGTTTGCAACAATGAGGTGGAAATTGAAACCGTTTGAGCAAAGGAGGGTCCCCAGGGGGAGTGGAATTAAGACGAAAGCTTCAGTGGCTCCTGAAACCTAGCATCTTCCCCCAGGGAGAGGACTTCCCCAGGCAGTGAGTTTATTATTTATAGAGAAACCAAATCATTGTCCTCGGATGGCCACAAAGAATCCTTGGAGGAAGGGGCAAGTTTTGGCTTTGGAAAGAAAAAAAAAATTTTTTTTTCCTTCCTTTGTTCAGGGAACGTAGGTCAATAGTCTTTACTTCTTATTAAAAAAAAAAAATAGGGGTGCTTGGGTGGCTGATTTTGGCTCAGGTCATGATCTCACAGTTCGTGGGTTTGCCCTGCACCGGGCTCTATGCTGAGAGTGCAGAACCTGCTTGGCATTCTCTCTCTCCCTCTCTGCCCCTACCTCGCTCATGCTCTCTTTCTCATAAATGAATGAATGAATGAATGGAACTGATTGTAAGATTGCTGGGGGAGAGCTAACAAAAGGCACATTCTCAAAGAGATTGTAGACGTGTTCAGTTAGCATCACAGGCTCCGGAGTCAGCCTGGTAGGTTCAAATCCCGGCTCGTTCAGAAGCCAGCGTAGCGGCTGGAGGCAGGTGATTCAAGCCCAATTGGCTTAAATTTATTAGTTTAATTTCCTCATCTACGAAATAGGAATAGGAATAGCACCTCTCCCTGGAGGTGGCTGTGAAGATTAGCTCGCATAAGATACGTAAAGCCCTTAGCACTGATATTGATAGGAGTATTAACAATAGTGTACAGACTTTGAGCCTCATCCAAGCCCACATGCAGAGATGCATCAGCCAGCTTAGGGCCGTACATTTTCTGGATTGCTTTGAATGTCCTATTTGTGCTGCCCAGGCCCCCTCGTGGTCCTCTTTACCACTCTCTGCTTGAGCTGATGAAGGAAGGTTCTGGAACTTCTGGCAGCTCTGGCTTCTTGCAGGAACCCCATTTCTCCCATGCTTCCTCTCTCCTTGGGAAACCCCTTCTTCCCTGTCTGTGTGGTGCCTGGCAGTGCTTGCCCATGGGACCAGGCCTGGTTCTCTTTGTAGACAACTATAGGGACCAAGGGCCAGCTGCCCCCAGAAGTGCCACTTTGATATATTGGTTATTTTAAGTAAAAGTTACTTAAGAGACAGCCTATTCAAGAAGGACCCTCCCCCTGAAAGCAGAATAAATCTCCTGTGTGAAAGGCACCCTCCCTGTATCAGGAAGTCAGAGATACCCTTATCACCAGAGGTGAGAACTTTAGAGCGAGAAACTCTGTATAAACAACCCTTGTTATTTTTTACTCATTTCCTCCCCCAGCCCAAATTCTGCTTAGAATTTCTCACTAATCGAGGCTCCCAAATTAAGTTTTCTTTGTCCTGTCAATTCCTCACAGATTTACTGTCTCTGTCTAAAAAAAAAAAAAAAAAAAAAAAAGTATAAAAACTTCCTGCCTTGGTCATTTCTTTAGATCTCAGTTTCACTAGACCCAGACTGTGCACTGGGTCTCCCTGTGCACATGATAAAACCTTGATTCCCCTGCCCCCCCTCCCCCCCCCATTAATCTGTCTCATGCAAATTTAATTCTTGGTCCAGCCAGGAGACCTTGAGGGTAGTGGGAGAATGTTTCCTTCCCTTCATGACACATGGGCTCCCACTGCATCCCAGACTCACTCTCCACAGCCCAGATGCCCATTTTTGTTCTCCTTGTCCCTTGGCAAGTCTGTGTCCACCTCTGGGCTGACTGGCAGCTCCCTGGGAGTTGCTGGGTTTGGGTGATTTTTAAGCCCTGCTTTGATCAGAACCAGCGCTTCTAGTCCCATACATGCCCACAGGCACACAGACTGTGGTCAATGCTTTGACTCCTTTTCCTTTTTTTTTTTTAAATGTTTATTTAGTTTTGAGAGAGAGAGAGACAGAGCTCAAGCTGGGGAGGGTCAGAGAGAGAGAGGGAGACACAGAATCCGAAGCAGGCTCCAGGCTCTGAGCTGTCAGCACAGAGCCCGACACGGGGCTCGAACTCACGGACCGCGAGATCGTGACCTGAGCCGAAGTCGGACGCTCAACTGACTGAGCCACCCAGTGCCCCTATTTTCCACTCACTCGGCTCTCTGGGGGGTCAGGGTGCTGAGGCTCCCCCATGTTGCCATCCGTACATCTTTTTTATTTATCTGACATCAGACACTTGTGTTCTCTGGGTCTGAGTTTTCTTATTCATAAATGTTGGGAAGGAGGAGTGTGGAGAGGATGATTTTCTACGGTTCCTTCCATCTCTGAAGGTCTGCACCTCACTAGTAAATCAAAGAGGCCCCCCCACCCCCCATCCCAGCCCTGCACACTGCTTGGCTCCTCCCCGTCCAGAAGCCCGACTGCCCTGGCCATTAGCTTTACTGAGCTGCTGTTTCGGCTCCCATTTTGACTGGGCCTGGACGGGCTATCTAACTTCCAGAAAGCCAGCAGTCACCAAAACAACAGTCAGTCGGCTTAGGGTCTCTGGGGAAGCCAAACTGGGAACCCATCTTCCATCTCCAGGGCAAGGGAGAACATTCGTTACTTTAAAAGACTGATTTCAGGGGCGCCTGGGTGGCGCAGTCGGTTAAGCGTCCGACTTCGGCCAGGTCATGATCTCGCGGTCCGTGAGTTCGAGCCCCGCGTCGGGCTCTGGGCTGATGGCTCAGAGCCTGGAGCCTGTTTCCGATTCTGTGTCTCCCTCTCCCTCTGCCCCTCCCCTGTTCATGCTCTGTCTCTCTCTGTCCCAAAAATTAAAAAAAAAAAAAAAAAAAAAGACTGATTTCATGGGACACCTGGGTGGCTTAGTCGGTTGAGCATCCGGCTCTTGATTTCTGCCCCGGGCTGGGGTCTCACAGTTTGTGAGTTCAAGCCCCATGTCAGGCTCTGTGCCGACAGTGCAGAGCCTGCTTGGGAATCTCTCTCTCTCTTCCTCTCTCTCTGTGCCACCTCCCCACCCCCCCCATTCTCGCTCTGAAAATAAATAAATTAAAAAAAAAAAGATTTATTTCTCTTGTTACAGGCAGGTTATTTTGCCACTGTAGGCCTAACCCATAAAGATCATGAGAATTTAACTTGCGTGATTGCTTTGGGCTTTATTATACCGCGGTTCTTGGAGTTGTTACGGAGGTTGATACCGAGATTCAACAGAGCATAGTCAGATGAATGCGCTAACTGTATACCACAGAAGGGTCTGAAATCTATTAAGAACCGGGGAGTATGGTCAAATTCCTCAGCTCTCCATTTCCAGCCCACTGGAGACTCCTCATGATGAGGTCCAGCTGTGGCCCCTGGTGGCCCCAGGGTTTGAGAAGAGGTGGTCAAGGTGCACCCTGGCCACACCTCTTTGGCAAACAAGAAGGAGCCTGGGGACAACCCAGTACTAGCCCTTCTGTGGCTTAGGGAAGAAACAACCTTGATGTACTTGCTTTGCTGTATAGGGGCCGAGGGCAGGCCTCCCCAAGATGGGCCACTTTGGCACGGAGATTACCTTGAGTTAAAAAGCAGTTGGGGCTCCCGGGTGGCTCAGTTGGTTAAGTGTCCAACTTCGGCTCAGGTCATGATCTTGTTGCATCCACACGACTCCTGAAACAGAATGCTAGGGGCACCAGTGACAGTCACAACGAAGTTTATTGCAATGAGAGTCAAGGCCGACCGATCGGGACCAACACTTTTGATCAGAGTGCGGCCTCGAACAGCCGGGGTACAGAGTTTTTATAGCCGATCACATCGTTTTATCATCACCTGGGAACAGAACAAAGAAATAGTTCCCAGATGAGTTAGAAACAGTTCCCGGATGGGGTGATTATTTTAGACTTTCTGCCCTTAAGTTGCAACCAGTGGATCTCCTTGACCCTGCCTCTGATGCTTTGAACTTTTGTTTCCTTAGCTGGTGAAGCCTAATTTACAAGAGTATGAAGTGTAATTTACAAGAGTAAAGGAAGGCTGTTATCTCTTAACCTTCAGTGTCGAAACAAAGCTGTTATCTCTCAAGCTACAGGTTAGCCCTACACTACAGTTTAACCCTTACAATCTCGTGGTTTGTGAGTTTGAGCCCCGCCTTGGGCTCTGTGCTGACAGCTTGGAGCCTGGAGCCTGCTTCAGATTCTGTGTCTCCCTCTCTCTCTCTCTCTGCTCCCTCCCCCACTTGTGTTCTCTCTCTCTCTCTCTCTCTCTCTCTCTCAAAGGTAAATAAACATTTAAAAGAATGCAGTAAAAAACCCTAGCAGATTCAGGAGAAGCTTTTTACCTCCCCCACAACTGCCTAAGAGAATTCAGCCTAAAAGCTCCAGGAAAGCAGAGAGCTGCATAATGATATGAATGGGGAGGCATGGTGCACGGTGGACAAGAGGGACCTGGCAAGACCTGTTTGATCAAAGTCCTCTACGTGCCATCGTTTCTGAGTGGCCCAGCAAACACTTATTTACCAAACATTAACTAACTCTTTGGCATCTTCCTCTGAATTGCATTTTCTTTTCCCTTTAAGCCCCAGACTCCTCCCTACCCCGTTTTCCTTAGTTCAGAATGACATACACACCTCACTTTGCCTGACTGTCTTTGCAATTTCCAAGTCTGCCTGGATGCCCCGTGTGTACAAAAGCTAATTTGATCTCCTGTTTATCGGCCTCGTGTTACTTTGATTTTTAGTCTGGCTAGAGGGACTTGAAGGGCAGAGGAAATTCTGCGTTGCCGACAGTTGGAGGCTGTCTGTAGGTAAAGGGGAGTTGAAGCTGATTTGGGCTGTTTTTTTCCAGCCAAAGCAGGAGGACTTCAGGCATTCGCTGGGCGCTGGGCAAGACAGACCCTATCTGAGTGTGCAACCCTGTCTTCTGAACCAACATGGATGTCCCTGTGACTTAGAGAAGGCTTGTGCAACACCCTGGGGCAGCCCTTCCTTCCCGAGGGGACCACAAAGAGATAGAAGGCTAGGGGGTCGGGGTAAGGACTGCTTATAACCATCATGTGCCAAAACTAAGTGCCATGATCGTTCCGGTCCTTAAGCTCTGTTCTACCTTTCAGTTTGTTCTCTTGTTTTGCCAGCAAGAACCAACCACCAAACAAAATCCAAGAGGCCATCTTCTGATTTTAGGAGAAAAGGAGGGCTGGGGATCAGTTTGCTGATAACGATCCCAGGCCAGAAAGTCCATGGGACTCCCATCCCCAGGTGAACCAGGAACATTCTGAGCTGGTTTCTGGAAGAATGATCTATCCTCTGGTCCCGTGGTTCCCAGACATTGGGATCTTTGGCAGAAAAATGGCAGAGTGAATTTGGAGGGTTGTCTTAGACGTAACTCTTCCAGATACCTCCACCCATGCTGTTATCACCAGAGTTTCATAAAAGATGAGGGGTTTCGTTCCAGAAAAGGGCACAGGACACAAGCTCAATAAAGTGTAATCCCTTACAATCAATCACATTCAGATTTATGATGATTTCATTATATTATTTGTATTTTCTCAGTCTGATGGATTGATTTTTCTTAATTTGTACAGGCTCATGGACAGATATTATCTACATTTGTGAATCACAGCTCTGTGTGGCTCAGCAGAGACGCAAATGAAAAAAATCTGGTGAGATTTTTGTTTTTTCTTTTAAAAGTTTATTTATTTTGAGAGAGAGAAAGAGCAGGGGAGAGGCAGAGAGAGAGGGAGGGAGAGAGAATCCCAAGGAGGCTACGCACTGTCCGGGCAGAGCCTGACATGGGGCTCGAACTCGTGAGTCATGAGATCATGACCTGAGCTGAAATCAAGAGTCGGATGCTCAACTGACTGAGCCATCCAGGTGCCTCTGGTGAGATTTTTTTTGTTTTTTGTTTTTTAAATATTTTATTTATTTTTAAGACAGAGAGAGACAGAACATGAGTGGGGATGGGGCAGAGAGAGAGGGAGACACAGAACCCGAAGCAGGCTCCAGGCTCCAAGCTGTCAGCACAGAGCCCGATGCGGGGCTTGAACTCAGGAACTGTGAGATCATGACCTGAGCCGAAACTGGACACTCAACCGACTGAGCCACCCGGGCACCCCGAGATTTTTGAAGAGACAAATGGGAAGCTGTTTGCTTAGGAGAAAAGCTTGAGGAGTTTCTTTAGCCAGAAACTGCCATGTAGAGTCCTTGGGTTAAGAAAGCTCTTCTTGAACTGTTCCAGATTCCCCAAGGTGATGACCTTAAACTAGCAAAGTGGAGGGAATCAGTTGGCATTTATTGTTTACATACCTTTTAGAGAGTTTGCCAGTTTGTGGGATTATTTGTCACAAAGTCAACTGGAGAAGAAAGATTAATAATGACCTGCCTACCTACAAACTGGCTAGAAAATGGCTTGTTAGAATTCAAATCCTCAAAATTCTAGGTAGGGAAACCTCCCTTAATTCTGGAAAGGAATACCAAACCACCACTTGGCTCTCACATTCCTGGAGGCAGGTCTGACTCAGAAAAGGATACCTAGGCGACATCATGTTAGTTTTGTAAAGAAGAGAGAGACACTCTACTATATACAAGGGCAAAAGTTCGGGGTGGATGTGAGTGGTGTCCAGTTAACCCTGGACCGAGCCTCGCCGCCACAGGACCATCCCTCTGCCTGAATTGATCTCAGTGAATTGCGTAGAATCATCTGCTGGTGGAAACCAACCAGCAGCCGTCACAATGCCCCGCAGGACTTGGAGGTCAGAGCTGACCTGACCAGAGTCAGGGGTGGGAAGAGAATGGCACCCAGAACTTCGGGGTCACTTCTTGCTGCTGGAGGGGTCAAGCAAGACTCTCTCTCAGTGACCGTGGAAGGCAGATGGCTTCGGTTAGAGCCCCGGCTCCTCACAAGAGCCTGGAACAGGAAACGGACAAGGGTCAGAAAGAGTCCACCTTCTAGTTAGAAGGGACCTTAGGCAGATCAGAGGAGCCTGTAGGGGCAGGCGAGCCATACAGGGTCCCTCATTCATTCATTCATTCATTCATGCACGCGTTCGGCAGACCTATAGCACAAATGATACATAGTCATTCACTCATTCACTCAAGTGACAGGTGCTGGATAAACAGTGGGGGGCGGGGTAAAAAGGCCAGTGGTCTGGCAAGACTTTGCTGGGGGCGGGGCATGAAGTTGAGACCCGTGGGTCTGAGTTGTTAAGGGCACGTAAGTTCAGGAGAAAAAAAAAATTCTTTTTATGGAAAATACTAGAGTATGTTTGCAAATTAACGGCAGCTATCCAGTGGAGAGGGCCAGAATAAGGGTGCAGGAAGGAGTGTAACGGAAGGGCAGAGTCCCTGCTAAGGCGAGTGGAAGAGGGGAGAGTCCATCGCACTTGAGGAAGGACTTAGACTTTTATAGACCTAGACACCACGCTGCCACTACAGAGGGAGGAAGGGAGGGGAGAGGCGACAGGAGCAGTGGCTTCTATTGCACTTTGCACGGAAAGCATGAGCCCAGATCCTCTGCACAAAGGGGAGGTAGGAAGAAGGAAGAGGGTTGAGAAGTGAGGGAGGGAAGAGACAGCATACCTAAAAGAACACAGCAGGATGGCTATGCAATGGGGGGGGGGGAGGGGGCGTGGGGCTGGAGGGTAACTAATGATCCATGGATCCATCCATCTTGAATTTACCAGGTGCCTCTCTGTGCAGTTGGGGATTTGACTCCAATGACCCTCACCTTGAAATGCAGGCTCAGGGAAGGTGGAAAGGGGGCCTATTTGGCATTCTGGGGGTTGCCAGGAGGCTGACATGGAGGGTGGAAAGGGGACCGTGCTTGTGCCGAGCCATGGAATCTAAAAGAAGCTGAGAGGAACATGAAGACACGAGGCAGGGGATGACAAAGAGGACCTGGTGAGGGGCAGTGCGTTATTGGCCTGCTGGACCCGAGGCGCCTTCTTCCGAGGGGCGTTGCTTTTTTTTCTTTTTAATGTTGATTTATTTTTGAGCGAGAAATAGCTTGAGCGGGGGAGGGGCAGAGAGCGAGTGGGGGACAGAGGATCCAAAGCAGGCCCGGGGCTGACAGCACACAGCCCGATACAGGGCTCAAACTCACGAACTGTGAGATCCCCACCGAGCTGAAATTGGACGCTCAACCAACTGAGCCACCCAGGCGACCTCATGGGGCATTTAAGCGAGGTTGCTTACAGGTATAGTCAGAGCGTAAACTTTCCCATTCCTGATTTTGGAGACAGAGGTTTCTGGTGAATGCAAAACGCGTAGGTGAGGAAGGAAGGGAATTCTAACACGGGCTACACCAGGGATGGGCCCTAGGGACCTTATGCCGAGGGACACAAGCTGGACCCAGAAGGAGGAAGACCGTATGAGTCCACCTATGTGGGGGCACCTGGAATCATCAGATCCACAGAGGCAGAACGCCAAAGGCTGGCTGCGGGGGGCTGGGGTGGGGGCAGAGGGTTGAGGAGTTAGGCTTGAATGGGGACAGGTTCAGTTGGGGAAGAGGGAAGGAGTCTGCAGACAGATGGCGGTGAGGGCGGTACAAAATGTGGACGTACTTAACGTCACCAAAACGGTTAAGGAGGGCACGTTTGATGTCGTGTGTATTTTACCACAGTAAAAAAAAAAAAAAAAAAAAAAAATCCACATGTGACCATAGAGTGGGCGGCCGACGAAAAGGTCCTCAGCAATGAGGTGGCCACAGAAACATGCAGGGGTGCAGGCTCTGAGAAGGGCGGCAGGGCAGGGTTGGAGACGGAGGCTGTGGTCCAGGAGCTGCAGGGTCCCATGAACAAGGGGCATGGCGGAGAGGTGGGTAGAGACTGGTGGCTGAGTGTGGGGGTGGGGTGGGGCAGTAGACAGGAGGGCTGGGGGGGACAGCCGTCTGCATGTTGTGATTGGGGAGCATGGACGATGCCCACCCGGCCCTGGCTCGTGAAGGGGAGAGAAGGAACACAGCCAGTTGAGAGGTGGCAGGAGACTTTGGGACAAGCCCAATGCAAGTTAGGTCAAGTGGGCAGAGGGAACTGTCTGAGAAAGACTGAGGATATTGGGGTGCCCCCAGGCTGCAGCAGGAGGAGAGGGGTGGTTATGGGGGACACTTGGTTCAACAGGGAATTGCGGGTTTCAGAGATCCGCGGGACGTCAGCCACAATCTTCTGGTGCCCAAGTGTTGAGCCAGGGTATTGGAGGCCTAGTGAAACGCGTCACCTCCCCAGGAAGAAGGCTCAGAGCTCAGGGCCACCACTGTCATCTGGAAGGTTCTGCGCCAAGGCTGGGGGGTGCAGGCGATTTAGAAGCCATGGAGAATCCTGTGGTCCCCAGAGGGCTAGACGCAGGCCCCCAGGGGACCTCCACTCTCCCAGTAAGCTCGGACGTGAACTCAGAGGCAACACAGTTCCCCCAGAGAGCCCAACCAGGCCTCTGTTTGCTAGACTTGACGGAGGCTGACATGCTCATTTTATGCATGGGGAAGCTCACGTTTTGTGGGGACAAAATATATTCTCAGGCCAGGCTGGGACTGAAATTCAGATTTCCTGTCCTCCAGGCCGCCATGGACCCTCTGCTACCTTAGGCTCCAGTGGGGAGGCAGAGAAGGGCTGAGTATGCCCACAACTGCCCTTTAGGGTTGGCGGTAGAGAATGGGGCAGGCAGGGAAACTTCGTAAAAGGAGAGAGGGTGGAGGGCGCCTGGGTGGCTCAGTGGGTCGAGCGTCCAACTTCGGCTCAGGTCATGATCTCACGGTTCGTGGGTTCCAGCCCCGCGTCGGGCTCTGTGCTGACAGCTGGGAGCCTGGAGCCTGTTTCGGATTCTATATCTCCCTCTGTGTCCCTCCTCTGCTCGTGCTCTCCGTCTCTGTTTCAAAAGAAAGAAAGGGAAGGAAGGAAGGAAGGAAGGAAGGAAGGAAGGAAGGAAGGAAGGAAGGAAGGAGAGAGGGTGGGAAGGAGAAGGCAAAGGAAAGAAGGGGAGGCAGGGGAGAGGCTAGGTGGGGACCAGGCTGGCTGTCTCAGTGCCCTCTGATCAGCCCTGGAGGCTGTGGAACGGGTCAGGCAAGCCACTTTCCCTCCTCCTCCCGAGAAAGATCAAAGGCTCTAAGCTTGTGGGTGGACCAGTTCCGCTGCAGTGGAACTGTCTTTCTACAAAAAGGATAGGAAGGAAGGCAGCCTTGTCCGTTAATACTGGAGAAAGTTCTGAGAACAGTGTGAACCCGCAGAAGCCAGTTCCTTTCCCTCCTGGCTGAGGGCGTCTAAAAACCAACCATGCAGTTAAATACAGGGAAACCTCTTCTTGGGGGGCGGTGGGGGGGGCTCTTCAACAGTGGATGACAGTATTCAGGACAGGGACACTTTGGAAACTTTATATTGCTAGAAAGGGCTGCTTGTAGGCAATCATGATGTGAATATTCGATGCATGTGGAAAATATAACAGGGCTGCAGCTGAGAAGGATTTTTACAGTCTCCGTTCTGTCCAACTCTGAGCAGCCTCTGGATTTCTCGAATGTTTGGGATGGCTGCCCATGTGGCAGATACGAAGAATAATGTGTATCCCCACCCAGTGGCGATGCCTGGGAGCGCCTTTCTTTTAAGGAGTTGGATGCTTCCTGGCTCATCCTCTGGCCATGGGTTATGGGCTGAATTGTGTCTTTCTCTCCCAAATTTATATGTTGCATTCCTGACTCCCAGTACCTCATAAGATGATGACTGTATCTGGAGACAGGGTCTTTAAAGTGGTAACGAAGCGGTGTCTGGGTGGCTCAGTTGCTTGAGTGTCTGACTTCAGCTCAGGTCATGACTTCCTGGTTTGTGAGTTCGAGCCCTGCATCGGGCTCTCTGCTGTCAGTGTGGAGGCCGCTTCAGATCCTCCGTCCCCCTCTCTGTCTCTGCCTCTCCCCTGCTCACACATGCTCATGCTCTCTCTCTCTCTCAAAAATAAACACATTTAAAAAAAAATCAAGTGGTAATGAAGAGTCTGTCACTAGGGTGGGCCCTAATTCAATATGACTGGTGTCCTTATAAGAAGAGGAGATTAGGACACAGAGACCCACCCAGAGGGAAGGCCATATGAAAACGTAGGGAGAAGACGGCCATCTGTAAGCCAAGGAGAGAGACCTCAGAAGAGACCAACCCAGCTGACACCTTGATCTTCGACTTTAGCCAAAAGAACCATGAAACAATTCATTTCTGTTGTTTATATCAAACCAGTCTGTGGTACCCTGTTATGGCAGTGTGGGGAAACTCACACGCTGTGTCCAGCAACACTTTATTGAGTGGGCAAAGGGGCTGTTTCTTGGGACATACCTCTTTCTAGGAACCATGGGGTGGGAGGCATGGCCTGGGAGAGCTGTCTGAATGGAGCTTTATGTAGAAGGAGACACATTCTTCCCTGACTCTCTGATCCCCTCTGAACACACTTTTGCGAGAAGGTGATGTGGCCAAGGTCAGGGTCAGAGGCGTATATCCTCCTTTTCCTAGATGCCTCATGTCTGGTTCTATGAGATGGGAAGGGGCTGCCATATCGTTAACATCCTTGTAAGGACTTCTAAAAATGTATTTTAGATCCCTTTAAAAAATGCCAACAGGGGTGCCTGGGCGGCTCAGGTATCTGACTCTTGACTTCAGCTCAGGTCACAGTGTCATGGGTCACGAGATCGAGCCCCACATGGGGCTCTCCGCTGATAGCCCAGAACCGGCTTGGGTTTCTCTCTCTCCCTCCCTGCCCCTAGCCCGCTTGCCCATGCGCTCTCTCAAAATAAATAAACTAAAAAAACAAAACAAAACAAAATGCAAACAAAAAATTTAACCTGTCAAGCCACGTAAAGCGACGCAGGCTTTTTACGGCAGAGCTCAGGAATCTCTAATTCTTTCCGGAGCAGCCGCAGACACACGTAGTCTTCGGCTGAGCCCATGGGGTTCCAATGATTCATGCAAGGATAGAAGTTTTGGGGCTGGACCCGAGGAGGGGCCGGAGCCCATGGGGAGATGTTCTGAGTGGCCACGGGCAGCCCGAATAACCTAGCCGCCTCGCCTCGTCATCACGGCCCTGGCTGCTGGCCAAGCCCCGGGCAGAGTAATGATTAACTGGGCTTCCTCCGGGAGGGCGGAAACAGTTCAACCTCTGTGACAGCTGCAGTCAGTTAGGCGTGGTTTTCTCGTCTGACTCGGGCTGTGCAGATCCCGGCCCGAGGGGCAGAGGAAGGACAGCCTCGCCGCCAGAGTCTTCCAGATGGCCGAGCTGGACCTCATGGCTCCAGGGCCACTGCCCGGGATCAGCGCTCACCCTCTGGCCACTGTCAGCCCAGACTCTGGGTCGGCCAGCCCGGCCGAAGAAGAGGACACGGGCTCCCTGGGGAGCCCCCAGGGGGAGCCAGAGGCACAGGACGGCGGCTCTGAAGGGCAGGGGGCTCCAGATAGCGCCGCTGCTGGGGAGGAAGAGGAGGAGGAGGAGGTCCTATGTGACTTCTGTCTCGGCACCTGCAGGGTGAAGGCGGTCAAGTCCTGCCTGACCTGCATGGTGAACTACTGTGAGGAGCACCTACGGCCTCACCAGGAGAACAGCAAACTGCACAGCCACCAGCTGACCGAGCCCGTGAAGGACCGGGACCTGCGCACCTGCCCTGCCCACCGCAGCCCGCTGGTCGCCTTCTGCCGCCCCGATGGGCAGTGCGTCTGCCAGGAGTGCGGCCAGGACGAGCACAGGGGCCACGCCTTGGTCTCCTTGGATGCCGCCCGCAGGGACAAGGAGGCGAGTGCTGGGGTCCATCCAGGAGAGGGAGGTGGGGAGATGGTGTCCCGGGGAGAGGCTGGACCCCCCCACCCCCACCCCGCATTGCAGCTCCTGGGGCTGCCGACTTCACTATGGCTGTCGGTCCAGCGTAAATACCTATTGCACTTGCCCTTGGGCACTTGGAACAGGTCACTCTGGTCCTGTCTCCCTCCCGCCGTCCCCATGCTGGGTGTGTGTGTGTGTGCGTGTGCGTGTGTGTGTCCACGCTTGCTAGCTTGCTGCCATTTCTCAGCTTTCTGCAGTGGATCTGCGTTTGGGTGCAGCGTGCTGGCGTTGGAGAGCTTTGGGCAGTGACGTCTCCTTCTGGCTGGATCTGTGTGGCAAGTAATGAAATGCACACCTTGGCAGAAGTTCAAGAGAAAAAAAAAAAGTCAAACCTTTCGCCTAATTTCTCTTTTCCCCTTTACCCCACCCAGGAGACCAGTAGAAAGTGCCCCTCTAGAGACCCCCGGTGTGAAGTCTGATCTGAGAGCTTAAAAAAATGCCAAGGTAGCATAGAATTGGACACTTACCTTCAGGTCCGATGTCAAGGACGGCTTAACTGAGGGAAAATGGAAGTTCCTCATCAGATAGGGGCGCCAGGAGAGGCTGAGAGACACCACGCACAGAGCCTGTAATTTTATTCCCATCAGATAGAGAGACTGTTTCTAGAACAACTGGCTTTTCTTTGCCCTAAAGCTGATAGCCTGGAGAAGTTCTTGAGAATGGGTTTAGTTACTGTGTATTCTTTGTTTCTCATACTTTGACTCTCCATGAGCGCTTTTTAATTTTTTTTCCTTCAGTAGGGAAGTGCAGTTGACTTTTCTCCCACATTCCTTATGTTCATACTGCTGACAGCTCCCTGTTTACACTACACAGGGCGGGAGACCCACCGCAACTCCTCCTCAGTCCAATGTTCCTGGGCAGCAAAGGGAAGGGCTTTCTGGGAAGAACGCTTTACTTGCCAGGGTCCCTCCTCCGTGTCCTTTCTCAGGCACAGATTTTCTCCAGGGTTAGTGGGAATTGTTCTGGAAAGCTCTGTAGCCCAGGGGACAATGAGTCACCATCTCCAGCTCAGGAAGGCACTTGTCAAGTACCTCCAGTGTTTCCAGGGTTAGGGAATGTCAAGTCAGGAAAGCAGGTCACTGCCACTCATGACCAGGATGAATGAGGCTCTTTCGTAATCCTGGAGAGGCTCTCTATCAACAGGTCAAAGGAAAAAGCTGTACATAGTTGAGCCAAGTGGGCTTCAGTAAGCATTGCCGTGTGCTAAATACTCTGTAGATTTTCTCCTCCAATGCTCAGATCACTCTATGGGGTGTCATTTCTTTTTATCGCCTCCACGTTTTCCCAAACTCATACAGGCAACTGAGTCATGGGATGAGGCATGGAAGCTTTTGGGAAGCCACCCTACTCGGGGAACGTGAGTGAAGGACCCTAACCAAGATCACAATATTGTAACTTTCTGTTTGGTACCGAAATCCTGCCACACATATAGTAGAGATATTAGTACAAAGTGTCCTGCTGTTCTCTGTGGGTATAAATGTCTGGATATTGTTATACTTACCTGGAAAAAGTGATGGGTGTACATGTTGAAAACCAGTCTCCACCAAAGGTTGCAATAGACCATATCAGGAAAAGGTCTCCCTCCCATCCTGGATCCCCTCGCTTCCTTCCTCAGTTAAACACTACTATCTCAACTTTCTTCTGTTTCCTTTCAGAAATATTCTGTGTCTGTACTGGCAAGGGATACAATATGGATATTTAAAAAAATTTTTTTAAGTTTATTTAGAGAGAGGTAGAGATAGATAGAGAGACTGAGAGTAGGAGAGGCAGAGAGAGAGAGAGAGAATTCCAGGCAGCCTCCATACCATGTGTGGGGTTAAAACTCATGAACTGTGAGATCATGACCTGAGCCTAAAGCAAGAGTTGGACACTTAACCAACTGAGCCACCCAGGTGCCCCGCAATCTGGCTCTTAAACAATGAAAACTGGTGCACCACAGGGAGGGTAATTGTAGTTCCGAGCAGGGAACAGTTGCGTAAAGCGTGTTTGGAACCCCGGATTCAGACATCCTAGGGGAGAGCTGTGTAAGGTGAAGTAAAAACTTGGTAAAGGAGCTCTAGAGTCATTTTTTTGGTGCCGAAAAGCCGTCACGGTTACAGGTACAATGCGACAGCCCCACCCCCCAGACTTGTGGTGAAGGCCCCAGTTCAAAACCTCCGCCTTGCCGGTCTGCACGACAGAGCTCTTGTCCTTTCCATCCTGTGCCCTTGTTTTCAGCTCAGAGAGCAAGCCTACGTCCTAAGTGCAGCCAGACTCTTGTTGGCTCTACCAAATCTTAGGGGCCAAAAGCTTTCTCGAAAGGAGCCCAAGAGACCAGCCCAGAAGACCCAGTGGCTTGATGAGGCTGTAACCGCCACCGGGACTATTTTGAAAGTTGTACTAGACATCATTAAGGTTCCAGAAGCTTGGTATGCCCTTCAGCTAGCGCCGGCCTGATGGAGTCCTTTGCAGCGAAGGTCACTTTGGGTAGTGCTGAGGGCTAATTACTGAAGCAGGCACATTGTTTCAGGAAAGTGCAAACGGCAGGGTCAGCCACGAGGACACAAAAGCTGCTGAGATCCTGCATCAGAGTGACAGAGCCACTGATTTCTCCGTTAACCAAGGGAGCCCCTGCTGAGGCTCCTCGGGTCTCCGGCTACGCCAGTGGGGGCAAAACCTCAGGATTCGGGGAGTTGGGTGTTCTTTGCTATATGTTCCGTCCTGCTGGGTTTCCAGAGCCCGGCTCTTCCTGATGCGGGCCCCCTCGACACTTCTCTCCGCCCCGGGCCGGCTTCCTGAGGCCTCTCAGTGCAGTTGGCCTTGCGCACCGGCTGCTGATTTCCCGTGCCTTCTCTGAATCGCGGGCATGCTGCCACGAGAACGAAACCGGGTGCGTGCGTGCGTGCATGCGTGCGTTCATGCGTGTGTGCATGCCTGGTGAACGCTTCCTGACCCAGGAAGTGCACGTGCTTCTTTCCTGTTCTCCCTCAATTTTATCAAACCATCATTGACTGCTTCCTATGGGCTAAGTGTGAGACCACACTGTCTGTCCTCGGGGAGCTTGGACTCTAATGAGGAAGCCAAGGAATGTTCCACGGCTCCCTGGAGTGCCAGAGGGCTGAGGCAGCAGAACAGCTACATGTTCCAAGGACGGAGTTGTCACCAGGAGTGAGGCCAGGGCAGGGTTCTCAGAGAGGGGGACGACCTGTCTTGGATCATGTGTCCACTAGTGACAGGCCATTACATTCAGCCTCAGCATTGGTTCCAGAAAGTTCAGGACTGGACGTGGCCCACGGACAGTCTCCAGGTAGAGCAGGAGCCAAGTTTCCGTGAGCCACACGAACCAGCATTGTCCTCGGCCCATTCTCTGGTAGCCAAAAGGCAGATGATTGGAGGCCACTCAGGAAAATAATTTCTTCTGGAAGTTCTGAGAAATGTTTTGGACTCAGTATTATTACGTAACTTGTTTTTCCTTAGACATTCTACCAGGGTGTATATCTCAGGGAGGATGTTCTGTTTGGCTGGACTGGCATGTAGTAGGTTCTGACCAATCTACTGAGGAATGAAGTCAGCCCAGGTAGAACTCTTGTGCTACCAAGTGCAAACTCTCCAGAACGACCAACCAACGTTGTGTGGATGGAAATACAAAGGAACCGACACCACCTGGAATTTTCTTCTCCCTTCGCCTTCCCTCCGCTATTCCTGCCTCCACCTCTAACCTGAAGTCTGACCCCTGAGCTCTGAGTGCTACCTTCCGCAAGAACAATTCTGTTAACCTATTCCTGTGGCCCTGAACCAGAGGAGAAGCTAAATGATCTGATGGGGGGGGGACGCCGGGGTGGCTCAGTCAGTTAAACATCCAACTTCAGCTCAGGTCATGATCTCACGGTCCGTGAGTTCAAGCCCTGCGTCGGGCTCTGTGCCAACAGCTCGGAGCCTGGAGCCTGCTTCGGATTCTGTGTCTCCCTCTCTCTCTGCCCCTCCCCTGCTCGCGCTCCGTCTCTGTCTCTCTCTCTCTCTCAAAAAGAAAATAAAAACAAAATAAATAAAAAAAAATGCACTGACATGGAGAGATCACATAACCAGCAATGGCGGGTCTCAACACTCCAAATACTGTGCCTCTTGTACATTTGTCATTACCTTGCTGATGTAGACAGTGCCGTCCCGTCTAGGACTGTCTTCAGTCATTGGCGCCACTGTCTGGCTTTTGTACAGGGTCCACCCTGCCCCCCCCGGAAGTGTGTACAGATGACATCTTGGGAAACCCTAAAGCCAGAGCCTGGGGCACCCTGTCATTTTCTAGGAACAAGATTAACTGGAGATACAGGTCTCCCCAAGCGGCCCCACCTTTTGTGGTAATCCCAGTGCCTTCCCCTGGGGTGACTCACTCAGAGAGGTCTCCACTAGGTAGTCAGGAGTCCTTTTCTCCTTTTATGGCAGTCTGCAGGCAACGGAGAAGGCCCGTTCCCCGGCTCCTCTCTGGGAGCGTCCCTGTGCTCCGCATCAGGCTGGGGCTGCCCGTGTCGTCCGCTGCCAGGCTGTGTTTCCGCTCTGTCTCCTACCACCTTTAAACAAGCACATCACGTTTCTCCCCTTCCCTGGGACAGGTCACTGTATAAGCCTTTTATTTATTTACTTCTTTTAATGTTTATTTGTTTTTGAGAGAGAGAGAGAGAGCACAAGTAGGGGAGGGGCAGAGAGAGAGAGAGAATCTATAGCAGGCTCCAGGCTCTGAGCTGTCAGCACAGAGCCGGATGCGGGGCTCGAACCCGTGAACCGTGAGATCATGACCTGAGCCGAAGTCAGACGCTTAACCGACTGAACCACCCAGGTGCCCCTGTGTAAGCCATTTAGATAGACCAGGATTCCATGACTGCTCCCAAAAGGCCAGACCCTCCCTCCGCCTCCAAATAGGTCTGGGGTGGGGAGGTCGTGAGGCTCCCTCAGTTCCAAGTCAGCATCCCAGGTCCTGAGCAAAAGGAAACAAAACAAAGCAAAGGAGTTACCTGCCCCCTGCAGAGGGGGACAAAGCCTCCTTCCTGCCTCCCTATACCCTCACAAGGGGGCCTGGAATCCGCCCCCAAGTTTCTGTAGGAAAAAGCAGAGAGCATTTATGCCCTCTGAGTTCCCTTAGGGCCAAATGACACACAGCTTCAAACGCAGACAGAACCTGTTGAAAGCAGTTAAAACTATTCTTTTTGTGCTGATTCATGGCCTTGTGGTCGGGCCTTTGAAGGTTGCAAAGGTTTCGACTTTATGTGTTGGCACACTTCTTGGCAGAAAAGTGCTCGGGGAGTCTCCGGAAGGAACAGTGAAGCAGGTGGTGGGGATCGGAGTGGGCAAACCCAAGGTTCTTGGGCAGGCACTTGGCTTGGGCAGGAGGGCTCGCTCTGCCTGCCTCCAGGCGCGATGAGCGCGTGATGGGACACAGCCATGGTGGCACCACCCAGGACAAGAAGGGGCTACCACGAAAGCCTCACTGATGTTGGTGGAGCACGAGCAGCGTGCCAGCTACAAGGGCAAGTTCACAGTCATGCCTGCTGTGTCATTCGATCCTCACAAAACCCCCATGAGTGAGGTGCCTCAGTTATCCCCATTTCACAGGTGAGGCAGTGGAAGTCAAGAGGCACTAAGTAGATTTTCCACTGCCAAGTAGAAAACCTGGGGTCCCTACCCTTGGCTCCAGCTCGTACTCCGTGTACGGTTATTCTGGGGGCAGGGGGGCTGGGCTCCACTGCACTGATAGACTGTGTGACCTTGAGTAGGTGTCTTCACGGTATCATCTGTGAGATGGAGGTAATGGTGTTTACCTGCTGTGGGTGTGCTCGGGACGACAGGAGGTGATCCACCTAAATGCTTGAAGTGACGGCCAGTTGCCGCACAGCAGACATGCTCACCGCCTTTTTAGGGGATGTGTGCCGAGTTCGGCCCCAGCAGGTGCTGGCCCACAGCTTACCCTTCCTGTGGATTTCGGGCCCTCCGGGCTGGCTTCTGAGGCAGCTCCCAAGGTCAGAGTCTCCTTTCCATGGGACAAGAGTGAATAGTACATCGCTCCGGGGGACATTCTGGGTGCACTCCATAACTTGTTCTTCCTTCTCCTCAGGCTGAACTTCGGGACACCCAGTTAGAGCTGGAACGGAAACTCAGGTTGAATGAAAACGCCATCGCCAGGCTCCAAGCCAACCACAAATCCGTTTTGGTAAGGCTGGCCCATCTGGGGTTGTGGGACATGGGGTCACAGGCCCAGCCTCCCTGTCCATGGGCACCTTGGCGTTTCTCGGCAGATGGAGATTATAGGTATGGATATGATTGGCTATGCCACAGGATAGCCTCACCTTGCTGTCAGCTTTTGCTATGAAATTAGTTTAAGGTTCAAGACTGGCAAGTGATTGACTTTTTAATAATACAGAGTAGAGCAAGTCTAATCCTATAATAACAACAGTCCTGTTTTTACATTCGCATATGCTTTTCTGACCAGGAGAAAGGGGTGTGCGTAGGAGCAGAGGGGGTAGAACTCCAGGAATCAGGCAGAGTCTGGGTTTCTTTCATCATGGAAGAGTGTTTTGCATGTGAATGTCACCAGTCCTGTGTCCTGGCAGCCAGAAAAAAGAGTGGAGAACTGCTTGATTAGTGGATGGTGACTTGATAAGGCCAATGGTGTGCCCAGAGACTTAGTTTTAGTCTGTCTCATATATGGCCATTTTCCATATAAAGTATAAGTAGAGCCAAACAGTTCCACAAATATTTCTCAGTAGTGGAAAGCCAATAACCATCACTCAGAAGAGAATCCCAAACGCCTAAGCTATGGTAGTGAGTCAGCAGCAGCATCTTTGCATACTATGAATGATTCAATCCATCTTTCCTTCCTTCCTTCCTTCCTTCCATCCATCCATCCTTGTATCCATGCATCCATGCATCCATCCATCCATCCATCCATCCATCTATCCATCCATCTTTCCATCCATCCATCCATCCATCCATCCATCCATCCATCCATCTTCCCATCCATCCATCCATCCATCCATCCATCCATCCATCCATTTCAACTTAATTTTCTCCTTCTTAATGTTTACAAATAACTAGCTGTGAACGATCAATACCTCTTTCGCATCCACATCAACTTATGAAAAGAAGAAAGATAGTTGTTCCCTTAAAGTCTTATACACCTTCAGAATTGTTGATTTCCAGGCTCAGGATAATCTAGAGAACCACATGGAGCATCTTGCCTTTTCTCTAGCCCTTTATTTTTCAGACAGTTTGATCCCTACTCAGCTCTTCTCATAATTGTGTGGTAACTTGGGGAGGTAGTTATCACAATGGCCACCAAGTACAAGGGACATGAACACACAGACAGATGACAAGACTTTCCTGGTGCCCCCAGATGGATGGAACAGGAGGACCTGGCATTATTTCTCCCTGGACCTAAGAAACTCGGGACATGTACAGGCTTGTGCACCGTCCTCAACCTCTTTAAACCGTTAACTTTGGTATTTTGGTAGGTTTGTGGCCCCTCCTCTCTTTAGTCTTCATTTGTCATCATTTGGGCAGTAAGTGATATGCTTTGCACATTCCATTTACATGCAAGGAAGAAGTATTTCTCCATGAAACAGTTTAGGAATGAGAGGTCACATAGGACAGCAGCAGAGTCAGTCTGCCAACATCAATTGAGGCCTCTCCTCCACCGCCCTTTCTCAGGAAGGCCTTGGTGGAGGAGAGGGGATTGGGACCCTGAAGTCTGTCTTTAGACTTCTATGAGAAACTTGTGGTGGTTCTACTACTACTTCTCCTTCTCCTTCCCCTCTTCTTCCTCCTTCTTCTTCTCCTCCTTCTTCTTCTCCTCCTTCTTCTTTCTTCTTCTTCTCCTCCTCTTTCTCCTTCTCCTCCTCTTTCTTCTTCTTCTTCTTCCTCTCCTTCTTCTTCTTCTTCTTCTTCTTCTTCTTCTTCTTCTTCTTCTTTTTCCTCTCCTTCTCCTCCTCCTCCTCCTCCTCCTCCTCCTCCTCCTCCTCCTCCTCCTCTGTCTTCTTCCTATTATTATTAGAGAGAGAAAAAGAAAGAGTTTGGATGGGGGAGAGGGGCAGGGAGAGAGAGAGAGAGAGAATGATAGAATCCCAAGTAGGCTCCATGCTCAGTGTGAAGCCTGATGCGAGACTCGATCCCATGACCCCAGGATCATAACCCGAGCCGAAATCAAGAGTCAGATGCTTAACCAACTGAACCAGCCAGGCACCCCCGATCAGGGAATTTTGAAGAACAAGATTTAGTACTCGGAGGTCATGGAGGACACAGTTTGCTGCCTGAAGGTGACATGGTGACACCATGAGGTGGCCGGCAGAGAGAGAGGAGGGGAGAAACTGCAGACCTGGGGTCTGCCTTTATTGGGGTCAAGGGTGGTGTCTAGGGTGTCTTGGGCGGTTCACTCCTTACTGGCTTATTTAAAGCATGAGAACAGGAATTTGGGCTCGGGAAGAAGTGAGGTCACTCAAGGGGCAGTTATTTCGGTTCTGCCAGGGATTTCTGAAAGGGGGAGCTTCCTGAGTGAGGGTGGCCTGATTCCTTATCTGGTTGTTTTGCTTGAAGCCATGCCACACAGCTGGCAATGTTTATTCCAGGCGGATGTCTTTTGAAATGGATGCTTCAGGGGCGCCCGGGTGGTTCAGTCGGTTAAGCTGCCAACTCTTGATTTCGGCTCAGGTCGTGATCTCACGGCTCATGAGTTTGAGCCCTGCACTGGGCTCTGTGCTGTCACTGTGGAGCCTGCTTGAGATTCTCTGTCTCCCCCTCTCTCTGTCCCTCCCCTGCTCACTCTCTCTCCCTTAAAAATAAATAAATGAACATATAAAAATAAATGGACGCTTCAGGGATGACAAACTTAATGTCAGGCACGTACGTGACAGCTGCTGTTCTCCACGGGCTCTTTCCGGTCTGTGCTTGAGTTTGGAGAAGACCTTCCCATCTGCCTTCTTACTTAGCCCCGATTACCAGCTCATTTGTTTCCAGTTCCATTCAGCTGCTCCAACTGTGGAGGAAGCCAATAGATGATGGGGCAGTTGGCATAAAAATGACAATGTAGAGAGAGGCTCTACCCAGCTCCCCACCCCTAGTTAATTTAAGATGGCCCTTGCTTCCTTTCCCCTCCTCCTTCCTCCCTTCACCATCAGATCAAAGATTCAGCCGCCACTAGGCATTCCTGTGGGCCGCGTACCTGAGTCTTGGCCAAGCAGGGTCTCTATCCAAGCAGAGGTCCTGTTACCTGGTGTCATCATTTCTCCCCATCTCCCTCCAAACCTAAGGCTTCCACATGCCCTGGACCAAGGGCGTCATCCTTTTGGAGTCCTTTCCTTACCAGTCCCCCCTTATTCTCCTCCTCCCCTCCCCCCATCTTCCCTGCCAGGGGACTGAGTGCTGAGGCACCGTTTTGGCTCCCCGTGGATGCCCAGGGAGCATCCTTACTCTCGCTCTCAGGAGGAGAAACAGAAACGAGCACCTGGAGCGGTTGCTCAGATTGCTCTCAGATGGGATCAGCGTGGGTGGGGACAATGGGGGAGACTGAGGCAGGCAGAGAACGAGCTCTGGGCTGTGGAGTGAGGTCAAGGGAATAGGAGCAAAGGAAAGTGTGTCCAAGACCCCTAGATGAAGTTTAGTAAGGTGATCATGTTTGTGCAATGAGATGAAATGGGACAGCATCGGAGGGGGCTGTCAGCACCGGTGCCGAGGAACGATTTACACTTGGATTGAGGTTAGAAACACGATATTGACTGAAGGCATTTTGTAAAGGCTGTTCCTCCTCTGGAAGGATAGAGGGCACGTGCAGACACACACAAATACCGTCGTGCAAACCCTTCCTGTTCATCACAGGGGCTTTGGTCTGTATTTTATTCGGACGTGACATTCCGTTCTACACACGTATGCTCATCCTGCTGTGCTCAGGTGCCTAACCCCCTAAACATTTTGTGCTTGGAGGAGACACCACAAGCTTAGATGGATGTGCTCTTGGTTCTGACGGGCTCAGTGGGCGGTTTAACCCGACGTAATGAAATCCTGAGAAAGCGAATTCATGCTACTGACTTGTACAAAGAAGCCAACCTAGGAGTTTACCACCAGAAATGTAATTCTCAAGTATGCATGCATTGCCCTGGTAGGAAAATCAGTTTCAGAAACTTGAACAGTAACCCCAGACTGTCAGAGCTGGGGGCTTGGGGGGGTGGGGGCGGGTCTCAGAGATCATCAAATG
Organism: Lynx rufus; assembly: GCF_022079265.1. Lineage (NCBI taxonomy): Eukaryota > Metazoa > Chordata > Mammalia > Carnivora > Felidae > Lynx > Lynx rufus. The sequence continues at coordinate 3,847,161 of NW_025814843.1, forward strand.
TAAGGGAGATGATGGTGCGTAAGTACCTGCACCCTGAAAAGTAAATCTTTTTTTTTTTTCCAGGAACCTAGGATTCATATGAGAATAAAAGGCTGCCTTTTTAATTTTTTTTATTTTTTATTAACAAAATTATTTTAATGTTTATTTATGTTTGAGAGGGAGAGAGACAGAATGCGAGCGGGGAAGGGGCAGAGAGAGGGAGACACAGAATCTGAAGCAGGCTCCAGGCCCTGAGCTGTCAGCACAGAGCCCGACACGGGGCTTGAACCCACGAACCGCGAAATCACGACTTGACCTGAAGTCAGATACTTAACCGACTGAGACACCCAGGGGCCCCAAGGCTGCTTAAAAAAAATTTTTTTTTAAATGTTTATTCATTTTTGAGATAGAGAAAGAGAGCACGAGCAGGGAAGGGGCAGAGAGAGAGACACAGAATCTGAAGCAGGCTCCAGGCTCTGAGCGGTCAGCACAGAGCCTGACGCGGGGCTGGAACTCACCAACCGCGAGATCACGACCTGAGCCAAAGTCAGACGCTTAACCGACTGAGCCACCCAGGCGCCCCAAAGGCCGCCTTTTGTTATAGAAAATTGCTCCCCAGGTTGCGGGTTGCTCGGCTTTACGGGTCTGTGTGTGGAGCTTCGATAAAGTCGAAGCCTTGCTAACATCTTCACCGCCCCCTCCCTCACCAGGTGTCAGTGTCGGAGGTGAAGGCGGTGGCCGAGGAGCAGTTTGGGGAGCTGCTTGCTGCCGTGAGGAAGGCCCAGACTGACGTGATGCTCTTCTTGGAGGAGAAGGAGCAAGCCGCACTGAGCCAGGCCAGCGGCATCCGGACGCATCTGGAGCACAGGAGCGCACAGATGGAGAGGAGGAGGCAGGAGCTGGAGAGCATTGCCTCCATCAGTAACACCGTCCTCTTCCTGGAGGTGCGGGCGGGGGCGGGGCCCGAGGCACCCATCCCTGGTGCCAGGGAGCACCCTCGCTCTGCTGGGTCTGTGCCAGATGTGGGGAATGCGGGACTAGAACTGCTCTTTTTAAAACTTACTTCTTTATTTTGAGAGGGAGAGAGGAGAGAGAGCAGGAGGGGCAGAGAGGGGGAGAGAGAGAATCCCAAGCAGGTTCCGTGCCGGAGGCGCGGAGCCTGACGCGGGGCTGGAGCTCCCGAAGCGCGAGATCGTGACCTGAGCCTAAAACAAGGGTCTGGTGCTCGACCGACCGAGACAGCCGGGAGCCCCTAGAACCGCTCTTCGATAAATGGGGTGCACGGGGCGCCGTGGGACCGGAGAGAAGTAGGTGTTAGCAGAGAACAGGAATACAGGAGCGGAAAGGAAGACTCCCCAGAGTGGGAGACTGGAACTGGGTCATGGAAGAGAAGTCATGTCCAAAGAGACAGAACGGCCTGTGCTCAGGCAGGGAGGTTTGAGAAAGCACCACCGGGGCGCCTGGGTGGCTCAGTCGGTTGAGCGACCGACTTGGGCTCAGGTCATGATCTCACGGTTCGTGGGTTCAGGCCCCGCGTCGGGCTCTGTGCCGACAGCTCGGAGCCTGAAGCCTGCCTCTGATTCTGTGTCTCCCTCGCTCTCTGCCCCTCCCCCGCTCATGCTCTGTCTCTCTCTCTCTCTCTCTGTCTCAGAAATAAATAAACATTAAAAAAAATTAAAAAAATAAAAAAGCACCACTGATGTGGGGAATTAGGTGCTTTCACAAGGAGGGGCCTGGGCTGCTGGGCACATAGTGATGGAAACGAGGCTCACGGGGCCAGGCAGGCATCTGACTGCAAGAGAACTTTGTTCTTCAACGTGAAGTCACCAACACCACCAGTGGAGAATTTCAGATGAGAGAGGAGTGAGCTGGTATCAGTACGCCCGGCAGGGGTGAGGCTGGGGACCTCTTGCCTTTCAGAGAGGGGCTGCGTGTGCTGGTTGATTGAGGAAAGCTGGGCAGGCAGAGGAGACGAGACTTTCATCACGGGGCCACGCAGTATTCGCTAAGCCACATGCCATTAGGCCCAGACCTGAGGACATGTCATCTTGCAGGGGCTGGGTGTAAATTCCATCCTCCCAGATCTGTCACTAGATAGCCTGGCGTTTATAACCAAGTCAGTTAACTTTTCTGGGTCTCAAATTCCTCATTTACCAGATAATCAGCTCAGAGTCAATAACTTTCGAGGCTCCTTCTAGTCTAATATCCCTAAAAATAGCTGAAAAAAATTGTTTTGATTTATTTTTCTTCAGTAAATGCTATGGCCAATGTGGGGCTCGAACTCACCACCCCGAGATCAAGAGTCAAATGCTCTACCCACAGAGCCAGCCAGGGGCCCCCAAATAATTTTTCTTTAAAATTTTTTAATGTTTATTTATTTTTGAGAGAGAGAGAGAGAAAGAGCATAAGAAAGGGAGGGACAGAGAGAGAGACAGAATCCGAAGCAGGTTCCAGGCTCTGAGCTATCCGCACAGAGCCGGATGCGGGGCTTGAACTCACGGACCGCGAGATCATAACCTGAGCCGAAGTCGGATGCTCAACTGACTGAGCCACCCAGGTGCCCCACTGATTGCACTTTTGAAAAAAATTCCCCTCTAGTTACAAATATAAATATTTGTTGTGGAAAAAAAAAAACTCTTGGAAAATATGAAAGGAAACAATCACCCAGGCTCCCACCACCCAAAGACAACCATAGTTAACCCTTTAATGAGAAAGAAAAGCAGGTAGAGAAAGACAAAAATACTAACAGAATGTCTTTGTCAGTTCCTTTGCTTTCCAATATCAAAACAAAGAAAATAGGAATGAATGTTTGGCTTCTCACGTCACGAGTTTCCCCAGAGAGGACATAATTTTTCTTTTTTCTTTCCTCCTTGTAGGACTTTAACTTAAAAACTTTAAGATGCATGAAATATATTTGCGTGTAAGTTATTTATGTAGAAAGGCAACTTCTTCTTCTCCAAATTGTGACCCGTTTGAAACGACAGCAAGTGTTGAATAACCCATTTTTGCCCCCACTGATTTAAAATACCACTTTTCTCATGTATGGTGCTAAACTCCACCTACAGTGTTAAAATGTGTAACTTGTAAAAAAAAAATTTTTTTTTTAAGTTATTTATTTTGAGAGAGAGAGAGAGCACAAGCAGGGGAGGGGCAGAGAGAGGGAGAGACAGAATCCCAAGCAGGCTCCAGGCTGTCAGCACAGAGCCCGATGCGGGGCTCAAACTCATGAACTGTGAGATCACGACCTGAGCTGAAGTCAGATGCTTAACTGACTGAGCCCCCCAGGCGCCCCTATTCTTTTTTTTAAAGGTTTTATTAAAACAAAATTTTTTTTAACGTTTATTTATTTTTGAGACAGAGAGAGACAGAACATGAATGGGGGGAGGGTCAGAGAGAGAGGGAGACACAGAATCAGAAGCAGGCTCCAGGCTCTGAGCTGTCAGCACAGAGCCCGACGCGGGGCTCGAACTCCCAGACCGCGAGATCACGACCTGAGCCGAAGTCGGACGCTTAACCGACTGAGCCACCCAGGTGCCCCTAAAGGGTTTATTTTTAAGTAACCTCCACACCCCGCATAGGGCTCTAAACCTACAACCCCGAGACCAAGAGTCTTATGCTCCACCAAGAGAGCCAGCCAGGCGCCCCGGTGTCTCTTGATTTTTAAAAGCCCACGTCCCCGGTTTAAAAAAGAAACACCTTCTGTGTTGTGAGGTCCTGAGCTAGATATGTTACATAGACTTGCTCTCTGAAGGGCACCTTACCATCAACCCATTTTACAGATGCAGCCAGTGGTGTAATGAGAGCAGTGTCAGAAATGCAGAGATCAAGGCACGTTCTGCCATGTTTTCTTCACCTGCAGGAGTACTGCAAGTTTAAGAACACTGAGGACGGTGCCTTCCCGAGTGTTTACATAGGACTCAAGGATAAGCTCTCGGGCATCCGCAAGGTCATCACAGACTCCACTGTTCACTTAATCCAGTTGCTACAGAACTACAAGGTCCAGCTCCAGGATTTCTGCAAGGAAGGTGAGAAGCTGTCCGGGCCGTGGGCTGTGGTATGAGTGTTTCTCAGAGTGGTTGGTGGGGAAGGTGAGGGACAGCCAGGGGAGAGCGGGGGAAATCAGGGGGAATGTCTCATTTTCAAAGCCGTCCTTTGGCCAGGCCACATCGCTAATGGACGCTTACTTTGATGATTTTATTTTGCGATTGAGGCCCAGAGACGTCGAGTTAGTTACATCGTGCAGTTGGCTTGCGTTTCTGAGGTTGTGAATGCCTGTACTTTTAAGTGGAATCCAAGCCAGTCTGGGATCTTTCCCCAGCGTATTATGCTTCACCCATGAGAGAAATGTGGCCTATTGGGCAGAGCTCTCTCTGACAGGACTGGAGTCCAGTCCTTCCCCCAGGGAGCCCGGGGAAGAGTGGCTGGGAAGTCCTGCTTCTTAGGTTCTCCTGACCACCTGGACAGGTGTGCATTCATAACCCTCTGATTTTTCTAGAGGAATATGATATCAGAACTCAAGTGTCTGCCGTGGTCCAGCGCAAGTACTGGACCTCAAAACCTGAGCCCAGCACCCGGCACCAGTTCCTCCAGTGTAAGTTGTGAACAGCTTCCTCTTCCCCGCTCGTCGACGTCAGCGTAATGCTCTGGTGAAGCACGGACCCCATCTGTCTCTTTTGTTCTTCTAAAAATTTTTAAAGAATTTTTTAATGTTTATTTTTAAGAGAGAGAGCGAGAGCACGCACACAAGGGGGGGAGGGGCAGAGAGCGAGGGAGACACAGCTTCCGAAGCAGGCGCCGGGCTCCGAGCTGTCGGCACAGAGCCCGACGCGGGGCTCAAACCCACGAACCATGAGGTCGTGACCTGAGCCGAAGTCAGACGCTTAGCCGACGGAGCCCCCCAGGCGCCCCAAGAGCACCATCTCTCATTAAGTTTCAGGTTCTCGCAACCCCAGGTGTATCCCTAAATGGGACATATAAACAATTTAATGAAAAAGTTATTTTTTTTACTTTTCACAATTTGAGGCAATTTCAAATTTACAAAAACGTTGCAAAAATAGGTCAAAGAATTCCTGTCGACCTTTCATCCAGCTTCTCCAAACGTTAACGCTTTGTATAATTACAGCGCGTTGACCGAAACCAGGAAGCGGACATTGGCACACTGCTTGCTATAAGCTCATCTACAGAATTTATTCAAGTGTTTCACCAAGTGCTCCAACCAGTGTCCTTTTTCTGGCCCATAGTCTGATCCAGGATCACAAATGTTTCCATGCCTCCTTAGTCTCTCCCAGTCTGGGTCCAGTCCCTTAGTTTTTCTTTGTCTTTCATGACCTTGGCACTTTTGAAGATCCTGGTTAGTTACGAAATGACTCCCTTAAAAAAAAAAAAAGTTTATTTATTTATTTTTGAGAGAGAGATAGAGAACCAGAGCTAGTGCAAGCAGGGGGAGAGGCAGAAAAAGGGAGAGAGAGAGAGAGAGAGAGAGAGAGAGAGAGAGAGAGAGAGAATCCCAAGCAGGGTCCAAGCTGTCAGCGCAGAGCCCGACGTGGGGCTCCATCCCCCAAAACCATGAGATCATGATCTGAGTGGAAATCAGGAGTCAGGTGCTTAACCGACTGAACCACCCAGGCGTCCCTGGAATTTAAATAGACTTGAATATGCTAATTCACTTGGAAAATATAGGAGCCCAAGATAGAGTCCCATGTGACATGTGGAGTTTATAGACTAGAAGGAAGACAGGCACGAAACAAACACACAAATAAATGGATTATATACATTTTGTTGAGCACCATGAAGTTTAAACGGCCAGAGTGCTCCGAGAGAAAGTGATGGGGAGTCATCTGCCCCAGATTATGGTCACAGAGGGCCTCTTTGAGGACATGCACCGTTAGCTACCATTTGAAAGGATCGGTAGGAATGACCTAGGCTCAGGGTCGGCGATGATCATGTCGCGGATGGACATGGTCTGTGCTAAAGGGCTCGGTGTTGCGTGCTTCTGAGGTCAGGGTGGCTGGAGTGTGGCAGTCAAGGGGCAGAGGGCGGGAGGTGCGGCTGGAGACACGGGCCAGGGCCAGTCATGCGTGGCTGTGCAGGCGGGGGTGAGGAGGGTCACTGCTTTATTCTGTGGGCAGAGGGCCCCATCAAAGGTCTTTAAGCTGGGGTGACATGATTTACCTTAGCCTGTACCCTGAAACATACCCTGTGGCTCTGTTGTGGAGAAGGGCCGGAAGGGGGTCACGGCCGAGGGGCCAGCAAAGAGCCCGTTCTGGACTAGATCGGGGGTGAAGCAGCGGGCTGGACAGAAGTGGGATCTACAGGGCTTGATGCTGCCTGTGGGTGGGGGCGGGTGGAGAGGAGGGAGGAGCCAGGTGGGGGGTGAGGATGGGGGCAGAGACATTTCAAAAATAACTTGAGCGTGACTTGAGCAACTGGGTGTCTGGAGGTGCCATTATTATCTTTATTCTCCGGGGTTGGCGAGAGGATGTCTTTGAGGGAATGTCTGAGCAATCACCAGGCTAAATATTGGTCAATTAAAAAAAAAAAAAATGAAAAGGGGCACCTGGGTGGCTCAGTGGGTTAAGCATCTGACGCTTGATTTTGGCCCAGGTCATGATCTCACGGTTCGTGGGCTCGAACCCCACGTCAGGCTCTGCGCTGACAGCGCGGGGCCTGGTTGGGCTTCTGTCTCCCTCACTCTCTGCCCCTCCCCTGCTCGCTCTCTCTCTCTCAAAATAAATAAATGCACATCTAAAAATAAATAAACAAATACATACATAACGAAAGAATCGCGTGTGGGTGGGTGAGTGCGTATTTCCACCAGCCCTGGCCCACACCGAGAAGAGTGTCTGGCCTTCGATACATATTTGTTGGATGAATGAATGAATGAATGAATGGGCGAGACAGTGAATGAATCCGTGGATTTTGTGTCTTGATTCAGCTCAGCAAATAATACAGCAAATGCCCGGCGATTTGAACTTCAGAAAGGAAGGAAGTGGAGTGATTTGAGTTCTTTCTGTTTTGGTTTTCGCCCACCTCTTTCCTGGGGTGGGGGGGGCTGGACAGTCGCCCCAGTAAACAGAGAGGCAGAGAGAGGTGTTTTCTCTTGCTTGGGAGGCTGGCTGGGTTTGAAGTGTTCCGTCCGAATCCACCGTCAGTTCCTGCCCTTCTGTACCTCCTCAGATGCATGTGACATCTCGTTTGACCCGGACACGGCACACAGGTATCTCCGGCTGCAGGAGGACAATCGCAAGGTCACCAACACCACGCCCTGGGAGCATCCCTACCCGGACCTCCCCAGCAGGTTTGTGCACTGGCGGCAGGTGCTGTCGCAGCAGAGCCTGTACCTGCACAGGTACTATTTTGAGGTAGAGACCTCCGGGGCGGGCACCTATGTTGGCCTCACCTGCAGAGGCATCGACCGGAAGGGGGATGAGCGCAACGGTTGCATCTCCGGGAACGACTTCTCCTGGAGCCTCCACTGGAATGGGAAGGAGTTCACAGCCTGGCACAGTGACTCGGAGACCCCGCTCAAAGCCAGACCTTTCCGGAGGCTGGGGATCTACGTCGACTTTCCGGGAGGGATCCTGTCCTTCTACGGCGTGGAGTCTGACGCCATGACTCTGGTTCACAAGTTTGAGTGCAAGTTTTCGGAGCCGGTCTACCCTGCCTTCTGGCTTTCCAAGAAGGAAAACGCCATCCGGATCCTGGATCTGGGAGAGGAGCCCGAGAAGCCAATGCCAACTTCAGTGCAGGCTGCTCCCTAGACTCCAGCCTCCGTCCCTCGGACTCTTACCGACCACAAAAGACGGGACAGCGGCTTGCGTCTTAAGGGTGGCCCCGGGATGGAAATCTCCACCAGAGGAGAAAGGTCTCTGGCTTCTCCCTCCTGCTCCCTGCTGTGCTGTTCTCTCTGTTTGCAGTGATCCCTAAGCACCTGCCTCCTCTTTCTCACCTTCTAGTGATATTCTCCTGTCTGCTCAGGTGCCCAGATTCAGTAGCCGGGAACCTTCAGAGTGATCCCAAAAGATTGCAGAGTAATCAGAATAGATCGCAAGCTCTGTGTTGCACGTCTGGGTGCCGTGAGGCCGTTATGAACTCACTTAACCTTCACAGCAGCTCATATCCTCCTCTTTTGCAGATGGGGAAACCGTGGTTCGGGCGGGGGTGGGGGGGTGGTGGTCAGTTAACTTGCTCAAAGTCATTGTGATCACATGGTGAGCAAGTGGCAGAGCCGGGACTCGAACCTGGGCAGGTCGGTGCTGAGATTTTAACCAGTCCCCCACGCTGCCCTCCTCATTAGATCATGGGTATCGTGGGTAAGGGAATAAGCCACATGATGAACTCCAGGCATGGATACCGAGTGTCTCGAACCTTCAGTGTCTTAGCATCCACTCCGTCTGGCTGGGCCACTCAGCTGCATAGTGGCAGTGACCTCACTACCTCACACAGCAGCTCATCGTAGTTTTGGATAGTGAACATTAGAAGAAATGTCTTAAAAAAAATTTTTTTTAACGTTTATTTATTTTTGAGACAGAGAGAGACAGAGCATGAACGGGGGAGGGTCAGAGAGAGAGGGAGACACAGAATCGGAAGCAGGCTCCAGGCTCCGAGCCATCAGCCCAGAGCCCGACACGGGCCTCGAACTCACGGATGGCGAGTTTGTGACCTGAGCTGAAGTCGGACACTTAACCGACTGAGCCACCCAGGCGCCCCTAAAAAATTTTTTTTAAATGTTTATTTATTTTTGAGAGAGAGAGATAGAGTGCGAGTGGGGGAGGGGCAGAGAGAGAGAGGAGACACAGAATCCGAAGCAGCTCCAGGCTCCGAGCCATCAGCACAGAGCCCGATGCGGGGCGGGGCTGGAACTCATGAACTTCGAGATCACAACCTGAGCCCAAGTCAGACGCTTAACCGACTGAGCCACCCAGGTGCTCCCAGAAGAAATGTTTTAATGGAGTCCAAGTCCTAGTCCCTGTGACCTCCGAGGAGGGGTCTCCCCTTGACTATGTGGACTCGTCTGATTTCTCATTCAGAGGACAGACCTTCAACTGTATGAAGGCAGTTCTCACGCACGTCCTCCAAGGAAGTTTGTTTTCACCCTACGTTTCCCACTTTTCCTTCATAACTTCTGGGTCTTTTCCTGTGACCTGTGTCAAGGCAAGTTATCGTCCTCTTTGACAGTCTGATGGTCCCTTGACTTGTTTCCAGAGACCCCGCCCTATGTTTGTATCCAAGGATCTATACAGTGGAGGATTAGAATTTTCGAGAATTTTCAAAATTTTGTAAAATTGGAATTTATTTTCATTTTTTATTTGAATTTAAAATATTGTGGCATCATTGCTGCTTCCAGAGATACCTTTGATTCACGATTCTGCGTGCCATAGGCTGGCACTCCTTCCGAGCCTAGTGTCAGCCATGGAATTGGTGAACTTTTTCTTCTGAAGTCTTAATCTTGTGGATCCATATTGATTAGGGTAAGGCTAAAATACGGAATCTCGCAGCCCCTGGTCAATACCTTTTGGGTGTAGTTATTCAATAAGTTATGTTTTGGGAGAACTGTATACAGCTGTAGCCAACTTTTAAAGCCCACTTTTAGTCCTTTGTCCACCAGACACCCGGAAGGACTTTCCCAGTGGCAAAAATCAAGACATGTCCGCATTTCCTTGCTCACCTGCTTCACAATGCTCTCGAAAGAGAAAACGAGATCAGCCTGGCCAGTTTTTACTGAACCACTGAGGTTTGTTGGTATTGGCTGCTTTATTTTCTAAATGCTCACCGACTCCTTCATTAAACCACTTTAGGATTCTGCCGTGAGTTCACATCCAAGTTGGATGAGTGTGTTGTTTCCAGAATCTACCTTATTTTTCTCTTTAGAAATTAAGACACTTTTACGTGTCCCCGTCCTCTACACTTTTCTAAATGTCTTGAAGGTTACCGCCTGGCTTTTGGTCACATCGGTAAACTGGGTCAGGGTCATGAGATGTAATTTGTTTAAGTCAGAATGCTTGAGCTCTTTTTTTTTTTTTTTAATTTTTTTTTCAACGTTTATTTATTTTTGGGACAGAGAGAGACAGAGCATGAACGGGGGAGGGGCAGAGAGAGAGGGAGACACAGAATCGGAAACAGGTTCCAGGCTCTGAGCCATCAGCCCAGAGCCTGACGTGGGGCTCGAACTCACGGACCGTGAGATCGTGACCTGGCTGAAGTCGGACGCTTAACCGACTGCGCCACCCAGGCGCCCCTGCTTGAGCTCTTATAAAGGAACCCTTTGTGACTCGAACTTCATTTCCCAGCCAGCTCTCTTTGTCCGTTCAGTTTCAGTGTCAACACCTCCCTTCTTGATATGAAAGATCAAAACAGGGGCATCTGGGTGGCTCCCGTCAGTTGAGCGTCTGACTCTTGATTTTGGCTCAGGTCATGATCTCAGGGTTGTGAGATCAAGCCCTGCTTCTGGCTCCTCGCTGGGTGTGGAAACTGCTTAAGTGTTCTCTCTTTCCTTCTCCTTCTGCCCTTCCTCTGCTCCCCCCCCCCAAAAAAAGATCAAAGCAAAACTGAGTGTTAGAAATACCTACTTTCTTTCTGTCATTGCCTCAAATGATGGGTATATCTTCTTTCTTACTCTTGGTCCCCAAACTGAAATTGCCTAAAACAAACAAATTAAAAAAACAAAAACAAAAACGGGGCCTATTTTATATTCCGTCATTTCCCCAAAGCCGTGTGAGCGTGGGGCACTCTTCCGTATTTACCTACATTTATTTCCTCTTCCATTGTGTAGACGCACTTGGAAACACAATCTGAACTCATCAGGAGCTCCTTTTGGTGCGTGATTGTTTTGTTCCATTACTAAACCATTTTTGTGAGCGTAGGGTCAGAATGCAATTTTAGCCTCTACGTAATTTATTCTTGTCTCAACTTTTTGAGGTTCAAGTGCCCATGGCATTCTTTTCCAGGAACGTTATGGAATCTGAGTCAATTCCCACATCCTCCCAAGATCCATGATGAAATGATAAGATACAAATTTGGGCCCATTCGTGGAACCCTTCTTTCTTTAACATGTTCAGCATGTTTTTGGAATGACCGTCCTCAAATCAAATTGATTCAACATATATGTTGAAATATATGTTATGTATTTATAACATGCAAGCTGCTGGGCTGGGCACTAAGATACAGCGACCCAGAAGATAACCAGCTGTACCCTTGGATCACGGAAGTTGATTTAACATTGAAGTGAACGGCCCCTGGTTAAGCCTCCAACTCTTGGTTTCAGCTCAGGTCATGATCTCACGGTTTTGTGAGTTCGAGCCCCACGTCAGGCTCTGCACTGACAGCGCTGTCTCCCTCTCTGTCTCCCTCTCTCTCTGCCCCCTCCCTACTCGCCCTGCCTCTGTCTCTCACAAAATAAAGAAATAAACTTAAAAAAAATTGAAGTGAAAAGTGAATCTGAAGAGCTGAACAGTAATCCACGATTCAAGACAATAAGAGACGAGGCAGTATTTCCTCCCTCATTTCCTTGCCTGATGTACTGCTTCTAATGTGATGTTTTCTCAGGCCATCTTGAGTTTTGAATTGTGTTGTTGACTGACCATGTATCGGATTGCTCCCCGTCTCTACAACCAACTGTCCCCATTTCGGGGGTCACCACTCCAGCCCCATTAGCCAAAGACAGAAGTGGAAGAAATAGTAGCCTGCACATTTCCGGCTTCTCCTAGGTCCATCCGATTTGAGCAGGACTCCCCTCCCTCCACACCCACGATGCGTCACGGTGGTGGTGGGGCAGGAGGGTCACCATATCGTGTGTAGCTGATATCCACATGCAGGGGACACCGTGTATGGCTCAGGTAGAATGACCGGCCGGCCAGTCTGTGCTGGGACATGCTTAGTCTTTATCTTTATTTCTGGTTTGTCTGTGGTCTTGCTGAGAAAATCCATGGTCTCCCTGAAGGGAGGCCACCAGGTTCTGGAAAAGAAGAGGGCAGACAGGTAATCCAACAAGGACTCAGGGTCAGCATAGCAGTGATCAGGCATTTGAGGTTAAAAATCTTTTCCCCTAAGTTAATTAATGTTGTGACTCTGTTTCCTTGGGGAAAAAAGTGTTTATAAAAAAATAATTTTCAAAAGACCCTACTAAAGCCGCTACAGTCAGACTGCAGTGAACCCCTTAACCTATCTCAGGTGCTCTGAGTTATAGCAACTCCGTGTTCTCGGCCTCTTTAAATTATAATGCGCTTGCCAGAAGTTTCCATAAAAAGCCTTGTCATCCTTTCTCCCATTCCAGCCATACCTTCAAGGCCCTCCTGTCTGTGTTTTGCCTCATCTTTCATTCAATCAGTTTCAAGCTTGATTTTGAAGTTAAATTTTATTTTTCCCATAGCATGCTCCAGTATTTAGGCAGTGATATTTAAAAAAATTTTTTTTTTAATGTTTATTATTTTTGAGAGAGAGACAGAGAGCAAGCAGGGAGGGGCAGAGAGAGGGAGACACAGAATCTGAAGCAGGCTCCAGGCTCTGGGCTGTCAGCACAGAGCCTGGCATGGGGCTTGAACTCACGGACCGTGAGATCACGACCTGAGCCATTATCGAGAGCCAGACACCTAACTGACTGAGCCACCCAGACTCCCCTCAAGTACTATCTTTGAATACCATTTCTTATTTAATCTTTGCAGCCCTGTGAGATAGATAATATTTCCCCTATTTTATGGAATGAAGAGGAAAACACAGGTGGCTCAGAGAGGTCATGTAACTTGGTCAAGGACACACAGTAATAACTTTGGAAAGAATTGAGGATTTGTGTTTACTTTTACCCTTTTAAAAATTTTATTTATTTATTGTTATTTTTTAATGTTTATTCATTTCTGAGACAGTGAGAGACAGAGCATGAGCAGGGCAGGGTCAGAGAGAGAGGGGGACACAAAATCCAAAGCAGGCTCCAGGCTCTGAGCTGTCAGCACAGACCCCCACACGGGGCTCGAACTCACAGACTGCGAGAGCAAGAGTCACGTGTTCCACTGACTGAGCCAGGCAGGAGACCCTGTGTTTACTTTTAAAACAAAGTTATGTTCACAGATTTTGAATTCTTTTTTTTTTTTTTAATTTTTTTATTTTACATTTATTTATTTTTGAGAGACAGACAGAACACAAGTTGGGGAGGGGCAGAGAGAGAAGGAGACAGAATCCAAAGCAGGCCCCAGGCTCTGAGCTGTCAGCACAGAGCCCGACGCGGGGCTCGAACTCACGAACGGTGAGATCATGACCTGAGCCGAAGTCCGACGCTTAACCGACTGAGCCACCCAGGCGCCCCACAGATTTTGAATTATTAAAGTATGGTTTCCCCACCAGCAGCATCGGTGCCATCCAGGAACTTACTGGAAATGCAAATTCTCAGGCTCCCAGCCTGGATTTAGAAATCAGAAACTCTGGGGGCCGGGCCTAGCAATCTGCTTTAATAAGACCTGTAGGGGATTCTGAAGCATATGTATGTTTGAGGACCACTGGTTTGCATCCATCTCTTCTCCCTCACCTGCCCTGCTCTCCAAATACCAATAGCGAGTGCCTACTCATTTTAGTACAAGCAGGAAGACATTTTTGGCCGCCCCAGGCAAACCCTGTCTCCTTGGGAATTCAGCTATTTCGGCTAAGTTTAGAACTTTCTGTGCTGTCTGGGTTCTCCCCCTTCGGGATAATAAAACATGTCTAGTCAATGTCCTTGTTTTCCACCTGCTTTTTTTTTTTTAATTTTTTTTTCAACGTTTATTTATTTTTGGGACAGAGAGAGACAGAGCATGAACGGGCGAGGGGCAGAGAGAGAGGGAGACACAGAATCGGAAACAGGCTCCAGGCTCTGAGCCATCAGCCCAGAGCCCGACGCGGGGCTCGAACTCACGGACCGCGAGATCGTGACCCGGCTGAAGTCGGACGCTTAACCGACTGCGCCACCTAGGCGCCCCATCCACCTGCTTTTTTTCAAAGTCAAAGGGCAAACGGGCAACCTGGAAATTCACTGACTTCTCAGGAACAAAGACTTTTCTCTTTTAACTTTGTAACATCACATGATGGGGGGGGGTGATGATAAAAGGTGGCAGCTTTCCCACTTTCTCTGATCATAACAATACTTGTATAGCTCTTCATACATCATAAAGTGCCCTTCAAGTAATACATTCATTTGACCCTGACACTCACCTGTGAGCTAGGTAGAAGTATGATCATTTAATAGAAGGGGAGCAGGTCATGTGAATTGCCCAGGGGCATGTAGCGCAGCCTGGGATGTGGGCTTTCATCCCACACCCTTCTACTCGGTACTGGTACCGAGTCCTTTCCTGGCTTCCCGCTGGCTGAGCTCCACAGGTGGCTGTGGGGGACAGGAACCAGCAGAGACTCAGGTGCAATGTTAGGGCAGCAGAACTGGCCCCTTCTGGGGTTCTTCAAACCGCGAGAGAGGGTGGGAAAAGGAAGCAGAGTTTGGGGGTGCCGTGGGGAAAAGGGTTGAATCCGAATCTTTTTAAAAAAAATGTTTATTTGTTTATTTTTGAAAGAGAGACAGCTCGCAAGCAGGGGAGGGGCAGAGAGAGAAGGAAAGAGAGAGGCTCCGTGCTGTCAGCACAGACCCCAACACGGGGCTCGAATCCCTTGAACCTGAGATCACGACCCGAGCCCAAACCAAGAGTCAGATGCTCAACCGACTGAGCCACCCAGGCGCCCCGGGTTTACTCAGAATCTTGAACGAAACAGAGAAACACAGGGCAGAAAGGACAGCCGGGGGACTGGCATGAATCCTCCAGGCTGCTGGTAGCCTGGATACTTGAGAAACCTCCAGGTTTACTTCTCAGCTCCAAAGCCTTTCTTCGAGAAATGTTTTCCTCTCCTGGGTCTTACCTCCCATGAGACCTATTTGCCTGCTTCTTTGGCTACCACTGGTGCCAATTCCCCACCATCGGCTTCTCCCATCCGGCCACCTTGTCCTGCCCTCCACCACGGCCACTTTCTCAACTCTGACACCAGATCCCAAATGGCTTAACCTCCCTGCGTGAGCCAGGTAAGATGCTATGTGTGCGAGAGTGCGTGCGTGTGTGTGTGTATGTGTGTGTGTGTGTGTGTGTAGTGATGGTGAGTGGAAAGGAGAGGCCGCAGAAGCAACCTCCATGCCCGCCTACTTGTAGGAATGTCATCCTCACAGTACAACACCCTGCAGGATAGCGATCGTGTGTCTCCTACAGATAAGAAAATGGGGGCTCAGAGAAGCTTGTTCAAGGCCACGACAGCTAGTGAAAAGCAACAATGGGTTTCCAGCCAGTCTCTCTGACTCCCAGGTCTCTGCCCCTCCAGTGGGCCACAGCTGACCCTCAGCAGGGAATAAAGACTGAATTGGGTGGATAAAACCACTTCCTTGAGTAGGTAGACCAGCCAAACAGATTAAAATCCTAATTTATTTGAAAAAAAAAAAATCCTAATTTATTTGGACCTTCAAAAACAAGCTACCTTGGGGCCCCTGGGTGGCTCAGTCGGTTAAGCTTCCAACTTCAGCGTAGGTCACGGTCTCGTATTTCGTGAGTTCGAGCCCCCACACTGGGCACTGTGCTGTTAGCACAGAGCCCGGTTCGGATCCTCTGTCTCCCTCTCTCTCTCTCTGCCCCTCCCCTGCTCATTCTCTCTCTCAAAATTAAATAAATAAAACTTAGAAAAAAACCAAAACAAGCCACTTTCAGTTTGTAGCAGTTCTGGGGGTAGTGAGTCTCCCGCTCGTATACCCAAGCACTCTATGTCTGGGGTACTCGTTCTTCCTGGCCTCCCTGATAGCTTAGAGGCTAATCCTGCTTTCACCTTTTCTCCCGATATCGATTCAGATAGAAGAGGCTGGGATGTTTGATCGGATCTCCTTCCCAGCCCGATTCCTGTCCCTAACCCCGACTCGAATGCCAGACTGCCATTGCCACCAACCCAGGCAATGACACCCAATGGCTTCCTCTACCTGAGCAGACGTAGGCACCAGAAATGCTCAGTTACTGCAAGCATTTTGGCTTAATCTAGGGAAATAACAGTTATAACAACAAGAGCAGTGCTAACTGGTCTCCCGCATCTGGATCCAATCGAATTACTTGCCTTCATCTCTGCCATCCTCATCAGTAAGGTGGGGAAACGGAGGCTCAGCGAGGCCAGGCAGCTTACCCAAGATTACACAGCTCCTACGTACCAGAATCAGTGTTTGAAATCTAGAACTGTCTGCAGCAGAATTGTCTCCGTGCGCCTTGGAAGCTCTTTTCTGGGCTGCCCAACGTTCGCAAGGACGTTTTGGCTGCAGTGGTGAGCTGGGTGGTAATCGACACGGAATAGTCTATTACAGTAATTTTTTCCAACTCAGCATTATATCTTTATTTTTCTGGAAAATTTTCAAACCCATGAAAACTAAAAGACCTGAACAATGAACGCTCGTATACTCCTCACCCACACTCACAGATTATTAGCATTTTGTTACATTTGTTCTTTCTCTGCGTGTAGATCTACACATACACAGTGTGTGTGTGTGTGTGTGTGTGTGTGTGTGTGTGTGTGTTGTGTGGGTATTTTTTTGGTGGAAACTTTTGTGACACTTTGCAGATACTCAGCCTGAATACGTCAGCACTTAATAGTGATTCCCAAACGTTTTTCTAATGGATTCTAGGATCCCCGGAGCAGCTGCTAATCAAACTTTGTGGCTTGTAAAGCTGATGGAAGACAGTGTCTGTCATATTTAACTTCAGGTTTCAAGGTTTTGTCTTCATCCGAAGAGCCCCATTGCTGTCCGTAATTGCCTTGCTAACAAGTGAACTTTGGAACTTATACATTTATGCTAACGTAACTTCGCTTTTGTCTACGTTACACATAGAGCTTTTCGGAAGATATGATTTGCAGACGGGATTTTGTTGCTCAGAATGTTCGAAAAGCCCGATGAGCCCCTGGTCTCTTTCTGGGTCATAACTGACTGCAGAAGCCTTCTGTTTTGGGTACCTTAGGGCGACGTGCACTCAGAGGGGTTGGGTCCAACGACCCACATCATCACTCCTGAATGGATCATAAGCAACAGCAAGGGGTAAAGGTCTCAGGAAATACGGTTGCCATTTTCATGTCCTTATTCTTTTAAAAACTATGCACACACGCACTCATTTAAAAACATTTTAATGTTTATTTATTTTTGAGAGAGAGTGTGTGCAAACGGGGGAGGGGCAGAGGGAGGGGGACAGAGGATCCTAAGTGGGCTCTGTTGCCCACAGCAACAAGCCCAATGTGGGGCTCAAACTCACAACCATGACCTGAGCTGAAGTCAGATGCTCAACCGATTGAGCCACCCAGGTGCCCCCACAGTCGTTATTTTTTTTTACATGCATCTCAACGATGAAGTTTTGGGGGCGATGGTGGGGTGGTCTGGAGCCAATGGCCGAGAAAGTATTCTTGAAGACGTCTTTGGTGCAAAAAGGTGATTTTACTAAAGCACGGGGACAGGACCCGTGGGCAGGAAGAGCTGCATGGGGTCGTGACGGGCAACTCGTTATATACCCTCAGGTTGGGAGGGGTCAGGGATAGAGTAAGTCTCTAAGGAATTTTGGAAGCAAGGTTTCCAGCAGCTTGAGGGGCTAGCTCTTGCTAGGGAAATGACATTTATTACTGTTTAATAAAACCTCAGTCATGAGACCCTTCAGATGTATATCGGGGGGCCATAAGCTTGGAGTATGATGGCCAGCATGTATCTTGGGGGAGCTGAGATAAAGGAAGTAGACTTACAGGATCCTCAAGGTTGGGGTAAGTTAAGCTAAGATTCCCTTTTGCCCCTAGCAAAGCTTCATCATCCAGGAAGCTGAGCTCCTAGAGGCAGGTCACTCTGTTTCAAGGACTTCTCAATGGACTGTAGGCAGCAAGGAAATTTAATTTTTCATTTGCCTTAGTTGCCCACGTTGCCGTGGCAAGCACTTGAGCCCCTTTGTTCTTGGGTGGTCAGGTTTGTCGAGGAATATCACACACATTCCACCTGGAGGGGGTGGGGGTGGGGGTGCCAGCCTGTATTTTGCCCTCAGCTTGCCCCACGCCCCCTCATCATCAATGTATGCACATACACACGTATAAACATAGTAGCTGGCATTGTTTGCTTGGCTGCCCAGAACAGTGGTCCCAATGACGACTATGATGATGACAGCAGTAGATCAATAGTTAGCATTTACTGAGGGTGACATATGTAACAGGCGATCATCTAAGTGCTTTGCCTATAGTATCTCATTTAATCCTCAAAAAACCATTCTGGGTGGTAAGAACTATCATCCTGTTTGTTTTACAGATGAGGAAACTGAGGCTCAGGGGATTAAGCAATGTGCATGCGTATCCAGAGCTAGTAAGCAGCTGGGCTGGGGTCCAAACCCAGGAGTCTGAGCCCAGACCCCTCACTCTTCACCACTCAGCTGTTCTGTTGGCTGGGATGCAAGGGGGAGGTACTCAAATTGGAGGGCTGAAAGCTAGCAGCGGAAGGAGGGGAGGGAAGAGACAAAAGTGGGGAAGGAATGAGTTTTGTTTTGCAGAACCGACAGTCTCTGCCAAGGAGCTGCTCAGCCAGCTGTTTCTTGCCTGATAGTCCCTTGCTAGGTATTTTACCTGATAGCCCTTACATGAGCCAGTCTGAGCCCGTTTGGAGCTAAGGATCTGCACAAAAGTCCCCCTCTGTCCCCCCCAAGTTGTCCTGAAGTTACCTTTAGCTCGTTCTACTACCCAGATCTCCTGCGGGTGGAATTTTCTGCCATTGTTTGAACATGATGTATGCGCTGGCATGTGGACACGCTAGGCATAAGCAATTGAACCGAAACGCCTAAGTAATGGAATATGTATAAATCCTTAATGCATATGCAAGCTCCTTGCCCCGCCCCCTAACACACAATAAAAGCTTCCCTTCCTAACCCCAGGGAGACACAGTCCTCTGAGAGCTATCTCCCTGTCTCCTTACTTGTAACAACTCATCAAAAGTTCTCGGCTTTCAAACACCTCTTGGGTTGTGTTCAATTTCATGCAACCCAAGCCGGGACCCCCTTGAGTTCAGTCATAGTGCTGCCTCCCAGACACGTGTGTGTGCATGTGATTGAGGTTAACTGAAACTTTTCTGCTAAGGAGTGCTTCTCTGCCCAGGTTTCTGGTTAGCATTCTGAAGCAGTCAAACAAGTTTCTTTTAAACATTTGTGTTTTCCGTTCGATGCTGAGTTTAGGAAATGAAGGCAGGGATGCCTGGGTGGCTCAGTCGGTTGAGCATCTGACTCGATTTTGGCTCAGGTCATGATCCCAGGGTCATGGGTTCAAGCCTCATGTCAGGCTCTGTGCTGAGTGTGGGGCACGCTTGAGATTCTCTCTCTCTCTCTCTCTCTGTGCCCCTCTCCCCACCCCCTCTCTAAAATTAAAAGAAAAGAAAAGAAAAGAAAAGAAAATGAATATAAACATATTCGGGATCATTGGGATAGCCAGCTTATAACCAAACAGCTGTAAACGTTAAGTTTACATCCAATTTCACATCCACGAATATTTGTAAGTCGTTACTAATAATATCCATTGGAGCTCAACACCAGGCTCCACAGTATATATTTTCTCCTTTAAGAAGGACCCATATGTTGCTTAAATTCGACCAACACAGATTCTTGTGGTTCTAGAAATGAGATGACCGGCTCTTTCAGAATATACAGCAACTGCCTCCACCTAAGCAGTGCCCGGTTTAGGAGATTTACGGTAAAGCCATGTTTCCTAGGAGGTCAGTACAAAAAGCCAGGCTTCTACGGCAGTTTCCGGGAGACATAAGCTTTCCATCCGACGCAGCGTTTTACCTTTTTCTCTGGGAAATGTTTATACTAGAAAAGGCTCAACTGGGATATTCATCAGCTGCTTCCTGCTCCTGTGGTGTTTGGTGGGGCTGATAACGGACGAGGATAAAATGCGCTGGGCATCTCAGGATCATGGAAAACCTGGAACTGAGGCTCAGGAATGCCCCCCATTTTCGCTGTGAGAAGGGAAACAGCGCTGTCCCCGTGTGCCAGAAGTGTGAAACATGTGTCCTCACCTGGAAGATCTTCTCTACCAAACAGTGGTTCCGGAGGATCGGTGAGACACCCCAAAGGAGGTTTCTGGTCAGCATCCTGGAGCAGTTGGATAGCTTGTATTTGTTACACTATTTCCAGAACATCCTTCAGGCCACGCAGGGGAAGGATTTCACCTACAGCCGGTCCCGGATCAACCTCAGCAAGAAGGAGGGGAAAATCGGCAGGTCTTCCTTGAACCAGATGTTGGATAAAACAGTCGAACAGAAGATGAGGGAGATTTTGTACTGGTTCGGGAACAGCACCCACTGGACGAAGGCAAATTACACGCTCTTGCTGTTCCAGATGTGTGACCCCAAGTTACTGCTCGCTGCTGCCAATGTCATCAGAGTCCTGTTCCTGAGAGAGCAGAGCAATGTCGCAGGTAAACAAGGCCACAGGGGGAGAGCAGAGGGCCCCCAAAGGTAAGGAAGCCAGACGTCAGGAGCCTGTAAAGGAACCAGACGTGTGGCCAGGCTTAGGTAGACAAGCTTCAGGTTTTCCAGAACGCAGGATAGAGCTCCTTGTCCTGACATGCGGTCCTGTTTGCCAAAGGAGAAATTGCAGGATGTGACTTCCTTCTAGAAAAGCATGAAATGCAAATGCTTTTTATGGAAGTACAGAACCTTTTTTTTAATGTTTTATTTATTTTTGAGAGAGAGAGAGAGAGAGAGAGCACGTGCACAGGAGGGACAGAGAGAGGGAGACACAGAATCCGAAGCAGACTCCAGGCTCCGAGCTGTCAGCACAGAGCCCGACGCGGGGCTCGAACTCACGGACCGTGAGATCATGACCTGAGCTGAAGTCGGACGCCCAACCGACTGACCACCCAGGCGCCCCAGGAAGTACAGAACTTTTAACTGTCTGGCATTTGGAAGGGATTTAGGCCCAGTTATGGCTGGCCCGTGCCTCTAATACTCATTGCTGGTGTGGCTCCTGCATTAGTGGGTTTGGGATTAGATGGGGTTTGGGAGGGATGTAAGGGGGAAGCTTCTGAACTGTTCTGCCCTTCAGTCTGCACTGCACAGAAACCAGGCCAAGAGGTCAAAATGTAGGGCTCGTTCCCATTCATTCCGCCATATTGCTTGTGCCTGCATAAAATCCAACCTGAAGTGGTGTCTATTCAAGCCTGCAGGTAGCAAGAGGGTCAAATAAGGGTAGGGCAGGCGTTCTCAAACCTTACCTTGCATCTGAATCCCTGGGAAGGCTTTTGAAAACACAGAGGACTGGCACCCTCTCCCAGAGGTCCCGACTCCGCAGGTCTGCGGCGGCCGTGAGATCCTGCATGTCTAACTTCTTAGCTGCTGCCGCTGGTGGTGGTCTGGGGTCCTCACCTTGAGAGCCATTGGTCTAGGGTGTTGGTGAGAAGGTCTTGGAAATGTTTGGCCAGCTGGATCAGGAAAGCAAAAGAAGCCAGAAAAGAGGCAAGGGATTAGACAGGGGTCCATCACCGGTTCCGCGGGGGGCTGGGGGTTGGTTCAGAAGACCCAGGAGGAGGGATCAGATGATCAGAGGGAGGAGTGTCAGAGGGAGGAGCCTCAGCGGCTCGGCGGCTCAGTGTTTGAGCCCACGAAGGTGGGGAATTCCTAAATGTCCATGAGACCTGTTCTGTGGTCATATTTGTAGACGATTCACATCCAAAAGAGTTTCAAAGCTAGACGACCCAGGGGACAGTTAGATTCCCATACATGGCACTGGGTTTCTTTGGCGTGTTAGGGAAGTAACACTCAGGGAATCTGAGTGACACAGCCTAGGCGACAAGTAAAGGGACTCGAAAACCAGGCCTCCCTGACTGAACATGTCCCATCTCGAGGTGCTCCTGCCAGGAGCCAGCAGACTCCAGAAGGCCTGGCTTGTACACACACACACGCACACACACGCGTATACACACGTATGCACACGCATGCACACGTGGGGCTCGAACCCGTGAAACTGTGAGATCACGACCTCAGCCGAAACCCAGAGTCAGACGCTTAACCGACTGAGCCACCTAGGTGACCCAGAAATTAAATTTTCTTAAAAAAATTTTTTTTAATGTTTATTTATTTTTGAGAAAGAGAGAGAGAGAGAGTGGGCAGAGGCAGAGAGAGAGGGAGACACAATCCAAAGCAGGCTCCAGGCTCTGAGCTGTCAGTACAGAGCCCGATGCGGGGCTTAAACTCATGAACTGCAAGCGTGCATTGTGGGTCGGCAAAATCCAACAAGGAGCTTCCTGCAATATTTGCATAGCGACTCGGGGGCTCCCCCGGATAAAACTGGACATAACCGGCTTGGTCCATTTTGTGTGGATTGAAAAGAGGGCAGTAGAAAGAAAACTGTTTTCCTCCACCTCCTTTCCTCCACACACCCCATTAAGGAGCACCCTTGTCTTGGCCTTTTGGTTTTCAGGGCTCAGTCAGTCCGCCAGTGATGTGTTTGCCTTCCCCGAGAAAGACCACCACCAGTCTGAGACCTCGCAGGTCTGCCGGGCAGCCGGAACCAAGAACACATCCTTCCCTTTGTCCAGATCTCCAGGGAAAGAAGGGTTGCTTGAAAATATGGGGGGCGGACCATCTGACACTGGTAAGTCAGCCCGTAGCAGGAAAGCCAATAGGTATGAGACTGGGAAGTCCCCCGTTTATTTATTTTTGAGAAAGAGAGGGAGAGAGAGAGAGAGGGCAGGGGCAGAGAGAGAGGGAGACACAGAATCGGAAGCAGGCTCCAGGCTCTGAGCTGTCAGCACGGAGTCCGACGTGGGGCTCGAACCCACAAACCGCGAGATCATGACCCGAGTCGAAGTCCGACTGAGCCACCCAGACGCCCCTCTTGGGGTAATTTAAAGGAAGTGCCGGACACAATGCCATTTCACCTGAATCGGGCAGGGTTTGATACACTATAGGCATCTCCTTGAACTGGGAAGGCTTGCAAAGCCCTTGTGTGTTTGGTTTGGGAGGTCTTGTTTCCGTTTTGGCGGAAGAAATGACAAAAATCCAGTAGTCTAAGGGTAGACCATGATGAGCTCTATGTCTGGGGAGCGGGTTTGGGGAGGGCTTCTCTTGGCCTGAATTAGAGACAACCCCACCCTGCACCGTTCTCTGGCTTTCCTCCAAAGGACAATGGAAGAGTTCTCTCCAGTGTATTTCTGAGATGAACCGGCTGTTTTCCAGAAAAGCAGGCAGGTCCAAGGCAGAGAGCGCCCCCTCCGATCTGTTGGTTGACTTGGATGTGGTCCGAGACCTGTCTTCTGGGGCCAGAAAATATCGAGACTTCATCCGTCACCTGCCCATCCACCTCTCCAAGTACATTCTAAGTATGCTGGGGCAAATTGGGGGATTTCTCAAGACACTCTTCATCATGGCTCTGATGGGAGGTTCCCAGGTCCGTCATCTTTTTTTTTTTTTCCCCCAGGTCTGCTGGATAAAAACAGCCTGAACAGGTGTGCCTTTGTGAGCCAGCACTGGGCTGCGCTGGCCCAACAGGTCAAGAAGGATCTTTCCATGCATACTTTCATTCAGAACCAGATCGCTTTCTTGCAGGTACTTCCTGGCCGCGAGGGGTTGATCTGGAAACCAGCCTCATTTCCACGTTGAGGTTGGCCTGACAGTGCACCTTTCCGATCTCTCCGGCGGACCCTTAGCTGGCCTCCTGCTCGCCGTTAGGCTTTAGCCGTAACTTCCTGTTTGTCCAGACCCGTTAATCACCACCCGCATTGTCTGTGCATCTAGCAGGGACGACATGTGTAGAAACCTCTCAGGAAGAGAGAGGCGGAGTCTTTCTGAAACGTCACAGAGCAGGGCATTTTGTCCCCGTCCCCCCCCCCCCCCCCAGAGATCTATCTTGTGGCATGTGCAATAAGAAAGCCATGAGTATGTTTCTGGAACAGTCTCATATGATGCACAGATGTTTCAGAGACCAGTAAGTATGTGTTTAAGTTAAAATGCAAGTCTCCCGGGTAGTATCTGTCTTCGGAATTTTTTATCTCTGTTTCCTGCCCGAAGCCTTACCCCGAATCGTGGACTCTTGGTAGCTTGAGTGTTTCCCAGCAGGGATCTGTAGCAGAAGACGAGAAGAGTCAGGCATTGGGAGGCAGGCCATACCTCTGGGAAGCTGAGACCCGCTCGCCATTTCTTGCTGGCCTGGCTCTGGCTGTTTGGTATTTAGGATCCACTTTAAGCCGATCTGCACGTGCTACCGGCCTCACCGGCCAGGCCTCCGCCAGAGTTTACCCATCTTTCAGATCTCGCCAAGCACCCCTCTTGGAGAGGCAGGACCAAGAATAGTAGCCATTTTCCGTTATCTTTTTTCCCTCAGGGGTCCTACGCAGGGGGAATCGAACCTAATTACGCCAACCAGCTTCTTATCCCGGTTCCTAAGATGACCGATGATGGGAAACGCATGCGTGCGAAAAATCAGAAATGGAAACTGAGAATGAAGGTGGGTTGCGGTGGCATCTGGGGTCCAGACTCGGCCCTCCTGTGAGGGGTACAGGAAATGGGACCATACATGATCTATGGCACGTGGATATAGGAGATGGGAGGTGACATTCCCTAAGGGAGACCGGAGTTGTGTGCTGTGTGTCCTTAAGCAAGCGACTTCCTCTCCGTCAGCCTTAAATTCCTCAGCTGTTAAATGTGCGGATGGATTTGCTTGTCCTCTCAGGGTTCTTCGTTTACTTCCAACCCCACGGCCAGACCATAGCTTCTCCTAAGGAAACCGTGTAGTATGAATTTCAAAAGAAGTTAGAAATCTGAATTATCATGGGACAGCTCTTGTTTTTCTTAAAGGCGTGGGCCAAAGAAGACACATCTGTGGACTTAATTTGACCCGCATTTTTTTTTTTTAATTTTTGAGTTGGCCCATTCACTCATTTTATACATTTTTTTTTTTTTTTACATTTATTTATGTTTTGAGAGACATAGAGAGACAGAGCACAAGTTGAGGAGGGGCAGAGAGAGAAGGAGACACACAATCCGAAGCAGGCTCCGGGCTCCAAGCTGTCAGCACAGAGCCCGACATGGGGCTCAAACTCACGAACCGTGAGATCATGACCTGAGCCAAGTTGGACGCTTAACTGACTGAGCCACCCAGGCGCCCCTGTTTTAGGAATGTTATAATTTAAGAAAAGAGAGAGAAACAGGTAAAGCACTGTGGTCAACAGAAGAAAGCATGTGAAGTAGCAAGACAAGGCAGTGAAGTGTCTCCAAGGGAAAGGTAGAGGGGAGTGCCTCCGAGGGATGGTGATTTCCATGGGTACTGAGCTTGAACGGGGTGCCAAGAATGGTGTGCCCAGGGCTTTGTACACGTCATTCACTTGATCTTCACAGTAGATCGCGTGGATATCATTGCTCCCAACTTATGGATGTGGAAACGAAGGCTGTGATGTTAGAAAAGTCACCTAAGTTCTCATAGCTGGTTGGTGGTAGGGCTAGGATTTGAACTGGGTCTTTTTCCTCCAATGACCCACCATGCAGCTCTGAAAACTTCGTTGATGAACGAGAGCCAAGGAATTCCAGCCCAGGTCATGAGAAGTCACGGACGTCTTGATTAGTTCAAGGCAGGATATCAGAGCTGCTTGGACACTGGAGGGGAGGCAGGTTGACAGATTCTGGGGAGAGACTTCTAGGTGGACGTCGTTATTTGGTTAAAGATCAAGAGGGAGATTGAGTTGGGAAAAGTGGGCATCCCAAGGAGGAGTCTACAGGTATGGAGAAGAAGGCTAAGTAGGAAGAGAGATGTTCCCAGGGGGGACTCCCAGATGCGAACATGATGTGGTGGTCTTTTTTGCTTTCATGATAAACTCACCCTGTTTTTTGGGTTTCCTGCTGGCATGGTTGTCATTGCCTTCTAGAAATGGCTGGAAAGAGGAGTGAGAGTCCAGTTGAGTCATCTGTGCCAGAACTTAGCATGTCTGGCATGCCACAGTGGTCCAGAAAGTGTATGTTGGAGGGAGGGAGGCACAGAGAAGAAGGAAGGAAGGAAGGAAGGAAGGAAGGAAGGAAGGAAGGAGGGAGGGAAGGAAGGAAGGAAGGAGGGAGGGAAGGAAGGAAGGAGGGAAGGAGGGAAGGAAGGAAGGAAGGAAGGA
This sequence comes from Lynx rufus, assembly GCF_022079265.1. Taxonomy (NCBI): domain Eukaryota; kingdom Metazoa; phylum Chordata; class Mammalia; order Carnivora; family Felidae; genus Lynx; species Lynx rufus. The sequence continues at coordinate 3,873,261 of NW_025814843.1, forward strand.
AGGAAGGAGGGAAGGAGGGAGGGAAGGAAGGAAGGAAGGAAGGAAGGAAGGAAGGAGGGAAGGAGGGAAGGAAGGAAGGAAGGAGGGAGGGAAGGAGGGAGGGAAGGAAGGAAGGAAGGAAGGAAGGAAGGAAGGAAGGAAGGATAAGGAAGGAAGGAAGGAGGGAAGGAAGGAAGGAAGGAGGGAAGGAAGGAAGGAAGGAAGGAAGGAAAGAAGGAGGGAGGGAAGGAGGGAGGGAGGGAAGGAAGGAAGGAAGGAGGGAAGGAGGGAAGGAAGGAAGGAAGGAAGGAAGGAAGGAAGGAAGGAAGGAACTATTAGAAAGGGAAGGGAAATACCCTTGTTGAGACTTGATACAATTGATTTCCTCTCTCTGAGGCTCAGATATATCTCACCTGTAAAATGACGAGAATGCTTTGTGGGGCAAATGATGTACTTTACGAGGCAGCTGTAAGGAGAAATGAAGGTTGCATATACGTGCAGACTTTGAGGCACAAATGCACGGAGAGTGTAGCTGTGATTTTGCCTACAGCTTGAGTTCCCATGAGTACGCTTTGTAGAGTCAGGTATACGTAATATAAACATGAAGCCCGGACTTCTGCAAAACAGTCGAAGGGCACCTGTGACTCGATTTTGTGAACGTACCCTCCGTGAGCTCATTTTTGGAAAAGTTGAGCTGTCGGCGATATCGAGAGTTCACGGAAGGAACCAGAACACACAGAAGATACAAAGTGATGCAGGATGAGTCAGGACCCTTGACTCACCATTTTCTAACTCGTGGATGACTCTAGTGCCTGCTCATTGACCTCTCCCTACCAGCACGTAGTGGCAGCCACAGCCCAAAGAGGCAGAGTCCTTGGGCCCTTATGTCCTGGCCAGGGAAGACCTCAGGGGGTGCATATTTGGGGCCCTGGGTAAAGTTGCCACTGTGCTTTGACTCCAAGTGTTCCCTTGTTAGAATGACTACAACCTGTGGACCGCATACCAGAACCAGGAAACTCAGCAGGTCCAGATGGAGGAGAGAAATGTCTTCTGTGGGACTTATAATATCCGCATTCTCTCTGACACGTAGGTACTGGGGTCAGAATCCGGGTCTTCAGGGACCCTTGAATTAGCCTCCTTAGGATTCCCATGACCCGGTTCACTTGGAAAAGGCAATCCTTCCTGACCTCAAGCTCCAGCTCCCAACTAAAATGAGATCCCCTTCGGAAACCAGGTGCTGGGTTTTTGGACCATTCTCGGCAGTGGGTGGAGGGCACTTTCCCATTATAGTTTTGGGTACACCAGTCGACCATCCTTCGCACAAGTCATGTGCGTGAAATTACCGTGGTTTTTTTTTTTTTTAATATTTTTGTTGTTTTATTCTAGTTTTTAGAAGGAAGGTGTGCTTATTGGGAAAAAGAAACCCACCAAATGCCAGCAAATGTATCGAGAAAAGCCAACACCTCCTACAATCTTGTCATCTAGAGATAACCACCATTAATATTCATGTTTAGTCTAGAATTTTGTTCTTGCGTGTACTATACCTACAAGTTTTAAATAAAAATGGGGTTATGCTATACGTGTTTCTGTAATCCACTCCAGCAAAGTACCATGGGTATCTTTCCATGTTAAACATGAAAATGGCGCTTATGATAACCGCACGGTGTGATGTCACCTGTCTATGCTGTAAGAAGACATTTTAATGATCGGCTCTCTGCCATAGTTTAGGCCTAGGACTTTGCTCTTTTTTTCGTAAGGTTTCATAAAGGCCATCTCTCTCTATTTTCTTTCTGGCTGTGAATCTGACTAACAAATTACATCTTGACCAGTCAGTAGGGCGAAGACCAAGAAGATAGGGGAAAGGCAAAGTTGAGTTTTTTTTTTTTTTCGACGTTTATTTATTTTTGGGACAGAGAGAGACAGAGCATGAACGGGCGAGGGGCAGAGAGAGAGGGAGACACAGAATCGGAAACAGGCTCCAGGCTCTGAGCCATCAGCCCAGAGCCCGACGCGGGGCTCGAACTCACGGACCGTGAGATCGTGACCTGGCTGAAGTCGGACGCTTAACCGACTGCGCCACCCAGGCGCCCCAAAAAGTTGAGTTTTTATGGATCGCGTGGTGATAAGTGTGCCCCTTAGAAGAGATGATGGCTGATTGAGCTCTAGGTATAACAAGTAGAATGAGGACAAAAATATCACAAATTCTCATCTTCAGGCATGACCACCTCCCTTTTGCTGAAATAATCCCACTTCACTCCGTGGGCCTGGAGTAATTATAGTGAGTGTCCCCTTTCACGATAAAATGTCTCAATTCAGACAATACATGGTTGGGTCACCTCGCTCATATTTTATCCATTGGCTGGTAATCTTATGATTGGAAAATTAATTTTTTTTATATTAAAATTTTTAAAAAAAATTTTGCCTGAAAGGATTTTTTGGTATGGTATAAGGTAGGGGTCCCTTGTGCTACATCCCTTGTTGGAAGGCCCCGAACTTTCCATTATACCGTTGTTGTAGGTGACAGCTGTCGTACTAAGTGAGTTGCTGGAAGGGACACTAACTTTTCTTTCATGGATCATCCTTTCCACCCCCACCCCACCCCTCCGGCAACTCAGGTGGGACCGAAACAGAATCATTCACTATTCTGGGGGACACTTGGTAGCAGTGTCATCCAATCGGAAGATCCAGCTTCTCGATGTCATACAAGTAAAGGAGGTACCCATCGCGTTCCGAGGCCACGCCGGGAGTGTCCGCGCCCTCTTCTTGTGTGAGAAGAAGAACTTTCTACTGAGCGGAAGTTATGACCTGAGTATTAGGTGAGTGGTCCAAGGGAGTTGTGGTGCCCACCCCACCCAACGCCTAAAGTCAGCTTGTGGAGGAAGCAGGCGTGCCTTTTCCTTTTTGTGTTTAGCGAAAAGATACCCTAAATGATACCGACTTCTCGAATAACCCGAAACATTTTTTCTTTTTTTGGCAAGGTAAAAACCAATTAATTTGTATATCATTTAAACTTTAACAAGATGAGATAGATTTATAACAATGATCAGATCTATTTTCTTTTTGAAAAAATGGTCATTTATTTATTTTGAGAGGGAGAGGAGGGGGGCAGAGAGAGAGAATTCGAAGCAGGCTCTGCAGTTTCAGTGTGGAGCCTGATGCGGGGCTAGATTCCCCCAAACCATGAGATCACGACCTGAGCCGAAATCAAGAGTCGGATGCCTGACTGACTGAGCCACCCGGGTGCCCCAGAAATCCTTAACTTTAAGGTAGTCGACTTTGCAGATTTGACTCGTTTAATAAGAAATCCCTCCCTGAGATCTTTGTGTCTTCAATCCACTTGAACCTCATTTTTGTTATCATATGAGGTAGAGATCCAATTCCATTTTTTCCCTTCTCCTCTTTGCATTTATATCTAATTACTTAAGTACCATTTATGGGAAAAAACTCTTCTTTCTCCCATTGGTCTGTCCTGCTGCTTTGTCATAAGATAAGTGTCCATAGATTTCAATTTCTTGGTCTTTATTCTGCTTCTTTTGCCTGTGTGGCTGTTGTTGGTCAAAACCACACTATCTTAATTACTTTGGTCTTTAAAGTCTTTTTTTTTTTAATTTTTAACGTTTTATTTATTTGTGAGTGACAGAGAGAGACAGAATGAGTGTGGGGGAGGAGCAGAGAGAGAGGGAGACACAGAATCTGAAGCAGGCTCCAGGCTCTGAGCTGTCAGCACAGAGTCCGATGTGGGGCTCGAACCCACGAACCAAAAGATCATGACCTGAGCCGAAGTCGGACGCCCAACCGACTGAGCCACCCGGGTGCCCCTGTTCATGTCGTATTGTTATTATTGGTCTGTACAAGGCTCCATTCCTGTTTTATTCATCTATTTATTAATTCTATTTTCTCTATTCTTCACTCCCGTTTCCTTCCCCCATGGGCTACCTTCTCATCTTTGTCAGTGTGGATCTTTTTATTTATGTGAGTCCTTTGAAAATGTGTATTGGGGCGCCTGAGTGGCTCAGTCGGTTAAGCGTCCGACTTCGGCTCAGGTCATGATCTCGCGGTTCGTGGGTTCGAGCCCCTCGTCGGGCTCTGTGCTGACAGCTCAGAGCCTGGAGGCTGCTTCTGATTCTGTGTCTCCTTTTCTCTCTGCCCCTTCCCCACTCGTGCTCTGTCTCTGTCTCTCAAAATGAATAAACATTAAAAAAAAAAAAGAAAATGTATATGGATATATTTTATACACATGTTTATAATTTTCATCCATGGTTTCTTTGATTTATCTATCTATCTATCTATCTATCTATCTGTCATCCATGGTATTATTTTAAGCTTATCTTGGCTTTTCACTTTTGTACCCCATCCTATGTTCCAAAGATTTATCCATTACTGTCTAGTTAGTTATGTAGTACTCCAATATACATTTCACCTACTTGCTTCCCCAGTGATGGAAACTAGCTGGCCTCCAAGTAAAGCTGCATGGAACATCTTTGTCCCCTCGTGGACTTTGTGAGATTTCTTAGGTATATATATGCCCAGCAATGGACTTGCTGAGATATAGGGTAGGAGCTACCTAATTTGACCAAGTACTAGATTGAATTCAGAGTGACTTTATGGGTCTACATTCTCCCTAGGAGGGATCCTGTAACTGTATTTCCCTACCAACATTGGGCATCAGCCACCTTTCAAATTTTTGCCAGATGGGTATGTGTAAAATCATTTCCATTTGCATGACTTTGGCTACTAATAAGTTTGCCTCTTCTTTTATAAATTGCCTGATTATATCTTTTGTCCATTTTTCTATTGGGGCTCCTCTAATTTGCTTCTTGATTTGCAGTTCTATGTGCTTTCTTCTAACTTTTAAAAAAATATTTATTTATTTTTGAGAGAGAGAGAGAGATAGAGAGAGAGACAGAGCATGAGCGGGGGAGGGGCAGAGAGAGAGGGAGACACAGAATCCGTAGCAGGCTCCAGGCTCTGAGCTGTCAGCACAGAGCCCGATGCAGGGCTCGAACTCACAAACTGTGAGATCATGACCTGAGCTGAAGTCGGACGCTCAACCGACTGAGCCACCCAGGCGCCCCTGTGTTTTCTTCTATATATTAGTCCCTTGTCAGTTTAAAAATTGCAAATACCATCTTCTATTTCTTCATCAACCCATTAACTTTGCTTATAGTGTTCTTTGTTGAATAAAAATTCTGATATTGCTGTAATACGACGTATCAGTTTATCCATTGTTTTGACTTGTGTCGGTGAGTCATTCTAGTCCTAGGTCACAAAGACGTTTTAAAATATTTTGTCCTATTAACTTTATTTTTTAAATTTATTTTCCAAAGTTTATTTATTTATTTTAAGTAATCTCTACACTTAAGGTAGGGCTTGACCTCATGACCCTGAGATCAAGAGTCGTATGTTCTTCCGACTGAGCCAGCGAGGCGCCCCTTGTCCCATTAACTTTATAGTTTGACTTTTTGCATTCAGTTCTTTGAACTATTTGCAGCCCAACTTTGTATGTGATGTTGGGTAGAGTTTCCATTATATTTATTTATTTTGAAAGAAAGTGAGCAGTTTCCCCCACAGTGGTTATTTAGTCAGGAACCTGCCATTTTCTCCACTGACCTGTGGGGCCATCTTTATCATATGGTGATTTCCCCACATATAGATGAGAATGTCTCTGTGAGCTCTCTCGTAGACTCTTGGTTTGTTTTTCTGTTCTTGCATCAAAAACATCTTCTAAAAAAGACAATTCCTATAGAGTAGTTTTAGGTTTACAGCAAAGTTTGAGAGCAAAGTACTGAGATTTCCCATTACCTTGTGCTCCCCACATGCACAGCCTCCCCGGCCAGAGCGGGACATTTGTTACAACTGGCGAACCTCCACTGACACATCATAAGTCACCCCAAATCTGTAGTTTACTTTAAGGTTCACTCTTGGTGGTGTACATTTTATGAATTTGGGCAAATGCATAAAGACATGTATCCATTGGGGCGCCTGGGTGGCGCAGTCGGTTAAGCGTCCGACTTCAGCCAGGTCACGATCTCGCGGTCCGTGGGTTCGAGCCCCGCGTCAGGCTCTGGGCTGATGGCTCAGAGCCTGGAGCCTGTTTCCAATTCTGTGTCTCCCTCTCTCTCTGCTCCTCCCCCGTTCATGCTCTGTCTCTCTCTGTCCCAAAAATAAATAAACTTTGAAAAAAAAAATTAAAAAAAAAAAAAGACATGTATCCATCATCATGGTATCATATAGAATTATTTCCATTGCCCTGAAAATTCTTGGTGCTCTGCCTAGTCATTCTTCTCCTTTCCCCCCCACACCTGTGACTGATGGTAAGGCCACAGGACCTTTGGGAGTATTATATATATATTTTTTGTTGTTTTTATTTATTTTTGAGACAGGGAGAGACAGAGCATGAATGGGGGAGGGTCAGAGAGAGGGAGACACAGAATCTGAAACAGGCTCCAGGTTCTGAGCTGTCAGCACAGAGCCCGACGCGGGGCTCGAACTCATGGATCGCGAGATCATGACCTGAGCCGAAGTCGGCCGCTTAACCGACTGAGCCACCCAGGCGCCCCCCCTTTGGGAGTATTAGAAGAAAAAGCTTAGCACATTCGAAGGAAAACAAAAGAAACACGTATTAATCGTTTATTATGTACCAAGTCTCATAAGAACTCTATGAGGCAACTACCATTATTAGCCTCAATTTGCAGATGAGGAAGCTGAGATACAGGGTGGTTCATTAGCTCCTCTAAGATCATACAGCTAGTAAGTAGATGATGGACTGGATTGGACTTCAGGCAGCCTCACTCCAGAATCTACTACCTTAACATTACATTTTTGCCCTGTCATAAAAGCAATCCGGGTGAAATGCGAGTCTGTATCACCGACAGTTGAGAGACCTCAGGCAAATTTGCTTATTAAAGAACAGTGTGACTCATACCTCTGTTCCCGTAGATCTCTAAGATATGCTTTAGAAGTACCCATAAGATGTTTTGGATCCAAATAGCTGAAGTAGATTGTTCTGTTGTTCCTGTTTGAAGACCACCTCTGCTGTTGAATGGGTGCCATGGGTTTTAAGCCTGGTGGTCATTCCAGAAACCTCTTCCAACGTAATACCAACCAACATTTATTACGCATTTCCTACACGTTGATCGCTGTTCCAGTGTTACACGAATCAATGCAGGATTTCTCAACTTGCGGCTGGAAAGTACCTTCTGTGGAGGCTGTCCTGTGCACTGGAGGACATTTAGCCGTACCCTTGGACCATAGCACCGGATACATTAGCAGCTCTCTCCCTACTTGTGACAGCCAAAAATGTCTCCAGACATTGTCAAATATCCTCTAGGGGTGGAAATCACGCCTGGGTGACCATCATCCATTTTGTATATTTAATTCTTTACCAAAAACCCTAAGAGGGAACTATCATTATTATCATTTCCATTTCACCAATGAGGAAATGACACTTACACGGAAATTAGGTAACTTTCCCAAAGTTACACCTAACGGGTGCTGCCGCTGGAAATCAAATCCAGGCCTCTGACTCTGAGCTTAACCCTGAAACTTTGCTGCCTTCCAGCAAACTGTTGATCTAAGGGAACTTGTGTGCCATTATGATCCCTTGGGCCCTCAGAAAAATCTCAAAATCATTTCTTGTTTTTTGTTTTTGGCCTGATTCCTGCAGATACTGGGATCTGAAAAGTGGGGCTTGTATACGAATCTTCAATGGCCACCAGGGGACAGTCACTTGCATGGATTTATATATGAACAAACTTGTATCTGGAGCAAGAGATTGCCAGGTGAAAGGTGAGACAGAAATGCCTTACACTTTCTAAGAAGTTTCCCCAAATCCATGGGTTGTCAAAATACTTGTTTAGCTCATTTCTGTAGGAAGACATTCTTTTACTCATCCATCCATCCATCCATCCATTTACTTCACAGCTATTTGCGGAATACCTACAATGTGCTAGACGCTGTGCTAAGTGCTAAAAAAAATGAATATGACCCTGTTCAATATGGCTTTTTATTTCCTCAAGAGACTTATAATCTCATAATGGAGACAGATACATAAATATACAATGGAGGATATCATAAATATGTGAATAGTAACTGCCACCATTTATTGAGTACCAAGTTCGTGACTGACGTCGGTGCTTTACATATATTATCGTATTCAACCCTCACAAGAAGCCTGTGGCTTGGATGCAGACGAGGAATCCAAAACTTGGAGAAAAAAACAGCTTGCCCCAGATCAGAGCCACTGAGTGGTGGAGTGGGGATGTGAACCCAGGGCTGTCTGACTCTAGATCACGCGCTCCTAACCAACACGCGGAGTTCTAAGGGACCACAGAAATAAGAGTGAGGCAAAGCACCACAGACAGGGTGCTGTTTGAGTGTGGTCTTGATGATGCGTCGTTCTACAAGCGGTGGAAGAATGAATGCCATTCTAAGCAGAAGGGACAGCATAGGCAAATTTGCAGAAGGTTGAAGAAAATGGTGTGTTTGGGGAATTTCCCCTTGCTGGGTACGGCTGCAGTAGAGCGTGTGGTGTCGGACAGAAGGCTGGTTACTTTGTTTGGGGCCAGATTATCAAGGGCCTTCTGCATCCGGGTAGGAAGTTGACCTTCATCCTATAGAATGCAGGAGGCTATAAATGCACTCTGAGCTGTGGACTGACATGATCAGATGTGTTTCTGAGAAAGATGACTGTAGTCATAGTATGGAAGAAGGTTGGAGGGAGGGGACTGTGTGGAGATGGGGACAAGTGAAGACAGTACCCAGTCTGGAGAACTGCGGTGGTATCTTCAGAATAGCCAAGAACAGGCAAGTGTGAAGAAAGTCAGGTGGCTATGAGTTTACATGAGGTGACAGGAGGGCAGATAATGAGGCCGGACTTTTAAACTCAGGTCACTGGGTATTTGGAAGTGCCATTAACGGCAATAAGGACCACAGGGGAAGAGTAGGGTGGGGTGAGGAACGAAGGGGGAGAAGCTGGCTTCAGTTTTGGACCTCTTGAGTGTGGTAGGCAGAATAACGGCCAACCGAACACGTTCACCTCCTAATCCCCGGAAACTGTGACCGTGTCACCTTGCACGGCAAAAGGGACTTTGCCGATGTGATTAAGCTGAGGACCCGAAAAAGGAGAGACAGCCCTGGGTTATCAGATGGGTAATCACACGGGTCCTTAAAAACAGAAACTGTCTTGTCCGTGATCAAAAGGAGATGTGACAATGAGGAGTGCTCAGAAACATGCGACGTTGCTGGCTCTGAAGATGGAGAAAGGGGGTCATGAGCCAAGGGATATGGGTGGCCCCGGGAAGGTGGGACAGGCAAGGATACGGATCCCTCCAGCCCCAGAATCTCCATAAGGGAACACAGCTCTGCGGACACCTTGATTTTTTAGCCTTGTGAGGTCACATCAGGCTTCCGTCAGATAGTACATTTGTGTTGCGTTCAGCCGCTAACCTTGTGGGAATCTGTTACAGCAGCAATAGAAAGCTAATACACTGGGTACGGGAGTCCCAAGGACACCCAGGTGAGGACTACAGGAGGCAGATGCAGGTGTGAGTTGCCACGTGAGTTGACTGCACCATAGGTCTGGGGCTCCAACTGCATTGGTTTGGTGGTTATCAATTGGAATGAACGGTGGAGACGCCAGGCGTGGAGATTTCCCCTGCAAAGCACGAGGAAAGAACGAAAAGCGAAGGGAGGCGAGGGACCCAGGAAGTCACAGCCGTGTTAGGTGGGGGCAAAAGGGGCAGGAAAGCGAAAGCGGAGTGATGTTCCATATGCCGGCACTCAGACCTGCTTAAGAAACTTTACTCCCCACCTCTTTGCCCTCCTTGACCTGACCGGAAGTTCTCGTTGCCACGACTGCGTTGAGGAGTAGAGCAGACGGCATGAAAGGAGGAGAGTTTGGAGATGGAAGGGCAGACAAGGCCTCCAGATTTGAGAGAGTCTCGGGGGGCCCCCGGCAGGGCTACAACTAGGACAAGGGGAGCTAGGCTCTCACCTCGGGTGTAAAACTTAAGGGGGCACCCCAAACTCCTGGTGATCAAAGATACCACATTTTCACACAATATCTAAAAGGCAAAAATTAATTCACAAAATACATGATGGAAAAAAAATATCCCAAGATCTCTCTCTTCCCCCTAATCCTAGTCTCAGCCTCCTGGCCTACCTGTTCCCCCTGGGTTTCCCCCAATGAATCTTTTCCCAACGATTCCCAATGAATCTTTTAATTCATCCTTCAGCCTTCTCCCCCCACCCCCCTTTTTTTTTTAAGATTTTATTTTTAAGCAATCTCTACCCCCGACGTGGGGCTCAAACTCACAACCCCGAGGTCAAGAGTCACACCCTGTATTGACTGAGCCAGCCGGGAGCCCATCAACTTTGTGCTTTCTAATTGGATAAGAGGCCAATGTATATGGAAAAAACAAGTGAAGAAAAGCGTACTTACAGAAGTTAGGGTTGATCTAGCGTTTGTGGTTACGAGCATGGGTTCTGGGGCCAGGCTTTAAGGGTCCGAATCCCAGCTCTATCTGCTTGCCATCTGCGTGATCTTGAGCAGGTTACTGAACCCCTCTATGCCTCAGTTTCCTCATCTGTGTAGTGGGGAATAAAGACAGTAGCTGTCTCACGAAGACGAGTTAATATACACCAAGCACTTCCAATGGGGCCTGGCTCGTCGTTAGTGCTCTACGGAGGTATCGGCCGCGGTCATTACTTGGTCTTAGGTTGTACACTCTGTTGCCTGAGAGGTACTTTGGGGCTGATGGGGCCAACTTTAACGGTCTCATTCCCGAATCTGTGGTGCCTGCTTCCAGTTTCTTCCTTTAAGGTCTATTCTCCCACCTGCTCATCTATTTTCACACCTTCCCAACACTCGCAGGATGGTGGGTGGTAGAAACGTGAAGCCTGCCCCCAGCTGTGGCCGTCTCTCAAGTAGTAAAATCCAGAAGTCAGATTCAGAAATCGGTTTTTTAAAAGGAATAAACAAACATTAAAATGGTTTCAATGTTGATTTATTTTTGAGGGGTGGGGGAGGGGCAGAGAGAGAGAGACAGACAGACAGACAGACAGAATCCGAAGCAGGCTCCAGGCTCTGAGATGTCAGCGCAGAGCCCGACGCGGGGCTCGAACTCACGAGCTGTGAGATTGTGACCTCAGCCGAAGTCAGGTGCCTAACCGACGGAGCCCCCAGGCACCCCCAGAAATATGGCTAAATGTATATAAGGATAGACAACTTGCTTTTCCTTTGGACATAGAAGGGGTGAGTCAGGAGAATGGTATCTGGAAGGAATAATGCCATGAAACACGTGCCGTGATTTTCCTGAAATCCACTCAATAGCAAGTATTTTTCAGGCTCAAGAAGGAGGCTTATTAGTGAAATAAGTCATACAGAGAAAGACAGATACCATATGTTTTCACGCTTATGTGGATCCTGAGAAACTTAACAGAAGACCATGGAGGAGGGGAAGGGGAACAAAAAAGTTAACAGAGGGGGAAGGAGGCAAACCATGAGAGACTCTTAAAAACTGAGAATAAACGGAGGGTTGATCGGGGGTGGGGGGGGGCGATGGGCACTGAGGAGGACACCTGTCGGGATGGGCACGGGGGTGGTATGGAAACCAATGTGACAATAAATTTCATATTAAAACCAACAAATAAATAAATAAAAAAAAGAAGGAGGCTTATTAGAGATGAGCTGTCTAGCGCTTGGACCCCAAGGCTGAGTTGTCGGGTTAGAGCCAAGGTCTCTGCGTTGCTGGCTCTCTCAGGGACCCACGGTCAGGGAGTTCTGTGCTGCAGGCTCCTGGAGCTGTTGGTGAGCCTGTAGGGGTGCTGGGCCAGGCGGAGGCCTTCTAGGGTCTCCCTTGATGGGCGTGGCTTCTGTGCTGGGCTGTAGAACTCCACCATAACCTGCCTTCGTGCCCCTCCCCACCCCTTTCAGAGTGGGATGTCGAGACAGGGAAGTGCCTGAAGACGCTTAAACACAAAGACCCCATCTGGGCCGCCAGGATCAATGACAACTACATCGTGAGCAGCTGTGAGCGGGGGATAGTCAAAGTGTGGCACGCTGTCACGGCCCAGCTGGTAAAGGTGAGAGAGCAGTGGGCTGGTGGGGGCGGGGAGGGGGGAGGGGGTACCGATGGTCATGGATGGGAGGAGACTCACGGTCTCCCCCATAGAGCTCTTCAGACCATCCTGAAGCTACCATGTTAGAGTCACCCAAAGGGTGGTCCTGAAGAATTTTAGGGGAAACTCCCCTCCCACTGCCCCCCCCCACCCCAAAAGAGGGCCATTCTGAGACTGTGGAGGGTCAGGGATCATGTGACTTACGTTGGCATGCAAGTGGTGGTAGCAGGCTACGTTCTGACTCAGTATGATATACGGGCTCAGGGTCTTTTGACAGTGGCTTTTCCTTTTCCAGAACATTCTACCCTGACTCTTGCATGGGGTGAGGACATGAGCAAAGTCACAGTAGTTTTTCTCCTTACTCTCTGGTGAAAAGAGAATAGTGGCTGCTCTTGAAAGCGACTGAATGCTCACACGCACCCAAAGTGTTGCTAGAGTTGAAACCTCCTGGCTCTAGTGGGCGGTGGTGAGATACATTTGTGCCGGGAACACAGGAGCACAGCGAGAAGCTGCTGGGCCGGCTGGTGCATTTTCTTCCCGCCAGTATTGTTGTCACCATGGTCTAACCGGCAGTAGCAGGCACGGGGAGGCCCCAAGTGTCCTGCGGTCCTGGCAGGGACCTGGGGTTGGAACACACCTGACCCTTCACCTTGTGGCAGAAGACGATGGTGAATTCTGGCCCTCTCTCGGACTCCAGGAAGATGAGGCCTGCCCCAGCCACAGAGCCGTCAGGAGCAAGGCTCTCCTTAATCATTCCTTCACTGGGGAGAGAGCTCTGGAGAGAGGGAGGCATGGACACCACTGGCTTTTTCAGAACAAAAGCAAAAAATGGCGGAGTGTGTTGGGATTCATCCAAAGAAGCCTCCAGCTTTGGCCTTGGAGGACTCACAGTCTGAGTTGCAGATGGGCTGAAAACAGAGGCATCTTCTCTTGCAGACTCTCATTGGCCACGAGGGAGCCGTGAAGTGTCTGTGCTTTGACCCGTGGCATCTCGTCTCAGGAGGTGCAGATGGCCTGGTCATGGCCTGGAGCATGGTGGGAAAGTACGAGCGGTGCCTCATGGCCTTCAAGCATCCGAAGTAGGTGCCAGGAAAGCCCTGGTTGATGGATGTGGGAATCTCTCCTTTTCCCTCACAGCCTAGATTTTGTAATAACGGTACTAGATGTGGGTTTCGAGAAGTTATTGAAATGTTAGGCTCATGACACATGTGACACATTTATATCCGTTATCAGACGACATTAGGCGCGTTCAGGGTGGAATGGCCACACGCTAACATCTGTTTATGAATATTGGCAGAGCCATCCCAAATAATGCCAATGCCAGTAAACTGAAAATTCTTGGAGTTGGTCTTTACCCCAGGCCTCTACTTAAAATCATCCAAGTGCCAAGGATTTAAAAATAACCAAGGGGTTAAAGAAGGAGCTTTCTTACAAGTCTGCTGGCTACATTCTATTCCAGGACGGCAAACGTCTCATTTTACAATTCCAATCCCAGTTTAGTGGTGGCGGCTGCTTGGAGCCAGTGGAGAAGTAGTCTGAGGTCACGTTTGAGGTTGTTTGGAAAGGATCTTGTGGTCAGTTAACGCTTCTGCCACGGCCACGGGTTTTTATAGGCTGTGCGACGTCACTCTTGTACCGCGTGAACAATGCTTCTTCCCCTGCGTGCATTATAAAAAACTCTAGGGAAACAAGATGCTACCCTAGTTGACTCAGAGAGTGAATGGATCTTCTAGGGGACCTATCAACGAGAGTTATTTGGTAAAATATGGCCCTAGATTTCCTCGTGTCTTCGTAGGAACCTCTTGAGCCGGCACGCTGGCCTTGTGGGAGGTGGAAGGGGATTTGAGTTACATGTGTGTGTTTACTCTTTGTGGTGTGTGACCGCGTTATTGGTGAGTGGGTGCTGGGAAGGGCTTCTGTTCAGTGATTTATCTGGGGTTATCAGTAAGCCTCTTAGCATGTTGTATGGATTATCAAAACTTACGAAAGGAAAGAGTCAAGCTTTAGGATGTCGCCTGAAAATTGTAATTATATGTTTTTATTTTATTTATTTATTAAATGTTTATTTATTTATTTTGAGAGAGAGCGCGCGAGCACAAGAAGGGGAGGAGCAGAGAGAGAGGGAGACACAGAATCCGAACCAGGCTCCAGGCTCTGAGCTGTCAGCACAGAGTCCAATGCGGGGCTCCGACCCATGAACCGCGAGATCATGACCTGAGCCCAGGTCAGAAGCTTAACCGACTAAGCCACCCAAGTGCCTCTTATTTTCACTTTTAGATGGGGCGACCAGTTGATCGACTGATCTATCCATCACAGGAGCCACATTGACCTCTTTGCTGTCCTTTGAACGTGCTAAGCATGCTGTAGCTTTCAAGGTCTTTGTTGTTTCTGTTTTGCTAGTGGTTGGGGCCTTGAAATGTCTTAATCTGACCCGCGGATCTGACCAGGGCTAAGGCCAAATGGTATGGGGTGAATGTCATTCTGTTAACACATTATATCAATAATCATACTCCAAAACCTGAGCTGACACTCACCTTTTCATCAGATATTTATTGAGGACCTTCTACGAGCTGGGCCTTGTGTTAGGTGCTGGGCATGCAAAGATGAGTAAGAGACGGGTTGTGGGACTTTAACAGTGTACCTGAGGTTTGTGTATGTGTGTGCGAGGGGAGGGGAGATGATGGAGATAAAGGGTGGTTTTGTGGAGAAGGTAGCACATGAGCAAGGCCATAGACGGACCTGGATGGGTACAGATGGCAGGGATCCAAGGACTTCCTTGACACATAAGATCTAACAAATTGGTGGCATCAGATTCCACTTAAAGAAAATTTTTAAGTTTATTTATTTTGAGCGAGAGCGCACGAACTTGAGCAGGGGAGGGGTAAAGAGAAGGGGAGAGAAATAATCCCAAGCAGGCTCCGAGTTGTTGGCACGGAGCCGGGTGCGGGGCTTGGACCCTCGAACCACGAGATCAGGACCTGAGCCAAAGTCGGATGCTTAACCGATTGAGCCACCCCGGCGCTCCCGAATTCAACTTTTTAGTATCATTAACAGGAATGGGGTAATTACATTTTGTAGCTGAATACTCCACACGTCTGGAGGCCCGCTTGGCTGCAGCCGTTGTGGGAAGGTTTTGTGGGAAGCATCTACGTCACCTGGCCCTCTCTCTTCTGCTGGTCACCACCAAAGGGAGCTCACACATTTCGTCCCTGGGTAAAACTTTCCTTCGGGACGTTTCACTGGAAGAATGCAAGCCGCTCATTTAAGATCCCAAAGGAACTGCTTAAACACTGGGTTTTTGCTTCCTATAAAGATGATCATTTCCCCATGTGTGGATTTCTTTCTTCACTGATGCTAGGGACGCCTGGCTGGCTCCATTGGTGGAGCGTGACTCCCGATCTCGGGGTTGTCGGTTCGAGCCCCACGTTGGGTGTAGAGATCACTGAAAAATATCTAGTGATACTATCTGAAAAGGCATCAAAACAGTAAGTTCTCAGCATGACTTTTTCAGAAGTCATTAGCTAGGAACCAAAATGTAAGAGAAAAGCGTGATCACCTCTGGATCAGACCCCCCTCCTCCCCGCCCCGGCCAAAAAACCCCAAACAAATAAAAAACAAAACAAAAATGCAAAAGCACAAAACCTGTGACAGAAGCCTCTGTGTTTCGCCACCTTGTGGCACTGCGACCGGACTGCAGGAAAAATAACCGCGGGATGGGAGGAGAGAGGACAGCCACGTCTTGAAGGTGAATGGCTGGCAAACCGGTACGGCAGTCATGACCGCTGCCTCCCCACCGTACACAAAATACCCCACGCTACCAACACACCCAAACCTTCCAGCAACACACGGGTACAGCCTGCCGCTCTGTTCTCTTCCAGGGAGGTGCTTCATGTGGCTCTTCTCTTCCTCCGGGTCATCAGCGCCTGTGCCGACGGCAAGATCCGCATTTACAGTTTCCTAAATGGGAACTGTCTGAAGGTGATGAAAGTCAATGGCAGAGGTGACCCCGTGCTGTCCTTCTTTATTGAGGGCAACAGGTGGGTGGTAGGTGTGGAGGTCAGAGCCGTGAGCAATTCTGTTTGGATAATTTTCTGCTCCCCTGGGACACCAGCCTTGGCTTTCCTGGCAGGAGGAGAGAGTGGGCAGTGCTCTCCTCCAATTTTGGCGGTAGAGGGTAATATTTTGGCGGTAGAAGCGTAATATTTTGGCGGTAGAAGGGTAATATTTTGGCGGTAGAAGGGTAATATTTTGGCTATACAGAGGTAATATTTTGGGTAATATTTTGGCGGTAGAAAGGTAATGGTCTTGCGGGGGACTAATCGGACTTTGCACAAAGCTTAGCAGTCGGGGTTCACATTGCTCTTAATTTGTTCCGGATGTCTGGGCAAGTCAGGCCGTGAGTACAGTAAGGCACTGTCGTGAACGTGTAGACCCTGCTTGGCTCCCTGGCCCTGCCTTCTCTGACCATCTGTCTCTGATGCCCACTTCTTCTTTTTTTTTTAATGTTTATTTATTTTTGAGAGAGAGAGAGAGACAGAGCGTAAGCAGGGAAGGCGCAGAGAGGGAGACACAGAATCCGAAGCAGGCTCCAGGCTCCGCGCTGTCAGCATAGAGCCCGACGCGGGGCTCGAACTCACGAGCCGTGAGATCACGACCTGAGCCGAAGTCGGGAGCTTAACCGGCTGAGCCACCCAGGGGCCCCTTCTGATGCCCACTTCTAATGCAAGGAGACTTATGGGAGGGTGGGGGATGGCTATAGCGACGGGTCCAGTGTCCATTGGGGAAGAACTGAGCCGGTGGGTTTACAGAAACCAGAACAATGACTAATTATATATAGTATTACACTTGCTATATGCTAGGTTCGGGGTGATATTATGTGAAAATACCCAAATAGAATTGTCTTTTACACAGATCACTTGAGACATCAGTTAATCTCCCTGAACCATATTGCCTTCCTTTTTTTTTTTTTTTTTTTGGTAAAGAACAAAAACCTGATGTTTTATTAATTTATTATTATTTTTAATTTTTTTTACATTTATTTATTTACTTGGAGAGCGAGAGAGTGGGGAAGGGGCAGAGACAGAATCCTGAGTAGGCTCCGTGCTGTCAGCCCGACACGGGGCTTGATCCCATGAACCACGGGATCGTGACGAGAGCTGAAGTCGGACGCTTAACCGACTGAGCTACCCGGGTGCCCCACAGCTGTTCTGTTTAAATTTAGGGCATGGTCACAGACTTGGGGGTAATGGAGGGACAGAGGGAGCAAAGTCCTCTGTTACAGTTTTCCTCATCCCCATCACAGCAATAGAAACATGGTATTTGGATACTGTGCTTGAGAAAAAGAGTGAACTTCAAGACGGTGGGGTGCAGAGTAGCTAAGTTTTCTGCGTTGGGCACCCTAGGAACTTGGTACTCACTCCGTGAATGGAAATTCACTTAAAAATATTTTAACTTGAGGGCCGCCTGGGTGGTTCAGTCGGTTAAACGCCAGAATTCGTCTCAGGTCATGATCTAGCGATTTGTGAGTTCGAGCCCCACATCGGGCTCTGTGCTGCCTTGGGTCCTCTGTCCCTCCCTCTCTCTCTGCCCCTCTCCCACTGGTTCCCTCTCTCTCTCTCTCCCTCTTTCAGAATAAATAAACTTAAAAAAATATTTTAACTTGGAAAGTGAAGTAATCAGAACATATGGCCGCGCTTACACTTAATTTTAAAGGAAACGACCCTCACCGCCCCGCCGGCTACCTTTCATCACTCCAGATCCTCCAGTAGCCGACACCATCCTGCTTGTACAGTCTCTCCCCCCGGCGCTGTTCCCTTGGCCTCGGCATCGGACACGACCGTGATTGAAATGCCTTATTTGGAGGCCCGGGCAGTGGTGGCCTTCACGCTCCTTTTGTGGGCGATCTTGTTGCTTTTCTTCCAGGATGGTGATCAACACGGAGAGCAATATTCTCATGTTCCAGTTTGAGAATGTAAAGTGGCAGTACTCCCTGGACAAGGCCAAACAAAAGAAGAAGGAGAAAGAAGAGGACAGGGAAGAAAACAGCCTTGCCGAAGTTCTCTCCAGGTCTAGCACTCAGGTTTCCAGCCTGAAGGACTCGTTATCCAGTCAACAAACCGTGACCCAGGAGTCCCTGTTAAGTAAACCATGCAGGTCCCGAGTTTTCCGGAGGGCAACCAGGTTACCTACAGGTAAGAGAACTGAATCCCAGGCCACCTCAGTGTACCCGATAGAGTGGATGAGAAGGTGGCAGGGTGAGTTTCTTTGTAGGGAAAGAACGAGCATACAAGTTGGGGAGGGGCAGAGAGGGAGGGGGACACAGAATCCGAAGCAGGCTCCAGGCTCCGAGCTGTCAGCACAGAGCCCGACGTGGGGCTCGAACCCACGAACCGTGAGATCATGACCTGAGCCCAAGTTGGATGCTTAACTGACTGAGCCACCCAGGTGCCGCAATGATTTATTTTATTTAAGTTCATTTATTTATTTTGAGAGAGAGGAGAGAGAGAGAGCGAGAATGGAGGAGAAGCAGAGAGAGAGAGAGAGGGAAAGACAGGATCCCAAGCAGGCTCCACACTGTCAGCACAGAGCCCCATGCAGGGCTCAAACTAAGGAACCGTGAGATCATGACCTGAGCTGAAATGAGGAGTCGGATGCTTAATCCACTGAGCCACCCAGGAGCCCACCAACGATTTCTTGATAATGTAAATCTTCACCTTTAAGGAAGGTGGGAGCCCATTCTTTTTGATTCACCAACTGGTTAGCCAACTCAAGAGAATCTCCTGATTTTCAAGGCCTAGGTTTACAAACGTATTAGAATCTTTGTACAGTAGATAACTAATATCTACTATATACTTGCCATGAATACAAAAAAGCAACCAACATCTGTGCCCATCCAAACATACATTCCATAATTATTTCCTTAAAACGGAGGCAAGATATTATTGTACCACAGAAAAATGAGCTATGCAGAATGTATCACCTCGAGAGCCTGATTGATAACATGCGTACCCAGAAAATATTAGTTATAAAGCAGATACGTGTGTGTGTGTGTGTGTGTGTGTGAGAGAGAGAGTGCTGTTGGGAATGCTATTTATAAGACACACAGAGAATAAATTAGGAGTGAGCTACAGTAGCCAGACTCCTTCCTTTTACCTGTCCCCGATTTTGGCATGGGTAACTGGATCCCCAGATCTAAAGAGAACATCAAGAGATCACGTCCAGGCACACACTACAAATGATCAGCTCTCTCTTGAGGAGACCAAGAGGTTTAGGTGATGCTTAAAGCTTGGGAATCAGTAGGAAAAGTGGGTGAGAGGAAGGGCAGGAGGGGATGTAGATCTTAGGCTCCGGATGACTTACCCAGTGTGACACAACAACAAACAAGGTGATAGTCTGGGTGAAAAATCATTCGATGACCAGCTATGCGCCCCCCCCCCCATGTAGACCTAATCGAATTATATAATTACTATGACTTCCTCCTCAATCTTTAGTAGGAGTGTTAACAGAGGCACCTCAAAGTCAAGGAAAGTCAAAATCACCCCGAAGATACAGCAAGAAGAGGGCGAGTCCTGTTTGTAAGGAAACAAGGGGCATAGATGGTGGGCAAGAGAGTTTGGAAGCAAAAATCCTTGCAGGGGATATGACAAACGGTGATACTTTATTCTGGATCAGGGGCAGGATCCTCTCTCTCTCTCTCGCTCGCTCACTTTTCCCCATCTAGTTTTTCAGCAAGCCCATGACCTTGCTTATCTTTGAGAATTCAGAAGGGATAAAATGTCTGGCTTTTCTTAAGGGTGATTGGTTTTCCTTCATTGTTCCCTTACGCACAGCGTGAGAACTTCTGTAAGAGCTGCCTTTCCAGTTTTGGTCTCACAGCCTGCCTCCTCCCTGCCACTGAGACTTCTCACTTCTGGGACTATTGTGTCATCAGGAATAGAATGTCCCTTTGTTGTTTTGGAGAGACTGTGGTAAAGATTTAAAATGCCTTTCAAATATTTTTGGTTAATAGGATAGCACTTGAGTCAAACTCCCTGCAGAGACTAGCTTCAAGGTGAAGTTTCAGGAGGGCTCTACTAACAAGGGCTCTACTATATTCTTGAACATACGTATGTTTATGTACCTGTACAGGTATACCTGCAAGGGTAAAGTCTTAGCAGTGGCGTTGCCAGGACAAAGGATAACGGCCCTTAACAGTTAGAAAGGTATCGGGGCACCTGGATGGCTCAGTAGGTTAAGCGCCGCACTTCGGCTCAGGTCATGATCTCACAGTTCGTGAGTTCAAGTCCCATATCGGGCTCTCTGCTGTCAGCACAGAGCCTGCTTCAGATCCTCTGTCTCCCTCTCTCTGCCCCTCCCCTGCTCTCACACACTCTCTCTCTTAAAAATAAATAAACATAAAAAAATTGGAAAGATATTGATATCGCACCCCTATGTTTATTGCAGCATTATTTACGATAGCCAAATTATGGAAGCAACCCAAGTGTCCATCAGTAGAGGAATGGATAAAGAAGATGTGGGTTGTGTGTGTGTGTGTGTATATTTACTTGCATATATACATACACTATATACAAATATATACATATATATACCCCACATATGTACATTATATATATTGGTGCATACACACACACACACACACACACACACACACACTGAAATATTACTCAGCCATAAAAAGAATGAAATCTTGCCATTTGCAACAACACGGATAGATCTAGAGGGTATAATGGTAAGCGAAATAAGTTAGTCAGGGAAAGACAAGTACCGTATGATTTCACTCATATGTGGAATATAAGAAATCAAAGGAACAAAGAAAAAAAGATACCAAACAACAGACCCTTAACTATGGAGAACAAACAGATGGTTGCCAGAGGGGAGGTGAGTGGGGGGATGGGTGAAATAGGTAAAGGGAATTAAGAGTATGCTTATCTTTTTTTATTTAAAAAAATTTTTTTTTTCAACGTTTATTTATTTTTGGGACAGAGAGAGACAGAGCATGAACGGGGAAGGGGCAGAGAGAGAGGGAGACACAGAATTGGAAACAGGCTCCAGGCTCTGAGCCATCGAGCCCAGAGCCCGACGCGGGGCTCGAACTCACGGACCGCGAGATCGTGACCTGGCTGAAGTCGGTCGTTTAACCGACTGCGCCACCCAGGCGCCCCAAGAGTACGCTTATCTTGATGAGCACTGAGTAATGTACAGAATGGTCAAATCACTACATTGTACACCCGAGGCTAATATAATGCTGCATGTTGACTATACTGGAATTAAAATAAAAAAAAAATAATACAAAAAGAGGGGAACACTAACATAGCTGATTGGATTTGGAAATAAATTAGAAAGATATTGCCATAGTTATCCTTAAAAATGATATACCAATTTACAGTCCCACCAACAATGCATGAGAGCTCCCACCACACCCAGGCATGTCCAAACTGGGTGTTAGCCATCATTTTGTACTTGCTTATATGGTAAGTAAAAATAGTTTCTGCATTTCTTTGAGGTGGATCACTAACAAGCTAAATGTCCACCAGCGGGAAGTGATGAAGTAGATATGGAAAAATTCACACTATGGAATACTTGCTAACAGCTAAAAATTGTATCATGAGGACCTACATGTATTGACTTGGAAAGAGATCCATGATATATTATTATATGAAAAAAGACACCCTGGTGAACAATGAGTTATCACAATTCCTTTTTTAAAAAATTTGGGGGGTGCCTGGGTGGCTCAGTTGGTTGAGCGTCCGACTTTGGCTCAGGTCATGATCTCACGGTCTGTGGGTTCAAGCCCCACATTGGGCTCTGTGCTGACGGCTTGGAGCCTGGAGCCCGCTTTGGATTCTGTGTCCCCCTCCCCACCCCGTTCCTCCCCTGCTCGCACTCTGTCTCTCTCTCAAAAATAAAGATTAAAAAAAAATGTGAGTTTGTTGACACACAATGTTACATTAGTTTCAGGTAAATGACATACTGATTTGACAAGTTAACACATTATGCTATGTCCCCGTTACATTGCTATTACAATATCATTGACTGTATTCCTTATGCTGTGCCTTTTATTCCCATGACTTAACTCATTTAGTAACTGGAAGCCTGTATCTCCCTTTCCCCTTCACCCATTTTGCTCATTCTTCCCCCACCCCCTTCCCTCTGGCAACCATCTCTGTATTTATAGGTCTGATTCTACTTTTATTCGTTTATTGTTGTTGTTGTTGTTGTTGTTTTTTAAGATTCCACTTTTGAGTGAAATCTGGTGGTATTCGTCTTTCTTGGTTTGACTTGTTGCACTTAGCATCATACCCTCCAGGTACTCTCTGTGTTGTCTCAAATGGCACGGTCTCATTCTTTTCATGGCTGCTTAAACATCTTCATAATCCATGCATCTATTGTTGGACATCTACATTGCTTCCATATCTTGGCTATTGTAAATAATGCTATAATAAACGTAAGGATGCATATATTGAATTAGTGTCTTTGTTTTCTTTGGGTAAATATCCTATAGTGGAAATACTCCATACTGTTTTCCACCATGGCCCCACTGATTTGCATTCCTACGAACTGTGCACGAGAATTCCTTTCTCTCCACATTCTTGCCAATGCTTATATCTTGTATTTTTTATTTTAGTCATTCTGACAGGTGCAAAATGGTATCTCATTGTGGTTTTGATTTGCATTTCTCTGCAAATTATTAGAGATGTTGAGCATCTTTTCATGCATCTGTTGACCATCCGTGTGTCTTCTTTGGCAAAATGTCTATTCAGGTCCTCTGCCCATTTTTTAAATTGGGTTGTTTTTTTGGTGATGAGTTGTGTAAGTTCTTTACATATTTTGGATATTAACCCCTGGTCGGATAGATCATTTGCAAATATCTTCCACCCTTCAGTAGGTTACCTTTTTGTTTTCTTGGTGGTTTCCTTTGCTGTGTGCAAAAGCCTTTTATTTTGATGTAGTCCTGATGTTCTCCCCCCCGCTTTTTTTTTTTTTTTTTTTTTTGCTTTTGTTCCCCTTGCCTTAGGAGACCTAGGAGATATATCTAGAAAAATCTTGCTACAACTGATGTCAGACAGATTACTGCCTGTGTTCTAGGATTTTTATGGCTTCGGGTCTCACATGTAGGTCTTTAATCCATTTTGAGTTTATTTTTGTGTGTAGTGTTAAAGGGTGGTCCAGTTTCATTCTTTTGGTTGCAGCTGCCCAGTTTTCCCAGCACCATTCATTGAAGAGACTGTTTTTCCCCATTGTATATTCTTGCTTTCTGTGTCATAGATTGACCATGTAATTACGGGTTTATTTCTGGGCTCTGTGTTCTGTTCCATTGGTCTATGTCTCTCTTTCTTTTTTTTGAATGCCAGCACCATACTGTTTTGATTACTACAGCCTTCTAGTGTATATTAAAATCTGAATTCTGATACCTCCAGCTTTGTTTTTCTTTCTTAAGATGGCTTTGGCTATTTGAGGTCTTTTGTGGCTTCATACGTATTTCGGTGTTTTTTCTTCTAGTTTTGTGAAAAATGCTGTTGGTATATTGTTCAGGGATTACACTGAATCTGTAGATGTCTTTGGGAAATATGGATATTTTAACAATATTAATTTTTCCAGTCCATAAGCATGGAATACCTGTTTTCTGTCATCAATGTCTTATAGTCAATCCAATGTCAATTGAATGTCAATTGAATGTCAATTCAATGTCAATGCCAATTTCTTTCATCAATGTCTTATAGTTCAGAGTATAAGTCTCACCTCTTTGATTAAGTTTATTTCTAGGTATTTTATTATTCTTGGTGCAATTGAAAATGGGAGTGTTTTTAAAATTTTTCTTTCTGCTGCTTCATTATTAGTGTATATAAATGCTACGAATTTCTGCTACTAATTTTGCATCCTGCAACTTTCCGGAATGCACTCACTACTTCCAGTAGTGTTTTGGTAGTCTTAAGGATTTGCTATGTATAGTATCATGTCATCCGGAAATAGTGACAGTTTAACTTCTTTACCAACGTGGACACTTCTTATTTCTTTTTCTTATCCGATTGCTATGGCTAGGACTTCCAGTACTACGTTGATTAAACGTGGTGAGAGTGGACATCCTTGTCTTATTCCTGATCTTAGGGTAAAAGCTTTCAGTTTTCACCATGGAGTATAATGTTGGTTGTGGATTTTCACGTCTGGCCTTTATTACGTTGAGGTATGTTCTCTCTACCCCCACTTTCTTTTTTTTTTTTTTTTTAATTTTTTTTTTCAACGTTTATTTATTTTTGGGACAGAGAGAGACAGAGCATGAACGGGGGAGGGGCAGAGAGAGAGGGAGACACAGAATCGGAAACAGGCTCCAGGCTCCGAGCCGTCAGCCCAGAGCCTGACGCGGGGCTCGAACTCACGGACCGTGAGATCGTGACCTGGCTGAAGTCGGACGCTCAACCGACTGCGCCACCCAGGCGCCCCTACCCCCACTTTCTTGACACAATTCCTTTTTTAAATGTTTTTATTTTTTATTTTTGAGAGAGAGAGAGCGAGAGACAGAGCATGAGTGGGGGAGGGACAGAAAGAGTGAGACACAGAATCTGAAGAAGGCTCCAGGCTCTGAGCTGTCAGCGCAGAGCCCGACGTGGGGCTCAAACCCACAAATTGTGGGATCGTGACCTGAGACGAAGTCAGATGCTTAACTAACTGAGCCACCCATGTGCCCCAAAACAATTCCTTTTTCTAAAGGAGAAAAACTGTGTGTTTTCATATACACACATACACACACACACAGAGTGGTTGATTCTGGGATTAAAAAGGATAGTGGGGAAGATTTTAACATCTTAATTTTATTTAGTTTTATATGCTTTAGTAAAAATATTTAATATTTTACTATTTACTATTTTAACATCAATTTAACAATATTTAATCATCAACTCAATATTATAATTATTAAATACTATTTAATGTAATAATTTAACATTTAATAATTTAATAAAATATTATTTATTTAACAAAGTGGACAGGGAGATATTTGAAGCTTCATCCCATCTTAGTATGCCCATACACAAACATCTTGGGATAAAACCTATTTTGTCAAGGAAAATTATATGTTCAGCACACTGTTGCACTTTATTTGCTAGTTATGCATTGGTATAGTTTGGGGTACAGATTGTTTTTAATGTTTATTTATTTTTGACAGAGAGAGAGAGAGGGAGAGAGAGAGAGAGACAGTGCAAGTGGGGGAGGGGCAGAGAGAGAGGGAGACACAGAATCTGAAACAGGCTCCAGGCTCCGAGCTGTCAGCACAGAGCCCGACATGGGGCTCGAACCCATGAACCGCGAGATCATGACCTGAGCCAAAGTTGGACGCTTAACTGACTGAGCCACCCAGGCGCCCCACGTACAGACTTTTAATTGTCAGGTCAGACTAGACAATGACTTTCATGACTCAGTTATTCCTTTTGTAAAATGGGGATAATGCTTTCAGTGTATCTGTGAGGTACTGGAGGGAGTGAAAAGCCCAAGTGAAAGAGAGATAATAGATTTACTCACATGTGAAGACATCCTTGTTACTTCTAGGTATTAGGCACCTTGGAAGTCTTGACCATCATGCAACATGTCAGAATGAATCTCTTATCCCTGTCAAGTGACTTTTAGAACTGCTATTGTTAAAAAACATTTTAGGAACTCTTGTTCAGGAAATGCCTTTTTTGGTCACATTGTGATATATTTAGGCTGTATATTTTGATGCAGTTTTGAGTTTGGAAAATGTCCAAAGATCATTTGGAATCAAATTTGATAAATAATTAATAAGATAGAGGTCAAACTTTGTGATGCAGTTTTTGTTTAAAAATAGAGATCGGGGGGGCGCCTGGGTGGCTTGGTCGGTTAAGCGTCCGACTTTGGCTCAGGTGATGATCTCACGGTCCGTGAGTTCGAGCCTGCGTCGGGCTCTGTGCTGACAGCTCAGAGCCTGGAGCCTGTTTCAGATTCTGTGTCTCCCTCTCTCTCTGCCCCTCCCCTGTTCATGCTCTGTCTCTCTCTGTCTCAAAAATAAATAAACGTTAAAAAAAAATTAAAAAAATAAATAAATAAAAATAGAGATCGGTGGGGCACCTGGTGGCTCAGTCGGTTAAGCGTCCAACTCTTGGTTTCAGCTCAGGTCATGATCTCACGGTTCATGGGACTGAACCCCATGTCTGGCTCTGTGCTGACAGTGCTGAGCCTGCTTGGGATTCTCTCTCTACCTCTCTCTTTGCCCCTCCCTCGCTTGTGCTCTCTCTCAAGATAAATAAACATTTAACAAAATAGAGATATGATACTATAAATTTATAAGGCCTATTTTGTGTGAATCATAAATGAGGTAGAAAGCATCTTCCCACAGGGAAGTCACAAAATGTGTGGAACATTGGGATCACATATGTTCCCTCCAAAATATGCATATCTAGAGCTTAATACACACTTGTACACAAATACCAGTATATTTCGTAAAAACTTGTCGTGTTGAATATGTCATAATTTCTAGCGTTATAGAGGATTTTTGCCCACATGACGGCATACCCATTGGACAACAAAGACCTCAGATGGGTTTAACTTTCATGCATAACGAATTACTATTTTTCATGGAACACTCTGACTTGCTTTTGTTTTCTTTTTTTGAAAAACCAGATGATGAGAAAATTCAAAAAGAAAGACACCCCGTAGACATGATTAAGTGCTCGAAGAAAAAGTCCTGGCAAATCCCTATGTCACCTGACCAGTTCCTACTGACCGTTAATGCCCTGCAGCAGGCCCATAATTCGGGGGCACTTGCCTATCCCCGTAGGCCGCAAACCCAAGTCATCGATGCCCAGGGACCTTCAATTCCACACCCAAGGAAGGTCTTGAGTTTCAAAGGAAAATCAATCCAACACGCAGTTGACAGGTTGAGGCGCAGCGAGCCTCCCGTAGATGTGAAACAAACCAACATTCCCCTGGAGATCCAGAAACCGCAGCCCAACCTGAAGAACTCTTTGCACAGTCCCCGAGTCCAGTCCACCATACCCCAGCCCGTGATACGCCACCCCCGACTCACCGGCAGCTGCAAGGGTGAAGACCAAGTGACCAGCTCCACCGATGGGACCGTGCGCGCCTTCAGCCCGTTAACCAGCACGCAGGTCATTCAACCGAACCGCATGCTGGCTCCGCCAGCGGGCATGACAACCAAATCTGTCAGGAGAGAACGACCTCACTTCTGTACGACCCTTGATCCCTTTAGAGCGAACACTCAGTTCATGTTGTTGACTGTAAGGGAGGAGAAAGAGTACAGGGAGGCCAAGAGGAAGGAGGATCAGGCCAAGAAGCCCACTAAAGTGCTCGATCCAGAAAAAGCCAGCAAATCTGCATGGATCAGGAAGATCCAAGGCCTGCCTCTAGATAATTTCCTGAAGCAAGGGAAAATAGCGGCTCCTGAACTTGGACAAAACATGTTTATCTGAACCAGCCTTGGGGCATGGACATCTTACAGTAAACAGAAAACCAAGCGGATGTTGGAGTTTGGCTACTTGTTTTCTTTGTTTGTTTGTTTGTTTTGGACTGGCCCTTGGCAATGTGGGGAGTCCGAATTATCTTCCTAGAAGCCAAAGAATTGATATAATCAAAGTAAGAAAAGAGGGGGAGCTGGGAGCTGGGAGCGATTGGCATCTGTGTTCCCACTGAAAACCACCGAAACTTCCGAAAGCCCAACTTCACTGGTGGGAGATGGGAAAGTGATCATTGGAAATTGAATACCACTCATCATTACCAGTTTAGGGCTACCATTCTGATCGCACATGAATGATGGGATTGTGTTAGAATAATGCATTGGAATTCTCGGGTATTTTTGCACGGAAGCCTGATGAAGTTCAATGAGCTCAGTTAAGCATCTAAAAGGAGATACCCTCAATGGGGTTGACCTACTGCATTGGAGAACGTTGTGCGTTCTTTTCCTTCTCAGGGCTCTTATGGAAGAGAATTAGGCATAGACATCTTTTCTTCGAAGAGGGACACTAATATCAAGTGTGTGGATGTTTCTACTTAGACCTTCCAAGATGGTGTCAGGGACCAGGCAGGTAAAAGAGGGCGGCACACTACTGGAGCGATTGGAGAGCTCAAGCCTCCTGCTCCGTGGCTCAGCATGACCATAGGATGGTGTGAGATAGTAGAAAATATATATTGGTCTCTGCCCCCAGTTCCTGGCACAGAGCTCCTGAAACCCTTGTAAATTCCTAAGTGATACGAACACCAGGAACATCTCTTCTTTTTAACGAGGCGACTCAGAGTGGGCTCCTGGATGGGTCCTTGATGGGGGCTGGTCGGTCACCAGAAAGCTTGGGAATTTTAGCCCCACCCCACATCCTCTCCAGAGAGGAGAGAGCTCCAGAGAGGAGTTAATGATCCATCATGCCTACGGTGATGAAACCTCCGTAAAAATCTCAACAGTATGGGGTTCAGAGTGCTTCCAGATTGGTGCACACATCCATGCACTGGGAGGGTGATGCACCCCAACTCCATGGACCCTCCCAGGCCTTGCCTATATGTGTCTCTTTGTCCGGTTGTTCATCTGTATCTTTTAATAAGCTGGCACATGTAAGTGTTTCCTCGAGTTCTGTGAACTCCTCTAGCAAATTACTTGAACTCAAGAGGGGGGGTCATCGGAACCTCAAATCTATAGCCACTTGGTCAGGAGCGCAGTGATAAACTGGGTTTCCAACTGGCGTGTGAAGAATGAGCGTATGTGAGAGACAGAAAGAGGGAGGGAGAGCTGGCACGCAAGAGAGTCTTCTGGGACCGAGCCCATAACCTGTGGGATCTGGCTCTATCTCTTTAAAATGTCAGAATTGAATTGAATTGTAGGACACCCAGCTGCTGTCACTGAGAACTGCTTGGTGTGGGGCAGGAACTCCCACACATCTGGTGACCAGAAGTGAAGTGTTTTATGTGAGGAGTAAAAGAGACAGCAGAGAAGTACAGTAGGGAAGAAGTGGGCTTTTCCCTGCACAGCAGAGAGACTGAACTGAGCCTTTCCTATACAGGTGGTAATGAATTCAAGTAGAACGCAAACCAAAAACAACACAAAACTCCACAACCCACACACTGGATGGGGCGCCAAACACATGGCATGGGCAGGCTAGAGGCACAGGCCACCTCTTCAGGGCCTTCGCTTTTCACCTCCAAGTGCGGGACCGTAATTCTTTGCCAAGGTTTCTCCTTTAAGAATTTATTTTTTTCATTATTAGGATATTAAGTTTATTTATTTATTAAGAAAGTTTTGGTGGGGGCGCCCTGGGTGGCTCAGTCCATTAAGCATCTGACTTCGGCTAGGGTCATGATCTTGCGGCTGGTGAGTTCGAGTCCCCCATCGGGATCTGAGCTGACAGCGTGCAGCCTGGAGCCTGCTTGGGATTCTGTGTCTCCCCCTCTCTCTGCCTCTAACCTACTCGCATTCTGTCTCTGATTAAAAACATTTTTAAAAAAAAATCTTCAGGGGCGCCTGGGTGGCGCAGTTGGTTAAGCGTCCGACTTCAGCCAGGTCACGATCTCGCGGTCCGTGAGTTCGAGCCCCGCGTCAGGCTCTGGGCTGACGGCTCGGAGCCTGGAGCCTGTTTCCGATTCTGTGTCTCCCTCTCTCTCTGCCCCTCCCCCGTTCATGCTCTGTCTCTCTCTGTCCCAAAAATAAATAAAAAAAAAAAAGTTGAAAAAAAAATTAAAAAAAAAATCTTCATTTATCTTTGAGAAAGAGAGACAGAGTGTGAGTGGGGGAGGAAGAGAGAGAGAGGGAGACACAGAATCCGAAGAAGGCTCCAGGTTCTGAGCTGTGAGCACAGAGCCTGACTCCGGGCTGGCATCACGAACTAGTTCATAACCTGAACGGAAGTCGGACACTTAACCCAGGCGCCCCTAGGATATTAAGTTTAAAGTAGCACCGGCAAATAGCCATGTAAAAATTGTGATTTCAACGTAAAGGATCCCCTGGATGAAGGAAATGTGCTAATACACATTATTCTATGAGTGTTCCAGTAGCACGCTGATGTAGGTCAGGCAGATAGGATATTCTTATAATCACACTGTTGCAGTCACAGTTTCAAAGATGATGTAAAAGTCTCTGAATTTCAGATCCTTCATGGAGCAAAATGACATCACCGGAGATTAAACTTAAAACAGTATTAAGAATTACACTTACTATGTACTAAGCACACTTAACCCTGTTCGGATACCATCATCATCCTCACTTTACAAAACTGAGGAAAGACGTATATAAGGTTATTGGATAGCTAGTACCCGGAGAAGCCGGGACTCAAACACACGCTCTCACCCGCTTTGTTCCTTATTGTTTGCAGGCGTCGATTTTCCTCCCACAATAAAACTCGAGTCCCCCGCCCTGTTCCTTCTAAATAGCGTCCCAGACATTTGCCGCGCCCCCGACGCCCCGCCCACACGCTCGCCTCTCCCTCCATGCCCCGCCCCCGACGCACCGTCCCCCGCACTCGCCCCGCCCCCCGGATCTCTCGCCCCGCCTCGCGTCCCGCCCCGAGGCCGCCCCGCCCCCGGGCGCCTCGCCCACACGCTCGTCCCGCCCCGGAAGCCACGCCTCCTCAGTTCCTCCTCCCGCAAAGCACCTGGAAGCGGAAGCGGGGACGGGCTGAGCTTGTGCTTTGCTCCTCCCCTCCTATGGGGACCTGGTCGCGTCAGTGGCCGCGCTGACGTGGCTCCCGGAAGTGGGCCTGGCGCAGGGCGGTCATGTTGCAGCAGGTGAGGGGCCGCGGGCGCGTCTTGAGGGTGGGTGTGGCTGGGCGCCGGGCTTGCTGGGTCCCGGGGGGGCGCGAGTCTGGCGTCCCGGGGCCGTTGTGCCCGCGCCCCCGCTGGCTGACCGAGCCCCGGGGTTGGGGAGCCGGAGGGAGCGTAGCTGGGGCCCCGAGGCCTCGGTGGGAGGTGGGGGTGCCCCGGCTGAGCCTCGGAGGGACGGCTGCGGGGTGTGCAGAAGCGCATCGCCAGCAGAGGTGGGGCGCCGGATCGCACGGGTGCCGGTGCCGTGTTGAGGAAACGCCCTCGGTGTGAAGTTGCGGGTGGTCTGGCTTTCCCCAACCATTCGGGGACTTTCGGGGGTGCAGTGCGATCCTGCAGGAGTAGGAGACACCGCCAGGCCCTTGCGGTCAAGTGCTTGTTGCCGAAGTAACACTAATGGTGATTGTTGATCACTTCGATGGTCACGGCTGTGCCCTTAGAGTTAATTACAGTTTGCAGGTCTAGACCAGAGATGAGGAAGAAGAATCATCTCTTGCTAGGTTAAACAAAACAAAACAAAACAAAACAAAACAAAACAAAACAAAACAAAACTTTTTGCCGTTTATCGTGCACTTTCACTTGAGTATCCATAGCCTTTTTTTTTTTTTTTTTCCATTGAGGGATTACTACGGCCCAGGCACCGTTCTAGGCCCTAGGATAGGGCTGTGAACGGCACACATTTCTTACCCTGAAATGTGTGAGTTGTAGGGTGCTGGGGGTGGGGGCTTGTCGATGGGTTGGGGTGGGGAGACCTAACTAGTTACATATGAGGATGTTTCCAGGTAATGCCAGCAAAGACAAAGTGACGTATGTGGCAAGTATCTGGGAATAGGGCAGCCTTAGAATTTATGGTCAGTAAAGACCACTCTAAGGAGGTTGCTTGAGTAGACAAGATCCAATGATGGTTTGATTCTGCTTTCTGAACCTGCATCCAGGCTGAAGGAAGCTGGAGAAAAACACACAGCCATACGGACCGTTCCCAAGTCCAGTTTGTGACCATGAACCTCAAGCGGGCCCTTAAGGCTGCCAGGCACTCGTCCCCACGTTCCCACAGGCTCCTCCCTCTCCCACCCTCCTGGGCCACTACTGAGGTTCCTTTTTCCTCAGACCTTCAGCCTTCCTTCCCTCCCTCTGCATCCACCGAGAAAGTAGAAGCCATCAGAAGAGAATTTCACACCACCAGCCATGTGCTTCTTTGCCCAGGATCTCCCATATACTCTACCTTTCTTTTCCTGTTCGTTCTCCATCCTTAGGCCATCCTGCCTACTCGTGCGCTGGTTTCCGTGCCTCTGGCCTGCTGGAAGGTGGTGCTCCAGCAACTCTCTCTTTGCTTTTCTCCATCATCACTGTTTTCTTTCCGTTTTTAAAAGCTTGTTTTTAAAAAAAAAAAAAAAAAATTATTTATTTATTTTGAGAGCGAGCGTGGGTGCAAGCTGGGGAAAGGGCAGAGAGGGAGAGAGAATCCCAAGCAGGCTCTGTGCGGTCGGCGCAGAGCCCTGAAGGGGGGCTTGATCCTGTGAACCTTGAGATCGTGACCTGGGCCGAAATCAAGAGTCGGAGGCCCAACCGGCTGAGCCACCCAGGCGCCACCAAAGCTTAAGTTGACATATAAACATGCTTTAATTTCTCCTGCCTTAAAAAATAAAAACTTCACTCTAAACGCCCTTTGAGGTATCACCCCATTCTTAGTTCCTTAAGATTTATGGGGCGCCTGGGTGGCTCGGTCGGTTAAGCGTCCGGCTTCGGCTCAGGTCATGATCTCACGGTCTGTGAGTTCGAGCCCCGCATCGGGCTCTGTGCTGACAGCTCAGAGCCTGAAGCCTGTTTCAGGTTCTGTGTCTTCCTCTCTCTCTGCCCCTCCCCTGTTCACGCTCTGTCTCTGTCTCAAAAATAAACGTTAAAAAATTAAAAAAAAAAAAGATTTATTTATACTTGTCTCTTACTTTTTCTGTTGTCTCTTGTGTCCATTCTAGTCTGGTTTTCTCCCTCTTCCGTCTGCCATCCTGAAACTGCTCTTAGTGAGGTCACTGATGACCGGTTAGAAATACAGTGGTCTTGGGGCCACTAAGTGGGTTAAGAATCCGACTTCGGCTCTGGTCATGACCTCATGGCTCGTGAGTTGGAGCCGCACATCGGGCTCTGTGCAAACAGCTCAGAGCCCGGAGCCTGCTTTGGGTTCTGTGTCGCCCTCTCTCTCT
Source organism: Lynx rufus (assembly GCF_022079265.1). Lineage (NCBI taxonomy): Eukaryota > Metazoa > Chordata > Mammalia > Carnivora > Felidae > Lynx > Lynx rufus. Next base: position 3,906,320 of record NW_025814843.1, read on the forward strand.
GCTCCTACCCCATTTGCACTCTCTCAAAAAAGAAACATTAAAAAAAAAAAAGAAAGAAATACAGTAGTCTCTGTGGTTTTCATCCTCCTTGTGAGCAGCATTTGATACGGTTGATCTGACCCTCCTCCTGGAAGCACTTTCTTCCCCTGCCTTCCCGGACACCACCCCCCTGGTTCAGCTCCTAGGCCTTAGCACATCCTCTCCAGCCCCCACTGCTTACTCCTTCTCATCTTTCTGACCCCTAAATATTGGGAGTGCCCAAGCGTCTGTCTTTGGTGCTTTCGTTTTTAGCTGCTCAGGACAAAAACTTTGGAATCTTCCTTAACCCCTTTTCTCTTACGCCCACGTTCAGCCCGTCAGCAAATCCTGTCATTTCCACTCTAAGACGTATTTGGAATCTAGATGTTTTTCGCCACCTCCACTGCCTCCTCCGGAGACCAAGCCATTGCTTCTTGGCACAAAGCTTCACAGCTTTGTGCCTTTGTCTTTCCCCTCCTTCTCCCAGCTTCTCCATGCAGTGACCAGAATTTTCATTTAACACCTAAATCAGAACATTCTAGAAGATGCTAGTGGTTCCCCTTCTCAGTTTTTTAAAAAAGTCTTAGTATCAGCATCTTCAGGTTAAAGGTCCAAAACCAAACTCTTTTTCTTTTTTAAATTTTTTAATGTTTATTTATTTATTTGGGGAGAGACAGAATGTAAGCAGGCAAGAGGCGGAGAGAGAGGGAGACACAGAATCGGAAGCAGGCTCCCGGCTCCGAGTTGTCAGCACAGAACCCGATGTGGGGCTCGAACTCACTGACCGGGAGATCATGACCTGAGCCGAGCTTCGAAGCTGAACCGACTGAGCCACCCAGGCGCCCCAAACTTAATGTCTTAATAGAAATTTATCTTATAGTTCCAGGTCAGAAGTCAAAAACAAGTCAAGGGCTAAGGAGGCACCAGGATACTCTTCCCCTCTCAAACTCCTTAATTCAAAAATCTGTTTGCTAAAAATTTACGTATTTACAGATTCCAAGCATTAGCACCAGGAAGTCTGGCAGGACTGAGAGGAGGCATTATCAGTCCACCACAGTTCAAGAAGGGGGTGCGGCCCGAGATAAGGTCTTCGAGGTGGGCGGGGCCAGGTGGTGATGGTTCTGATGGGTAGTCCATTTTTATGAAGTCAAAGCCCTCTGGGTGTTAAGTAGGGAGATGATACGTATGAGAGGTCACCCCATCTGCTGGATATAGATTGGATTGTTGGGATCAAGGAGAAGTGTCCGCTTTTCAGACCCTAGCATCATATTGTGGATCTCAGTCTTGGCTGTACATTATTGTCATCTGAGGGGCTTTAAAAAAATCCAGATGCCCAGACCACACCCCAGACCACCTTGGGGTGGGGATCAGGTATCAGGGTTTCTTTTTCTTTTTCTTTTTCTTTTTCTCTTTCTCTTTCTCTTTCTCTTTCTCTTTCTCTTTCTCTTTTTCTCTTCTCTTCTCTTTTCTCTTTTCTCTTCTTTTCTCTTCTCTTCTTTTCCCTTTCCCCTTCCTTCCTTCCTTCCCTCCTTCCTTCCTTCCTTCCTTCCATCTTTCTGTCTACCTTTCTTTGTGTCTTTCTGTCTTGTACCCAAGGCAGTTTCAACCTGTGAGCCAAGGTTGAGAACCACTGGTCTCAGATCTGAGTCTATTTTCCTCTTAAAACCTTAGCTCTCATTCTGCTTCTCTCACTGTTCTCTTACTCCGTGGACCCCTACATAGACCTTGTGTGTTTCTACTCTCTGCCTTTGAAAATATACCTAGTCAAGGGACTGGAGTGAGCAGGAGGCCTTGCTCTGTCGGCACCCAGCACATAAGCTCTCCTCTGGAGCCCTTTGGTAGGAAAGATTCGCTTCCTCCTCTGTGCTCCCGTTTGCACTCCTGTTTCTCCTGGCTCAGATCACAGTCTGCAGTTGCCTCCTTTGTTCATCCGCTCCCGCCTTCAAGAAATATTGTGCCGCCTGGCCGGGTGCTATGTGGTACACCGGGACTTACTACAACGCAGTGACAGTCCTTGCCCCCAGGAGCTTAGTGTCTAGATGGAGGTGGTCCTTGGAGAGCTGTAGTAAGATTGTCGGGCAGGCGGGGATTGGAAATGGGAAGCCTGGGGATTTCAGGGCAAGTTTCTCAGCTCTTTCGGTATTGTAGCTGAAATTTCCCAGGTGGATTTGGTGTTGCCTGAGGACTTGCTGTGTAGGGGATGGAGAAGGGAAGAGCATTCTGGGTGGAGAAAAGATGTGAAAGGCAGGCAGATGGGAGCCCCTGGTGTTTTCTGAGAACACGTAGCGTAGCAGTAGAACTGTATCAAGGGAGCGTCGGAAGGGAAGGAGGGGATCGGGTGGAGGAGGTGAGTTTTACCTTCTACCCGGAGGAGCACCGCTGAGAACGATTTGCGAGGGGAAGGACCCAGTGTGACTGTCCTGTGAGGAAGATTGCCCTGTGGGTGATGAGGGGCTGGAGTCCGGCAGGGAGGAGGTGAAGGCAGGTGGGTGGTGGGTGGCTGGCGCCAGGCAAGGGGTGAGAGCAGGTTCGTCGTGGTTGCGGCTGAGGCTGGGCTGAGGCCGCATCGGTCGAGGTGTGAGCCACCCTGAGGGTCCGAGGCCGAGAGAGGGAGAAAGGCTGTGCGTCGAGGGCGGAAGACAGAAGGGGAGGTCCCGGCTCAGGGTTTTTGAAACCTCTTTCCAGCAACAGATGACCCCTGAAGAAGTTCATATGCTGACCGGAGAGGTCCCAGAGGAAGACCTAAGATACAAGAGAGTGTAAATAAAGGGGAAATTGATGGAGGAGGCAGGAAAGGAAGAGATTCCGAGCCCCATGGCTGGTTTCACGTTGGATAAACAGAGACTAGTGAGAAGGGGTCGGGGAAACAGGGGTGCAGGCAGATGATTTCGTGAAGGAGCCAAAAGCATGGAGTTTGTCCCCGGGGGTCCCTGCTGGTGACGGAGCCCCTGAGCGCAGCCGCAGCCGTGGGAAGTTTACAGGAGCGTTGTTGGCCCCCCATGGTTTGTCCCAGGGCTCAGCAGCGGGGTAGCGATGGCTCGTTGCCAGCCGACGGGGGTGCCCTTTCGCCAGGTTGTGAATTCCCGATGTCCGGGACCGTGTCTGTCTTTGCTTTCCATTTTGGCGTGGTGCCTTCTATGTAGGAGACACGCAAGTACTGAGTTTCCTCTTGCTTCACGGATATTTAATTTTCCTGCTAGGACAGTAATGATGACACCGAGGATGTCTCCCTGTTTGATGCGGAAGAGGAGACCACTAACAGACCAAAAAAATCCAAAATCAGGTAAGAGGGTGAGTCGTCGGAGTTGGGTTCTGTGTGTCGACGGGTGCCGGCCGGTGGCATTCAAGGCAGAGCGGTTGTCACGAACTTGTGCGCAGCGGCCACCTGGCAGTTTGAGCTCTGGTCTGGGGCACAGACGACAGTTCAGATTTGCTGTGGGAGTTTACTCAGTGCCGCGTCTTCACGTCTGCGAAGCCGATTTTGTGAACCCTCGTGTGTTTACTTCCACCACTTGTTTACCAAGAGTGCATCGTTCCTTTAGACCCTGTGCGTGTTGCATTCGGATTGATTGTGCAGATTTCAGAATCGGATCTTTTGTCGATAACACGAACACGTCAAGCCAAACAGACTTCGATTCCAAATTCAGGTCCCTGTCAAGAGATTGGCTTACTGCGGTTGACTCCCACCTGACCTTTGAGAAGATGATGCTGAGTGAGAGACGGCAGTCACAAAAGACCACTTGTATGCTTTCATTTATACGAAATGCCCAGAATAGGCAAATCTGTAGAGACGATAGTACGTTAGCGGTTGTCTGTGGCTGGAGAGAGGGGTGGGGTTGGGGCGGATGAGGAGGGACTGCCCGTGGGTCCTGAGTTTGTTTTGGGGTAATGAGAAAGTTCCAAAGGTGAGCGCGTGGTTCTGTGAATATACCAAAAAACTGTTGGGGCCTACATTTTAAATAGACGAATTGTGGGGTATGTGGATTATACCTCAATAAAGCGTTAAAACCAAAAGTCTGCCTGAGAGCTACTTTGCCTTAAAGCCAGAAGTGATTTCTGAAGGCCTAGGAGTTCTGTTGTATTTTTATTCATTTTAATTTCTAACTAATTTCTGTGCCCAGCATGGGGCTCGAACTCGGGACCCCGAAGTCAAGAGTCGCGTGGTCTACTGACTCTGCCAGCCAGGCACCCTGGAATTAGTTTTTTATGTGACAGTAATTTCTTTTTTAATAAAAAAAAATTTTTTTTTAATGTTTATTTCTGAGAGAGAGAGAGAGAGCGCGCGCGCGCGCGCGCGCGTGCGCGTGAGGGAGGGGCAGAGAGAAAGGGAGACACAGAATCCGAAGCAGGCTCCAGGCTCCGAGCTGTCAGCACAGAACCCAGTGTGGGGCTCGAACTCATGAACCGTGAGATCATGACCTGAGCCGAAGTTGGATGCTCAACCGACTGAGCCACCGAGGCGCCCCATCTTCTTAAATTTTTTTTAACGTTTTGAGAGACAGAGAAAGAGCATGATCAGGGGAGGGGCAGAGAGAGAGAGGGAGACACAGAATCCGAAGCAGGCTCCAGGCTCCGAGCTGTCAGCATAGAGCCCGGCGCAGGGCTCGAACCCACGAACCGTGAGATCATGACCCGAGCCAAAGTCGGACGCTCAACCGCCTGAGCCACCCAGGCGCCCCGCCCCATATGACAAAATAGTTTTTAATCCCGAGAGTATAGTTTCCTGAATTCTCCAAGCTTGGCAGAGTGGCTCAAATATTTTGTGAAAGTTCAAGTCCTACTTGCATACGGTATTTTCTGTGGCAGCAGGGCCCGGTCAGATAATGGGACTTAATGTAAAAATAGAGGAGGCCATTTGCTTTTTCCTCAGAGTCGTCTCTTGTTTTGACCAAACCCCGGCTGGCGGCTGCTGTGGCGGAAGGCGTCGTGCATCTGTGTCCGCAGCCCCTGTGCTGAAGCATAATTGCCTTTCTTTCACTGTGTTTTGATTTTCAGACACCCGGTGGCGTCATTTTTCCATTTGTTCTTTCGAGTCAGTGCCATCGTCGTCTATCTGCTCTGTGAGTTGTTCAGCAGCAGCTTTATTGCCTGTATGGTGACAATTATCTTGTTGTTGTCATGTGACTTTTGGGCGGTCAAGGTAGGTCTGATTGTTTTCTCATTTTAACGTTGTATTTGATGTGATGAGACTGAACGATGTATGAACCGTGGGGGGAGAATGACCCTTAGCATCTTGGATTTGTTTTCATTTATATCTTTCTGTCACCGCAGGCGTCCCGTGTGTTAAGGTCTATCATCAGATCACATGCAGGTTATTACACTACTACTGATTTATCTGTGCCTTATGGCGGCCTCCATCAGCCTTAAAATTAAACAAAGAAGCAAAATGTGATCGCAGCCACAGGTCCTGTATACTGTTTCTAATTCATATCACTTGTTTTGCTTCAGGGCGTGCTGTGTACGATATCTAGATAAGAGCCCAGGAGAGAGCATGCACACATTCTTGAGGAGCGTGCCCGCCATTCACAAAGGCCCCCATGCGTGTCCCAGGGCGGTGTTTCTCCACCAGGACCAGTTTCGTTCCCCAGAGGACGACTGTCCATGTCCGAAGACAGTTTTGGTTGTCACAGCTGGGGTTGGGGAGGTGTTCTGCTGACAGCCAGTGGGTAGAGGCCTTGGATGCTGCCAACGTCCTAAGGTGCACAGGATAGCCCCCTACAACGAAAAATTTTCTGACCCCAGATGTCAGTAGTGCAGAGGTTGAGAAACCCTGCTAGAAGGGATAAGAGGGAGTAAGAAATGGTTTTAAACTCAAAGGCAACTGTAAGTAGAGGGATGGGCGGATAGACAGATAGACACCTAGATAGATGGACGCGTGATAAGGTAACTGTAGTAAAATATTAAATACAGACTCTAGCGGTAGGCATTTGGGTGCTCACTATAAAATGTGACTTTGCTGTGTGTTTGGAAATTTTCAGAGTCAAATGGTGGGGGAAAAAAATCAAAGGTTTAAAAAAAAAAAAAAAAAAAGCTAATTTTGGAATTTCCGAGACGTGTGTATTGATTCGGAGGCCAGTAAGGTGTTACAAGTCTATTCCCAGCCACCAACCCGACCATTTTTTTAGACCTTTCAGTTCTCCCACCAGAAATGGCTGGCTCGGTGGTCACCAGTTTCCATAGGCCACAAAATGCTGAGAATGGGGATTATAAAGGTCTCTCTTTTTCTTTTTAAAGTTTCTTTATTAATTTTGAGAGAGACAGAAGGAGTGCGCTCCAGGTGGGGAGGGGCAGAGAGAGAGGGAGAGAGAGGATCTCTGAGCTGAAATCGAGTCAGAGGCTGAACCAACTGAGCTACCCAGGCGTCCCCATAAAGGTCTCTTTTATTTAGGCTTTTTTATTTTTTATTTATTTTTTTTTTATTACTGTCTTTGGCTTGTATTTCTTTGAATTTCTTCTGTTGCTTTACGCTCTGCACTGTTTACTGTATCCTGGTCACAATTTTGTTTTGAGGCATGTTTCTTTTTGTTGTTCATGTAATGTCTGTTTAGCCTGATAGAACAACAGCCTTCGGTCAGTTCTTCCTGGTCATTTCCAAATTCTTATAATTAAATCCTTCTGGGTTTAGGGTTTTAAAAACCCAGTGCCAAAAAGTGTATTTTCTGATAAAGATTTTGTTTTTCTTCTTCTTTTTTTTTTTTTTAAAGCAAGGACTTAAAAAATGTCACTCTTTTATCTGTGGCAGAATTACTTTCACAGATGTCCAAACCACTGAGATATATAGCAAATTAATTTTAACAGTAAATGTAATTTGATTAAACTTTTTAAAAAAAAAATATTTTTTTAATGTTTATTTATTTTTGAGACAGAGAGACAGAGCATGAACGGGGGAGGGTCAGAGAGAGAGGGAGACACAGAATCGGAAACAGGCTCCAGGCTCTGAGCAGTCAGCACAGAGCCTGACGCGGGGCTCGAACTCACGGACCGCGAGATCGTGACCTGAGCCGAAGTCGGACGCTTAACCGACTGAGCCACCCAGGCGCCCCTAAACTCTTTTTTTTTTAATGTTTATTTATTTTTGAGAGAGAGACAGAGAGTGCGAGTGGGGAGGTGTGGAGGGAGAGGGAGACACAGAGTCCCAAACAGGCTCCAGGCTCTGAGCCGTCAGCACAGAGCCCGACGCGGGGCTCGAACTCACAGACCGCGAGATCATGACCTGAGCCGAAGTCGGACGCTCAACTGACTGAGCCCCCCAAGGAGCCCCTCTTTTTGAAGATGACAGTTTGAAGATTGGGTCAAACATCAAGGGCCCAGCCGAAAGATCTAACTAAAATGGCAACAGTAGAAGAAGTAAAAGGCAGAGATAATATCCGACCAATTTAAACAAGAAGAAACCTGGCATTATAATCTTATCAGACAAAATAGAGAGTAAGACAGCACTCAAGGGAATAAGAAAGGGCCTCTTATGAATGACAGTGAGGACCAGTCACGGAATGGCGTCCCTTCAAACCGGGTGCAGGGAAGAACTATTAGAAGCATTAGGGGAAGATGCGCAAAACGTCGTGACAGGAGTCAAACAAAGTGCTTGCCGTCTCTGGCGGATCACAGCGACACAAAATAAATAAGGTCTGAAAGATCGAAATGAAATGGCAGTTCAGCTTACTAGCGATACCGTGGAACTTTGTACATACAGAGGACCTCTTCCTGTTCAGTCCCTGTGGAACGTTTACAGAAGTTGGTTAAGCGTCACAGTGAAGAAAACCCAGATGAATGCCCCAGAGCAGCTCTATTTTCTAGCCCGGTACAATAAAGCTAAGAATTCATTAAAGAGAATGGTTTTCCAAATTAGAATTACAAGTAAAAGCCAACCTGCTGAGATACCTTGGCTTTAAACAGGAAATAAAGACTGTAAATACAGATTATTTATACCCTAATGACAATGATCACATACACTGAAGCTTTCAGAACGTGTCTAATGCTGAACTCGGAGGAAAAACATAGGCAGAAGGCTTTTATCGTTAGAGGGCCAGAAGCTTCCAAAACAATAAGTCAGAGAGAAATCAGGAAAATAATCTAATGGTCAAAGCAGAAAAGAACAGGATAATGGGAAAAGAGTTTGAAAATATTCCAAGAGGCGTTGTTTGAAAATCGCCAATAAAAGAGGCCCCCGACTGTCCTCTGTCTTCAGGGGCAGCTCTCCTCTTTCCTTAGTCTTTCAGTGTTAGCATTTCTACAATGTGAATTTTGGTCTGAAGGCTCTTCTTTTCTTTTTTAAATATTTAAAAAAGTTTTTTTTAATTTATTTTGAGAGAGAAAGTGAGTGAGCACGAGCGGGGGAGGGGCAGAGAGAGAGAGAGAGGAGAGAGAGAATCTCAAGCAGGCTCTGCACCGTCAGTGCAGAGCCCGACGTGGGGCTCAGTGTCGCGAACCGTGAGATCACAACCTGAGCCAAGATCAAGAGCCAGACGCTTAACTGCGACACCCAAGACAGCCCTCAAATCACTGGGTTTTTTTTTGTTTTTTTTTTAATGTTTACTTATTTTTGAGAGAGAGAGTGCGCAAGCGGGGAAGGGGCAGAGATAGAGGAGGGCAGAGGATCTGAAGTGGTCTCCGTGCTGACAGCAGAGAGCCTGACGCAGGGCTCCAACTCAAGAACCGTGAGATCATGACCTGAGCTGAAACCCAAGAGGTGGTCACTCAACCAACAGCCTCCCAGGCGCCTCGCAAATCACTGCTTTTTAACTTGAGCGAACCAGATGCATATGAGTTGCCTTATTCCTACTCCATTTCCAGTCAATCACCCCAAGTCCCATAAATTGATTGATTTTACTTTTTTCCCAAGGGCTCTGTGCTCCTGATCTTTCTGGAATGTTGCTCTCATTCCCGAATCACCTTAACACCCGGATTCCTAACCTTTTTGTGCCATGGACCCCTTTCACAGTCTCATGAAGTTGTGAGCTCATTTATTTATTTATATTTATTTATTTATTCATTTAAGTAATCTCTACACCCAGTGTGGGGCTCGAACTCACAACCCTGAAATCAAGAGTCACACGCTCCGTGGAGTGAGCCAACCAGGCGCCCCTGTGAACGCTTTTCAGTATGTGAGGGAAAATACATAAGATTTCAAAGGAAGTCACGTACATTGAAATATAATGGAAACGTCAAAAAGGCAAGTTTCTGATTTTACAATACATGCTTCTTTTGGAATGTCTAGTTACTTTCAAAGCAGTGGCGAGCATAAAAGCTATACTGTGGTGTCTGCAGGTTTTTATTGGTCCAAGTCACGGGTACTGCTGCTTCTACCGTGGTTTGTTGTCTGCACTCATAATTTAAAGATAAACTAAACTTCAGAAGTTAGTGAACATAAAGATACAACTTTTTCCTCCCCCAAGTTTCACAGAACCCCTGAATCTGTTAGTGGGCACCCCTGATTAAACATCTTCTGCATTGGGGTGCCTGGGCGGCTCAGTCGGTGAGCATCTGACTCTTGGTCTCTGCTCACGTCATGATCTGGTTGTGTGGGTTCAAGTCCCCGGTTCGGCTGTGCGCTGACAGTGCGGAGCCTGCTTGGGAGTCTCTCTCTCCCTCCCTCCCTCCCTCCCTCCCTCCCTCTCTCTCTCTCTCTCTCTCTCCCTCCCTCTCTCTCTCTCTGCCCCTCCCCCCTCCCCCCCCCCACTTGCTGCCTCTGTCCGTCTCTCACAGTCAATAAATAAACCTTAAAAAATATTCTCCTGCATTAGGGATTCCTACTTATCCTTTAAATTTTATTCCCAATGTTGATTCCTCAAGGGAGGCCATTTCTGACTCCCAGACTAGATCAGATTTCTGTTTGACTGTTACGGCAACCTACACTCCTCCCCCACCGCCTCTCCCTTGCCCTTCCCTTCCCACGGGTGGTGGTGGTGGCACATTCGTGTGCTGGTTGACTGCCTCTCTTCCCCATGACACTTGCAGCTGGGATAGTACCTCATAGTAGGGGCTCAGTAAACATCAGTGGCGTAAATAAACCTTGAGAAAGCTATCAAAGTCATTGGTCGTAATTTGTTACATTAGTAAGAGGAAAAGAGCTTGGTACGTTTGAGGTGCTGAATGAGGATTAGTGCCTATAACCTCTGTCTTAACTTAGTCGATGTGGGCTGCTATAAGAATACCATAGACTGGGTGGCTTATAAACAGTAGGGACTTCTTTTTCCGATTCTAGGGGCTGGAAGTCCGAGATCAGGTTGTCAGGATGGTCAGCTTGTGGTGAGGGCCTTCTTCTGGGTTCTGGACTGCCACTTTCTCATTTTATCTTCACATGGCAGAGCAGAGAGAGGAAGTAAACTCTCCTGACTCTTAAGAGGGTACTGATCCCATTCGCGAACGCTCCATCCTATGACCTCATCGCATCCTGATGGCCCACAAAGGCCCGACCTCCTAATACCATCACATGGGGGTGGGGTAAGAGTTTCAACGTATGGGTTTGGCGGGGGCGGGGCACAAACCTTCAGTCCAGAACCACCATTTTTAGAGACGCACAGTTATATGGAGCTGCAGTCAGGATATGTAGGGAAAAGGTAGTCTCAGTAACTAAAGAGCACGGGGCTTAGGAACACATTAGGGAATTAGACAGAGGGCACAAGTTCATGACAAAAAAGAGAAGGGTAATTTTTTTTTTTTTTAATGCTTATTTTTGAGAGCCAAAGCATGAGCAGGGGAGGGGCAGAGAGAGAGGGAGACCTAGAATCCAAAGCAGGTTCCAGGCTCTGAGCTGTCAGCACAGAATCCGACGGGCTCAAACTCACAAACTGCGGGATTATGACCTGAGCCAAAGTCGGACCCTTAAATGAGCCACCCAGGCACCCTAAGAATGTCTTTATTCTTTTTTTTTTAATGTTTATTTATTTTTGACAGAGACAGACAGAGCATGAGTGGGGGAGGGGCAGAGAGAGAGGAGACACAGAATCCAAAGCAGGTTCCAGGCTCTGAGCTGTCAGCACAGAGCCTGATGCGGGGCTCGAACTCACCAACCATGAGGCCATGACCTGAGCCGAAGTCGGACGCTTAACCGACTGAGCCACCCAGGCGCCCCGAGAAGGGTCATGTTTATGGACACGCCCACCCTGTCACCTCCACCCCTGCGGGTCCTGCCATTGCATTTCCTGTATTGTTTTGTTCAGGCCTGGTATGTGGTGGTCTTTGTTAACTGGATATTGTGGAGGTAAAGCCCACGATTTTTTTGGTTGGTGATGTGTCAACGCCAGGATGTGGTCTCGTAGGCCTTTAAATGACACTTTTTAAAAACGCTTGTGTCTGTATTCTTCTTTCTCAGAATGTCACAGGTAGACTCATGGTTGGTCTGCGTTGGTGGAATCACATAGACGAAGATGGAAAAAGCCATTGGGTGTTTGAGTCCAGGAAGGTAAACTGCCCTTTTTATTTTTCAAAGTGTCATTCAGTAAGTTACATGTAGATCACACTTGCATGTTGAAGGCCAAAGCGTTCAGGACTGGAAGTGCTACCCCACATTGCTCGGCACGTCAGCACTAAACCAGACGGCCTCCCGAAACTTAGCTGCGTTTTTCTGTCTAGTTGAGATTGGAAGAAAGGCATGTATGGGAAAGAAGCCTCTGAGACAGGAGGTTGGGTCAGAGTTTGTGCTGTGTGCTAAGCCGCCCATCACGGGCTGCTGATAAAGCATCTCTGAGGACCCACCACGTTGTGTTGCTTCGCCTGGTACCTCCGGGGATTTCTTCCTGTTAGGAGAGAACTGCTTCCAATAGCTTGTTCTGTCCTTGTCCCCATGGTCCACTGCCCCGTGTGCGCAGGAACAAGAAAAAGAAGGATTACAAGTGGATAGAAAATCTGAATTGATCAGAGCCGTCTCTCCTTTAAGCCTCTGCCTTCAGGAGCCCCAGGGGACGCTGATCTGTTTTGGGTTAGCCTGCTCATCTGGGGTGAACATTCAGATTCCCCTGGAAATCGGCTTGAGAGGCAGAGGACAGAATTCTTGGAGACGCTACTAATTACATTGTTGGCCTGATGCTCGGAAGGACCTCGACAAGGACCACTTGCAAGGAAGCAGTGTTGTGCTTAGTGAGCCCGTACTCCTTATATCAAAAATCCACCGTGGAGGCAAGTCGAACAAGAAAGTTAAACTTTCTGGGGATTGCTGAAACACTGTGGTCATCGTCCAGAATCCCTTGATTCCATTTCTTTCTCTGGACCCCTGACCAGGATGACTAGCCTTGATTTCCTTGATCCTTACCTCCTAAGGTGTGATTCCAAACTTCCTTATGAATAAACAGTGTTAGGTGCAGTGAGAATTGAACAGAAGTCCATCACGAGCAACGTTTTCTGTGTTGGGTCATGACAGGCTGTCCACTCGGCCCTGAAGGTACCAAATTCTTGAGTTAAAGCATATTTAAGCCAGTTCTTAAGATTAAATCGTGGTGGGTCCACTAACTGTCCTTTGGGGGGTTCTAACTTGGGACTTGGGTCATTTGTATTAATTTATTTGACTTTTAGGTTATGGTGTTTGTCATTAAAAATGTTAAGCTTTTTACTGGTAAATACCACAGTATTGGTTATTAAACTCATGTTCTTTTTTTAGGATTCTGCTCAAGAGAGTAAAACTGTTTCCGAGGCCGAATCGAGAATCTTTTGGTTAGGACTTATTGCCTGTCCGGTGCTGTGGGTGATATTTGCCTTCAGTGCGCTGTTCTCCTTCAGAGTGAAGTGGCTGGTGAGTGTCAGTGTAGACGTACCGATTGATTCATCAGGATGTCTGACGGACGATCACAGTATGCGGCCATCGGTGTTAACATTGGGGACCTCACTCTCTTGAATAGACTGCTTCATCGCCAATTTCCCAAGTCCGGTGTCCCAACTCTGCCTTTCTCTGAGAACCGGAGAGCAGGATCCTCTCAAAGTTCCCATTTCACCAATTCCCCAAGTGCCTAGCAGGATTTTGACTTCACCCACCTGGTACAGAGGTTACCATACATTTATCACATTGTTATCTTGTTGGATGGGGATGTTCAATAAACTCCAGACAAACACGTTTAGCGTAGTTTGGAACTAACACAGTGATCCTCTCTGAAAATAACAGTCGGTCATTTGTTCCGGTCGTCCATTGCTTATATCGTAAATCTTCCCAGAATGTAACGTCTTAAAACAAGAGGCATCTTGGGATCTCACAGTTTCTGGTTCAGGAAGTTGGAGAGAGCTTGTCTGGGAGGTTGTGGGCTGGGCTCCATGCAGTTGCAGTCAGTGGCTGGGGCGGCTGGAGGCCGGTAAGGCATCTCCTTTCTGTGAGGTCTGGTGGCTTCTCCACGTTGTGCTCCCGAAGGGCCAGCCGGGGTTTCCTCTCGGCATGGTGGCTTCGTGACAGTGAGACTGCTTCCTTGGAGGGTCACAGCTCCAACTGGGAGCGTTCTGCTCAGAAGCTGAATTGCCTTCTACAACTGTGTTAGTTTGCTGCAGCTGTCCCGATGGAGTGCTGCATCCTGGGAGGCTTAAACAACAGAACTTTATTTTCTCACAGTCCTGGAGGCTAGAAGACCCAGACCAAGATGTTGGCAGGGTTGATTTCTTCTTTCCGAGGCCTCCCTCCCTGACTTGTGGATGGCCGTCTTTTCCTGCTTTCTTCCACGTGGTCTTTCCTCTGCGTGTCTGTGTCTTAATCTCCTCTTTTTACAAGGACGCCGGTCATACCGGACGAGGGTATCCCCCCCTCCCCACCCCCCAGTGACTTCATTTTACCTTAATCAGCTCTTTAAAAACCATGTCTCCAAATGCAGTGACATTCCGAGGTACTGGGTTAGGACTTCGACATTAGAATTTGGGGGAGACACAGTTCAGGCAATGGCAGCAATCAAGGCCCAGACGTCATCACTTTTGCCACTTCTCCACTGCAGTGGAATGGGAATTAAGCTTGATAGCTTGATGAGGGGGATCAAGAGGTTCTAGAAAAGCATATGGGATATTGTTGTATCATCTTTGGAAAATATCACCTATCACTTGATCTAAACTGTGAGTCTTGTTTTCATAGGTGAGTTTATCTCAGTATTTTTTTAATGATTTTTTTAAGTTTATTTATTTATTTTGAGAGAGAGAGAGAGAGGGAGAGAGAGAGGGGGACAGAAAGAGTCCCAAGCAGGCTCTGCACTGTCAGCACAGGCCCGATGCAGGGCTTGAACCCACCAACCGTGAGATCATGACCTGAGCTGAAATCAAGAGTCAGATGCTTAACCGACTGAGCCACCCAGGCGCCCCTCACTTAACATTTATCGATATCAGGTATAGTTTGGCCTTAATTATGTTTTTTCCTCACATTTTTAATATTTTCTTGTGTCTGTTTTGCTACATAGGCTCTTTTTTCTTTGCATATGCACATACATACTTGTCTTTTTGGGATTTGGAAGGTTTATGGTGTGTTTTTGGCGTTTCTAGTAGTTCTCTGTTACTTTAGACCTTTGTTTCATCTGCTCTTTCATGGATTAGGAAACCTGTACCGGTTCCCTGCTATGAAGGACGGTGCAGTTAACAGCCCTGCTTCCTCCCCCTCCTCCCTGCTTCCGCCTTTGGATTTCTGCGGCTTATAGACTTAACTTTAGTTGTTTTTTTTTTTAATTTTTTTTTCAACGTTTTTATTTATTTTTGGGACAGAGAGAGACAGAGCATGAATGGGGGAGGGGCAGAGAGAGAGGGAGACACAGAATCAGAAACAGGCTCCAGGCTCTGAGCCATCAGCCCAGAGCCTGATGCGGGGCTCAAACTCACAGACCGCGAGATCGTGACCTGGCTGAAGTCGGACGCTTAACCGACTGTGCCACCCAGGCGCCCCAACTTTAGTTGTTTTAAGTATCATCCTTAAGCCCGTGTCTTGACCTCGAGAGTCTGTTGGAAAGGAAATGAGATAAACCCTCCTCTGTGCCTCCTGTGGTTTCTTCCCTTCCTGTATTGCCTGAGTTTTGTTTGCTGGGGTATTCATTTTGTTGTCAAGGTTCCTGACAGTCACCCTTGGAAACCTTTCTTACCGGTTGTTCAGTCTTTGATCTGTTTTTAAATACATTGATTCAGTTCTTTTAACTGCAGTTTTTCCTTTTACCCCCTGGTTGGCTAAATTTCATGGCTGGGTATTTTTTTTTTTCCCCAAAAAACTTGCAGGTGTTACTTTCCTTTTGCCGTGTCGTGTTTGAGGATGTGAGCCCGTTGACTTCATTCTTGATCGATGACTTGGCTGGGTTAATATCCTTAGGTCCCAGGTTCTTTCTCTTAGCCTTTAGAAGACGTTACATTATCATCTTTCCTCTCCTCTCCTCTCCTCTCCTCTCCTCTCCTCTCCTCTCCTCTCCTCTCCTCTCTTTTCTTTTTTTTCTTTTTCTTTTTCTTTTTCTTTTTCTTTTTCTTTTTCTTTTTCTTTTTCTTTTCTTTTCTCTTCTCTTCTCTTCTCTTCTCTTCTCTTCTCTTCTCTTCTCTTCTCTTCTCTTCTTTTCTCTTCTCTTCTTTTCTTTTCTTTTCTCTTCTTTTCTTTTCTTCCTTTCCTTTTGAAGGGTGGGAGGGGAGAGAGAGCGAGAGAGAGAGAGAGAGAGAAGCAGGACTCACTTGAAGCAGGGCTTGTGCTCATCCGAAGGGGGACTCGTGCCCACCCGATGTAGGACTCAAACTCATGAGCTGTAAGATCATAACCTGAGCGGAAGTCAGATGCTTCACAGCTGACCACCCAGGCAGCCCTACATTATCATTTTCTTATATTGAATATTGCAGAGAAATCTGAGGTCAGGTTTACTTAACCTCCATGTAAGTGAGTGAATCATTTTTCTCCCTGGATGAAGAATTTTTTTTTTTTTATTCTCAAAGTTTTACAATATATCCAGAGGGTCTTTGTGTTTATCTTTCTGCATTGAGTTTTCTGGAAACTGTATGCTCCTCTGATATGTAGGCACAGGTTTTACTTTGAATCAGAACGGTTGTCTTCTGTCAAGTCTTTAAATTTATTTACGTTCCATTTTTTGGCTTCTCTGATTCTGGGGGACCAGTTACCTCTATGTAGGGTCATTTTTATCTGTTCTCCTCTACTGTCTTTCCATTTTTCTTTTCTTTTTTTTAAATATTTATTTATTTTTGAGAGAGAGAGAGGACAGAGGATGTGACGTGGGCTCCACACTGTCAGCAGTGAGCCCGATGCGGAGCTCGAACTCACCAACCGCGACATCATGACTTGAACCAAGATAAAGAGGGGCGCCTGGGTGGCGCAGTCGGTTAAGCGTCCGACTTCAGCCAGGTCACGATCTCGCGGTCTGTGAGTTCGAGCCCCGCGTCAGGCTCTGGGCTGATGGCTCAGAGCCTGGAGCCTGTTTCCGATTCTGTGTCTCCCTCTCTCTCTGCCCCTCCCCCGTTCATGCTCTGTCTCTCTCTGTCCCAAAAATAAATAAACGTTGAAAAAAAAATTTAAAAAAAAAAAAAAAAAAAAAAAAAAGATAAAGAGTCAGCTGCTTAACTCACGGAGCCACCCAGGTGCCCCCAGAATCGTTTCTTCACCTGTGTTTTTTACGTAGTCTATTCCTTTCTTGCTTTCTTCTTTTTCCTTCTCTTCTCCTCTCCTCTCCTCTCCTCTCCTCTCCTCTCCTCTCCTCTCCTCCCTTTTCTTTTCTTTTCTTTTCTTTTCTTTTCTTTTCTTTTCTTTTCTTTTCTTTTCTTTTCTTTTCTTTTCTTTTCTTTTCTTTTCTTTTCTTTTCTTTTCTTTTCTTTTCTTTTCTTTTCTTTTCTTTCTTTACAGTTTTACATGGATGCCTTTCCCTTCCCCACCCTACCACCGTTTTGCTCACGCTTACAGAGGCAGCTCTGTCCAGACCTTGTCTTGACCTTGGCTTAGTGTAGCTGAGTTCTCCTTGACCGCCCCCCGGTGGTGTCAGATTTCTGGGCTCCGCTTTGAGCTACAGCGTGAACAGTCTTTGGCGGGGCCTGAGAGTAGGTGTGAGGACGACGCGGCCCGGCCTCTGGCTGCCTTGTTGGCTTGCTCGGGCTTCGCCTTCTCTTAGGTCGTACGGTTCCTTTCCCTGGGTGGGCGTGTGCTCCCTGCTGGTGCTACCCTCTTGCTTTAGATGGTTTGTGGGGCCCTGGGGCCTTCGCATCCCTCTGGGAGAGTCAGCCCGGTCTGTGTCTAACACCGTTTCCACTTCCCTAAAACAGGTGAGAGAGGTTCTGTGGAAGGTGGTTTGGGATCCTAGGTTACGACCACCCGGGTTCTCCGGGAACCTCTTCCTACCCCTGCCCCCCCCGGGAACATGGACTTGATGGTTGCTGGTCCTTCTGTGCATTCTCTTCTCCTCCTCGTCACCGGAGAGGCAGCTCGTGGCGGGCCGCTGGGATTTCTTGCCTGTGTTGTGTGCTGGTTCCATGGGAGTCGTGACTGTTTCTGCCTTTTATCGCCGGGGCTATCTGTCTGTGTCCTCTGGACTTCTGCCTCCAGGCTGTTGGGGTGGCGATCATCAGGGAAATTTCCCTTGGAGCTTCTTTGGGGATTTTGAGAATTGGGTGGGACAAAACCAAGCTGGCTCTCTCTCTGACCACAAGCCCTTTTTCTCCAACGTTTATTAGTACCAGCTTGTTTGCCTTTTATTTTAAATCCTACATTTTTAAACAAATGTATTTTTTTAAAGTTTATTTTGAGAGAGAGAGAGAGTGAGCGAGCACGAGCATGAGCGGGGGAGGGGCAAAGAGAGAGGGGGAGAGAGATTCCCAAGCAAGCTCCGTGTTGTCAGTGCAATTCAGTCCCGTGAACCGTGAGATCATGACCCCAGGTGAAGTCGAGAGTCCGACTCTCAACTGACCGAGCCACCCAGGTGCCCCAAACCCATGTATTTCATAAACCTGTTATCTATTAGGGGTAGAGAGATCTTGAAGTCTGGCTTCATGATGTCATCTTAAGCCAGACATCCGCTTGTTTTAACTTATTTAAAAAAGAAGTTTTTTTTTTTTTTAATGTTTATTTATTTTCGAGAGGGAGAAAGAGAGTGTGAGCAGGGGAGGGGCAGAGAGAGAGGGAGACACAGAGTCCAAAGCAGGCTCCGGGCTCTGAGCTGTCAGCACAGAGCCCGATGCGGGGCTCGAACTCATGAACCGTGAGATCATGACCTGAGCCGAAGTCGCCTGAGCTACCCAGGCCCCCATTTCAGAAACATGAGTCGAAAGAGATCTATTTAAATGAAAATATCGTTCTGTGTTTACTCAGGTAACCAGCAACCTTGTCTAATTCTAATGTGTTTATTTCCCTGAGACACAAGTTTAAAACAGCAAGTACAACTCTACTTCTGTTAGGAATATGAACCTATTCCTTAATTAAACATTCAAATCCTTTAACCTCCTGAAAATCAGCTGTACAGCCTGTTAAGGGTTAAAGGGAGTGAGTCTGGATTGGAGAGAGATACTCTGTTTAGCTGTGTTGTTTTTTACAGATGTAGCGTTTCCCGGGTAATCCTTTTAATAGCAGATGGGTTGATGAGTTGTTTATTCCAGAGCAGGGGTTGGCAAGCCACGGACTGTAAGCCAAATCCAGCCCAACACCTGTTTTTATAAATTTTTATGGGAACATAGCCTTGCCTATTTGTTTACATGTCGCCTGTGGCTGCTTTGGGGCCAAAATGGCACAGTTGAGTGCCACAGAGATCACATGGCCTGCAAAGCCTAAAATATTTTGTTATCTGGCCTTTGTAGAAACACTTGGCCAACCCCTGTTCTAGAGTGGTTAACCATGGGTCCTCCCCACATTGTCCTAATTAACTTTTCTTCCATTATATTTAAAGAATAGGCTTGAGTTTCTTACTCTCTCTTTTAGTGATCTTAGTGGAGTCACCTATAGGTTCCTGGATGTGGCCCCAGGAAGAAACAACTCAGCCAAAGCACATCTCCTCCTAGTGCGCCCCCCCCCCCCCAACGTCCCGCTTGTCACAGGAGGCAAACATCTGTGGATTGTTGCCTCAGGGCGCTGCTTTGCTCTCCCAGAAGCCAGTTGTCACACACACCTTAGTGGAGAGCCAAGATTCCCCTCTGCATGCTCTCGGTTTATTGAACTTGACCTATCTCATGGCCATTTTTTCATAATTCTTTCTTTTTAAGTTTATTTATGTTGAGAGAGGGAGAGGGTGAGCTGGGGAGAGGCAGAAAGAGAGGGAGAGAGCCCGACATGGGGCTCGATCCCACGAACCGTGAAATCATGACCTGAGCTGAAACCAAGAGTCAGACGCTCAACTGACTGAGCCACCCAGGTGCCCCTCATTCCTTTGTAATTCTTAAAGGAATAACTAACATTTGAGTCTCTTCTGACTCTCATTTATTTATTTATATCTTTATTCACAGACCCATAGAAAGTACTAGAGAGAATGGTCCCTCCACCGCATCCCCAGGGACTGGCCTGGCGCCTGGTATTTAGAATATGTGTTTAAGAATTATTTGTCTGGGGGGGGGTGGTGATGACGAAGTGCTTTGTGCACAGCTCGTATTGGATAAGCCTGTTCTGCCAAGTGAAGGAGTCTCATTGGCATAAGCCTCATCCGCGAGCTTCCTTTTTCCTTCTTTTTCCCGCGACAGTCCGCCTTGTGTCACGTATGGCACAGAGAAAGTTCGGTCAGTTTGAGTCCAGTAGCCGCTGATTATTTTTCCCTTCCCAGGCGGTGGTTATCATGGGTGTGGTGCTACAAGGTGCCAACCTGTATGGCTACATCAGGTGCAAAGTGGGCAGCAGGAAGAATTTAACCAACATGGCCACATCGTATCTCGGAAAGCAGCTGTTAAGACAGGCAAGTGTTTTCTGGATGTGAGGGTGATCTGGATGCGGTCAATGACTCATGCAATCCTTTCTAATTCTTGTAGTGTTTCATTTTTATGGAATACCTAACAAACATGTGTGCAAGCCGGGGAGGGGCAGAGAGAGAGGGAGAGAGAAAGAGAATTTGAAACAGGTTCCGAGCTCTGACCTGTCAGCACAGAGCCCGACTCGGGGCTCGAACTCACCGACCGTGAGATCATGACCTGAGCCGAAGTCAGAAGCTTAACCCACTGAGCCACCCAGGTGCCCCATGTGTATAATTTTTTCACATGATTGGGCCACGGACGGCTTACCGTGTAGCAACTGGCTTCACTTCCAAGGGTGGGCTGTTTTCCTAGTGCTTTGAAGTCTGGTGTTTTAAGTAAAATAGTTCTCGATATTAAGGGGTTCTTTTCCCTCTTGCAGAACACTGGAGATGATCAGACTTCCTGAAGAGGGGGGAGAAAGCTCATGTATTCGGTTACGCGGGGGAATGGCTGGAGAGATTCTGGACTCTGAACCTTTTGGAACTGAGTACATGTTGCAAGGAGGAACGTTGGGTTTGTTTTTCCAGTTTATTAATCTCTTGCTTTAAAAAATTGGAAAAGTCATTTTCACGTTAAGTTTTTTACTGTCTCTCTAACGTCTGGGGCTCGAAAGTATGGTGTGGCCAGAGACACTGTCCAAACTGGTTCCCGGTTTACGTAGGTGATGTCCATATGTCTCAAGTTAATGAAAGTGTCTTTACGTGCATATGAATGGAGACCTTTGCGTTTTTGACCCACAGAATATGGAAGATGTTCCCCGTCTCTCAGAACTCTAGATGTGTACATACTTGTCTTGTAGATCGTCGTCAGAAGAAAGTTTTGCTTCCGTGGTGAGAGTGAGCACTTTGGCTTATTTAGAAGTTAGAAATAATTGTTAACTTTACAACTTAATACATACTTTGTGATGGGACTTCTTAGGCACTCACACGCAGGTAAAAACCAAATTCGGGCCAGTGGTTAACTAGTTCGTCAAGTTCGTTTCCTTTCATTTGTAACAAGTCGTGTAGTTAGGGCCCAATTAATGTAAATGGAATTTTCCTAGTTTATGTTTAGGGGCTCCCCTAGAGATTGCTGCTGTTCTATTTATTTTTCGGAAGGGTTAGTCAGATTTCACTTTGCCACTTTCCGTAGGCTCTTTGTTGGTCCTTGGCCTAATGAAATCTCTCTTTTATCACTAAAAGAGTATTATTCTTATGTCATAGTGAGAATAATCATTTAAATACTTGGCATAATAAATGCCCACAAGACATTTTATCTTATGAATCTATTTTTTTTTCTTGCTATAATGGGGGTATTGTAAATCATGCGTTTGTATTAATGGTATTTCTTAAGGCAATATATGTAACAGTCTCCAAGCTGTTGTAGGAGTCTATAAATTCTGTTGCAGGTTCTGTAAACTTTGTTGGAGTCTTTCAACCAACAGATTATTTTGTGAATGTATTTATACCTTGTTGAAATTTTTCAAAAGATGTTTAATTGAATAAGTCTTTGTTGGAGTGATAGCTTGAAGGTGCATAACTCTATATTTGTATAAAACTCTACTGTTTACAAAGCACTTGGACACGTTTGACCTCATTTCATCCTCGCGACGAACCATTTATGTGCGATACCAATTTATAGCCGATAAAATGGAATTTTCGATTGAGTGACATATCCAAGGAAACAGATTACTGGAAGGCTCACCAGGGTACATTATGGTTTTTACAGGAACTATTTGTCTCTAAATGTCTTCTGCTTTCTTAGGAATCATTAACTTATTTTATTAAAAATATTTTTTTTAATGTTTATTTTTGAGAGAGAGAGAGAGACAGACAGACAGCACGAGTGGGGGAGGGGCAGAGCGAGAGGGAGACAAAATCCGAAGCAGGCTCCAGGCTCGCAGCTGTCAGCACAGAGCCTGACGTGGGGCTCGAACTCACGAACTGTGAGATCATGACCTGAGCCGAAGTCGGACACTGAACCGACTGAGCCATCCAGGTGCTCACTCAGGAATTTATTAAGTGCTTATAAATTTATTAAGTGTTGTTTGCCATTGTGCATATAGTCGTCTGGTGAGGAAAGTTGATGCTGCATAGACATGGGTTTATTTCATCTGAAGGCTCTAACCTACATCTTTAGAGCTGGGAGCCCCAACAGGGGCCACGTTGCTATGATTCTTGAGGTAGCCGTGTTAATTATTTGGACCCGTAATCCCAAGCCAAATACGAATTGAACCTTGGAATCTCCATGTGGCGGAATCTACCACTTGTTTCCCAGTGTCCATTTTTCCCTTACACAGGTTTGCCACCTATTAGCAGGGACATGGCAACGGAGTTCTCCTCGGATTGTCTAGCTGCATCTTGGCGTGGCTACGTGACCATGTTCTGGCCAATGGATGCACTTCCGGGAAGTGTTCTTAAAAGGAGGGGCCTACCCATCCCATCCCCTGTTGTCCTTCCTGCTAGCCGAAACGTGGGCGCAATGGACGGAGCTTAAGCAGCCATCTTGGGCTGTGGGGCGGAAGCCTCTTTTCATGAATAACGGAAATAAGGTGGAGAGAGATTGAGTTCTCCCTGACGTCTATAGCAGCCCTGAACGGCCTGTCTGAATTTGCAGGCGAGAAACAAACCCTCCCCTTGTTTAAGTGTTACTATTTTGGCTTTTCTGTTGCTATAGCATCACTGAATTCTTATCAGTACGGAGTATTTTTAACATCCCCCGTAATTGTGTCTGTAAGTGTAGCATTTGAGGTGTAATAATTCAGTAAACACATCTTTGTCCCTTTCTCTGTGTGGTAATTAAGCCAGTGCTGCAAGTGCTAACGAGTGCCGCTGTTGCGGATGCTGTTGCTGCATAAAAATTTAGTGGTGGTGAGAAACAGTCCTTTTGCTGTGCGTACACATGCACGCCGTGGGGCAGGAATTTGGATGTAGCCTGTTGGGGTCACCTTTGCTCGGCTCTGCGGTGCCTGGGGCTCAGCTGCGCAGATTTGAAGGCCGGCCCCGGGGCAGGAAACTTTGGCGGTGCCTTCAGCCACGAGTCTGGAGGGCGACCATCAGCTGGGACCTCTGCTAGGTTGTTGGAGCACTGACGTCTTTGTGCAGTGAGGTCCCTGCGCAGGCTCATTAGGGCTTCTTCGAGACCAGGCAGGCGGACTCTTAAGAGGGAGCCTCCCTCGAGAGCGGCAGCGGCCCGTGGTGTTCTTAATGGCGAGGCTGAGAATCCGCGGAACGTCACTCGTGCCGTCCTCTGTAGGTTGAAGCAGTCGCCCCGGGTCCCCTTGAGTTCAAGGGAAGGGTGACGTGGACCCAAGCTTGACGAGAGGGTTGTCAAGATTACATTCTAACCACGATTACGCGGTCGGGGGAGAGAGACGGTGCGGCCGTCTCGGAAAGGAAAATGGGCCACCCCTACTTGAGTCATTTCATCGAGGCTGACAGTTTGCTCGGGACAGACTGAGGGTAGCGAGCGTCGTTTTCCTCTTTCCTCTTCCCTGGGCCAGCCTTGCGTACAGGTGAGGTGTCTGCGTGGGGCCATTAAGATGAAAGCAGCCTTGCATTTTACAGCCCCCGGGGTTCCCGTTCTTGGAGCCCACCTCTGAAATCCACAGGCAGGGGTGTGGGGGTGATAGCACATTAATTTCCAAGGGGTGAGAGCACATTAACTTCCACCAGCGCGTAGCCACTGTGATCCTTGTCGATTTGTGTAACTTTTAGAGCCCATCACAGTCCCGGGGTATGTACGGTCCCATCCGATTCGCCCCAGAACCTCAAAGGCCGGAAAGACCCATCCGTCGCCTCGTGTTTCAAATGCATAACGAAGCCTGAGCTGCATGAAGTGGCTCGCTTGAAGGTTGCACGCGGTAGACCTCGTAACGCTCACCAGACACTCCGTCTGCTCCACCCTTCCCAGCCCCCCTTAATTAAACGGAGCCCACGTGACTAGTTACGGCCATGAAGTGTGAGTGGCAGTGGCCACTGTCGTTTCTGGGCGAGGAAGGCGAGACGTGAGAATCTCTGATCGTTCTTCCCCTTTGGTGGCAACCCGTGGCATTCAAGATGGCGGAACCTCCGCCAGCCTGGGTCACAGGGCGACTCGTGGAGCAGAGTCCTCTTGCCTGTGACTGTGAGACGTGCAGCCCAAGTGGGAAATAAACTTCTGGTGGTTTTTTTTTTTTTTTTTAATGTTTGTTTAATTTTGAGAGAGAGTGCCAGCAGGGGAGGGGCAGAGAGAGGGGGACAGACGATCCGAAGCGAGCTCTTTGCTGACAGCACAGAGCCCGATGATGTAGGGCTCGAACTCACAGTCCGTGAGATCATGGCCTGAGCCGAAGTCAAAAGCTCAACCGACCGAGCCACCCAGGTGCCCCTAACCTTTTGGGGTGTTAAAGCCTGGTTAAGTTG
This sequence comes from Lynx rufus, assembly GCF_022079265.1. NCBI lineage: Eukaryota > Metazoa > Chordata > Mammalia > Carnivora > Felidae > Lynx > Lynx rufus. Next base: position 3,930,556 of record NW_025814843.1, read on the forward strand.
ATTACCTGGTTAATTTTAGCATGACTTCATAGTCCACTCTGACTTCTATATAAGTCACACTTACGGAACTTTAAGTCCTACTGCAGTAATCTTTCCGTTGCCCAATGCTGTTTCCTTTTGCAAGAAGAGAGATTGGACTCCTTGTCCCTTAGTGCAGGTGGGACCAGACAAGCAAAGTCAACCAGGTAAAAACTGCCAACTAGGAGAGTCCACACACCATCCAAAGGGACCAGAAGCTTCTCACTTTCAGCCATTTGTTGCCACTCAGGAATGTGGTCCCTCTGTTGCTAAGTTTCTGAATTTTTCAGAGAAATGAAAAGTCTAGGTGTTTATGTGAAATCTGATCTTTTAATGCTTATCATTTTTTTTTAATGTTTATTTTTGAGAGAGACAGAGTATGAGGTGGGAGAGGGGCAGAGAGAGAGAGACAGACAGACAGACAGACAGAATCTGAAACAGGCTCCAGGCTCTGAGTTTTCAGCTCAGAGCCTGACGCGGTGCTCGAATCCACGAACCGTGAGTAAGATCATGACCTGAGCGGACACCAAGAGTGGGGCACTTAACCCACTGAGCCACCCAGACGCCCCTGATCTTTTAATGCTCAAAAATTAAATTTAAAAGGAAGAAAGAAGACACCTGTGACACCACACTGACTATATTCGCAGGTCTAATTCGGCTGTGCCAATTTTTGCCACAGTGCAGTGATTTTCAAACTTAGTCTGTTGCTGTTTTTGTTTTTTGTTTTTTTAAGTTTTATTTATTTGAGTGATCTCTACATCCAACATGGGGCTCGAACCCACGACCTCGAGATCAAGAGTCAGATGCTGTACTGACTGAGCCAGTCGTTGTTGTTGGTTTTGAACAGCACATTCTAAAATTGTATGCTGTTTACTTTTCAATTAAAAATATCATCAAAATAATACCTGGTTCTCATGAGAAGCAGGAAGCATTCCTTAAAACCTTTATATTGTTCTAAATAAGAGAGGAGGAAGCATATGATTTCCTGAAGAAGTTATAATTGCGTGCCAAGAAAGAAGTCATCTGTAACTTTTCACTAATTAACTAGTTACAATTAACTAATTAAAAAAAAAAAGCACTTGAATCAAAAAATCAAGTATTACAGAAGCTGTAAGGAAAAGCATCAGTCTTACCCAGTCTCAACTCTCCTCCCCAGAAGCAAGTATCTTCAGCTGCTTCTGTCTTTATTATATTTTGGGGGATGTACTGCCATACTTTGAAATCATATTCTTACAGTGTTTCTTGGCTTTTCAACTTTGACTTCCTGCTCTGAAAAATGAAGATTTGGGGCCCCTGGCGGGGCTCAGTTGATTGAACGTCCAACTCTTGGTCTCTGCGCGGGTCTTGATCTCGGGGTCATGGGTTCGGGTCCCGCACTGGGCTCTGTGCTGGGTGTGAAGCCTATTTAAAAAAAAAAAAAAAAAAAGAGGTCTGTGTGTTTTTCCACAAAGGAAGTCTGGAAGTGGGCAGTTACTGGTGTTGACGAGGCTAGTCATCAGTGCCCCGGAGAGCCAGTTTTTGTCCCCATGCTCATTGCCTCAGGGTCGCAAGATGACTGTCACAGCTGAAGATGACTCATCTAGTCTTGAGAAAGAAGACTACAGGCTCCAGTAGCCTCTGTGCCCTTTTATCAGAAAAGCAAAAGCTTTTCCGGAAGTTCCAGGGAAGCCTCGTGACAACTCATTAGGCAAAATGGTGTCCGTCGGGTGGGGTATCCGGGAGTCTGGAAAAGCAGGTACTTAGGTAGGCACGTTGCTGCCTTGAAGAAAAGCGAGATTTTGTTAGTAGGGGAAAAGGGGCAAAGGGACATTAGGTGGCAACTGGCGGTGCTGACTGCGTATTTCTCATGCGAAGCTTTACGTAGAGGACACCAGCTGTTGGTGGCCAATGCGAGGGGCACCATTTCTGCAGTAAAGAAATAGCCTTTGGGGGCGCCTGGGTGGCTCAGTCGGTTGAGCGTCCGACTTCGGCTCAGGTCGTGCGTGATCTCACAGTCCGTGAGTTCCAGTTGCATCAGGCTCTGTGCTGATGGCTCAGAGCCTGGAGCCTGTTTCACATGCTGTGTCTCCCTCTCTCTCTGCCCCTCCCCCGCTCATGCTCTGTCTCTCTCTCTCTCTCTCTCTCTCTCTCTCTGTCAAAAATAAATAAACATAAAAAAAAAATAAAAAAAAAGAGCCTTTGATCTGGACAGCTTTTTAAGCCAACTTTTGACGCAAAGCCATTAAGTACGACTTGGTAAGATAGTTCCGTGAGGGTGTGGTCTGACGTACTCTTCATTATGTACCCTTAATTCAGTGCGATTTGGCGGTTGGATTTAGAATACTCAGAGCTGTGGTTCTCATTGAGGGTGGTGCCACCCCTAAGGGAGGGTGGGGAGGGGTCGGTTAACATAACGATTGGTCACTTTGCCGGGTGATATGTTAAATTAGTTTAAAATTTTATTTGAGGGGCGCCTGGGTGGCGCAGTCGGTTAAGCGTCCGACTTCAGCCAGGTCACGATCTCGCGGTCCGTGAGTTCGAGCCCCGCGTCGGGCTCTGGGCTGATGGCTCAGAGCCTGGAGCCTGTTTCCAATTCTGTGTCTCCCTCTCTCTCTGCCCCTCCCCCGTTCATGCTCTGTCTCTCTCTGTCCCAAAAATAAATAAACGTTGAAAAAAAAAATAAATAAAATTTTATTTGAGAGACAGAGCGAGTGGGGGGGGGAGGGGTAGAGAGCGGGAGAGAGAATCCCAAGCAGGCTCTGCACTGGCAGCCCAGAGCCCGATGCAGAGCGCGGACTTATGAACCGTGAGGTCATGACCTGAGTCGCAACTCTTAACCCGCTGAGCCACCCAGGTGCCCCTGCTGGGTGGCGTCAGGACTTCGGCTCGGGTCATGGTCTCGTGGTCTGTGAGTTTGAGCCCCACATTGGAGGAGCACAAGCCCTGCTTTGGGTGAGCCCCGCATCTCTCTCTCTCTTTCTCTCTCCCTCTCTCTCTGCCCCTTGCTCACTTGTGCCCTCTCTCTCTCTGAAAAAAAAAAAAAGATAATGGTGATGATTGCACAACATTGCGAATATAATAAATTAAGAAAAAAAAGTTTAAAAAAAAGTACTGTGCAAACCACAAAAGACAGAACACCTCCCCTCCCCCTCCTGGCTTACACGACTAAGCTGCTTTGCCATCGCCTTTAGGTCACTTTTCCTCCTGCCTCCCAGATTAGAATGAAGATGCCCATTTGTGGAACTGCTTGGGGCTCTGAAAGCACCCAATCGAGAGTAAACCTCCGATTCATGGAACCCTTCTTGAAATGGCCTACCACGAGCCCAGATCCATAAGTCCTTCCTAAGCACCTTCCTACGACCCTGGGATCATGACCTGAGCTGAAATCAAGGGCCGGACTCTCAACCAACTGAGCTACCCGGGCGCCTCTGAACTCGTGTTCTAACCTGCGGTGGATGCAATAGTCTGGAAACCAGGGCTGACATTCTACTATGAAATTTGAGAAGCCAGACAGTTTTCTCATTTGGATGGTATCTCCTAGGCAGAATGTCTGCTGTTTTAAGTGAATCCAGTTATATGCACATTGCATTAATTAAAGAGAAATCTTAGGTATTCCATTCCCTATTAAAAGAAATCCGGGAGGAGCGTTTTCAAACAAATGGTCAAGTAGGGATGTCTGAACTTCGGATCTTCCACAAAAGCAAGGGGAACAGTGGCAGAAATTGTCAAAATCAACCTTTGCAAACTCCACAAATTAACCAAAGTATTGCAACAATTTGAGGAGCATGTACTCAAAACAAAAAACACAAATGGGTGACTCTCTGTAAGAACAGTGAGCTTTGTAGTATTTCAACCTGTCCCCATCCCATCCCCCTTCCCCGCCCCCCCCCCCCCCCCAGCTCTGTGGTAGCCTTGAAAACCAGCAACCTTGAACCACAGTAGCTGTGAAAGCCAGTGGCCTGGCAACCGCTGGAATAGTTTCAAATTCCCCTATGTAGGTTTGGAGTCATCCAAGACAATTGTCACTATTTCACCTGTCTGGCAGCCCTCTAGAAAAGTCCCAGTCATGGGGCTTATCTTTCTTTAACATGACCCAGTGAGAAAACTATCCCTAGGCTGTTTGTGGGACCTAGTACACATGAGCCCCTCAACAAAAGGGGGGAGCTGTTGTTTCAGCGAATTATTAGCTGTAGCGAGTTATTAATGGTAGAGATTTCAGTTCCTACACTGACTTTAGCCATTACACAGTGACAAATCATGTAGACTTTACAGAATAGTTAAGGAAAGTCACTAAAGAAGCCCTGAGGTCACAAAAAATCCTTGAAGGGGAGGGAGCAACACATCTGAGTTCCAGAGTTGCCACCTTATATGATCTAAATTGTCCGGTTTGCAACAAATTATGAGATATGCAAAGAAATGAGAAAATACGGCTCATGCACAAGAAAAAGAAGAATTCATGGAAACCGTCCTTGACGCCCAGACTTTAAATCAGTTGTCTTAAATGTGTTCAAAGAGTTTTAAAAGAAATAGAATAATTATTTTTGAAAAAAATGAGACTATCAGTAAAAAGATAAAAACTGTAAAAAGGAGCCAAATGGGAATTTTGGAACCGAGAAGTACCATAATGGACGTGAAGAATTCACCAGAGGAATTCATCAGATTTGAGCGATTGGGTGCCATACTCAGAAAACTTGAAAATAGGACAACTGTAATGATCCAGTTTGAGGAGCAGAAAGAAAAAAAGAATGAAGAGTGAAGACAGCCTTGGGACACTATCAAGCATGCGAACACATGTTATGGGGGGCCTAGAAGAAAGGGGGAGAAAGAATCTTTAGAGAATTAATGCCTGAAAACTTCCCATATTTGATGAAGGACTTGGGGGAAGAATGCGCCCATTAATCTGCCCACCCAAGAAGCACAACAAATTCTAAATATGAATTCAAAGAGAGCCACATCTATACCTGTCATAGTCAAACTGTCAAAAGCCAGTGACAGAGAGAATGTTGAAAGCCGCAAGAGAATACAACCTGTCACATGTAGAGGGTACTCAAAAAGATTAAAAGTTTGCTTCTCATCAGAAACCATGAGACCAGAAAGCTGTAAGGTGACATATTTAAAATAGACTTTAAGACCAAAAAAAAAAAAAAAAAAAAATTTGCTGCAGGAGACAAAGAAGGACATTACATATTTTTTTTTAAAAAAAAATTTTTTTTTTCAACGTTTATTTATTTTTGGGACAGAGAGAGACAGAGCATGAACGGGGGAGGGGCAGAGAGAGAGGGAGACACAGAATGGGAAACAGGCTCCAGGCTCTGAGCCATCAGCCCAGAGCCCGACGCGGGGCTCAAACTCACGGACCGCGAGATCGTGACCTGGCTGAAGTCGGACGCTTAACCGACTGCGCCACCCAGGCGCCCCAGGACATTACATATTGATGAAAGGGTCAGTCCCTAAGGAAGACATCATAATTAACATATGCATTTGACAATAATGCTCCAAAATGCACGAAGCAAAAGCTGAGAGAATCGAAGGGAGAAACAGACATTTCAACAAGTATTATTACTAATGATTCACTGTCAGTAATTTTTAATGATTAAGAGACGATGCACATAAAATATCGAGCCGTAGTCCCAGGTGCACAGCATGGCACTTAGTAACTGTTACCTAGAAGAATGGAGTTGCTTTGCCAGTGAAAGGTGGTGTGGTCAGGAAATCTAACCATAGCAGTTGGAGATTTCAATATCTCACTTAAAAAAAATTTTTTTTAAACGTTTAATTTTGAGAGAGAGAGAGACAAGCAGGGGAGGGGCAGAGAGAGAGAGAGAGAGAGAGAGGGAGACACAGAATCCGAAGCAGGTTCCAGGCTCTGAGCTGTCAGCACCGAGCCCGACACGGGGCTCGAACCCATAAACCGCGAGATCATGACCTGAGCTGAAGTCGGATGCTCAACTGACTAAGGCACCCAGGCGCCCCAATATCTCACTTTTAATAACAGAGGAATGAGACAAAACAAGGAAATAGAAGCTCCAATGGCACTGTGAGCCAGCTACATCTAACATCTATAAAGAGTTCCTCTCAAGGACAGTGTCGTGCACATTTTACTCAAGTGCACGTGGGACATGGCTAAGGATAGACCGTAATGTTAGGCCATAAAACAATCCTCAATAAATCCAAAGGGATTAAAACCATACAAAGCATGTTCTCTGCCCGCAACGGAGTTATATTAGAAATCAACAGCAGAAGGAACTTTGGGAAATTCACACGTGTGGAAATAGAACAACACACTGTGAAATAACCAGTGGGTCAGAGAAGACCTTACAAAGAAAATTAGAAAATACTTTGGGATTTAGGAAAATGAAAATGCAGCATGCTAAATGTATGAGATGCAGCCATAACAGTGGTTAGAGGGAAGTTTATAACTATAAACCCCTATATTAAACAGCAGAGACGCTCATTCATGGCTGCTGGGAATGCAAAATGCTACAGTGACTTTGGAAGACAGTTGGCCAATTTCTTACAAAACTGAACACGCTCTTCCCCTACGATCCGGCAAGGGTGCACCTTGGTATTTGTCTAAATGAAGTGAAACTCCCGTCCGCACAAAAATCTGGACATGAATCCTTAACAGCAGCTTTGTTGATAATTGACTCAAATTGGAAGTAACAAGGATGTCTTTCGGTACGTGAATGGATAAATTGTGGTCCATCCAGACAATGGAATGTTACTCATCGCCAAAGAAGAAGTGAACTGTCAAGCCCTAAAAAGATACAGAGGAAACAAATGTATGTTACTAAATGAAAGAAGCCCGTCCGAAAAGATTACACGGTATGATTCCAACTACATGACATTCTGGAAAAGGCAAAACTATGGAGACAGTAAAAAGATCAGTGGTTGCTAAGGGTTGGGGTAGGGAGGAAGCATGGACAGGCAGAGCACAGAGGATTTTCAGGGCATAGAAAATCGTCTGTATGGTACCATGATGATGGGTACGTGGTGTTATTACATTTGTCCAGAGTCAGAATGTACAACGTTAAAAGTGAACCCTAAGGTAAACTATGGACTTTGGATGATTGTGTTGTGCCAACCTAGGTTCATCGATTGTAACAAAGATACCACTCTCGTAGGGGCTATTGATCATGAAGAAGGTTGTGCGTTTGTAGGGCAGGGAGTGTAAGAAAAGTCTTTGTTTATTTTCCTTTCAGTTTTACTGTGAATCTAAAACCAGGGGGGAAAAGTCTTAAGAAAAAAGGAGAGATCTCAAATTGATAGTCTAATTTTTCACCTTAGGAAACTAGAAAAAGAAGAGCAAAGTGAATCCAAACAAGGAAAGAAATACGAAAGATGAGAGAGGAAAGAGAAGAAACAGAAAATAGAAGAACAATAGAGAAAATCAACAGAGCCCAAAATTGGTTCTTTGAAAGGATCAAGAAAATTGACAAACTTTTAGCTCAACTGACTAGGAAAAAAAAGATGAAAATTACTGAAACCAGGAATAAAAGAGGGGGCATCACTGAACACCTGTGTGGCTCAGTCGGTTGAGTGTCCGACTTCATCTCAGGTCATGATCTCGGGGCTTGTGGGTTCGAGCCCCATGTCGGGCTCTGTGCTGACATCTCAGAGCCTGGAGCCTGCTTCGGATTCTGTGTCTCCCTCTCTCTCTGACCCTCCCCCATTCATGCTCTATCTCTCTCTGTCTCAAAAATAAATAAACACTAAAAAAAATTTTTTTTTCTTCTAAAGAGGGGACATCACTACTGAGAAGAAGCAATCCATAACCAAATAATACTCTTGTAAAGTAATGGTTGTCCTAATAGAACATAGAGCATTTTATACCTACCTGTGGGGGTAACATTGTTTCATATATAAGCTTTCAAGCGTTGTGCTTTCTCCAAAAAGTGCTTTCCATGACTTGTTTCGTCCTCACAACGTTCTTGGAGTTGTGCAGGAGTTGTTTGTGGGAAAATGAAATCACAAAGAATTTGTGTTTGGCTCATACACACCTGGGTCGTGGATCCAGTTCTACGTCCTGGTTTTGACTTTGAACAAGCCACTTACCCCATTTTTATAGATGAGGCGCTATGCTGAGAGTCATAGGTAAGACCACCGAGCCTTTGAGTTAGCAAGGGGGCAGATTCGTAAGGATTGAGTGAGATCATCCATGTAAAATATTCAGCATGGCCCCAAGTACAGGTTATGAACTTGATAATGGTAACTTATTCATTAAGGAAAACAGAGTTCTTAGCTAGGTAGAGCAGTCAGGAACTCTAACCCCTAGTTGAGTGGCTTCTCTTTAATTTAGATTCCCACCCAACATACGGCACCAAAAATTCAAATGTAGCAAAACAGTCAGTTGCAGAAAAGAATGCTGACTCTCTTATTTTTCATTTTGTTTAGAACAAGGGAGGGGGTCATAGGATTATATGAGCTGGTAACATGCTATAGTATTCATTTCTGATTTGCTTTGTATTCAAAAGACATCCTGTTATTTATTTTTTCAGATGGTTGTTGAAATCCAACAATAACCACCCGTGGATCGGTCTTCATAATTGTAAACATTTCTTCTAGAAAGTTGCTTTTCAAATCTGCCCGCCTCTTTTCTCTCTTTGCTTGCAACTTGAACATCGCCCACTAGGTGGCAGTACGCCAACGTAAAATGTAAATAAAACCGTCCCATCATAGCACCAATGGGAAATGATGATTCTGGAAAATTACCCTGCGAGTAGTGAGTTAGGACTAAATCCATGATTCCTGTTGTGCGGTTAATTAAAATCAGATGAATTTATAGATGAACGGATAGATGCTGGACGAACGAATGCAATAAATGTACCAGACACAGAGATAGGTACTGTGGACACAAAGAAATGTAAGAATTATCTGTGATAATGTCTGCTTTCCTCGTATCGCCAACCCCCTCCCCCCCCCTCACTGAACTCTGAGGATTAGAAGGTCAGTAGTTTTCCCGGGGTCATACAAGTAGAGACAGACGAAGCCAGGATTTGTCGATGGTGGTTGTGGGGGGTGGGGGGGGGGCGGGGGCAGATGATGAGTTTGAATTTAAGGTATGTTGGATTTGAAGCCAGTGGTCACAGCCAGGTACCGGCTTGCCATGGAAATCTGGAATTCTGTCTCAGGGTTGGGCTCAAGGTCGAATAAATTTAAGAGGCATCTCTGCAGAACTTGCTTGAAGCTATGACTGAGTATGCGTTGTCTTCGGCCAAGTGCCTGAATCGTAGGTCCCAGGGAGCACGGTGATGGGGCAAAGGGTAGGGGTTCCCATGCTGGAGGAAGGCAGACCTGAGTTTAAACCCTGCCCTCATATTCCCAACCGCGTGTTCTCGGGCAAGATCCTTCACCTCTTTGACCCCCTGCGGTAACCCAACAAGGGGGTACCGCTGTCTACATTTTACACGTGAGGAACCCAAGGTTCAGATCTGGAGCGCCTGACTTAGGCTTACGTGGCTACGTACCGCCGAAGTTGCTTCCTCAGTCATAGCACTCGGGACACTGCCTAGTAATCCCGTGTGTGTGTGTGTGTGTGTGTGTGTGTGTGTGTGTGTGTGTGAGTCTCCCTGTATCAGTCCGGGTTCTCCAGAGAAACAGAACTAGCAGGAGAGAGAAATGTATCCGTCTATCTCTGTCCATCTGTCTATATCCGTATGTCAACACAGTAGGGTATATTGCATGAAATAAGTCTCTGTAGACCTATATGTGTATCTGGTTCGCGCACACGCATACACAAACAGGAGGTGCTTTCAAGGAACCGGCTGCTCAGACAGCCCCGGGAGCTGGCAACCCAACACCTGTAGGGCATTCGCCGGCCGGCGCTCTCCGTTTTTGCTCTCGGTTTTGGCTTTTAACGGCCTCTCCCTAATTGGACGCGGCCCACCCGCCTTACGAAGGGGAAGCTCTTTTTTTTTTTTTTTTAATTTTTTTTTTTAACATTTATTTATTTTTGAGACAGAGAGAGACAGAGCATGAACGGGGGAGGGTCAGAGAGAGGGAGACACAGAACCTGAAACAGCTCCAGGCTCTGAGCTGTCAGCACAGAGCCCGACGCGGGGCTCGAACTCACGGACCGCGAGATCATGACCTGAGCCGAAGTCGGCCGCTTAACCGACTGAGCCACCCAGGCGCCCCAGGGGAAGCTCTTTTACTTAAAAGTCAACAGGTTGGGGGCACCTGGGTGGCTTGGTCGGTTAAGCGTCCGACTTCGGCTCAGGTCACGATCTCACGGTCCGTGAGTTCGAGCCCCGCGTCGGGCTCTGTGTGGACAGCTCAGAGCCTGGAGCCTGTTTCGGATTCTGTGTCTCCCTCTGTCTCTGACCCTCCTCCGTTCATGCTCTGTCTCTCTCTGTCTCAAAAATAAATAAACGTTAGAAAAAAAAAATTAAAAAAAAAAAGTCAACAGGTTGCCGATGGCCATCGCACCCACAGAACACCTTCACGGCCACGCCGAGATCTGTGTTCGGTGGGACAACTGGGCGCTGTAGCCTGGCCGCGTCGACACGTGAAACTACCCATCCCACTCCAGTTGGCTGCAAACTCTGGCAGCAGGGAGCCTACCTTTCTGGTTCCCTTTCAGGTTCCCGGGGCCCGGCCCCACGCCGGACACGTCACAGCACCCGATAAACGTCTACGGAGGGCGTCCTCACTGCCTACCCGCCGAGGAGAAAGTGAGCACATGTGTCCCGTTTTCCGTTGCACGCCGGGGCTAGGTCGCAGACGTCCTGGGTTCGCGGATCACGCGTAAGTTTCTTCGGGGCCCAACCCCGGGTCGAGCAGCGGGAGGTGACGATAAAGCAGCTGACGGTCATGGCCGGTTGGGGCCGTGAGTAGGGCTGCCGCCACGAAAAGCTGAGTGTGTGTGGGGGTCCTTGTAGGGCGCTGCGCCTATGCGGTCCGAGTTTTGGTTTTCAGCAGGCCATCTCTCTTCAGCCCCTGGCGTTGACTTCGCCACTTTGTCTCTGGGAGGGAAGGCGCAAAGGTTTTCAGAACGTGCTGAGGTTCGGCAGGAGTGACTACCTAGGGATCTACTCGTGCCTGTGGCCACCGAGAGACCAGTCCTGTGTGTTTTTCTTTTAATGCTTATTTATTTTTGAGAGAGAGAGAGAGAGAGAGAGAGAGAGAGAGAGAGCAAGCACAAGTGGGGAGGGGCAGAGAGAGAGGGGAGACCCAGAATCAGAAGCAGGCTCCGGGCTCCGAGCTGGCCGCACAGAGCCCGACACGGGGCTCGAACCCACGGACCGGGAGATCATGACCTGAGCCGAAGTCGGACGCTTCACCGACTGAGCCACTCAAGCACGTCTTGTGTGCATCCATTTAAGCCTTGGCAGCCCCTTCTGGAAAAACAAAACAAAACAGACAGGATAGCAGATGCCGCCCAGGTGACAGAAGAAGCGTCTACCAAAAATTAGGCCCAAAACGCGCTCCCTTGGGGAGCTTTCTTGGGCAGGTGTTCCCTACCTCCCTTCCACACCAAAGAGGGTGGTGTCACCTCTGCCTTGAGAATCTTAACCCACCTCGGAACAGTTGTTTATCTTTTCCTCTCTCCCCCTTTCTGGGATCCCACTAAGCTGCTTCCTAGAATCCTGACTTTTACCCCCTTCCTTAGACTTACTGACAGAAATGAGCTGGTGACAGCCGACCGCTCGGCTAGATACCCTCGTACCTGGGACAGCAGCCGTTCAAAGACATGTACAGATTCCAGAGACTTAATAAAACAGGAGTGGGGCAGATAGGATACTTGCTATGGGCTGAAATTCACCCCCAGTGCTATAACAATGTAGGGATCGTCTATGGCAAGTTCGAATATTGAAGCCCTAACCTTCAATTTCATATGTTTGAAGCCCTAACCGCCCCCCCCCCCCCCCCCACTGATGTGACTGTATTTGGAGACGGGTTTTTGGAGGTACTTAAGGTTAAATACAGTCATAAGGGTGGGGTTCTAATTCAATAGGATTGTTGGCCTTGTAAGAGCAGGCAGGAGACCTCTTTCTCCATGTGCGCTCACCAAGGAGAGGCCACGTGAGGACACAAGGAGACGGTGGCCACCTGCCAGCCAAGGACAGAGCTGTCGTCAGACGTTGAATTGGCTGGCACTTTGATTTTGAACTTCCAGTCTACCTGGCCTACGGCATTTTGTTATAGCAGCCCAGGCAGGCTAGTACGACACTGATCCCAATGAATTGTCATCTTTTAAACTTGTCTGTTGAGGGTGTAAAACGAGTCAGAGCCCAGGGCACCACGGTGGCTTAGTCAGTTAAGCGTCCGACACCGGCTCGGGTCATGATCTCACGGTCCGTGAGTTCGAGCCCTGCGTCGGGCCTGTGCTGACAGCGCAGAGCCTGGAACCTGCTTCAGATTCTGTGTCTCCCTCTCTCTCTGCCCCTCCCCTACTTGCGCTCTGTTTCTCTCTCTCTCTCTCAAAAATGAACATTAAATTTTTTTTTTTTTTAATAAGTCAGCGTTCAAGGAAAGGAAGTACTGATTTTCTTGAAGTCTTTTCTAACTTCAGGAAGAAAAGAGAGAAAGGGCATCCTAAGTCAAAATAATTGTTTGTGTGGACGTGTGGAGGGAAGTATGTAGGTCCACACACACCCCACTCTGGGCTACAGTCATGGGAAACATCTGGTTGTTCTCCCGATGTTCCAGGCTTTCTTCACATCTGGGTTTTGTGGTGTGGATACGACATTTTATTTAAAAAAAAAAAAATTTTTTTTTTTAACGTTTTATTTATTTTTGAGACAGGGAGAGACAGAGCATGAACAGGGGAGGGTCAGAGAGAGGGAGACACAGAATTTGAAATAGGCTCCAGGCTCCAAGCTGTCAGCACAGAGCCCGACGCGGAGCTCGAACTCACGGACCGCGAGATCATGACCTGAGCCGAAGTCGGCCACTTAACCGACTGAGCCACCCAGGCGCCCCGGATACAGCGTTTTAAATATTCTGGGTATTTATCCTAGGTCTGCCATGTGTTGAAAACATCTTCTTCCAGTCTATCACTTCACTTTTAACTTTGTAGTGTGTTTTTTGACTTAATGCAATTTTAATGTAATCAAACTTACCAACCCTATTTTTTTTTTTAAATGTTTATTATTGAGAGAGAGACACACACACAGAGCACGAGCAGGGGAGGGGCAGAGAGAGAGGGAGACACAGAATCTGAAACAGGCTCCAGGCTCTGAGCTGTCAGCACAGAGCCAGACGCGGGGCTCGAACTCATGAGCTGTGAGATCATGACCCGAGCCGAAGTCAGACGCTTCACTGACTGAGCCCCCCAGACGATCCCCCCCAACCTTTCTTTTTATAAACTTGACTTCTTAGTACTCATTACTGAGAAGTAGTAACGAAAACACCCTCTCCTTAAGCAGTATGTAATGATAACTCTATATTTTGTTATAAAATGGGAAAATGTTGCTTTTCATATTTCACTTTTCAAATAATCCACAATGTATCTTGCTGCATAGTGTGAGGTAGGGATCTCATTTTATCTTTCCCCAGGTAGACAGCCAATTGTCTCAGCACCAGTGAATAATTCAGATTTTTCTCACTGATTTGTAATGCCACATCTGTCAAATACCAAGTTTAACATATGCAAAGGTCTATTTTTGTTACATTTTTAGAAGGATGTTTCGTGTATTCTGGATACGGAGTTTTTTGCCATTGATATATGTTGCAAATGTTTTGTCCCATTTTTAAAAAAGTTTTTTAGTGTTCATTATTTTTTATTTTATTTTATTTTTTTTTTAATTTTTTTTAATGTTTATTTATTTTTGAGACAGAGAGAGACAGAGCATGAATGGGGGAGGGGCAGAGAGAGAGAGGGAGACACAGAATCGGAAGCAGGCTCCAGGCTCTGAGCCATCAGCCCAGAGCCTGATGCGGGGCTCGAACTCACGAACCGTGAGATTGTGACCTGAGCTGAAGTCGGACGCTCAACCGACTGAGCCACCCAGGCGCCCCAGTGTTCATTATTTTTTAGAGAGAGAGAGAGACAGAGTGCAGTCAGGGGAGGGGCAGAGAGAGAGGGAGCCACAGAATCCGAAGCAGGCTCCAGGCTCTGAGCTGCATAGAGCCTAACGCGGGGCTCGAACTCACAGACCACAAGATCACGACCCGAGCTGAAGTCGGACGCTTAACCGACTGAGCCACCCAGGTGCCCGATAAGTTAAAAAAAATTGTTTTTGAGAGAGAGAGCATGTGTATGCGAGCAGGGAAGGGGCAGAGAGAAAGGGAGAGAGAGAATCCGAAGCAAGCTCCAGGCTATCAGCTCAGTGCGGGGCTTGATCTCATGACCGTGAGATCATAACCTGAGCTGAAATCAAGAGTAGGATGCTTAAATGACCGAGCCACCTGGGCGCCCGTTTTTCTCTTTCAGTGTTGAGTTATATTAAATAATTTTCTAATGTCAAACTGACCTTAAACTCATGGAATAAAATAGTGTGTTCATGATCCCTCACCATTTTTAAATATAGCTGGATTGGGTTTGCCTTTATATTTTATTTTCTTTTTATCCCATGATTGTAAATACTCCTATTTTCTTGTTTCCAAATGTCAGAGTTCTCGGTCAGACTTGAAAACACTTTAAAACAAATCCTTGGCAACCTCCAAATATATTCCTGGTGACCCTGATCTCCCTCAGGCCATAGTGTTGGGACCAGACGGGTATATAGAAAGTCACCTCTGCTTCTGTATTTTAGGTGATTTTTTTAAATCTGTGTTTATGAGTGAGATTGATCTGAAGTTGTACCCTCCCTCTCTCTCTCTCTCTCTCTCTCTCTTTCTTTCTTTCTTTTTGAAATTTTACTTTTTCAAACCGTCCTATTGCACTTTGTTATCAAGGGTGTGATTGCCTTGTAAAGTGAGTTGGCAGGCATTTCCCTCTTTCCCTATATCACAGACTTCTTTGTGTAACTTTGGAAACAATTGCCTTCTTTAGCGGTTGGGTATTATTGGCTAGAGTGGCTGTTGAACCTGCTGTTTTTTTTTTTTTTTTTTTTTTTTTTTTTTTTTTTTTTTTGTGGGAAGGCATCAAGGTTACATTAGCCTTATATAAACGAGTTCCGGACTGTATCTTTTTCTTTCCTCTGGAACCATCTGTGCACAATATGGGTTATCTGTTCCTTGTATGTTTGATAGAATCTGCGTGGTGGTAGTGTGTGTGTGCATGCTCACGCGTGTGTGTTTTAAGTTCCTGATTCAATTACTTTTATTGTTGTTAGTCTTTTCTTCTTGAGTCTGTTTGGTTCTTTGTATTTTTATAAGGTATGGTTCTTTAAAAAAATTTTTTTTAATGTTTATTTATTTTTGAGAGAGAGAGAGGAGGGAGGGACAGAGGGAGAGGGAGACACAGAATCCGAAGCAGGCTCCAGGCTCTGAGCTGTCAGCACAGAGCCCGATGCGGGGCTCAAACTCACGGACCGCAAGATCATGACCTGAGCCGAAGTCGGTCACTCAACCGACTGAGCCACCAAGGCGCCCCTGGTACTTTGTATTTTTAAAAGAGAATTCTCCCAATTTGCCCAGTTTTGAAACCTGGGACTGAAGAAGGATCAGGGTAAAGTTCTAGAAAGATCTTTGGTGTCAGGTAAAGTCACAGTGACTAGAAAGCACACATATTTTTCATCTAAACGTCAATATTATGGGTGTTTAGGAGGCTGAAACTTACAGGAAAGACATCAGCATCTTGCTTGGTCTTACCCTATAAGGACAAGCCGGCCTTGTCAGATCACTTTCAACTTCATTAGTCTTTTCAAGCCTGGTCTTCCTGTTTGCAAAATGATTATAGTTACACCTGCTGCACAGAGTTGTGAGGAACAAATGGTCATATGTTGCATGTACCTGGTAATGCATAGCTATGGATTCGGACCTAAGAGAACCTTTGGAGAACTTCGGGGCCAGGCATTCTTACACATCGCTTGCAGGACTCGAAACTGGAGGGTCTGGGGGCACCTGGGTGGCCCAGTTGGTTAAGCATCAGACTTCGGCTTAGATTATAATCTCGTTGTTTGTGGGTTTGAGCCCCGCGTCGGGTTCTGTGATGACAGCTCAGAGCCTGGAGCCTGCTTCCGATTTTGTGTCTCCCTCTCTCTCTGCCCCTCCGTCACTCACGCTCTGTCTCTGTCTCTCAAAAAACTAAATAAACGTTAAAAAAATTAAAAAAATAAAGAGACGGTTAAGTTAAAACGAGAGCATTGGGGTGGGCCCTCACCCAAGAGGCATGGGGTTTGATCTCCCCTATATGGAGATTAGGACGCAGACACGCGGAGGGAAGACGGCCGTGTACAAGCTGAGGAGGGAGGCCTCGAGAGATGCCAACTGTGCCCAGCATTTTGACCTTGGACTTCTAGTCCCCAGAACCGTGAGACAGTAAATTTCTGTTTTTAGAGAAAAAGCACCCGGTTCTGTGGCACTTTGTGACCGTGGCCTGGGCAGACTCACAAGCTGACCATGGTCATCTCACTTCTTGTACCATTAACAGACCCTCTGAGTTTCCTTCATAAGTATCTCCAAGACTTTTTCTCTGTTTTGCTGTGGCCCCCTTGGTGGCACCCTGCCGGAGGCGGCCCTCGGCCTCACGCTGTCTATAATCGGACTCGCTCGGTCCACAGTCTGGCCGTGTACACACCTGGAGAGACCCCAGAGCCAGGGAGGTGCACGTCGGAAGCTGGATTTGAGGCTAATTACCCGTCTCAGCGCTTTTGCCCGGTGTTCAGAGACTTGCTTTCTATGACCTGGCTTTTTGAGATTCTGGTTCTCCAAACAAAACCAAAATACTCCATTCCCACTCTTGTCGGAATCTAAATGACTCTGGTGACTTTTGGGCATAAAATTCACATCTGAGGGGACACAGGTGTCTTTGCTCACGTCTCTGCCTCCCAAGGAGGCAAGTTGCCCACAGAGCCTGGCCCAGAGCCTCGTTCACATGGAAACTTGTCATGCATCAGGACCCCGGGGGACGGACGGGAGATGCGGGATTCCTGGTTCCCAGGGAGACACGTAGAGAAGCAGGTCGGGAGAGGCTAAGCGCCGCGGGAGGGAACTTCAGCCTGATTGATCTGGAGGGTTAAGTCAGGCGTTTGTAAGCTCTGAGGTTGTCTGGGGTGCGAGGCATCGAGGGGACCCGGCTCTTCTCTCCCACCCATCCATCCCTGGCCGGTGGCCACACCCACCGTGGGGGATGCAAGCTCCCCTGCTCCCCACCACTTCCTGGCTTATGCTGGAAGCAAGAAGCCCAGTGAGGCCGGGGAGAGGAGGCCACAGGAAAGGGGTATCCGCAGGGGATCTGGGTTGGGGGCATGATCTGGGGGTACACACACCTGCCGTTTGGTCCGTCCGGGAGCCGAGCTCACCTGTGCTCTTGCGTTTTCCTCTGTGGCTTTTTGGTGCCCATGTATTTCCAGGAAGCAGCCTCTACAACAGAGAAGAGGTCTCACACACACAGAGTGAACCGTTTCCATCCCGACCGGTTTTCATGAGGTGTCTGATATATTTCACCTTTGACCCCCCCCCCCCCCTTGTTCACACCACAGGCCTCTCCGCTTCACCCTGGATTGCCCGCACTAGCCTCTCCCATACCCATATCGGCTCATCCTTCTCCCGGCAATCGGAATCTTCTGCTCCTTGAGTCTTTTCCCTCCTTCCTTCATGATTTCTGTCTTCTACACCCTCTGTAGCCTTTCTGTCCTTCTTTCTTTTTTTAATGTTTATTTTTGAGAGAAAGAGAGAGAGAGAGAGAGAGAGAGAGAGACAGAACGTGAGCAGGGGAGGGGCAGAGAGAGAGGGAGACACAGAATCCCAAGCAGGCTCCAGGCTCCGAACTGTCAGCGCAGAGCCTGATGTGGGGCTCGAACCCATGACCTGGGCCGAAGTCGGGCGCTTAACCGACTGAGCCACCCAGGTGTGCTCCCCTCCCGCCCCCGGGGAAGAGATTTCTAATTGAAATACAACTGAGTGAAAAATATGAATAAGTAAAGAAAAATGCATTGATGCTTTAACACTAACTACGAAGACTTTGTTGGAAGGTCACACGGCTACTCTGGGTACGGCTGGTTAACGAGAATGAGCTGAGCCTACACGTTCCCTCCGGAGGAACGGCTGAGACAGAGCTCACTGGGAAAGCCGACATACAGAGTGATGTGCACAGCATAACTGCATTTTTACGAGAGAATTTAAAAAATGCATAAAGCTCTTCCTTATATGTGCATATGTATTTGTAGGAGCACAGTAAAAGGTGAGCAAAGGCCCACACCAGACTGTCACTTTAATTAGATTAGAAGTGGGGGCTGGAGGGGCGCCTGGGTGGCTCAGTCGGTTTTTGTTTTTGTATCCCCCTGGATACAGTCTTCGGACCACATGACCCTTGGGGCCATGATGTTCAATGCCCCATCTGACGCTCGAACCTCCTCTATACTTATTTCCTGTCGTGAAAATCTAAATAAAGAAAATACAGAACCGTTTTAAAGAAGAAATGCCCGATTGTTTCCACACAGAACGTTTTTTAAAGCGTAGTTTAAAATTCAGTCCGCTCTTGGGATATTTATAGTCTCTTGAGAATGTTCCAGATCGCTGACTCAGTAAGCCCAGGCTGTTAAAAATGCGTGTTTTTAAACTCCACAATGTAACATTGTCTGAGCTCCTTGCCATTGGAGGCTGACCCTACAGCCTCAGTCTGCCTTGGTTTTCTAGGGGCTGAGCTCAGCCTCTCTGAGCATCGGACACCCCGCACCCCCAACTCAAATGCGATGATCGGGCAAGTTCCTCGCATAGCATGGAGGAAAGGAGGCCAGGAGCGGCACGTGAAAGAACACAAAGTTACTGTGTTCACGGCAGTGAGAGTGAAACGCTCCTGCACCAAGGGGAGTCAGCATCCTCTCTTTCCAGCAGGAGAAGTGCACCCAGGAGGAGAGGGCATGTGCCCGAAGTCTCTCCACGCCCTCCTTCAGTCCCCCAACCCCGGGGTAGCAGATGGCTCGGCTCTCCTGGGTTCCGAGTAGCTTCTAAACTGGGCACCTTCCTTTGGTCCAGTTCAGTTTGGTCATGGTGGTGGGACTGGTTTGCTCTGGGAGCTGGTAAATGGCAGGGTCAGCCAAGATTTCCAGATCTCAGCTGTGCTACATTAATGAAGATGTCTCAGTGATCTTCTGTGGGCCATTTAGTACACACACACACACACAAATACACACCTATGTACACACAAATACACACACACGTACACATCTATGCACACACATACACATATACACACATATAATATATATGCACACACAAATACATACATATAAACACATATAGACCTATATATATACACATCTATATACACATACATACACATACACCCATATATTCACACACATAGACACATATATACACGCATGCATACACACACACACACACACACACACACACACAGTTGGCCCTTGAACAACACAGGTTTGAACTGCGTGGGTCCACGTCTAGGCAGATTTTTTTGGGTGAATACAGCACAGTACTATAAGTGTATTTCCCCTTCTTTATGATTTTCTTGTAACATTTGCTTTTCTCAAGCTTCCTAGACTGTGAGAATACAGCCTATAATACATATACTAACTATGTGTTAATCGACTAGGTTACTGGTAAGACTTCTGGTCAGCAGTAGACCATTAGCAGTTAAGTTCTGGGAAGTCAGAAGTTAGATGTGGATTTTTGACTGCATGGGGGTCAGCACCTCTGACCTCTGCATTGTTCAAGGGGTCCACTCACTGTATCTGTATGGGTATCTAATATTTATCCAACAGTCAATATGCATACAGAGGGAATCCTCCCAATAATTCTAGATTATAGCAATGCAGATCACTTCCCACTCAGGCTGGGTACCACCAGCTGGGGCAAAATAATCTCCTTTCTTATGAACCCCTAAGCATTGCAGGGG
Organism: Lynx rufus; assembly: GCF_022079265.1. Lineage (NCBI taxonomy): Eukaryota > Metazoa > Chordata > Mammalia > Carnivora > Felidae > Lynx > Lynx rufus. The sequence continues at coordinate 3,950,462 of NW_025814843.1, forward strand.
GTGTGGGTGCAGGTGGGTGCATCTAGTTACTGGTATTGGCATATTCCGCCCAGGGAGGGGGGTCACCGCTTTGAGTCCCGAGAAGGAAAGTCCTTTTGGGATCCCAGGGAGGCAAAGTCTGGTCTCCAAAGAAGAACCTTAGATCTCATGAGTTCTAGCTCATGGAGGGGAGAATGCCAGGGCAAGTAAACAGTCCGACTTAGATGTTGGCAAAGATTTTTACCAACAAGACCCATCCCCTTGCTCAATATGTCTTCCCCAATCTCTCTAACCCCGGCTCCTTCGCATCATAATGATCCCCATCCTAAGAAAAAACAGAAGAGAAGGCTTTAGTAATTGGTTTGTCCTGGCTCTTCCAGGAGCTATTATTTAAGTGACTTGTTCTCAAAGAGGGGTCCCAAGAGCACCAGCATCACTGGGCCATTATCAGAAAGGCAGATGCTGGGTGGCTCAGGCTGTTACACATCTGACTCTTGATTTTGGCTCAGGTCACAATCTCACAGCTCGTGGAATCGAGCCCTTGAGTCTGGCTTTGCACCCACAGCGCGGAGCCTGCTTGGGATTCTCTCTCTCCCTCACTTTCTGCCCTTCTCCTGCTCTCTCCTCTTTCTTAAAATAAATACACTTAGGGGCGCCTGGGTGGCGCAGTCGGTTAAGCGTCCGACTTCAGCCAGGTCACGATCTCGCGGTCCGTGAGTTCGAGCCCCGCGTCGGGCTCTGGGCTGATGGCTCGGAGCCTGGAGCCTGTTTCCGATTCTGTGTCTCCCTCTCTCTCTGCCCCTCCCCTGTTCATGCTCTGTCTCTCTCTGTCCCAAAAATAAATAAAAAACGTTGAAAAAAAATTAAAAAAAAATAAATACACTTAAAAAAAAAGAAAAAGAAATGCAGATTCTAGCGTCCTGCCACAGTCCTAGTGAATCAGCAGCTCTGGGCTGGGGGCCTGGCCGTCTGTTTTATTTATTTATTTATATATGTTTGTATTTATTTTTGAGACAGAGAGACAGAGCATGAGCAGGGGAGGGGCAGAGAGGGGGAAACACAGAATGCGAAGCAGGCTCCAGGCTGTGAGCCGTCAGCACAGAGCCCGACGCGGGGCTCGAACTCACGGACCGTGAGATCATGACCTGAGCCGAAGTCGGACGCTCAACGGACTGAGCCACCCAGGCGCCCCCGGCAGTCTGTGTTTTAACGAGTAGCCCAGTGATCCTGATGTTCGCTGTAATTTGAGACCCGGTGCTCTAAATAACCACAGATGAAGCCATGATCTCCAATTCCTGGAGTCTCCCTCGTGCTTCTGTAATTTAAGTCTGACATTGAGCTTTAAAGATACCAGATTGCTTAGCTTTCACATGCTAGATATTGCAAGTGAGTTACTTTTCCAGAGTCACAAAATACCATTGAAAGGGGAAATGAGCAGGGCGCCTGGGTGGCACAGTCAGTTCAGCATCCGTCTTCGGCTCAGGTCACGATCTCACGGCTTGTGGGTTCGAGCCCCCACGTCGGGCGCTGTGCTGACGGCTCGGAGCCCGGAGCCTGCTTCGGAGTCTGTGTCTCCCTCTCTCTCTCTGTCCCTCCCCTGCTTGTGTGCTCTCTCTCTCTCTCTCTCTCAAAAATAAATAAACATTAAAAAAAAATTGCAAGGGGAAAATGGGACCAGTGAAGAAACGCGTCTCCTCCGGTTTGTTAACTGCAGAGACCCCAAAATGGTCCCGCCACCAGCGACTCTGATGGGACTTTGTATTTCTTACTAATTCTAGTTCTTCAAGATCTAAAATCACTTCCACCGGGATCCTGGAAACTTTTAAGCTTTGCCATGAGTGAGTTACTGCTCTGACAGTCTCTGAAGGCTTCCCGCGGGACAAATCTATGCCTTGAGAGTAGGGACTCCTTGTCTATTATGATGAGCCACTGGAGTGAAATAGAACCCTTGTTCTCGAGGGCAGCAAACTCTTCCAAGTCTGTGATGTCATTGTTTGCGCGTAACAACCTCTCACATCCGCCTCGCTCTGTGGTTTCCAAAGCTCTTTGACGGTCAACCTTGTGCTCTGTCTTCACAAAACCCCTCTCATAGACCCCCGTACCTGCGATGACCTTTTTTGTGAGCCTGTTTCCTTAGCTGTGAAACGCAGGAAGTGGCTTGGCTGAGGTCATGTGACCCCGTGGGTGGCCGCCCCTCTCATTATCCTTCTTAAAATAAAAAGGGCCAGTGACCCTGGTTTCCCACTGAAGGTCGATGTTAATGTTTTTATAACATAGAAAAGCACACAGGGGCGCCTGGGTGGCTCTGTTGGTTAAGCGTCCGACTTCGGCTCAGGTCATGAGCTCACGGTCCGTGGGTTCTAGCCCCGCGTCGGGCTCTGGGCTGACAGCTCGGAGCCTGGGGCCTGCTTCCGATTCCATGTCTCCCTCTCTGTCTTTCTGCCCCTCCCCTGCTCATGCTCTCTCTGTCTCTCCAAAATAAATAAACATTAAAAAAATTTTTTAAAGCAAAGCATACAAGTGTTGGCATGTAGTTAGTTAGCACTCTGTGTCAGATGTCACTCACTTGTCATCGTTCAGTACAGGGAATCGCAAAGGGATTATTAAGTGGCTTGCTGGTGACATCCAGGCCATCACAGAGCTGGAACTCTAGAAGGACGGGGCTCCTTTGCCCCGAACTTCGTCCCCAGACCACAGCGGGAGCAGGCAACACGCCCGACCTGACTTTGCTCCCTGCATCCTAGCCTTGGTCCTCCGCTCTCCCCTTCCTCTCTTCACTGCTTCCTCCCCTGGAATCCTGTTCTGGAACCTCCAACACGAAGCTGATATTTCCCCGTCACCTACCACTCGCGAACACCATCCAAGACACGGGACGATGCAGACGCAAATTGGGCACCGCGTGTCGCTAATTCTAAGCAGCACCTGAAAGACAACGTCAGCATCTCTGAAATCAGGGTAGCTGCCCCAAGTCACCAAAGTGCATGCCGGGCATGGGGCTGCCCCTCCCCCCAACCAGGCGCCCAGCTATGGAAGGCTCAGCCAGAACCGGGAGCCGGAGTCCTTTCCTTTCGGATGGCTGGTTGGTGCCAGGCCCTTTCCCCTCGGTGAGCCGCTGCAAATACCACCCAGGGCCCCAAGGAGAACTGCTCTGGGGGCTGCGGAAGTAGGAAAAGCCACCCGAGCCAGATCAGAGAATGACGTGGGACGGGAACTGCGGGCCAGGACGAGAGGTCCCCAAACCTTTGACATGGTGCACCTCCACATCTGAGCATGCGCCCCCAAAGCTGTGCACTCATTTATAAATGTAAACCGTTATCGGGGCGCCTGGGTGGCTCAGTCTGTTGATTTCAGCTCAGGTCATGATCTCACGGTTGGTGAGTTTGAGCCCCGTATTGGGCTCCGCGCTGACAGTGTGGAGCCTACTTGGAATTCTCTCTCTCTCTCTCTCTCTCTCTCTGCCCCTCTCCACCCCTCTCTCTCAAAATAAAGAAATACACTTAAAAAAAAAAAGTAAAGTTATTACTGTACTCCTATGTAAAATCTAAAACAGTTGCAAAAATAGACGTTAAAACATAAGATGAAAACAATTAGATGCCAAAGAGCATCTTTTTTTTCTTTTAAAGTTCATTTACTTATTTTGAGAGAGAGGGAAAGAGAGTATGAGCAGGGGAGGAGGAGAGAGAATCCCAAGCAGGCTCCACACTGAGCCCGACACAGGGCTCGATCTCACAAACCGGTGAGATCATGACCTGAGCAGAATTCAAGAGTCGGGCGTCTAACCAACTGAGAGCCACCTGGATGCCCCAGAGTTAAGGCATATTCTGACCACACCACAGAGACTCTTCTCGGAACCCCCTCCCGGGTGAGTGCACCCCACTTGCCAGGGCGCTGTCTAGACAGTGGAGAAACTAACTGAGGCTGGACAGTGAATTCACCCTTTCATTATAAAGAGGCAGGAGGAACTCAAGGGAGGGAATGGCCATAAAACATGTGACCGAGAAGTAGGTCCAGAAACACTGAAAGTATTTTGAAATGTTACAACAAGGCCTGTCCCATATCCACTTGTAAGCTGTCATTGGGTCGTTTTCCTGGTCCCGATGTGGGTACTTGACTCACTAAGGTGGTGGACCTTTGGGTGTGGTGAGAGGGGCAACAGGGAAGCCACAGGGAGGGAGCTGGGACTTGGAGGTCCCTGCGAAGAGCGGACGGAACGTGGGAGCCCAGTCTCCTAAGGAATGGGAGGGGACCTTGGCCAGAATCCCAAGCAGGCTCTGCACCATCAGCACGGACCCTGATGTGGGGCTTGAACTCCTGGACCATGAGATCATGACCTGAGCCGAGATCAAGAGTTGGTCCCTTAACTGACTGGCGCCCCTCATTTATTTATTTATTATTTTTTTAATGTTTATTTTGGAGAGAGAGCCAGTGCAAGCGGGGGTGGGGTAGAGGGGGCGGGGTACAGAAGCTCTGATGCAGGCTCTGTGCTAACAGCAGAGAGTCCAATGCGAGGCTCGAACCCACAAACCATGAGATCGTGACTCGAGCCAAAACCAAGAGGGGATGCTTAACCGATTGGGCCACCCAGGTGCCCCATTTACGATATGGTGGTCACTGTGCTAACAAGATACCTATTCGCTCCATGAATCCTGATACTCTCGACTTTAAGGGAGTGTTTCTGCTTTTCCCCCCACCTGACAGATAAACAAGTGGAGGCACAAAAGAGGAGATATGACTAGCTCGGGTCACACAGGGAAGAAGTGGCCGTGCTGGGATTTTTGGACCCAGGGAGGGTTGACGAAAAACCCCACCTAACCACTGCACTCACTGCCCAAGATTGACGGGAGCATCGGCACACATCCCACAGCCTCAAGCCCCGTTAGTAAACTCCACCCCCACCCAGAGCCTCATCAACGGGTCATGCGACTTGGACCAAAGGTCTCCAGGCATCTGGGGAAGAATTCACCATCTTGGAAAAGTCTCCTGCTGAGCTAGCCTTGAAAATCCTCACCATTGCTTTCCTCTAACCATCACGGGAGACCATTTATTTTCCGCTTGCTTCCTTCGCTTTTAAATCTCCCTCCTCCTCTACTTAGTAGATTTCACCAAGCCACAGGCTTACTAGGTAATTTGCATGGAGTCTCCTCGGCTTATTTTGTGTAACACAAGATGGAATACAAAAGCCTCCACCCTTCAAAGGATTTGAGGTTAGAGGGAACCCAGCTGGGATCCAGACTGGAAAAGGAAAGGAAAGGAAAGGAAGAAGGAAAGGGAAAAGGAAAGGGAACAGGAAAAAAGAAAAGAAAAGAAAAGAAATAGAACCTAACAAAGTAGCAGAATGAAACAGAGAGGGCTGTCCAAAGGCTCCCTAAATCTTTAGTTCCCTTCATTGTTTGTTCCTAAGGACAGGAGTGTTCCAATTTATGTAATCTTTTCCCTCAAGGACTTTACTTTTTCCTTAAGAAAAAAAATTTTTTAATGTTTATTTCTGAGACAGAGACACAGCAATGAGTGGGGGAGGGACAGAGAGAGAGGGAGATACAGAATCCGAAGCAGGCTCCGGGCTCTGAGCCATCAGCACAGAGCCTGAGGCAGGGCTCGAACTCACAGACTGTGTGAGATCGTGACCCGACCCGAAGTTCGTCGCTCAACCGACTGAGCCACCCGGGGCCCCTTCCCTCAAGGGCTTTTCATCAGATGAAGGGAGTTCTTCCTTCCACCCAAGACTTGTGAATTGCGCTGGTTACCGGAAACCTCCAGCCCCACCCGAAAATCCTCTTCCTCTTGGCCGAGCTTCAGGCTGCTGCCAGCAGGTGGCGCCAGCCTGCCTGTTTTCTCTCCGCGCCCTTTTGGGCGAGGGCGCGGGGTGGGGGTGGGGGTGGGGAGAGGCCCAAGGGCAGAACTGCTGAGCCCGCGCCAAGATTTCTTCTGGCATCTGGAATGCATTAACAACAGCCCACAAATCTGAATCGCATCTCCTTGGAAGAGAGTGAAGGAGAGAGAGAGAGAGAGAGCGAGCGAGTCTGAAATACTAAGGAGGGGAAGAGGGCAGAGGAGATAGAGAAGATGCCCCCTGAGCCCCCGGGAGCGTCATTACGGGGAAGGGTGTGCCTCTGCCCCTGGCTCAGCCAGTGCGAGGGGCCCTGGCGTGCCCCGCTGTGGGTGGACAGGGCCCACGGCCTGGAGGAAGGAAGCGGTGAGCCAGAGGGTTCCAAACAAAGGATCACAAGACAGGATCCCCAGAACTCTTGTTTTACTGGCGTCCCTGTCCCTCCTAGGCGGGGACAGAGAGGGAAGGGGTGGAGGCCTGCCCCTTCCTCCTCTGCACGCGATTTTGTCAATTTATAGAATGACATACCCGTTTGCTTCTGCGGGTGACTAATGGGTAAGGCCAAACGGGGCCGGTGCCAGAAAATATCAGTGCTTTATGATGACTCCCCTCGATTCCGTCTCTTTCTTTTTGTTCCCGGGCCTTCGTGAGGACTGATTTGACTGCTCCACTTCTCCGGGTGGGGGTGGGGAAGGAGGTCGGAGGGAGATGGGGGTTGGGGACGGGCCGGCCGGGCACCCTCCCCGGGCTGTGCCTCGGTGGTGAGGGCTCTTGGGTTTGGGGAATGAGGTCTGGTTCTCCTTCCTCCACCCGTGGCCAGAGATGCCTCCGTGGTTAAGGCGGAGAGGGGCCCGCCGGCGGACAGGTACAGCCCTGCCCCGTGAGGGTTTACACCTGTTCTCGGGTGTTCTCTGATCATTTCACACGCCCGGCTGCCTCCCTGCGGATGACGTCATTTCTTTTACTGCTCCCGAGGCTGCTGCGTGTGGCGGGAGAAAGGCCGAGCCACCGGGCCAGGCTAAGCTCACTTTTTGTCAGGCCCTCTTTTCTGCCCTACGTTCCCCGGGGGACTCCCTGAGCAGGGGTTATTGGTAGCCGGTCCTGAGGCTTCCAGCTGGAGGCCACAGCCTTGCAACAGGCCTACGACCTTCCCGAACTCTCTCCGCTGTGACACACTGGATGAAATAGAGACAATTGTCAGTAGGTCTCCAAGTCAGCTCAAGACTGGGGGAGTGGGCATTGTGGGTGTAGCCTTAAATAACCTCCAAGTGGGGGGCTCCTGGGTGGCTCAGTCAGTTGAGCATCCAACGCGTGGTTTCGGCTCAGGTCGTGATCTCACGGTTCCTGATCTCACGGTTCGTGAGTTCGAGCCCCGTTATCAGGCTCTGGGCTGACAGTGCGGAGGCTGCTTGGGATTCTCTCTCTCTCTCTCTCTCTCTCTCTCTCTCTCTCTCTCTGCCCACCCTCCCAAAATAAACAGATAAAGTTAAAAAAAATAAAATCTCCAAGTGGTCAGAATGAACTCCAAGAGGACCAGAGGACAGAAGAAAAGGATCCAGTGATCCAAGTGAATCCCAAGTTGAAATGGGTCAATGGGATGATGGGGCAGTGACGAGTAGGGACAGACGCCGGGAAAACAGTGACAGAAAGTCATTAGCTACAGCCCGCAACTTCCCACTGTCCTTAGAGGAAGCTTAAGCCTTAGTCTAGGATATTTAGAGGAAGTACGTATTTAAAAAAATTTTTTTTAACGTTTATTTATTTTTGAGACAGAGAGAGACAGAGCATGAACGGGGGAGGGTCAGAGAGAGGGAGACACAGAATCCGAAACAGGCTCCAGGCTCCGAGCTGTCAGCACAGAGCCCGACTCGGGGCTCGAACTCATGGACCGCGAGATCGTGACCTGAGCCGAAGTCGGCCGCTCAACTGACTGAGCCACCCAGGCGCCCCAGGAAGTACGTATTTTAGGCGAAACAGGTTATAAGCTCTAAAAGGGCAGAAATTGTGTCTTCTGCGTCGTTCACATCTCCCACGAGCCTTAACAATGAATAATTGCACTTATCCTTAAGAGTTTACAAGATATTTTCGGGGGCGCCTGGGTGGCCCGGTCGGTGAAGCGTCTGACTCTTGATTTTGGCTCAGGTCATGATCTTATGGTTCGTGGGTTTGAGCCCTGCGTCGGGCTCCGCCCTGCTGTGGATCCTGCTTGAGATTCTTTCTCTCCCCCTCTTCGTCCCTCCCCTGCTTGTGCTCTCTCTCTCTCTCTCTCCTTCTCTCTCTCAAAATAAATAAATAAGCATTAAAGATTTTTTTAAAAAGAGTCTACAAGATATTTCCACACATAGTAATTTTCCACAAATTCTCACTGGCGCAATGAATGAAATATAGAACGAAGAACAACTTTGCAAATGCAAAGAGGTCAAATAATTAAGAGTCTGCCGTAAGAACAATCAGACATCACGGGGCCTGGACTGTCAGAACTTGAACGACCGTGTCGTGTCACATCCCCTCTTCCTTTTCTTTCCCCTTAGCACACCTCTCCTTCGCTTGTGTAACCTTTCTTTCTACCCGGTGAGGCCGAGCGAGATGTAAGGAGCTGAAGGCTGGAGTCCGGCGATTCCAAGGTTCGAACCCCGGCCCAGCCAGATACTGGCTCTGTGATCTTGGCCAAGTCACTTAGTTCTTTGTGCTGTGGTTCTGTTGTCCATGCAGTGGGGGTGGGGAGAGGGCTCCCTCAGGACGGCTAGAGGGTTAAAAGGGATTCTGTGCGTGAGAGAGCCTCTCAAAGTGCCATAGGGTGGGCCGATGGTATTCCAACGTACTGTAGGACTTAACACTTTGTACCCATTCAGATCGTGCCCGATACCAATTGGCCAAAACGGATGGTAACCTGCTGGGTTGATACGTGGGACGATTACAAAAAATCAAAACAGAGGCCCACACGTCTCCTTTCCTGAAGCTGGCGCCATGGCCCAGGTTGGAGCCCTGGACAAGATGACAGCCTCAACCAGCAGAGGTTTTCCTCAGGAGGAGAGTTAACGGCATGAGAGCAACGATCCACTGTGACGTTCTCAGGCCCCGCGGCCATCGGTAGAGATCGGCCTCCCCTCTGTGGAGGCAGACCCTGGGCATGCCTGTCTCTCAGTGTACATCATGAGCCGACGTACCGTCCGCGGAACGTCCGTCTGTCTGTCCGCTTCGAAAGGACTCACCGGTCTTGAGGTGAAGATACCCACACAGAGCAACTCAGGAATCTTCTTGGGGGTTTGAAACGGCACGTTTCCCAGCTCATCTGACCACCGGGAAACGGAGGCACAGAGCCTCAAAGTGATTTGTCAGAAATCGGACAGCCAGTTATGGCCGAAGCAACGTTCAAAGGCTCCCTGGCTTGGACTCCCAAGCGAGGACGGCGGTGACAAGGCCCTGGGGCCACCAACCCGGGGCTTCCCTACCTGGGAAATGCAGGTCCCTTCCAGGCGGCAGCCAGGGCAGGGTGGAGTCTTTAGAAGGCAGCTGAAGGGCCAGACCATTGGAGGAGCCAGAGGTCCCCTCCTGTTGGTTGAGTGTGAAGGATCCTACCCACACGGCAGGAACTACCACCCCACACCCCACACCCCGGGGGACAAGACAGAGGAAAGGCTGAGTTTGCCCTGGGGAGGCAGTGAGCGTGAACTCTGGGAGCAGCTGGGGTTTGGGCAGCCCGTGACCCTCCCTGTGGGGCCATCTTCTTCCCAGTGGTCCTCCCGAGCTTCATCAAGGAGAGGCGCCAGAATGAAAGGGGCTCCTGCAGGTAATGGACAGTACCTGCCTGGGCGCTCTGAATCCTCGACTCCGTGCTTGCTTCCTCAGTGAGCCCCAACAGCCCGACTTTGCAGGCCCGCGCCCCCACGTTCTTCATTCTCTATCCCCCTGGTGCCCACCCTCTGGCCGCGGTCCCGCCCCGGGCTGCCTCCTGTCACTGCACCGCCCGCCCCCTGCCAACCCCAGCCTGCCCTCCCCTGCCCTCCCCTGCCCGCTCTTCACCTGCGGGGCTCGCAGAGAGCTGGGACTTAATCTCCCGTTCTCCCCCCACTGGCCGACGGCACGGGCTCTGGGGCCAGCGTCTGAGGTCAAGTCCCAGCCCTGCCGCTGCGTGATCTGGGGCAGGCTGCGGAACCTCTCTGAGCCGTGGTTTTCTCCTCGGAAAAAACGGAGACAATCATAGCATCGAGCTCTCTGAGCCGTGGGTTGGATTCAGTGAGCTAATACGTGCAGATTGCTCGGTGAGTGCTGGGCACAGGGTTCAGCGGTCAGTCTGTTAGCTATACCCCCACCTGGCTCTCCCCACAGGGTCCATCTTCACCTAGACCTCTAGACCAACGGCTTCCAAAGTGGGGAAGCATGGACCCCCCCCCCCCCCCCAGTCACTCCTTGGGGACAAGGAGGGAGTGGGGAGACTTGAGCTTCTGTTGTCAGACTTTGCTGTGTGTTCCCCCACCCCCACTGCGTCTTCCTCCCGGGCACGAGCTAGACTACATTTCCCAGCTCCCCTTGCAGTTAGCGGGGACCACGTGACTGCTTCAGGAGCCCCGGAATCAGGACAGCCCTGCCGCCATGATGCTGCCCCTCCCAGGTTCTTACCCCCAGCCCCTCCACCCCGCTGTGCCATCTACAAGGCTCCTCCTCTCTCCCCATCTGCTGGCGGAGTCAAGAGGACCCCAAGGCCCCCCCCCCCCCGGGGGGGGAATGTCACAGCACTCCAGGCTCAGCCTGCTTCAAGTTAACACATTCCTCACTTGCTGACTTAAGGCCCTTGATCTGTAACAGAACTAATTTATTTTCCTTGAGGTTTGCAGACCACCGGCCTTGGGGAATAAAGGACCAGGATGTTCCCAGGCCTCAGAGGCCAGCAAATCTGTTTGAAGCCCCTCCCTTAGCTTTCGGATGAACCCCGCAATCTTCTAGCAAAATATTTTTTTTCTTTTTTAAGGTTACACAAGGGACTACTGACGTCCCTTTGCGTATCTATAGACCTTGCCCTCCTTTGCAGAAAGAACGGTATTCTCGCACAACGCCTGGGTACCAAGGGACTAGAGACCTTCTTGCACAACCTACGGTCACCCTGTAGCTGGCATCATCGAGCCTGCACGTAATCAAGAAATGTCCCGCTGCACTCCCGTAGCTGAATAAACCCCTTAAAAAAAAAATCTCGGGTCCAGGCAGAAACCTCAGAGTCGGCCTTTGGACAAGGGTCCACCTTTTCCCCGGGCGGCCGGCCTCGTGAATAAAGCTCATACTGCTTTGCGGTCAAAACTCGGCTCTTGAGTATTGGCCCCTTGAACCACGGCAGCCGAACTTGGGTTTCGGTGTCAGGAAGAGCCACGCGATGGAAGGATCCCCCGAATCCTCGAATGAATGCCAGGAGTAGAGCCCCCTTGGCCAACCAACACTGGACTCTGACCTGAGCATGAAGTAGACTTACTGTGCCAAGCCGGTGAAATTTGGGGGGATATTGGTTACACAGTTATACTAAGCCAACTTCTGTTAAAATTTATTGTTTAAAATTATCAACTTAATGGGGCGCCTGGGTGGCTCAGTCGGTTGGACGTCCGACTTCGGCTCAGGTCACGATCTCACGGTCCGTGAGTTCGAGCCCCGCGTCGGGCTCTGGGCTGATGGCTCAGAGCCTGGAGCCTGCTTCAGATTCTGTGTCTCCCTCTCTCTCTGCCCCTCCCCCGTTCATGCTCTGTCTCTCTCTGTCCCAAAAATAAATAAACGTTAAAGAAAATAAATAAATAAAATTATCAACTTAAAACAATCTCTTTGTAAAAAATTTTTTTAAATGTGTATTTATTTTTGAGAGAGAGAGAGATAGAGTGTGAGCAGGAAAGGGGCAGAGAGAGAGAGAGAGAGAGAGAGAGAGAGGGAGACACAGAATCCGAAGCAGGCTCCAGGCTCCGAGCCGTCAGCACAGAGCCCGACGCGGGGCTTGAACTCACAAACTGTGAGATCATGACCTGAGCCGAAGTCAGACGTGTAACCGACTGGAGCTACCCAGGCACCCAACTAAAAAAAAAATTAAAACAAAACAAACAAAAAAAAAGCAACCAAACTCAACAATTGTTCTGTTTTTAAAAAGTGTCAGCCAAGAATGAAAGTGGCCTGCGCTGGGAATTACAAGGGCAGTTTTATTCCCAGTATCATTCCCAGTACCTAACGTGGTAACAGAGATTAGGGCATGTCGTCTCTGGGTCTCTGAGCTCTTATTTGCAGAATGAGGTCGCCAGACTGGATAATTTTGGAAGCACTTCTCAGCTCTCAGATTCGACGAGCACTGTGGTCGGCTGTTGTCTGTGGGTGTGTGCTTAACTTTGGAGGAAGCTTTAGAGGATGGCTTTGCAAATACCGTGATCTCCTCCTTTCGCCCCTTCCCCCTCGCCAAGAGAGAAGCAATTATTTCGGTGGCGGCCCGTGGGGGGCCCTGCGAACCGGCTGCTTCCTGGGGATTCGCATACGGACCCGCCGTTTCCAGGATCAGACTTTGCAACTTCTGGTTTTTTTCTACCTTGGACCCACGACTCTTTCCCAGTTCCCGGTTTCTGGAAAGGAAGTCCCAGCGTTTCTGAAGGCCCCGACGCCCCAAGAATTCGTTCCAAGAGAATGTTCTGAATTACAGATGTTTTTGCTCAGTGCTTTCCAGTCTTTCTGGGGCCAGAGTTTCCCTAGCACAGGCGTGGAGCATGTGATTGTGGTCCTTAAGAGGAGAGCCAAGGCGAGAACAGCTGTCCCCAGGTTTCAGTTGTTAATGGTCCCGCATCAGTGCCTCAAGGGCAAGTATTCCCTCTCTTGAACCTTGCCCGCCCCCCTCCCCCCGGCTATAGGAGAGAAATCCACACCTTGCTTTAAGTCTCTACATTTTCGCGGAGCTCGGGAGCGCAGGGCAACGGACATTTTCAATCTTTGCACTTGGCTTTGCAAGAAAAGGAGCTCTGTTTATCATAATCATTATATTAGTATTAGCGTCATTAGATTCTGGAATCCGAGGTTCAATTCCACCTGAGAGTAGAAAACACAACCTTGCTGATTCAGAGTATACTCAGTCCCATCAGGAATTTTCTGGTTGTTGGGTTTTTTATTTTTGTTTTTTATTTTCTTTGCTTAAATCCAAATCTAAGGTGTTCCCCCTTCCTTGGTCTTTCCAGAAGGGTATGTGAGTTCAGTCACCCAGTCTCTACCATGGGAAGGGGGGCGGCGGGGGGAGAGGCATCGGTCCTGGGGATGTCGCAATCTGCACCTGTACCCACTGATGTACCGTCTTTCCCCCTATCTGGTTCCAAATCACACAGTCCCTTGACTTGTGCCCTGGTGTCCCGGCCCTGGGACCTCAGGTCTGCTGGTCCTCAGTCCCCTGCCTGTTCCTTTGGAGACAGGTGGCTGCTTGCCTGACCTTGGGGGGGGGGGATGTGCAGGACTCGATGAGGAGCTCAGCTGCCACACCCCCCTCCCTCCAGTGCAGGAGTGACTGACTACTCTCTCCTGATGGCCACCTCCCCGCCGGAATGGATACACTCTCACTGAAGGGGAGACTAGAAACTCTCTTTGGTAGGGAGGAGAGAGATGAGGGAGAAGGGAAAGGTTAGGTTTCTTTAGAAGGCAGCTCTCTGCCCTCTTCCACAAGGTTGACAAAGCAGGTGGGGGGGGGTGGGTAAGAGAGCCCCAGAGGGGTTTGGAAATCCAGCAGGAGAGACAATGCCACCTGGGATCCTGGCAGGTAGCAGACCCCCTCTGAACCGCGTTCGCTCCGAGTGGGGATTTGCTTCCGCCTGGAAAATTCATTCTCAGCCAATCGGTGAGCCGACCACCCTCGTGAGCTCTTTGACATCCCGGCAATGGCCTTTCCCGACATGATTTTCATCAAGACGACAGGTTTTGAGCTCAAGCACGCCTTTCAAAAACCTCAAGAGACAGCTTGCCTCACGGAGTCCCTGCCACGTGCAGGGTGGCAAAGGAGAATCTCGACCTTGGGCTCATTGCGTCAGGAGACAGGCTTAAAAGATGAACTTTCAGGGGCCACAAGTTGACCATATTCACGGTTTTCGTGATTTATTTCAACACTGAGTCACGCCGGGAGGAGATCTGTTGGCCAAGCCTGCGCTCATCAAGCAGGGTGTAGGAAGGACGGCGGCACAAATATCTGATTCTCCATCAGACGGGCGCCAAGGTGCTTTGTGAACACGATGAATCAGAAAATTATCGTTCGCAACAGATCTCCTTCCAAATCGCGCATTTTCAAGAGAAGACAGAACAAAAAAGTCTTTAAGCTCTTTATTTTCCTCCTTTTCCTTCCCCTCCCGTCTCCATCCCTTCTCCCCACCCCTCCCCTCCCCTCCCTTCCCTTTCCCTCCTCTCCCTTCCCCTCCCTCCCCTCCCTCTCCTTCACCTCCCCTCCTCTCTCCCTGCCTCACCTCACCTCTCCTCTCTTTCTCTCTTCCTACCCATATAGCTCATTCATATTCTGCACCTTAGTGGTTTAGAGCAGAGCTTCTCAACTTCAGCCCTACTGACATTCCGGGCCAGATAATTCTTTGCTGTGGGGGACAGTCTTTGCTCTGTAAGGTCCCAACGGCATCCCTGCTATTCTACACACGGTTGCCAGTCACACTCCCACTCCTGCTCCCTTTCCAGCTATAACAACCCAACATGCTCACAGATCTTCCCAAGTGTCCCCTTTCAGGGGGGAGGGGGGCTGGGGGAGGGAACAAAATTGACCTCAGTTGAGAACCACTGTAGCAATTGCTCCTACGCATGGATATTATGGTGTCTATAATAATTAAAAGAAAAGCACGCAATTTTATGCTAAGCCCAACGTTGGTCATTATCTATAAAGTGTTTTATTTTCTCCTCCCCCCCCCAGGATCTTAGAAATAGTGTGAAATGTTTTTGCTGCTCAGATATCACTTAGAATGATGCCTGTATGTCCTGGCTTCTTCTTCACCTTTAGGGACAAAATCGGGTTTTTTTTGTTTTTTTTTTCTCGGAAAACGCGATTTTGCACTCGCCCTCCAAATTCGATTGATTTATCTGCGAGTGAGGTAATAGTTTCTTAACTGACAATCCACTAGAGACTGGGGTGGATCATTCATTGTTCCAGTGAAATTCAGTCTTAAGACACGAAGTGCCATAATTTCCGTTCATGTGTTTTCTATTTTCTGGCATTGTGTAGAAGATTAGTGAGTTTGCAGATTTCCTAGTCACAGTGCTCGTAAATTCTCGGTCCGTATTCCCGCGGAGGCCATGCTTATGGGTAGTGATTGTTACGTTATTCTACAAGGTGGTCTGTGTTTGTATCATGTTATACTAAGTATACTCTATGTCACTGCTAACATCACTACCTGTTTTTGAATGTTTTATTTATGTTTGAGAGAGAGAGAGACAGAGTGTGAATGGGGGAGGGGCAGAGAGAGAGGGAGACACAGAATCCGAAGCAGGCTCCAGGCTCCGAGCTGTGAGCACGGAGGAGCCTGACGCGGGGCTCGAACTCACGAGCTGTCACATCACGACCCGAGCCGAAGTCGGACGCTTAACAGACGGAGCCACCCAGGCGCCCCCAGGGGCTGGTCTTCTGATTCCTATGGATCTCTCCACTGCCCCCCCCCACCCCCCCAGCACAGGGCTCTGGTCTGAGCCGCACAAAGCTCTCGGCATAAAAGGGTGAGGTTGCACCTTGCTGCTGCTTCCGCTCTGGACGCCCGTGTGACCGGAGAATCACTTTCAGCAGAGGGTGAAGCCCGGAGTCGAAATGCAGACAGACAGGTCCACAATGCCCAAGCCCGGTGGGGTCTGAGCTGCACAAATCCTTCTTTTGACAAAGGCTAGTGCTCTCGGGGACAGGACAGCTCAGCAGTGGAAGCTGGCCCCCAGCATTGTCTCTGGCAGCCACCCAGGGGCGGGCTCTGGGCCCCGTGTCCTGCTCTCCGGTGCCTGGGAGGACGCGGGCTGTCCGCCCCAGTCAGCTGCTGTCTCTCTTCCAGCTGATTAACTTCTAAGCCAGGACCGGACTTGGCTTGGGTGGCGGGCGGGGGGGGTGGTCTGCTCCCTTCTGGAAAGGTCTCCAAGAACATTTGTCTCCACTCCCCTCTGCTGTCTGAACACACTTCCATGCCCAATTCTCTTGGGGGGGGATTTAGGGGTCCATTTGTGGGGCGTTCCGACATTGCTGTTCCTTGGAATGACCCCCCACGGGTGACGTGACCCCCACAGAGGGGACAGGGTCGCGACTGATGGTTTTCTGTCTTTACCACAGGTGGGTCTGAGGAACGGGCCTGTGAAAAATCGAGGTTAGGTTCATTCAAGAATGATTTTATGGGGCGCCTGGATGGCTCGGTCGGTGTCTGACCGGCTCAGGTCACGACCTCACGGTCGGTGGGTTTGAGCCCCGCGTCCGGCTCTGTGCTGACAGCTCAGAGCCCGGAGCCTGCTTCGGATTCTGTGTCTCCCGTCTCTCTCTGCCCCTCCCCTGCTCATGCTCTCTCTCTGTCTCTCAGTAATAAATAAACGTAAATAAATAAATAAATTGCTTTAAAAAAAAAAAAAAAGAATGATTTTACACTGGGACGCCTGGGTGGCTCAGTCAGCTAATCATCTGACTTCGGCTCGGGTCACGATCTCGTGGTTCTTGAGTTCAAGACCTGCGTCGGGCTCGCTGCGGTCAGCGCAGAGCCCGCTTTGGATCCGCCGTTCCCCTCCCTCTGTCCCTCCCGCTGGTTGTCTCAAAAAAAAAAAAAAGATTTTATATTGCCTCCAGTTTTGAAACATCTCACAGAAGGGTATAGAGTGTCGGTTAGGAGGATGGCTCAACTGTGGTTCTGGGAGAAGACGTCACTGGGACGTCTGGGTGGCCTTATTATGACTATTACTGTTTTGCACGCTTACGTGGCCAGGCGCTGTATATATCGTCTCCTTTATTCCTCATCGTCCTTTTCTCATTCCCATTTGACGGCCGAGGAGACTGAGACCCGAGGGGTTGAGTGGCTCGCCCATCAACGTGAGCTATCGGGTTAAGATACCAGGCACGACTCCTGGCTTTAGAAACTTCAGTTGAGACCCTGAAGTCGTGGTGTTGCGTGATCAAGGGTGGAAGGTCAAGGGTGGGATTGGTTGACTTCCGATGACTGAGTTGCTCGAACACATATTCCTTTGGGCCACAATCTCTGCCGTGGGGGCCACGTCCTAAGAAATGTGTGGAACGGAATCTTCTTCCCCAGGCTCACCCCGTCCCCCAGAAGGAACCAGCGGCTTTGTGTAATGAACCGTTGGGTGTGTTTCCCTCAGAAATCTCCTCGGATCCTTCACTTACACGAAGGAATACCTGAACGATAACAGCTTAAACTTCTTCCAGCTAATGATGGAATGGCAGACATCAGCCAGAAATCCTTTGCAGGAAGCATGAAGGTCCTCACGTGATCCCAGCTCCAAAAAGCCTGCTTTCCCCCAATCGTTCCGACGAAGTCCTCGCTTCCCATTAGGTGTATGAGGACACTGAGGTTTCGGGAGAGGCCTTGACCGTGACTGTTAGTAGTTTGTAGGCCCGGGCCAGAATTCAGGTCTCTGGATCCTCCGTTGGGAAATCACATGGAGGAGTGAGTAACTTGAAGCCTCTCCCACCCTGGAATGTTCAGATTCCTGGCACAGGGCGACACTAGGGGCTTGGAACATTCCAGAGGAAACAAACGCAAGATGAGCAGAGGGACAAAGACCCGTTAACGGTAGGCTCACAGTGCACGGGAGAGGGTGGCCGGAAAATTCCCAGGGGTGGTAGCCGCCCAGGTCAAAGGACGCCAACAGGAAATGCTGACTCCCGGGGCCCCCAGGCTGGGAGGAGGCCTTGGCCTTGTCTCCAGGCTGAGCTGCTGTGAGGTCTTCAAGCTTTGAGAGTCAGCCCAAGGTGACTCAGACTTCCTGAGAAGCCTCTTATCTCAGCCGGCACAGACCTCTGTGCCTTCCCTTGCTGGAGATGACACCCATTCGGGGCCATTCCCTCCCCCAGCCAGATCAATGGCCCTTCACCACTCTAGGGAGGGTCCTGCGAATGGCCCCATGACAAACGCTCGGGGATTGTCTCTCTAGGATTTCTGTTTGTTTCCACTTCCCTGTCCTCCTCCCTCTGCTCAGAGGCTCCCGAAAGTCCCGGAGGAATTGACTCATTCTCCCCATGAACGTTTTGCCTGCAGGAGAAACACAGCCATCGTTCTGGTGACCATTTTTTCCAAACTAAATCAGGACAAGATGCCGGGATGGAGAGAGGGTCCTGGTGGGATGTGAAGGCCCCATGTTTTAAGTTGGCCTTATGAACGGGTTCTCTGGGTAGGGTCTAATCACAGGGAGGCCATGTGGAGGGGGGGGGGGGCGTGCGTGAGGCACACTCAAGCTCTCTCCAACCTGATCGCCAATGTCCTGCCCAGCTAGATTACTGCACGTGTCCTCAAAGACCATCGAGGAAGGGCCACGGTTGAAAATCCTGTCTGCCTTTTCTTGTTGATGGCGGTGGAGACCATGGGGCTTTACCACACGAGACACCGCTATATGGTCACTAGACTGTTTCAAAGAAAGTTCTCGGGGCGCCTGGGTGGCTCCGTCAGTTAAGCGCCCGACCTCGGCTCAGGTCACGATCTCGCGGTTCGTGAGTTCGAGCCCCGCGTTGGGCTCTGTGCTGACAACTCAGAGCCTGGAGCCTGCTTGGGATTCTGTGTCTCCTTCTCTCTCCGCCCCTCCCCCACTTGTGCTCTCTCTCTCTCTCTCTCTCTCTCAAAAATAAATCAATGTGAAAAAAAAAAAAAGAAAGTTCTCAACAAATTTATACCCCGAGGGCTATTCCTTTTAAGTTGATCTTTAGTTTTAGAGCTGTTAAGGATCTCCGAGACCCTTCCATTTTGGTGTTGAGGAGACAGAGTCTCAGAAGAGTTAAGTGATTGACCCAAACCCTTACAATATTAGAGACGTTCAGACACAAATGGAAGATTCCTGGCTCCCGGCCCAGCGTTCTCCCCGGCAGATCAATCCTCCCCCCGGCCGAGCAGGTAGTGTTTAATGTTCTAAGCAGCTCCTTTGCTCGCTAATACTTTGGTAGAAGATGTCAAGGCTCAGTAGGACACCATTCTAGCCCGACCAGGTTGATTCCAGAACCCAGATCCTCCGACTGAAAAACAGCCCTTTTATTTATCATTATTTTTTTTTTTCAACGTTTATTTATTTTTGGGACAGAGAGAGACAGAGCATGAATGGGGGAGGGGCAGAGAGAGAGGGAGACACAGAACCGGAAACAGGCTCCAGGCTCTGAGCCATCAGCCCAGAGCCCGACGCGGGGCTCGAACTCACGGACCGCGAGATCGTGACCTGGCTGAAGTCGGACGCTTAACCGACTGCGCCACCCAGGCGCCCCTATTTTTTAAAATTTTGACGTTTATTCAATTTTGAGGAAGAGAGACAGAGCATGAGTAGGGGAGGGACAGAGAGAGAGGGAGACACAGAATCCAAAGCAGGCTGCAGACTCTATCAGCACAGAGCCTGATGTGGGGCTCAAACTCATGAACCGTGAGATCATGGCCTGACCTGAAGTCAGCCGCTTAACCAACTGAGCCACCCAGGTGCCCCCAAAACAGCCCTTTTAATATGAATGGACAAAAGGTACACGAAAAAGTGCATCACTTGTCCTCAGGGAGATGCGAAGCAAAACCACAACGAGAGATCTCGCCTCCCACGGGTAAGAGTGGCCAATATCAGGAAGAACAAAAGGCAAGTGTTGGCCAGGGTGTGGAGAAAGGGGAACCCTTGCGCACCATACGTGGAAATGTAAACTGGTGCAGCCACTACGGGAAAGAGTGTGGAGAGGGTCCTCAAAAAGTTAAAAATGGAACCCCCGGGGGCACCTGGGTGGCTCAGTCGGTCAAGCATCCGACTCTCGGTTTTGGTTCAACTCATGATCTCACCGGCGAGTTCGAGCCCCGCCTCAGGCTCCGAGGTTAACAGTGTGGAACCTGCTTGGGATGCTTTCTCTCTCCCTCCCTCTCTCCCGCTCATGCTCTCTCTCTCTCTCAAAATAAATAAATAAACTTAAAAAAAAATTGAACTACCGCACGATGCAGCAATTCCACTGCTGGGCATTTATCCGAAGGAAATGAAAACACTGACTCGAAAAGATTTCTGCACGTCTGAGTTCACTGAAGCATTATTACAATGGCCAAGATATGGAAACAACTTAAGTGTCCATCGGTGGATGAATGGATAAAG
The DNA here is from genome assembly GCF_022079265.1 of Lynx rufus. NCBI lineage: Eukaryota > Metazoa > Chordata > Mammalia > Carnivora > Felidae > Lynx > Lynx rufus. The sequence goes on from NW_025814843.1 coordinate 3,970,533, forward strand.
TTGTGGAGTATTATTCAGTCAGAAAAAAGGTAATCCTACCATCTGGGACAGATGAATGGACCTTGAGGGCATTATGCTAAATGAGATAAGTCAGAGAAAGGCAAAAACTGCATGATTTCACATGTGGAATCTAAGAAAAATGAACTCAGTGGGGACCTGGGTGGCTTAGTCGGTTACGTGTCCGACTTTGGCTCAGGTCATGATCTCGTGGTTCATGAGTTCAAGCCCTGCGTTGGGCTCTGTGCTGATGTCTCAGAGCCTGGAGCCTGCTTCAGTTTCTGTCTTCCTCTCTCTCTGCTCCTCCTCCCCTCAAGTTTTGTCTCCTCCCCCTCCCTCTCTCCTTCCCTTCCTCCGTCCCCCCCACCCCTCAAAAATAAACATTATGGGGCACTTGGGTGGCTCAGTCGGTTAAGCATCAGACTTCGGCTCAGGTCATGATCTCCTGGTCCATGAGTTTGAGCCCTGTGTCGGGCTCTGTGCTGGCAACTCAGAGCCTGGAGCCTGCTTCAGATTCCGTGTCTCCCTCTCTCTCTGCCCCTCCCCCACTCATGCTCTGTCTCTGTCTCCCAAAAAATGAATAAACGTTAAAAAAAAATGAATTCATAAATACAGAGAACAGATTGGCAGTTATCAGAGGTTGGGGGTAGGGATTGGGAGAAACAGATGAAGGGGATTAAGAAGTACAAAGTTCCAGTTATAAGATATTAAGTCCCGGGATGTCACCTACAGCATGGTGACCATAACGAACCATAGCGTCATGTACGTTTGCAAGTTGCCAAGAGAGTAGATCTTAAAAATTCTCAGCAGAAGAAAAAAAAAACATCGTGACGTTACCTGGGCTTATTGTGGCCATTTCACAACATATGCAAATATCGAATCGTTGTGTTTTACACCTGAAACGAATACAACATTATACATCAATTATGTCTCGGTAAAACTGGGCTGACTCCCCTCCCCTGGCCTTTTTAAGCAATTCCAAAGACAAGGAAAGAGAGATGAGCTAAGAAAACCATTTCTGGGACACTCACCCCTGGGGTGCTGGAGGCACCCAGAAGGGAGGGTGGAAAAGGTGGTCCCCTCCAACCTGCTTCCCGCTGATCCGCTCGCCATCTGGGAGGCCCAGCTGCCTCCAGAGACTCAGTTCCCGGAGCACAAACACTCCCAGAGCCTGGAGCCGTGCTGGGCCCTTGGAAAATCCAGGTGGGGGGCGGGGTGGGGGCGTGGGCATCGCCGCTGCCTTTCCAGGGGCTCACGGTCTGGTGCTGGAGACAGACGCTGAAACAGTTGCTTAGAGCTCAAGCGATGACTATAACACGAGTTTTCATCACATAAATAAAGGACTGTAGAAACACAGGGGCGTGAGACGTTAATCCAGAGCAGGCGATGGGGGAAAACTTGGTAGGTAGCTACGTTGCTGGACTGGGTTCTGAAGCAACAGTGGCGTCCCGGCAGCCAGGGAAGGGTTGAGGATTCCGTCAGCATCACCCGGGGAGAGCATGAGATGCTTCTGGGTCGCCACGAGTCCTGTTTGACTAGGGTGGTGTTCCTTAGACTTGTTCCGGGGAACTCTAATCCTCGCAGACGAGCCACCAGAAAAGGGCTCGTAGCTCATGTGCATCAGGGAGCGTTGCTGGCTCTATGGGCTTGTTAGATTTCCTCCAGGTCAGAAGGATATTGAAGGCTCTTCGCAAAACAAACAAGACACAACCTGTGTAACCATTTGCCTCTCCCCGCCTCCCCCTCCCGAAAACATTTACCCTCACCCCGGGGATCCAGAGCCCACACAGGACTCCTTCTGGCTCACAGGACGCAAGGAAGGGCGGGGAGCTTGGCTTTTAGAAAAGCCAGGATCTGCTGAGGACTTGAGGATTTCATCCCCGGGGCAGTGAGAGCAGTGGCAAGATTTTTTTTTTTTTTTCCTTATTAACTTTCTTTTATTCCTTTGTAAGTAATGCTTATCCATCGCAGAAAGCTTGCAGGGGGGAAGACACCCCAGGAAAGAAATCTGAAGGCACACATAAGGCGACACACTGAGACAGTCATTTCTTGACCGCAGATAGATACATTTATTGACTACCTTCAGGAGGCCAAGCTGCGTGCTAAGTCCCGTGTGTTCAGCAGCGAAGAAAACCCCACCGTCGTGGGAGCTCCCCTTCCAGCTGGGACACAATGGGGTAAGGATGTAGCGGGCTAGGTGGTCAGAAGGAAAATGAGGAACAAGGAAGCAAGACCATCGGTAAAGGGAGTGGAGAGTCCTGCCACCATAGGCAGGTGCGGGGTCCAAGGAAAGCCTCGCTGGCAAGCTGACGAGGTGACGTCCGATGAGGTCCTGCGTGGGGTGAGGGGTGAAGGAATGACGGCTACGAAGAGCTGGGGTTACGTATACGAGGAACAGCAAGACGGCTGGGGCCAGAGGGTCAGGGGAGGAGGGTAAGAGGTGAAGAGACCAGAAAGGAGGTTGTGCAAGCTGGGATCGGGGACCTTGAACCACGTGGCATCTGTATGAGGCAGGGTTTGTAAATAGCCATGTGGAACTGTAATTGACGTGCCATACAATTCACTCACTTAAATGTTACCATTCGATGGTGTTCAGCGTATTCAGGGTTATGGAACCATCGCCCCATGTAACTTCGGAACCCCCTTCTCTGCTGGCAATCACCCCCCATTCCTCCCTCTCTCCCTCCCTCCAACCCCTCGCAGCCATCCGTCCACTTAGATTTGTCTGTCCCTATGGATTTGTCTGTCCTGGCCATGTTATATACATGCAACACATAACCTGGGATCTTTTCTGAAGGGCTTTCTTTCACTTAGCACAATGTTTTCAAGGTTCGATCCATGTTGTAAGACGTACCCACGCTTCGGTCTTTTTTATTTCTGGGAAATATGCCGTCGTATGGGGATACACCGTATTTTGTTTACCCATTTGCCCATTGATGGTTATTTTGGTTGTTCACCATGGCAGCGTTTTTGAGCGGAGGAGTGGCAGGACCTGGCTTTAACGGGACCCCCACCCTCGTGACTGTGTGGAGGGTCGGCGGAAGGTGGGCAAGCGCGGAGGAGCCTGGGGGGCTGGTTGGGGGCTGTCGAGATGCAGATGATAATGGGTTTGGGCACAGGGTGTAGCAGTGGAGGTATAAGGGGTAATGGTCGGAGGATCTGCGTCTGGGTTCTCTTTTCCGCCTACACTCGCTTGGTGATCTCACTCATTGTCACAGCTTTGAGTATCTTCTATCTACTAAGACTCCCAACCGAATCTCCTGCCCAGACCCCTCCATTTGCCTACTTGACGTCGCTATTCATTAGCTCCCTAGGGGCATCTCCAACGCGACACCTCCCACACCGAACTGTGGGCCCTCCCCACCCCCACCCCGGACCTTATCTCTTACTGTTTTCTCCCTCACTTTCTCTGCTCCAGCTGTCTGGTCTCTGGGCTGTTTTTTGTTTTGTTTTTTTTTTTTTAATTTTTAAATATTTATTTTTTATTTTGGGGAAGGAGGGGCAGAGAGAGAGAGAGAGAGAGAGAGGGAGACACAGAATCCGAAGCAGGCTCCAGGCTCTGTGCTGACAGCGGGGCTTGAACCCACGAACCGTGAGATCATGACCTGAGCCGAAGTGGGGCGCTTAACCAACTAAGCCACGCAGGCGCCCCCTCCTGGCTGTTTTTTGAACTTTCCAAGAACGTCCCTACCTCAGGACCTTTGCACTGGCTGTTCTTTCTCCCTGGAATGCTCTTCCCCGATATCCACAAGGCTATTCCTTCCGGTCCTTCAATCTTTGTTTAAATGTCACTGACCAAAGCATGCCATGGCCTTCCATTTAACCATGAACTGGACACTTCACTCACCTTGCTTTACGTTGTCTTTGCTCCTAGGTCTTGAGAATCCTTTTAGCATCCAATATAATTTACATGTTATGTTTGGCTTTTATTCATTATTTCTTCCTCCTAAGATACAAGGTCCAGGAGGATCTTAGTCTGTTTTGTTCACAGCACCAAGAATAGTGCCTAACACGTTACAGTCAATCATGAAATTCAAAATGTATTGAATTGTGTTGATTCAAAATGAATCAGTCAGTGAACTTATCATGTGGCTATTTACATAAATGCCACCACACAACACATTAGACATTTAATTCACTTACTCAACGAATCCTGATGAAACACATGCTTAACCCCAGGAAGTATGGGGATTAAACCCTGAGATGTGACTTGCTCCAGAGAATGGAATATTATTCAGCAATAAGAAGAAATGAGCTATCAAGCCACGAAAAGACACGGAGGAAACTGACATGCACGTTACTAAGTGAACGAAGCTGGTCAGAAAAGACTACACGAAGTATGACTCCAACGATCTGATATTCTAGAAAAAGACAACACTGGAGGCAACAAAGAGATCAGTGGTTGGCAGGAGTTTGAGGAGCGAGAAGGAGGGTGAATAGTTGAAGCACAGGGTACCTTTAGGGCAGCAAAACTATTCTGCAGCATTGCAATGGTGGATACGTGACATTACACGTTTGTCAAAACCTCTCGAAATCGACAACCCAAAGAGTGAGCCGTATGGCCAACTATGGACCTTAGTTAATAATACTGTTCCCGTATTGATTCATCAGTTGTAACAAATGTAGCACACTAGTGCCGACTGGGAGAAGGAATGTACTGGAGCTCTTCGTACTTTCTTGTCCGCTCTTCTGTAAAACTAACACCACTGTCAAAAAAAATTAAATAAAGTCTAAGGATTAAAACACCAGCACAAACGCTCACCAGCTAACTTCTCCCTAAAACCCAGGAATCCGGGAGTTGACTTGATCCCTTCCCACACTCAATTCTGCGTGTCATTCATCAGCAAGATGTGCGGCCTTGACCTCCTGAACGGTTCTGAATTCACTCTTTTCATCTCCACCACCCTTCCTGTTCTTCACCATCACAAGGACCACTACGGCAGCCTCCTCGCGGTCTACCTGCCTCTGTCTTGACGTTTCCATTCTCTTTTGCATGGCGTCTATCATGACTTCAAAACACAAACCTGTGGGGCGCCTGGGTGGCTCAGTCGGTTGAGCATCCGACTTCGGCTCAGGTCATGATCTCACAGTCCGTGAGTTCGAGCCCCGCGTCGGGCTCTGTGCTGACAGCTTGGAGCCTGGAGCCTGCTTCGGGTTCTGTGTCTCCCTCTCTCTCTCTGCCCCTCCCCTGCTCATGCTCTGTCTCTCTTCCTCTCTCAAAAATAAATAAACATTAAAAAAAACCCTCCACAAATCTGAGAGTATCAGTTCCTGCTTAAAACCTTATGCCTTCCTATTCTTTTTAGGATGAAGACAAACCTTTTTTTTTTTTTTTTTTTTTTCCTTCCATATGGCTTCTCTTCAATATCTGTCCCTGCCAACTCTTCCGGGCCCATTTCCCGCTGCACCCCCTTGTGTATTTGAGGCATGTCCAGGGTCACTCTTTTTCACGACTAACCTTTGCACATTCTGTCCCTTCCCCTGGAATGACTCTTTCTCCGTTCTCTTCACTGGGTGGCTTCTACTCAGTCCCGTAAACTTCAGTTGAATTACTACGTCTTTAGAGAAGCCTTCTCTAACCCTGGATCACCTCTCCGCATTTATGCTTCAAGCACCTTGCACTTGGATGTTAATTTGTGATTGGGGCCAGTCTGCGGGCTGTACAAACCGCAAACCAGGAGAGGCCCCACGCTCCCCGAACGTAGAACGGAGCCCGCTTTTGCTGATTCTTGTTTCTCGTCCTTGACCACAGCGCTCAAAAAAATATCTGTCGATGGGTGGACAAATCAGCAAATAAAGCGTCACTGATGATTTTGAGGTGGTGGATATCCACTCAAGCTCTCATGCGTGGCCATCACCTTTGCCTCTGGTTTAAAGCCAACAAAGAGACTGTCCTTCGTGTCTGCGTCCAGGCAGCAGACCTGTTCGAATGACTCAGAATTTCAGAGGGAGCTGCAGGTGTTGAATCTGTTATTTAAAACAATTTTCTAAGGTTTATTTATTTTTGAGAGAGAGAGAGAGAGAGAGAGAGAAAGAGCACAAGTCGGAGAGGGACAGAGAGAGAGAGGGAGACCCAGAATCCAAAGCAGGTTCCGGGCTCCGAGCCATCAGCCCAGAGCCTGACGCGGGCCTCGAACTCACGGACCGCGAGATCGTGATCTGAGCCGAAGTCGGACGCTCAACCGACCGAGCCACCCAGGCGCCCCTCGAATCTGTCATTTTAGAATGCTGCTTTTTCAGAAAGCTCACCGACTCAGCTGTAAGTATTCACTCCGTCCGTGATCTCATTCAGGGAGGGAGCCTTTTGGATTTAAACACATTTGGCTGTTGAAGAATCCTGATTTCAAAATAGGGTGACTTCATGCTCGTCATTACAGCCCCCTTTAGAAAAAGCACAGTTCTCTTTGCACTGGGCCAGCCTGGTGAGAAGTTCCCTGAAGGAACAGAAAAACAGCCTTTAAGAGACATCCAGTGGTAGCTTCATAAAAGGACCATTGTAGTGGGTTGTTGTTTTTTTTTTTTCTACATGTCCATTTGTAATGAAATTTCCATGTGTCTGTTACAGAATGTCACAGCATCAGGCATTAGGTTTTCCAGTTTGGATGAAATTATTTATTACCCCCTTCCTGGGGTTCAGAGACCCACCCACCTCCGCAGATACCTTCCCATGCTTGGCATTTTGTACCCATGTCTCCTTTTTTGTGGGAGGGGTGGTGGGGAGCGGGGAGATTAGAACTCTGGTTTTCCCTGGGGGGAAAAAATCCTCATCGTACTTTCAGACCCTGGGGTAGTGGGTGGAGGCCAGCCCTACGCCCAAGATTTAAGTCACTGACACTGGCTTCTAGGTCTTTGGTTGGAATTCCTTAGAAAAGAAGCTCTCCTCCCAGAGGGCTTGACCCAGGAGAGTTGTAGGTCTGTCGTGTCTGAGAGTTACCATGTAGCGACAGCTTGCCTGGGAGTGGAGCCCAGGCTGAGGAGAGCCCAGCTTAGAGAAATCGAGAAAAATCGAGTTCTGATGACCCGGCGTTTTCTGCTTTAGCTGGTGTCTATCCGTGTTAGTTTCCCGGACCTGTTGCAACAAAGTATCGCAAACCGGGTGGCTTAAAAGTCGGGTCATTTGGGATTCAGGCCCACCCCGATGACCTCACTTTAACTTGATTACCTCTGTAAAAGACTCTGTTTGCAAACAAGGGTCACCCACGCAGGTGCTGGGGGTTAGGGCTTCCAACATTTTGTCTTTATTTGGGACGCAGTTCAGCCCAGAACACATCTCATGCGGTCTGAGATCTGTCCGTGCGTCATGTTTCAGTTCCGCGGAGCAAAGCCTGTATTTTGCGGGCCGCCATCCAAATAAAGGACAGGGATTTCCATTTCTTTTCATACAAGTTTTCTATGTCATCGGGAGGAAGGAGGCCAGAAACAAGACAACAGAACAGCAAACTGGATTTGAGGGAGAGAAGGCAGCATTGTATGTATCTTTTTGTTTGTTTTAATTTTATTTTATGTTTATGTTTGAGACAGGGAGTGACAGAGTGCCAGCAGGGGAGGGGCAGAGGGAGAGGGAGACACAGAGTCCGAAGCAGGCTCCAGGCTCCGAGCTGTCAGCACAGAGCCCGACAAGGGGCTCAAACTCACGAACTGTGAGATCAAGACCTGAGCCAAAGTCGGATGCTTAACCGACTGAGCCACCCAGGTGCCCCTGTATGTATCTTGATAAACATAAATATCCATATACACACATGTAAACACACATATATGTGTACTTATACGAATTCTATATAATTCTATCTTATCTATCTATCTATCTATCATCGATCATCGATCAATCAATCAATCATCCATCTGTCTTCTCTATGCTTATGGTACAGAATGTTTCAGGGTGCAAATGCTTTCTTTCTCATGTGTTAATCCCAGGATAAAAACAACATCTAACCTGACTACTATTCGTCCCCTCAAAAAGGGGATTCTTCTTATTTCCCTGAATGCCTTTTGGGGGGACCAATAGCAGTCTCCCCCTGAGAAAGTCTCCCCCTGAGGCCACCGGTCACCCCGCCCAGCAGCCGGAGGTCTGGCAGAAAGGCGCAGAAGCTGGAGTTGGAGGCTACCCCAGCCCGGGGCGGCTGATGTCGCAGATCGGGTCTCCTCTGTGGCAGGTGCACCAGGGGCTGAACCGACGCCCGATGTCGACATTTCTCTCTCAGGCTGGTTTCTTAGCAAGTCCCCGACACCATCGCAAGAAGCTCTTTGGTGTCAGGCGCTCTTCTAGGTGCTGAGGACCCGGAAGTAAGCAAGAGAAACAGAGACTTGGATGTTATGGAGCTTACGTTCCAGTGGGGTTAGTGGAGTCTTTGTGTCATTCTAGGGAAGTGGGTCCAGTACCATGAGCCCCCCGGCCCCGTCTTAGGGAGAATGCAACATAGAGAAAGGTCTTCCTTCCTTCCTTCCTTCCTTCCTTCCTTCCTTCCTTCCTTTCTCTTCCTTCCTTCCTTCCTTCCTTCCTTCCTTCCTTTTCTTCTTTCTTTCTTTCTTCCTTTCCTTTTCTTTCTTTCTTTCTTTCTTTCTTTCTTTCTTTCTTTCTTTCTTTCCTTTTCTTCCTTCCTTCCTTCCTTTCCCTTCCTTCCTCCTTCCTTCCTTCTTTTCTCTTTCTTTCTTTTTCTTCCTTTCTTCCTTCTTTCTTTTTCTCTTTCTTTCTTTCTTTCCTTTTCTTTCTTTCTTTCTCTTCCTTCCTTTCCTTTTCTTCTTTCCTTTTCTTTCTTTCTTTCTTTCTCTTCCTTCCTTTCCTTTTCTTCTTTCCTTTTCTTTCTTTCTTTCTTTCTTTCTTTTCCTTCCTTCCTTTTTTCTTTCTTCCTTCCTTCTTTCTTTCTCTTCTTTCTTTCTTTCTTTCTTTTCCTTCTTTAATTTTTTCTTTCTTTCTTCCTTCCTTTTTTCTTTCTTTCTCTTTCTTCCTTCTTTCTTTCTTTCTTTCTCTTCCTTCCTTTCTTCTTTCTTTCTTTCTTTCTTTCTTTCTTTCTTTCTTTCTTCTTTCTTTCTCCTCTCTATGTTTATTTTTGAGAGAGAGAGAGAGAGAGAACGAGCAGGGGAGGGGCAGAGAGAGAGGGAGACACAGAATCTAAAGCAGGCTCCAGGCTCTGAGCTGCCAGCGCAGAGCCCAATACATGTCTTGAACCCACAAGCCATGAGATCATGACCTGAGCCGAAGTGGGATGCTTACCCAACTGAGCCACCCAGGCGCCCTGACAAAGGTCTTGTTTTCATGTTACCCGTGGGGACTGTGCCCATGTGCCTAGCATCTCTCACCAGGCTTCCTTGGGATATATGTCACCTAGACCCTCTTCCAAAGGGACACAAAGTCCAGTAGTGAGTCTGATTTTTAGTTGTCATTTTTGGCTGCTGCGGTTCCCATACTGTCGATGGTTTAACATATCTCCAGTCCTTTGGCATCTCGAACCAGCAAATACCATGAGAGTCTCTATCCTTTTATGTACGGTAGCTTTTAGCTACCACTGTGAAAAAAATTTTTTTACTCATTAAATGTACCACATCAGATGCATCAAACACAGGGTGTTTTGAATTTTTTTTCTTTTTTGTTGAAAAGTCCTTCAAGCTTTCAGGAAAGTGGAAGTGATCTGTGCTCTGTCCCAGGAAATGAGAGTTTAGAGTGGCTTCTCACCGAGGGTTGAACAAATCTATGGACGACCAGGGAAACTTGACCGCTCTCTCTGGGATGGGGGAACCACGTAAGGCGGGGAAAGACTGTGGCCCCACGGGACACCTTGCTTTGAGTCTCAGTCTGACTGCTTCACAGCTGTGAACAATTTGGGGTCAGGTCCACTGGACTCAGCTTCCTCATCTAAGGACTTTGAAAAAAATATCCATTTCGTGGGCTTGTTTAGAAGTCACTCAGGAGGACTCTGGGGTCTCGAGTGGGTACCGGGGGGGGGGGGCGTCTGAGAACCATTGTCAGGCGAAAACCCAACTGAAATTGATTCACATGATCAGTGCTATGTTGGGGAGTTGGTTAAACCAATCAGAATTTAGGGACTCAAAGTCTGGCTCTGCCCCTCTCCAGCTGTGTGTCTGAGCGAATTGCTCACCCTCTCTGTTGAGTTTGCGTCTGTAAAATGTTTAGATCGGGGCCTGGCGCATAATACACTTTCAGTACATGTTAGCTAGTATTATTATTATTTTTTAAGTTTTATTTTTATTTATTCTGAGAGAGACATAGAGAGCCAGTGGGGGAGGGGCAGAGAGAGAGGGAGACAGAATCCCAAGCAGGCTCTACACTGACAGCACAGAGCCCGATGCAGGGCTCGAACCCACGGACCGTGAGCTGAAATCGAGTCGGACGCTTAACCGGCTGAGCCACCCAGCCGCCCCCAATTTTAGCTATTATTATCAATCCCCCCCATTTGGAAGTAGCTGATAACCCCAAGAGTGGCTTTCAGCTGGGGATCATACTGGAATCATGATATTTAATTCCTTTTTTTTTTTTTTCAACGTTTATTTATTTTTGGAACAGAGAGAGACAGAGCATGAACGGGGGAGGGGCAGAGAGAGAGGGAGACACAGAATCGGAAACAGGCTCCAGGCTCTGAGCCATCAGCCCAGAGCCCGATGCGGGGCTCGAACTCCCGGACCTCGAGATCGTGACCTGGCTGAAGTCGGACGCTTAACCGACTGCGCCACCCAGGCGCCCCGATATTTAATTTCTAGTATTTATTTATTTGAAACTTCAAATTGCATGAAGGATCTCCATTTTCATTTTCCAAAAGACGTATGGGATTAAAAAAAACGGTTGTCCTGCTACATAGTAAGACTGGGCTTGCCTAGTACTGTGTGCATTACTTAGCTCTTGCTTTGTATGGTGGTGAGTCTATTCTGTGTCAAATGTTTTATTTTGCATGTAGACGGAACTGTTCTCCGTGCCAAGCCTGGCTAATCCACTTATAAAGAAGAAGCTGATAGCAAAACTCGTACATTGGCATGGTCCTTGGACAGTTTATGAACATTTCCAAATCTATTCTTTAATTGAATGCTCCAAGTATCCTTGCAAAGTGAAGAGAATACGTGCTATTATGGTCTCTGTTTTATTTTATTTTTTAATTTTTTAAATTTAACATTTATTCATTTTTGAAAGGCAGAGAGAGACAGGGCACGATGGGGGAGGGGCAGAGAGAGAGGGAGACACAGAATCCGAAGCGGGCTCCAGGCTCCGAGCTGTCAGCACAGAGCCCGACGCGGGGCTCGAACCCACGGACCGCGAGATCATGACCTGAGCCGAAGTCGGCAACTCAGCCGACTGAGCCACCCAGGCACCCCACGATCTCTGTTTTATCATGAAGAAATTGTGCCCTTTGAGAAGGAAAGGGTCTTTCCTAAGGCTCCTAGGTTAGCAAAAAAAGCAGAACGCAATCCCTTCCCCACTGTGCCACAAGGTGCCCGGAACAGGAATACTTTCCGCCTGGGGTTTATGGGTGATCAGTGGCCACGAGAGCAACATGCTGGGAAGAGACCACAGCTATGTTGGGTCAGTAGGCAGAGACATGACTTATGGGATTATTATAGGCACACGGCATCCTGTCATCTAGGGCTGGAAAGGAAATGGAAATGGTATCACCTTTGTCTCGTAGAAAAACCACCAACTCCTGGCACTGGTCCCTCTTAAAGGAACTTGGCAACAAAGTAGCACGTTATCAGCGGTTATTTCCTGAATACTCTCTATGTGGGACTTGGATGTGTGCGCAGGGTCTGTTGTAGGTCAAGAGGGCCACAGGCCGCTTGAGGGTTCCTAGTTTTGTCAAACGCAGAAATGACAAGTTTCCAAACGTGCTGTGAAACACACTCTTGGTATATGAACCAGAAATTGCGTTCCTGGGTATTTATCCAAGTGAACGCGCGCCTCCGTCCGTACAAAAAGCTGCACACACGCGTTTATGGCGGCTTTATTTATAATCGCCAATGCTTGGAAGCAGCCAGTGTTGTTCTTTAGTAGATGAAGAGTTAAAGAAACTGCGGTACCTCCAGACAACGGAATGTTATTAGCATTCAACAGAAATGAGCTATTGGAGCACCCCGGAGGCTCAGTTGGTTGAACGTCCTGCCTGACTCTTGATTTTTGACTCAGGTCCACACCACCAGGAGCGAACCCTAAGATAAGCTCCGGGCTCCGGGTGATTCTGAGGTGCCCGTGTAGGTCCGCCAAGCGTTAACAGGTTGTACCAGCCTGCTGGGGGATGTTGATCACGGAGGAGGTGATGCATCTGTAGGGGCAGGCGGTACACGGGACATCTCGGGGCCACCCTCTCAGTTTTGCTTAGACTAGACATCACGGCAAGAAAAAGTCTTTGAAAACCAGTAATGCGCCTCAGTATACTAAGAGGGCCGTGCAATATACTTGCGCTCTTAGCATTCGTTCTGGGATTTCTAAAAAGTAGTCGTTCAATCGTGCACAGCGGGAGGTGTGGCCGGCCCTGTGCCAGCCCTTCCTGCCTTGGATACAGTGATAACTAAAACACGGCCGCTACCCTCTGGAAGCCGCTGACCCACTGGAGCAAACGAATGAGAAGGGCCGCCAATATCCCAGTGGGGTAGGTATGAACGGCCTGCTAGGGGAGGTCCGAAAGGAGTGGGGAGCTTTGCCTGGGGGGATCAGAGGAAGCCTCCCAGAGGCGAAGCTGGCATTGAAGGATGGGTAGAGCTTTGCAAAGTGGAGGCGAGAACATTCCGGATGCGGGCAGCAGCGTGAATGTTCCTGATGTAGCCAAGAACGGTGAGCGTCCTGGAGCGTCCCCCTGACACTCAGAGGGAAATCCTATGATATGTATCCATTTTAAATGGTTTTAGTTTCCGTGGGGCAAGATTTTGCCTACGTGCCTCCGACCCCTTACGAGACAGTTGAGTCCTTCCTTCCACTCGGTTCTGGGGACCGACGAACCGTAGATGGCCCCGGTTGATGGGTCGGTGAGGGTCCCCAGCGGACGCCAGCCGGACACAGGGTCCCTTCCTCTCAGTGCTTCAGGGCTCTTGGTTCAGAGAATCTCTATTTTCTCCTGTCTCGCTTCCTGTTCCCTGGGTAGCTCCGGACTTTCTTCTGGGACCGAGAACTTGTGTGAAGAGTTGCCAATGAAAAATGGAATTAGGCGAGCGGGTCTCTTGCGAAATAGATTACGTAAAGTGTTCCAAAGAGAAAAGAAATTCCTATGGGTTGGCTATTCTGGATAACTGTATTACAACATTGCTTCTTCACTTCAAAGCTGAACGGTGGCCGGTGAGACATGCCTGATGTTCCAGCTGGGTGACGCGATCCAAAGGGGGGAGTTTTGAGGTACATCTTAAGAGAAGTAACAGGCACCCCGAATGATTGGGGGCACCGGAACTGGTGAGAAAGTGCCAGGGGAGCTGGCGGAGGAAGAACTGTGTCTAGATAACTTGGTGTTTACCATTACGTCTTTGCTGTTTGACATTTTCTTATTTTATTTTATTTTATTTTATTTGATTTTTGAGAGACAGAGAGAGAGAGAGAGATGGTGCATGAACGGGGGAGGGGCAGAGATACAGGGAGACACAGAATCCGAAGCGGGCTCCAGGCTCCGAGCCGTCAGCACAGAGCCCGACGCGGGGCTCGAACCCACAAACCGTGAGATCATGACCTGAGCGGAAGTCGGACGCCCAAGCAACTGAGCCGCCCAGGGGCCCCAGAAGAGCATGTGATTCTTGATCTTGGGGTCATGAGTTCAAGCCCCGCGTGGCGTGTAGAGATGACTTAAAGAAAACGGTTTTATTGAGATATAACTCACATTCCGTATAAGTCACCAACTTAAATCGTACCATTCAGTGGTTTTTCATATATTAATAGAATTGTGAAAACGTCCCCACAGTCAACTTTTAGGGCACTGTCATCATCCCAGTGAGAAACCCCATAGACTTTGGCTGCTCCTTTCCAGATTGTTCCATCCCTCACTCCCCCCCCCCCCCCCGCCCCCATCATCCTTGGAAACTACCACTCTACTTTCTGTCTCTGGGGATTTGCCTATTCTGACATTTCAGATAAATAGGATCGTACAATATGGTGTCTTTCATGACTGAGTATTTCTGCTTAGCCTAATGTTTTCGAGCTTTAACCAGATAGTGTTTTTCTTTTTAAAAAAATTTTTTTAATGTTTATTTTTGGGAGACAGAGACAGAGCGTGAGCAGGGGAGGGGCGAGAGAGAGGGAGACACAGAATCTGAAGCAGGCTCCAGGCTCCGAGCTGTCAGCACAGAGCCCGACGTGGGGCTCGAACCCACGAACTGTGAGATCATGACCTGAGCCGAAGTCGACCCTTCACCGACGGAGCCACCCAGGCGCCCCCAAATTCAACACTTGCGAGCAGGCAGTCACCCTCCTTCGTGAATTAGGCTCATTTGGGACATTTATGTTCCCAGCCTGCTGCTTGTGGCCCTTGAGTTCTGTGCCCCGCTGTGGAAGATGGCCTTTGACCTGGAACTTGAAGTCTGGATCTGAATTAGCCAGACAGGGGGCAAAAGGGGGCAGGATGAGGGGGTGAGGATTTCTTATTTACTTACTCCCAGACAGTCCCACAACATGGATTAGTGTCACATACTTCCTTTTAAGAGTTAGTTTTTTGGGGCGCCTGGGTGTCTCAGACGGTTAATCGTCCGACTTCGGCTCAGGTCACGATCTCACGGTCCGTGAGTTCGAGCCCCACGTCGGGCTCTGTGCTGACAGCTCAGAGCCTGGAGCCTGCTTCGGATTCTGTGTCTCCCTCTCTCTCTGCCCCTCGCCCCCTCTCAAAAATAAATAAACATTAAAAAAATTTTTTTTTCAATTAAAAAAAAAAAAGAATTCGTTTTCCCACAACAACGAAGTCATGCAGGCACGTGGCAAAGCAAACCTGCAGAACCCAAAGCAAGGCTCCCATCTTGGTCTGTGGTCTTCCTTTCTCTCCTTGGCTGCCGTCGGAATTTTGGAATTCCGCAGCCCTCCAGAAGCTGATCACCCGTGCGGATTCAAACATTTACACGCGCGTGGATCCCCTCTCCTCCTTTTGGCTTTTCTTTGAAAAGGGCCACGCTTTGAAAACACTTTTAAAATAAAAAGTGAGGGAAAACGCACAAAAAATGAAAACACAGCCCAGAACCCTGTGGTTTTGTTTTGGTTTTCACTTTTATTACAGAAGTTTTTGCAGAGTACAAATGAACAGAGACGCAAGCACAATGAACCCTCGCATACCTCCCATCTGCGCCTACAGTGAACTCCCTTTTGCCCATTTTTTTTTCCATTCATAACCTGTTTTCTTTGATTTTGCTCGTTTTCCCTTGGGGTTGGAGTATGTTAAAGACCTTGCCGTTTTGCGTAAATATGTGTTGTGATCGTTGTGTATAGAGGTTTGCCTCGTTCGTGTAAACAGAGATGTAAAATGTCCATTACGTGGATATTCTATATATTAAAAAAAATTTTTTTTAGGTTATTATTTTGAGAAAGAGAGGGCGAATTTGAGCAGGGAGGGGTAGAGGGAGGGGGAGAGAGAGAATCCTAAGTAGGCTGTGCATTGTCAGCGTGGAGCCTGATGTGGGGCTTGAACTCACTAACCGTGAGGTCGTGACCTGGGCTGAAATCAAGCGTCTGACGCTTAACGGACTGAGCCACCCAGGCGCCCCTGCGTATCCCGTATTTTAATCCACCCCCCTTCCTCCTCTTATATCAGCATTGAGTTCGTTTCCAGACTCTTGACATTATAAACAATGTCACCAGATGTCATCAGTTTCAGGCCATGATGTCATCATTTGACCTTACCCATTCTCCTGCCTGGGAAGTAGCGTTGAGTGGCAGAGTTAATATTCCCCACCACTAGCCGGAGGGTCCGTACATGGTTCAGTGGAGAAGACATTTGCGTTACATTTTGCCTCCCCACTCCCTGGGTAGGAGTTTTATCAGCTAGGATTAGGTTCAACTGTGAGTGGCAGAAGATCGCAAGCAGTGGCTGAAGCCAGATAGAGGTTCATTATAGAAGTTCGTTTCTGTCTCACGTGAAAACCTTTACGTACTGGCTCCAGGGTGGGAGTGACCCTCCACGGTGTCAAGAACTCGAGCTCTTTTTACCTTGTTCTGCTGTGAGTGGTTTCCATTCCCAAAGTCATCGTATGGTACAAAGTGGCTGCCCTAGCTCCAGCTATCGTGCCTGTATTCCAGGCAGCGAGAAAGAGGAAAGAAAAGGAAAAAGCACACTTCTCCTTTAGGCGCCTTTCCTGAAAGTTGCACATATCACTTCCACTTACGTTTCACGAGGCAGAACTTAGTCGCCACGGCCATCTGGTTGCAAGGGTGGTGAGAAAGGCAATCTTTATTTGGGGTGAATGTGACCTCGGCTACAAATCAGATGTAGGCATTGCACTGCTAGTGTGTGAACAAGGTGTGGTGGGGGCTGCCAACGACGCCTGAAGGGAGATCAGGAAAGGCTTCCTAGAGGAGGTGATACAGGAATTTGCCTAAGACAGGCGAGGTTTGCTTTTTGTGAGATGAAACAGAATAAGCTGGGCATTAACGGGAAATTCGATTTAAAAACTTGAAGTTGTTCCCAAACCTTTCTCATTTTCTAAGAAATTCTGTATTGAGTCCATGGCAAGAGTTAACTACCCCAACTGAGGAATTATTTGTTGAGTGGATGAGTGAATGAGTGAGGAGAGAGAATTGTGAATGACTCCCAGCGCTCTGACCCTGGGGGGTTCCTGGGGCAGACCTTCTTTTCTGAAGGCAGCCACGATCATCCCTCTCACCTCACGGGCCCTTCCGCAATTTGTCCTCGTCGCTCCTCCGGAAGGTGGGATCTATCGCACGACCCCTGGGAATCTGGGCAAACGCTGTGGCTCCTTTGGCCCACAGAGCCGGGCACACGTGAAGCTGCGTTAATTCTAGAAGCCGCCCTTAACTGGCCTTGTGGTTTCCACCTCCTGCTTCTTGCGACGACCCGGCTGGTGAGGAGCCCGAGTCACATGGAGAGGCCTGGAGGAGGAGACCCCACGGAGAGAGAGACAGAGAGACAGAGAGAAAGAGAGAGAGGAAGGGAGAGACTAGGGCGGGTCAAGATGCCAGGCAAGTAATAAAGAAGTTAGTTCTCTTGGACCTTCCAGTCCCGCTGCCCTGGCTGATGCCACGCGGGTTGGAGAACCGTCCCGCTGAGTCCTCCTTGGATTGCAGACCCGCAAGTGCTCACGTGAAATAAATGTGCTTTGCAGCAGAGCAACGGATCCCTGGAAACCTGCCTCGAGAGGCTAGGCTATGGAGCATGTTGGGCCGTCCCTGGCAGAGCCCCACACGGAGGGCCAGTGGAGGGCATCTGGGGTGCGCTGACGGGGTGACCAAAGCCAGCCGTGGGCGAAAGTCTCGTGTGGCCTCCGTCAGCCATCAGCCATTCTGCACGGGGAGAGAGAGGGCTCCTTGGAGGCACTATCTCATGTTTTTAGAGGCACCCAGAACTAGCCTGTCAGATAAACAGCAAGGGAGCTCTCGAACACACCTAGGCTCCCATCAGAAGGACTCAGGAACCGGCTTGAAAAGGTCCAGACTGGCCAGAGAAGAGACAAGGTGAGCCTTCGTAAGGACAGGAGCCGGGACGGGCCTCGCCCCTCCTGGGAACTCCTCTCCCCGCCATGACACGGGCCTGCCTTGACTGCCCATGAGCCGAAGCCCCGCCCGGACCCTTCCTTCGTCTCTGTCGTTCTCCAAAAGGCTTGCTCTGTCTTTCTTGATCCTCCCTTCTCTCCAGACACCAGATCTGCACGTCTTTCCCACCCCGTGACTCCCACAGCAGTGGGGCCACGGCCCCAGCCTCCCCTCGGGCATCGTGGAGGCCACTCCAGGCAAGGATGGAGTGCGTTGGGCCTGGCAGTTCGGAGGGGCCGTAGGGCATGCGTGAGCAAGGAAGGAAATGAGGTCTAGGCCCGTTCCGTCCCGTCTCCTGGTGAGTCTGGGGAAGGCGGCGGGCGTCTTTGCGTGCAAAGGCCAGGAGCAGGGATGGGTTTGGAGTGCGGAGGATGGCCGGCTGACCTACCCCACGGTCTCGCAAGAACCTCCAAAGGAGAAGCTTTGACAGCTTTTGGCAACTTGAAGGGGTTGCGTTGCTGGTAGGCCCAGTGCCGCAGGTGACCTGGACTGGAGCCCGGATGGCAGCCAGGTCTATTTTCCTCCCACAGGACCTGCCTGGCCTTTGTCGGCTGGAGGGAGGTGCATTCCCCCCTCCCCTGTGGGCAGCAAATTCCCCACGAGTCAGCAGGAAGTGCCTCTGGGCTCACCCACCGGCTTCTATTGGCTTGTGAGATGGACGAGCCAAGTGAGTGTGCAAGGCCTCTGTGCCTCCCTGGGGCCCACCAGCCTGGAGACACCCGCGGGTGTCCCTCAGTGTACCTCACCAGCCCGGTCACTGGCCCTCCTTGTCACCTCCCGACATCCAGGTGCCGAGCATGGGCTCCTTCCCTTCATTCAGTGGAGAATAAATTAAGGCACCTGGGGTCGAGGCTTAAGGCTCTCGGTCCCCTGTACGGGCACCGTCCTCAAGTTTTCACGTGCTAACCGGCCCAACGTCCGAACTCTGTTGCACGGACCCAACAGGTACGTTCTAGTATTTTACTCCCCGCTTCACAAATGCAGAAACCGGGGCGCAGAGAAGTCAGGCGAGCGACCCAAGGACGCACGGTTCCTCGGTAAGATAGCCAAGTCCCGCCTGGCTCCCAGAAGCTGTCCCAGGTTGACACCCGCGATGACCGTGCCTTGTGTCCCAGCCGGCTCTGAATCTCCCCATCCTCTTGGGACCTCGGAGGATCTTTCAGATTTGGGGTCACGGGTGAGGCTAGAAGGTGCGCACCCAGCCCGCTGCAAACGTGGTCGGGTCGCCGGAGTGGCGGAAGAGGGGCCGATTCCAAGCAGCTGCCTGGTGACAACAGTTCTCTCCTCCTGTTCATCCAGAGAGCATTTCGTGTCACAAGAATGCTGTAAGGGGCTGGCTGGAGAGGGCTCCCCGCCCGCGTCAGGTACTGATCAGAAACTCCGGGCTGGGACCAATAATGCGCTGTGTCTTCATAAGCTCTAGATGATTGTTGGCAGTAAGGAAGCTGACCGTTGGTCTCATCCGTCCCTGCACCTGGCCACGTGTGGCACAGAATAAGTGCGTGTTACAATGAGTGACATCAATAGCTCATCTGCTGCTCTGCCATCAGAGGCCTCAAATGAGATCGTGGACATAGAGTGCCCGATTGAAGGCTCAGCACACAGTAGGCCTTCACTAAGGGGGCAGGAAGGATTGTCCCGGCACCAAGGTTGGAGGGCTGCGCGCTGGGAGCCGGTGGGGCTCGCCGAGGAGGGAGAGAACCGGGGCGGAAGATTCAAGGTTGGGCGGCATGGCGACTGCTGATGTCACAATGCCCCCATTTGCCTGGATGTGTCGGGCTCCTGGACCCCCCCGAGGGTGGCAGAGGGCATGGCCGGCAGCAGCGAGAAGATCACCGGGGAAGTGGAATCCAGGACCAGGGGGACATTTGCGGACCAGAAATAAGCACGGGGCAGAAGAACCACCGAGATACTGGCGGAGGCATGGGGAATCACCGAGACCTGTCAGGTACTGGTCCGGGTGGACCGGCAGGTGTCCCTGATGGGGAGAGTCCAGGGTCCCAGTGAGAGTGCACACACCCAGCTACCAGGAGGGCACGTCCTTCACAGGAGCCCCTCCCGTTTGTTTGCGGGTTCCCAGGGCATCAGGTGGTCGTTTCCTGGAGTGGCCTCAATGCTGGTCCCACGGCCTCCCGGGGACTGTGTCCAAGGTACTGATGTCCCAGCCCCACCGCTCAGACCCTGATTCACTTTGCAGAGGGCTCGGGCACGGGTCCATTTAAAAAAAATGGTCAGGTGATTCTACTGTGCTTTCAGGGTGACAATTCTACTTAAACAAGAAAACAAAACACACACACACACCCCCCTACACGATCCAGCTATGTCTTCTAATGAGCAGCGGGGGTCGCGTGTCGTGTCCCCCCAGAGATGCTCAGACTCTGGACAGAGCTCAGCTCCAAGAGAAAGTTAAGCTAGGACTGGTAAAGTCATGAAATTCACTATCAGGAATCTATAGGAACCGGGGCGCCTCCGGGGTGGCTCAGCCGGTTGAGCGTCCGACTTCGGCTCAGGTCACGATCGCGTGGTTCGCGAGTTTGTCCCGCGCCGGGCTCTGTGCTGACGGCCTGGAGTCTGCTTCGGATTCTGTGTCTCCCTCGCTCTCTGCCCCTCCTCCACTCACACTCTGTCTCTCTGTCTCTCACAAATAACTGTTAAAAAAAATTAAAAAAATAAAAACAAAAGCAACACTCAGTAAACCTTATGATCGGTGAAGGCAGCGTGGTGTAGACGGGGGTAGCGAGGAGAAAAGGCACCTTCTGCTGGGCCCAGCACCCAGGCAACCATCCCATCGTGGTGTTGCTGGAGGCCACAGCCCCAGAGGCCCCTCCGTGCCGGCCTCTCTGGTTCTACGCTTGATCCGGCTACACTGCGTCCGTCTGAGAAAAGCCGAAAGGCAAGAATATGAGAAGCCAGAGTTCTTGGGTTCAAATTCAGACCCTGCCGCTTGTCTGGGGGAGAGCTGCTGACTGTGTTCAGACAGCTGGTCCCTGCATGCTTGGGTCCCGGGGTCACAGCCTCCAGACCCCCTGGCGGGCACTTTTCTCCCTCCGTTTTAGCGGACGTTACTGCAGGGATGCCTCCCCCGTGCTTGACGCCTGGACTTGTGCAGGGCACAACGGTGGCTTCCTCCCCAGCTGAGCAATGTTCAGGCCCCGCAAAGCCCGGGTCTGCTCTGGGTGTGACAATTGTAGAAGGCTTGCTTTGGTCCCCAGGCTGAGCAGTGGACGGCCCTGGGCTTCCCTCCTCGCTCCCTCTGGTCAAAGCGAGAGCCCCTTGGTGCCGTATTGGAATCGGTCAGTGCGTGTCTGTGTCTCCATGTACGTGTGTCTGGGTGTCTGCGTGTCTGAATGTTTATGTGTGCGCACGTGCCTGTCTCTGTGTGCGTGGCCTGCCCACCCACGCCTCCCGGAGTCCCCGATCGCTGTGCCTTCTGCTTACGTGTCACCCCACGGGCTCCTTCCTGCCCAGAGGTGGTCATGGAGCTGTGAGGACAGACGCCAGGCTGCAGAAACTTGGTGGGGGGGGGGTGAGGAAGAGGGCAACAGTTAGTACAGGCCACTCCCTGGGGAACTGTGGCCGAGAAAAGTAGCAAAACAGAAGTCAGGGAAGCTCGGGGTCAAGGGAAGAATTTGTTAGAGACGGGGAGATGCGGGTTGTTTGGACACAGAAGGGGAGGAGCAGAGGAGAGGGGCAGTTGGGAAATGCTGGCGGGGAGGCAGGCAGTGGGGCTGCATGGGAGAGGCTGAGGAGGGTGGGGCCGGTCCCAGGACTTGTTTCCCAGCCCCGAGGCCATGCCCACCCCCAGCCTCTAGTGCTGTCACCGCCCCCGGAAGGAGCGCTCACCTGCAACGGGGCGGACGGAGGCCAGCTTTGCCAAGGCAGCAAGCACTCAGTGGGGTGGCGGTAGTGCTCGCGAACTCCCGCGGGTCCATACCCTCAGTTCAGCCCTGCCAAGTCCAGCCAAGTTCACGCCTGGGCTGGGAGCCCGTCTCGGTCTTTGTCGGGCTCAGGATCCTCGAGGACACAGATGTGTCAGGCCTCTCACACCTGAAGGCTTGCCTGGCTCCTGGGTCTGAACCTCTGCCTAGGCCCAGCCCCAGCTCCGTAGCCATCCAATCTCCCTCTCTGTGCCCATCCCCCTCCTTCACCGGCCCCATGCTCACCTCTATGGTCATCCCCATGCTCACCTCCGTGCTCATCCCCGTGCTTGTCCCCAGGCTCATCCCCAGGCTCGTCCCTATGCTCATCCCCAGGCTCACCCCCAATCTTGTCCCCATGCTCAGCCCCAGGCTCACCTCTGTGCTCATCCCCATGCTTGTCCCCAGGCTCATCCCCAGGCTCGTCCCCAGGCTCGTCCCCAGGCTCGTCCCCAGGCTCGTCCCCACCTCCGTCTCCAACTCTGTGCCCATCCGCATTCGTAACCCCAACCCCACGCTCATTCTCAACATCTTCCTGTCTGTACAATTCCCACTTTGCCAGAGGACAAAAGAGGTCAGTAACAAGCCCAAAGTTGTACCGCTGGCTAGCCACATCCAGCACTCAAACCTGACACCATTGGACACCAATGGTCAGGCTCTGAACTCCCACGCCACACTCCGACATGGCATCGGTCCCCGGGTCCCCGGCCTCTGGCCCTTGTATGACCTCTGACCGGATTGCCCGCTTGACCTCCTGACATCACTTTGCCGGCTCCTGACTTGGTCCCGATCGGTTCAAACTTCAGCCCGCCTGTGCGTCTCAGCTCAGTTGTACCAGCTACTGGCCCCTGGCCGGACCCTTAGCCCTGTTGCCTCCCCAGGACCTCATGGGGCTTCCCCACTCCCAGGTTTCCCCAGGCCACCACAACTCTGATGACAGGACGGACAGGCAGGTCGGAAGACAGGCTCAGAGGAGGGTGTCACGGAGGAGGTATTTTGGGTTGGAACGGGTCCGTTCACGTCCACGGCCTCCAGTAAATGGCATGGTGGGTTCTCCACTGCAGAGAGAGAAGATGGGGAGGAGAACCCACGGCTCCACAGAGGGTGGGGCTTGTGGAACGTGCCAGGGCATCAGCGAGGAAGGGATGATTTTGTTCCGGTTTCAGATGCTTGCTTTTGGCCGGAGGGAGACAGGGGCCAATTGGCTAATCATAGCCTGAAAGTCACGGGCTGATGGCCAGATCTCTTTTGATAGGTGTGGCCACCGGCACTCTGTTCTTCTGCTAATTTCACTGCTATTTCACTCACCTTCCCAAAGACCCAACCCTCCCCCACCCATGGCCCCTGGTTTTTCCAGTACACTTGGTCTTCTGTATCTTCTTGTGCCTCACCCCTCCGTCTGAGTCTCCTCACCGAGGCTAAAGAGAATCTTTCACGCAGGCGCACACCCCCCCCCCCCACTCACGTCCACCCCACCCCTCCTTTCGGCAGCTTTTGTTCCGTTTCTGCCCGCCCCACCCCCACTCCCTTCCCCCCCATCCTTAGATCTTAATTTTATTTCCTTATCCTTTATTATTATTATTTTTGAGAGACAAAAAGTGCAAGTCGGGGAAGGGCAGGGAGAATGTCAAGCAAGCTCCACACTGTCAGTGCGAGTCTGACGCGGGGCCCGAACCCACAAACCGTGAGATCATGACCCGAGTCAGACGCTTAACCGACTGAGCCACCCAGGCGCCCCTGATATTGTCTTTGTGACGAGCCTCTTCAAGTCTCTATTAATTTTCTATTTTTAAAAAGATTTTATTATTTTTTTTAATGTTTATTTTTGAGGGAGAGAGAGAGCGAGAGAGAGAGAGCATGAGTGGGGGAGAAGCAGAGAGAGAGGGGGGAACACAGAATCTGAACCAGGCTCCAGGCTCTGAGCTGTCAGCACAGAGCCTGACTTGGGGCTCAAACCCACAAACTGTGAGATCATGACCAGAGCCAAAGTGGGACGCTTAGCCAACTGAGTCATTCAGATGCCCCAATTTTCTTTCTTTCTTTCTTTCTTTTTCTTTCTTTCTTTCTTTCTTCTTTCTTTCTCCTCCTTCCTTCCTTCCTTCATTTCTTCTTTCTTTCTTTCTTTCTCCTTCCTTCCTTCCTTCCTTCATCTTTCTTTCTTTCTTTCTTTTCTTTCTTTCTCTCTTTTCTTTCTTTCTTTCTTTCTTTCTTTCTTTCTTTCTTCTTTCTTTCTTTCTCCTTCCTTCCTTCCTTCATCTTTCCTTCTTTCTTTCTTTCTCCTTCTTTCCTTCCTTCCTTCCTTCCTTCATCTTTCTTTCTTTCTTTCTTTCTTTCTTTCTTTCGTCTTTTTCTTATTGATTGCAGGGTTTAAAAATTTTTTTAAATACATTCTAGGGCACCTGGGTGCCTCAGTCGGTTCAGTGCCTGAGTCTCTTCTGATCTCAGGTCTTCATCTCAGGGTCATGAGTTCAGCCCCACATTGGGCTCTGTGCTGAGCATGGAGACTACCTAAATTAAAAAAAAAATTTTAAATGCATTCTGTATACACACTCTTTTTGATTATATGGAGTACCACAGTCCATTTGGACGGATGCTTGTCTTTTCATACTCTCAGTGGTATCTTCCAGTGAACAGAAATTTAACTTGAGGGGCGCCTGGATGGTTTAGTCAGTTAAGCGTCTGACTCTCGATCTCTGCTTCGGTTGTGATCTCACTGTTTGTGAGATCGAGCCTGGCGTTGGGCTCTGTGCTGACAGAGGGGAGCCTGCTTAAGATTCTCTCTCTTCCTCTCTGCCCCTCCCCTGCTTGCTCTCTCTCTCTCTCTCTCAAAATAAATAAACATTTAAAAAAAATGTTTAACAGTAGAAATCTTTTTCTACTCTGAGGGCATGGAGATATTTTCCTCTGTTATCTTCTAGAAGCTTTATTGTTTTACTCGCGACATTTAGAGGTACGACTCATCTGGACTTGATATTTTGGGTATTATGAGAAGGTAATTATTTTTCCATGTGGATCAAGTGATCTAGTGCCATTTAATGAAAATACCATCCTTCACCTACTGCTCTGCGGAGCCATAAAGTGGATTTTTTCTGAGCTATTTTTTTTTTTAATGTTTATTTCTGAGAGAGAGAGAGAGAGAGGTAGAGCATGAGCGGGGGAGGGGCAGAGAGAGGGAGACACAGAATCGGAAGCAGGCTCCAGGCTCCGAGCTGTCAGCACAGAGCCTGACGCGGGGCTCGGACTCACGGACCACGAGATCGTGACCTGAGCCCAAGTCGGACGCCCAACCGACTGAGCCAACCAGGCGCAACCCCCCCCCCCAAACTTTGATATCTTTGAAACAATTGTACAAAGTATCTTTTTAGACATTTTATGCTTATGGCTGATGTTTAGAAATGCAAATGATTTTGATATGCTGTGTTTACATCCAGCAACCTTGTAGGTTTCTTTGGGTTTCTACCTATGTAATCGGGTATGCTGGTTGAAAACTCTGGTTTTAGAATCTGATTTTGTTTTGACTTCTTTTTTTTTTTAACTAATCAATTTACGTAAAGTAGGCTCCATGCTCTCAATGTGGGACTTGAACTCACGACCCTGAGATCAAGAGTCGCTCGCTCTACCAACTGAGCCAGCCAGGCACCCCCTTGGTTTTCAATGCTAACCTCATCATTTACTAAACGTAGGACTTTGAGAGCATTGCTTCATTTTTCTGAGCCTTGTTTCTGTTTCTACAGAGTGGTGGTGTTCTCTCATAGGTTTATAGTGAGGAATAACGAAACAAAGCACACATCGTCTTGAGCCAGTGCTCACACACACTGGCACAATCCATTTGTGATTTGTTAATACATTCCTCGCCCTTGATTTCCCCTTTCCCGTTTAACTCCATAGCTCTCCAAATTCTGGCTTTTATCCTGTCGTTTGACAGAATTGTCCTCAAAGGTGTGTTCCTAGCGTCTACTTTCGTGGACTGCCCTATTTCAAATGCTGGTTTCAAGTCCCATCTGTTCTCCTGGCTGACTATTAATTCGGGATTTCCTACAACCCCTTCATCCGGTTCGACGCTTTGCCAGAATGACTCCTAGAACTCAGGAGAATGCTTTACTAGGTTTACCAGTTTATTTTAAAGGATACAAGTCAGGAACCGCCGCGTGAAAGAGATGGGGGTGGTTTCCACGTCTTTTCCAGGCACGTCACCTTTCCAGCATGTTGATGTGATGTGTTCACAAACCTGGAAGTCGCCTGAACCCCATCACTTAGGAATTTTTATAGACATTTCGTTAGGTAGCCATGATCGATTAGATCATTGGCCATTGGTGATTGAACTCAATTGCCAGCCCCTCTCCCTTCGTGGAGGTTGGGGGTGAAGCTGAAAGTTCGAACCCTCTACTTATCTGGTTGGTTCTTCTGGCCACCAAGCCGCCATCTTGAAGCTATCTAGGCTCCCCTACGTGCCATCTCATGAGTATACAAGAGGCAATAAATTCCAAAGGCTTCAGGAGCTTTGTGCCAGGAACGAGGGACAAAGATCATTTTTAAAAAAAAATTATACTACAGTCTTCTCGGCAGATACCTTCTTTTGGCTTCTTGAGACTACTCCCCCACTTTTCCTTCCTCTTGTCTGGGATCTCTGCCCAGTCTCCAAGTGGGCTTTTCTTTCCTCCCATGCCTTAAGTCCTGATTTCTTTCCATGGTTCAGTTCTCGTCCTTTTTCTCAACTTAACTTTTGACCTCGTCTTTTATCAAATTTGTCTATCTGTAACCATGGCCGTTTTTCTTGGATACCAGGTTCATATGGACAGTGGTTCACCAGGCATGACTGCCTGGCTTTTCTATAATGCCCCGAATGAAACGAAGCAGGTTTCCCCAAGCCTGCTCTCCCTCTCTATTAATTCCGTCCATCCCCTAACTCAGGGACCTGAGCATCATCTAGACCCATCTCACTCCTTCATCCCTACCCGTTAGCTGTGGCCATGTTCTGTCCCTCATGTTTGTTTTCACTGCCATTGACTTGGTTCACTTTCTCACAATTTTTCCCCCCAGTTGGCAACACCAGCTTCACCTGGAAACTCATTAGATTTGCACATTCTTGGGCTCCAGCCAAGATCTATTGAGCCAGAGACTCTGGTGCTGGTACCTGACAGTCTGTGTCTTACTGGGCTTTCTAGGTGATTCTGGTACCAGAGAAGTAGACCACTGGTCTTGCCCAGCTCTCTACGTGGCAGGCCTGGCCCCAGAATGACTACTCACTGAAATGAAGTCAGTGCTGCCCCTGGATGTTATCCTGACCTTCCCAGGCTGGGTGAGACATCACTCCCGTCTCATGACACCTTGTGTCTCCTTTGGTTGTGACCCACCTCGTCCTGTAGTGGAACTGCAGATCGTGGCCCCAGAAAGGTAGGGATTCAGCCATATTCACCGTTCTCAGTAAGCATTCATACAGTTTTGGGTCCTGAGATATATGTGGAAAAAGAGAGACAAGCACCTTTGTCCCATGGAACCGAAATTCTAAGAGGGCAGGCAGAAAAGAAATGGTAAACAAATTTAAGATAATTTCTGATGGTGGTAAGTGCTGTAATGAAAATGAGATAAGATAATGTGATGGAAGGGGGCAGAGGGCTAGTTTAGAGAGAAAGCTAAGGAACGCCTTTCTCGGAAGGCACCATTGAGCTAAGATCTAAATGATCAGAGGCCAGCTATGGGAAAATGTGGTAGGGAAAACCATCGTAGGTGGAGGGATAGCTGGAATTTGGTGAGTTTGAGGGCAGCGAGAAGAGCGATGTGATTGGAGGGGGAGAGAGGGAGAGAGAGAGAGAGAGAGGCAGAGGCAAACTCCTAACTTCATGGTCAGAGTTTGTTGGGGTTTCACTCCAAGGGCTGTGTGGAAACCCTCGGGGAGGGATGTGAGTACTGGTGTGTGTTTTGGGAAGACCACTCGGCCCACATCCAAATCCTGGGCCCTCCACAAAAGGGGTGGCTTTGGGCAAGTAACCGAACCTCTCTGTGTCTCAATTTTACCCTCTGGAAGAGGGGATAAAAGCAGCACTTAACTCATAGGTGTGTGGGGAAGGCTCAATGAGTTAATATAGAAAAGCATGGACAGAGCTCTATGAGTTATTATCATTATTACTAGTGGTTGTTCTCATTATAGCATGGAGGGAAAACAATGGGTTCAGGGTATTTCTACTGGCCGAGTTGACATGACTTGAGGATGAACTGGATCTTAAGGATGAAGGGGAGAAACGACTCCCTGGGTTTTGGCAAAAGGTTTAACACAACGGGGAGGGGCAGGTCTTGCTGTGTGTGTGTATGTGTGTGTGTTGAACAGGGTTCTGAGGCACCCCTAAAACATCCAAGAATAGATGCTCGGCAGGAGGTTGGATGCATGAGTCTGGAGTCTAGGGGAGAGCTCAGGGAAGCCTGGAGACACACGTGTACGAGTCACGGCGGAGTGATGGTGTCCCCACGGGAGCGCGTGCAGACGGGGAAGAGAAGGACACCCAGGACAGAGCGCTGGGCTCTCTCCTAATACAGGCAGAGCAGAGAGGCAGTATCTGGCAAGGAGCCGAAAAGAGCAGGTGGTGAGGTGGCGACACCGGAGGAGAGAAGGGGACGTCCCAAGAGTGGCCGGTGGGATCTGTGGCTACCAAGAAGTCAGACGAGCTCAGTCCTAAATACACAGTAGATAGCTGAGTTTGACAACGTGGAAGCGATTTGCTGGACGGATGAGAAAAACTGAACTTTTTTTTTTTAATGTAAAAATCAGCTCAATTGGGGGGCGCCTGCGTGGCTCAGTCGGTTGAGCATCGAGCTTCCGGTCATGACCTCACGGCTCGCGAGTTTGAGTCCCACCTCGGGCTGTCTGCTGGCATCGGGGAGCCCGCTTTGGAAACTCCGTCTTCCTCGCTGTGTGCCCGTTCCCTGCTCACTCTCTCTCTCTTTCTCAAAAGTAAATAAATAAGTAAATAAATAAACAAACAACAGCAACGAAAATCAACGCAATTAGAAAGTCTGGTTGCATCCTCTCCTGGACGGCCAACAAGGATTCGCTGAGCGGGGAGCCCCAAAGACAGCGGACCAAACAGCTGCCACGGAAAAGATCCCACCTGCTTCATTGCTCCTGAGCAGAGAAACGGCTCTTGCCTCTTCTTCACCATGAGGTTTTAGGACCCACCAGTGAAAGGGGACCAGGCTGAGGTGGAAAAAGCGTTTCCGAAGCTGGAATCAAACATTTCCAATGGCACCACGGTGGGGCACAGCTGTTTTGAATCCGGGAGCATGTTAACGTACCATTTCTAAGACTTTTCCGCATCAGACCCGTAACCTTTGACACGAGTCTTTTCCCTGTTATCCATTGAGGTGCGGACGGACCAGATCAGTGATTCTCAAACTTTCTCGCCCATCCGTGTTGGCCGCGGGCTCGCTAGAGGGCAGGTGGCCGAGTCCCGCCCCACAGTTTCTGATGTGGTTGGCCAGGGTGGGACCGCATTTCGTTAGGTAGCCATGATCGATTAGATCATTGGCCATTGGTGATTGAACTCAATTGCCAGCCCCTCTCCCTTTCGCGGAGGTTGGGGGTGGGGCTGAAAGTTCGAACCCTCTACTTATCTGGTGGTTGCTGACAAGCCCCCACGCGATGCCATCACCACGGGGGGCGCCGAGGTCCCTGGACCACCCTTGATAACCTCGGGTCCAGATTCCGTGCTCCCTGAAAGCAGCGATGGCATCCGTCTTGTCCACCTGGTTCAGTAGGAGGCACTCAATCCGTGTTAAGTGAGGGAATTAAACGCCCCTTCTGTGGATCCCTCCGGGCTTAGGAATGGGGCGGTCAGGGTCAAAGACAGGCTGTCCCCTGATTTGCTGTTGCCCCTAAGCTCCCCAGCAGCCTCAGAGTTTTGGGTGGCCAAGCAGCCATCAAGCCATGGTTGTCGGAAAACTTTTAACAACCTGGTTCGTGCCCTCGTCTCCGTGGGTGGAGTTTAGGCAGAATTTGAGGCAGAGGGACACGTGACACAAGTGACTTAACGCGTAACGTCTCTCTTGGATCCATTTGTGCGGCCCCTGGGTGAAGCCAGTCCTCCCTCTCCGCTCTCCAGGGCCAGGGGAGATGGGGTGGGGACCTGGCACAGGGCTTTGGAGGGATGGAATTAGTTAAGTCTCAGTCCAGGCGGGATGAACGCTGGTGGCCACATCCCACGGAGCTCACACGTCTTCTAGTTCGAGGCCCAGCACCCAGGCCGCGCGCACAGAGCCTTCTTTCTTCGTCGAGGAAGAGTGCCCCTTTCACAGCCTGCCACAGGCAAAGGAAATGGAAAATCCCGGAGCATCCCGAGCCCCGCTCAATTTCCAAGGGCACTTCGCCTCTCCCAAGTTCAGGGACAGGACAGGGCGTTTGCGTGTGGGCTGGGTCCTGTGGCGAAGCAGCAAGTTCTGTGGCTGGAGGGCTGCGGGCAGCACCGGCCGTGTCTGCCCGGGAGGGGAGAGGTCCCCGCGTGCCGACCGCCCAGCCTTGACCGTGTCGCAGTCAGAAAACAGCTCTGGAGCCCCTCCTGGCCCTCCTGGGCCACAGCCCCAAGCAGAGTAGCAGAAGCGATGGCTTTTCTGAGAAGCTGCTGATCTCAACCCTGCTGGCTGTACATTCCTGGATGATGAGGGAGGGATTCCAGTGTTTACTTTGAACAATGTTTTCCTGTGTCTGAACCGACTGGGTGTTAAATTCTTCCAGATTTCTGGCTCCGTGTTGCAAGTCCAACGGGACAGAAACAGGTTTACGGCAGTTGGCAGGGCAGCAGAAGCGGGGTCGGTCTGGGCACCTTCTGCGTCTAGAATTTCCACTCGGTGGATGGAAAAACTGTCTGTGGGCTCGGCGCCTGGGAGGGGGGTTTGCTGTGGTCCCAGCTCGGAGCCTTGCACATTTCCCACCCGAGAGGGCAAAATTAGCTTGTCTTTTTTTTTTTTTCTGAAACACAGCAAGGAGTGAGAACAAGCTGAGTTTTGAAGGTCAGGCCTTGCAGTGTTTTCTCCGTTAGTATAAACCCAGAAGTTGTGCTCATAAGGAATTCATTTGGTGGGATATTGGGAAACCAGAGTGAATTCCGGTTCCTGGGGCCTGCGGTGTGAGGAGGTTTCAGGGACACGCAGGAGGTCAGGGCTGGACGGGGGACGGGAGACCCGAATCCTTACTTTTACACAGGGGGAAACTGAGGCACAGAGACCCCCCCCCCCCCCACAGTGACATGAGGGTTAGGATGTTGAGTTGGAAAGAACTGTCCCCGACGGAGCTGGATGGATCTCTGCAGGGGTTGGGGGACTGTGGCAACTTGGAGCTATTGCTAATCCTTTTTGCCCAGGAGGATGACCACGTGGGGCCACGGGAGGAGGCATTCTTCATTACGTGTTCATAAATCAATGGCTTTAACGACAGAGAACTTCAGGAAACCAGGTTCAAAGATAAGGGCGCTCTTGACTTGCACCGCGCACACGAGCAGTGTCTCCATTCTCACGTTCTCAGATGTGCGCGATGCAGGGGGTGTCTCCCACGGGACCCCCCAAGGACTTGCTCTCTGCAGAGTTCTCGGGGAAGCTCCAGCCTCTGGGCAGGTGCCTGTCAGCCTATTTAATTGGAGAAGCCCAGGTCCCAGGAGGGCATGGGGCGGAGGGTGGCCTGGACACTCACATCATTTAAAAAAAAAAATTTTTTTTAATGTTTATATTTATTTTTGAGACAAGAAGGAGACAGAGCATGAGCAGGGGAGGGACAGAGAGAGAGAGAGAGAGAGAGAGAGAGAGAGACATCTGCTGTATCAAAATGGCCTCATCAAAATTGGCTTTTAGAGGATGGCCTTAATTCTGTGGTGTTTTGTAGCCATAAATTCTTTACCGTACGCGTTCCCTTCTTCCAGCAGAAATTGCTTCTAGTAGAGATGGGAGTGGGATTGCGGCGGCGAAATCACTCCCACTGCTGGAAGGATAGGACGTTCTCCCCGTCTCCGTCTCTGGGGTTTCCTTAACATGTCTGGTAAGGACCCTGTATCAGTTATCTCTTGCTGCGTAACAAAGTACCCCAAGACTCAGTTGCTTAAAACAAACGTCTGTTATCTCGCAGATTCTGTGGGTCAAGAATCCGAGTGTGGCGCGGCCGTGTGCCTCCGTGTCAAGGTCTCTTCATGAGGGTGCAGTCGTGGCTTAGGCTGGGGCTGTGGTCCCCTCTGGAGGCTTAACTAGGGGGCGGGGGAGGATCCACTTCCAAGCTCACCCACATGGCTGTTGGCAAAATTAAGTTTCTCACGGGCTGTTGAACTAAGGGCCTCGCTTCCTTGTTTGTTGCTGACCACAAGTCTTCTCCAGAGAGCGGCTCACAACATGGCGGCCGGCTTCCCTCGGAATGAATGACTGGGAGAATAAGAGGGAGAGGGAGCGTACTCAAGATGGAAGGCACAGTTTTTTGTAAACTAGTCTCCCAAGTGACGTCACACCATTTTACCGCGTTGGGAGGGAGTCGCGTTGGTAGCTTATACTCAAAGTGAGGATGTGAATACCAGGAGGTGGGATCATTGGGGGCCATCTTGGAGGCTGCCTACCGCAGGCCTTTGGGCCGGGCTGCTTTTGAGTCTGTTCAACCTGTGGGCCGTGACACCTCAGCAGTTCTGATACGCCAGTGGCTGTGAGGGGCAGAGGGAAAGGAACTCTGTGGTCCCCCCTACTTCTCCTCGGGGGTGGGTCCCTTCACTGGCATAGCCTTCTGAAGACCTCTCAGGGGCAAATGATTCTAAATTTCTAAACTAGGTACACTTACCCTCCACTCTCCCATCCCGTCCCACAGACAGAAATGAAGCTGGGGTTTCGAACCCGTTCTCCTGACTCCGGTTCTGTGCTCCGCCCCGTGTCCCTTTTAAAGTTGTTTGCAGCCCCGAGTCCCCAGATTCTTCCCAGTAGGAATCTGGCGAGACTTCTCGGCCCTGTTTTGCTCCTTACGTCACTCTAGATCAGGGCTGCAGTGACCTGAGAAGAGAAATAGAAGCTGGGCTGTCGGGGCCTGGAAAGTGGGGTAGGGTGGGTGAGACGTGGGCACGGCAGTAGGGCAGCAGTTGTGTGGGGGCCGAGGGGGTCCCCTGAGCCCAACCTCTGCCCTCTCACTGCGCCAATCTCTTCCCCGATCGTCAAGCTGTTGTCCCATTTTTGATGACACACGTTTGGCCCGTGTCTCCAGCCGGAAAGCCGGACCACCTTGTTTTGGTATTTGTGACAGCTGTCACAGTCCTGCGTTCGTGGTGATGATAACGATCCCCCCCCCCGCCCCCCGCCCCGCAGTGGGTTCTTACCACGTGCCTGGGCCCTGTGCCTGACGCTTTGCGGGAATTATCGCATGACCAGCATCCTCGGGGCCGTCCAAGGATAAGTTCTCGGTATTGCCTCTATTTTATAGGTGGGCGCACAGGGATCAGGAAGCGAGCCTATCTTATTTCTGGTCACACAGCCAAGGAGCAGCCGGCCTGTCCTGAGCTCGTGCTCGTCGTCCCACGCCTCGCTCTGCTGTAAACAGTCGTCCAACACGCAGCCTCGCCTTTTTTAAGAGCTTTGGCCGATTCTCTCATCAGTCGCCCTCTTAGATGTTGAAACACACAATGAGATCACAGGAACACAGCAATAACAGTCAGGAGAGACTTGGTTTTCCTGCAGGGATTGCACGAGGGTGCCTGTCGAGGGCCAGGCCTTCGCCGGGCAGAGGACGTCCACGCAATGCCCTCCATGAGGGGCCTGTTCCCGGAGTTTCAAAGCATTCGATGCCTCCCTCCCGCGTGCCACGGCCTCGTTGTTTCATTGGGCCTCTGACTCCACAAAAACTCCCTTTGTCAGAACTTCAAAATTTCCTGGCATGTTCCCCACACATATTTTCGATGTGGATGGCCGTGATGTTTCACTATGCATTTACTTGTGTCTATTTGTGCCTAGAAAGATTCGTTTGAAGCTAGCAGCTAAATATTTCTCCCCAATTTCTTTCTTCTTTAGGTTTATTTATTTTTGAGAGAGAGAGAGAGAGAGAGAGAGAGAGAGCGTGCTCACGCACAAGTGGGGGAAAGGCAGAGAGGGCGGGGGACCCAGGACCCGAAGCAGGCTCCAGGCTCTGTGCTGCGATGTGGGGCTCGAACCCACGAACGGTGAGATCATGACCTGACCTGAAGTCGGATGCTTCACCGACCGAGCCACCCAGGCGCCCCTATCTTTCTCCCCAATTTCAAGAGGCACCCCCCCCGCCCCACTGCCCCCCGCTTCCTCCTTGACCTCTGGGAGGTTGGCTATTTTCTCTTTCAGCTGGAGGGAACAGTATTCTATATATTCAGTTGTCTGCTTCCCCCCCAAACTATCCATGTTAGTTACACTATCTTATGTTTTACAAGTTGACCTCTCTCATTCCTTCCCCCCAACCCCTCCAGAAACCTAGTTAAATGAACTGCACCAGGGACTTGTAAGAGCTTCCAGATGGGAGAAGGGAGGACCAGAAGAGATCAGAACAAGGTAAGCAGGTGTGGCCTTAGGTCTTGACCGTGGTCTGTCCTCAAAGTAGGCGACATGAGGGCCAGGAGTTGCTTGGAAGTCAAAGATCTTCCTTTGGAGCTTTAAGAAACACAATTTAGGAAGGGAGAGAGAACGGTACCAGCTCGGTAGCATGCAGTGGGGATACGTGACCCTGACTGGTGAGGTGTGTGTGAGCCCACGCGCAGGGCTGGCCACCCGCCAAGGGAAGAGTCCCCGGAGCAGTCGTGGAAGGAGAGATAAAGGGACCTGTGCGGGGGAGGGGCGCGCATCTAATTTGTGATCATTGTGAGGGAGGAAAACGTCTCAAATCCAGCAACTCACATCCACTTCTGGGCACGAGAAGTGTCTCATTTAACCTTCATCAGAATCCTACAAGGGAGGCGAGTCATTCCCATTTTACAGATGGGAAAGACTTCAGGCTCAGAGAGAGAGGGGAAGTGATTTGCCCGCACTTAAAAGCAGTGAGCGAAGGTGCCAGGAATTGAACCCAGCTCTTGCCAGGAGCCGTTGTCCGTGTGTCGTATTTATTAGGGTGATGCCCCGCTTTCGCCGATGAATCTTGTTTTTTTTCCCCAAGGTTTTTATTTATTTTGACAGAGACAGAGGGGGTGCGAGCAGGGGGAGGGCAGAGAGAGAGGGAGAATCCCAAGCAGGCCCCGCGCTGTCAGCACAGAGATTGTTTGAGATTTTCGAACTGGGCAGTGTGGTACAGGGTGATGGCTTTCTCTGAGATGGAAAAGACCAGAGAGGAAGACTTCCGGGGGTAAGGTGGAGAGCTCTGTTTGAACCCTGAAAAGTTTGAGGTCTTATTAAGATATGCAAACGATGACAAAGATTGCGGCTGGATATGCAAGTTTGGTCTCTGGGGACTGGTCACAAGATTTGGCAAATAGATGAGCTTTGAGGCAACAGAACTCAGCGGTGCCATCTTGGGGACATGAAGGGATTAAAAAAAAAAAAAGAAGGGAGCCCAGAAATCATCTGTGTGGGGACTGAAAAGGAGCGATGGCACCACGGGTCTGAGTGGCGTTAAGTCTGTTTGGAAGCCAAGTTGGAAGATGTTTCAGGAACACGAGGGGGGTCAGCTATTACCCATGACCACTTTTGGAAGGTAATGAGGGAGAAGCTTGGGCTGCAGGGGGGAGGTGTTTTGTTGACAAGAGTCAAAAGGGAAGTGGGAGGGAAGGCAGCACGTATGTGTCACTCATGAGATGTTAAGAAACCACTGTTGACGATAAGGGTGACGGTACAAAGGGAGACCAGTGTTCCAGAAACTGAGGTTGTCAGTGGCTGAGGACAGAGGCTGGCAACAACCAGGTGGGAAGGGCGTATAGTCTGATAGGATGAGCTTCAAAGGAGAGGGAGGAACATGGTCTGAGAATGGCGGTGGGGATTAAGGCGGATGAACACCCACCTCCGGGTCCAGAAACCTGCGGGTCACGGGCGAGAAACAGCCCTCCATTGAGAGGAGAGAGGGTCTATCCTTTGGTGGTGATTTGACAAAGCATTCTTGGCAGGAAGTCCCAGGGATGTATAGGCGTGGGGGTTTCTCCAAATTTCGGAGAAATTGGTTTCTCCAAATTTCGGGTTCTGATCCTCAGCTTTTCGGATTTTGAACACAATTTTATCCATTTACTCAAGGCTCCAAATAAATCCCACACCTTTTGCTCCCTGGCAGTTCTCTTCCCGTAATGTGGCGGATGCCATTTGTAATCGGGTCATTTTTTTCCTTCTTCCAAGAGCACAGGGGAAGGGTAGGGTCTCTCCTTGGGAGGGTTAGGAAAGGCTTCTCTGAATGGTTGAGCTGTGCTCTGGGTTTTGGGGGACATGCGGCCCATTAGAAGTGGGAAGTGAGGAGAAGGACTCAGGACATGCCCATGAGAAGGACCCGTGCCCAGGGCTCGAGTGCGCAGGGGGACAGTCATGGTGACAGGAGCTCAGACTGGAAGGCGTTTCTGGGACTAGATTGTGAGGGGGAGGGGTGCATTTTATCTCTAGGAAATAGGTAGCAAATAGGTTTTGAACAGAAGCGTGACCTTCCCGAGACCGGGACCTTCTCGGTTTTTCTCTGATTAGAATGTCATGCCTGGCGTAGTGCTCGAACAAGCACTCAGTAAATATTTGTTGAATGGATGGATGGATATATTGATCAATGATGCTTCTTGGAGCCCCCGAACGGAGGATGAGCCGGAGGGAAAGAGAATAGAGGTAGCAGGACGTATTTGGAGAGCAGAGCCTGAATCTGGGGTGTGAGAGGGAAGGAGGAGGTGAGTTTCTACTTTGAGGGCACGCGATTTGACAGCTTCTTGATGGCTCAGGGACCTTATCAAGAGCATGTACGGTTTCTACTGGGAGTGATAATGCCCGGGATGGCCTCGTTACAGCCGGGGGCTGGAGTGGGGAGTTGGAACCGGTGACCCGTTCACTAAATGGCTCATGCCCATTGTGCTTTTCTAGAAAACCGGTTGGCTCTTTGAGGTTCTTTGGTTCCTTCAGCTGTCACCCAGAGTCCTGACAATTGGCTGGAATAGTCTGTCCCTCCTCGTTTGGAGGTTGGGTGACATTCGTTGAGAGGCTTTCGCTTGAGTCCTATGCCTTGAACTCTAGGCCCCATACCTTGAAAGTTTAGAGCACTTGTCATTGATCTCATTGCTATCTCCTTGCTAGCATATGTAGTCTTTTTTAATTTAAAAAAATGTTTATTTATTTTGAGAGAGGGAGAGAGCGAAAACACATGCCTGCGAGTGGGGGAGGAGCAGGGAGAGAAGGAGAGAGAGAATCCCCAGTAGGTTCCTTGCTGTCAGTGCAGAGCCCAATGCGGGGCTCGAACTCACAGACCGTGAGATCACGGCCTGAGCCGAAGTCGGTCGCTCAACCGACTGAGCCACCCAGGTGCCCCTAGTTCTCCACTTTAAAGGACAGTGTCATCACTTATAGTGGCTAAAATGGGAAACATCTTAAAATCCCCAGATGCAGGCGTGATTTTTTAAGATGTTTATTTATTTTTGAGAGAGAGTGAGGGTGTGAGAGGGGTGGGGCAGAGAGAGAGGGGGACACAGACTCTGAAGCTGTCTCCAGGCTCTGAGCGGTCAGCGCAGGGCCCAATGTGGGTCTCGAACCCACAAGCCATGAGAGACCACAAACCTGGGCTGAAGCTGGGTGCTCAACCGACTGAGCCACCCAGGCGCCCCAGATTCTGATGGATTGTTAGGCGGCCTCTAACATAACTATGAGGAATCTCTAAGAACATGAGAAAATACAATCAGATGTTTGGGCAAAAATGATGGGTTCAGAAGGATACGTACATTTTGCGGCCACAACCACATAAGCCAGGAAGGAGAGCACAAAGATAAATGTTGTGTGATGGTAATGGGATTATGAGATTCAAAAAATAACCCTTTCCAAACTTTCTATAATGCGGATACGCAATTTCTGTTACGAGACCACGTGGGAATAAATACAGCAAAATGCCACTGGCCGTCATCGACATGACTCATGCCTAGAATTGCTTTTCTAGGAAAGCTGATGATTTTTTTTCTGGTTCCTCCCCACAATCTGCTAGTGCAGGAGGGGGCTGGCCACGGTGCGGGAAGGAGTTTGGGACTCCGCTAATCGGATAGAGCTGTCTTGGCACGGCGGCGGAATTAACCTCCTTCACCCCACCGGCCACAGCTCCCCCCAGACGTTTGAGAGCTTTGCTTTCATCGTGGTCGGGAGTTCTCTGTGACCCAAGAGTTGGGTGCAATGCGTGATGGATGGATTTGTTTACCTTCTGGTGGGAACGGGGATAACGGTGTCCTCCCGACGACACGCGGGCGATAGGCTGACGGAATAACTGAATCCTACGGAAGGCAGCTACCTTCGTGCTTTGCTTTGAGGCCAAGCCTCAAATACAAGTCCCCTTCTTCAAGACAAACGCCGGCCTGGATTCCTAGTGCGCTGAGCATTTTAAAAGGGGGTGGCCTGGCCCATTGATTGAGGCCAGTCCTGGGAAATCCCTGCCTGTTTCCACTATGAGTTTGCTGGGTTCACAATGACCCCATTGTTCCGGGGAAGCAGGACTTCCTTCTTCTGATTGATTGAACATTGTGGGGCCACACATTGTCATAGTCCCGCTGCTCACGAGCCGGCGGTCTGGCAGAGAGGGGGTCTCCGAGCACAAAATGCTGAGAGCCTTCCTTATCCGGTTTCCTGAATGTGAAGTTATAAGACTGTTTCTCGCTGCCTGTTTTTCCACATCTTTCCTACCTGTCTAGCCTATCCATTTACAAGCGTCCCCCAAACGTCCACGGAAGGGAAAGGTTGAAAAGCTCTCTCCTCTGGTGTTGCCTGTTTGGTTTGTTCTGGAAGTTTCGTTTTGAAATTTGGAACTTGATCTCCAGACAATAGGATCCCACGTGCTTTGTGCCTAATGGGTCTTCATGTGACATCATCTTAAAAGGGAATTTTAATATTTATGGTTGGCTATTCCTTGGGTAAATATGAAATTCGAATCCGTAGTTCTTCCGGAATGACGTCACAAGGCCCAACGCCCAACGCTTCTTCCGGTAGTGAATTTGTAAAGCGGTCGTTTAGCCAGCTCAACACTGTAGTTCGTATGCAGAAGACGTACCGTTTGGAAACAGGCTTTAAGATTTGCATACTGGGGGCGCCTGGGTGGCTCAGTCGGTTAACCGCCCGACTCCGGCTGAGGACGTGATCTCACGGTCTGTGGGTTCGAGCCCCGCGTCGGGCTCTGTGCTGATGGCTCAGAGCTCATTCTGTGTCTCCCTCTCTATCGGCCCCTTCCGGGCTCACGCTGTCTCTCTCTGTCTCTCAAAAACAAACAAATGTAAAAAAAAAAAAAAAAAAAAAAAAAAAAAAAAAGATTTGACTACTGGAAGAAGAATGTGGGCCCTGATCACATCAGTCAACATTTGAAAACACTAGAGGCTGGCATTTGAATCATGCCCATGATTTCCCTTGTCTTTCAAGACTCACCATAAACCTCTTCTCTTCTTGAATCATGTTTCTTGACCTCCCTCCCCACCCGGCTGAGTTAGGAAGCTTGTGCTCTGTCTACTTCAAGGGGCCGTGAGTTCCCTGAACCAAGGCTGTGCCTCGTTCTGTTTTGTGTCTCCAGTACCCAGCACAATACTCGGTACACGGAGCTGCTCAGTAATCATCTGCAGAGCGGCTGCCATGCCTCGCGTTGGCCTATGTACAGGGAACTTCTCCGCTTTATTTTTCTTGACGATAAAGACAACGTGGATTATTCTTGTTTGATTTGTTATTGGCCTTGGCAGAAAACAAATCTGCCTTGTGAGCCTTTGACATTGAGAAGGGTAGATCCCAAAGCAAGAGGGGAATGTGGAGAATCCGCCAGATGTTTGGGGTGAGCACAGAACTAACTCACAGGCATTACAAGTCTCGTGTTTGGAACTCAATGTTGAAGGCATGCGTGAGTGAATGAATGGGTAGTCTATGGCCGTAGGTACTCGAACTTTGTTGCCACTCTGAGTCTCTCAAGGCACACACGTGACTGTAAGAGGAAATAGGTAGCGTACAGAAGCGTTTTCGAGAAGCAGTGTACCCCCCTCCCACCCACCATAAACGATGAATCAGGAATGCCAGGTCTGTGTTAGAAGATGGGCATTTCTTTTCTTTTCTTTTTTTTAATTTTTAAAAGATGTTTATTTATTTTTGAAGGAGAGAGAGAGAGAGAGAGAGAGAGTGTGTGAGCAGGGGAGGGGCAGAGAAAGAGAGGGAGAGAGAGAATCTGAAGCAGGCGCCAGGCTCGGGGGCTGTCAGCACAGAGCCCGACGCGGGGCTCGAACTCACGAACCGCGAGATCACGACCTGAGCCGAAGTCGGACATAGCTAACAACTATGCCATCCACTGTGTGCAACTTAATAGGGTATGGTAATAGGCTCATTTCCCCTCTCTTTAGAGCGGAGTGTGTGTGTTTGGGGAGGGGCAGGGATGGGGGGGAAGGTGGCCAGCATATCGTTGCATAAGGAGATGGGGAGACCAGCTTGCTTCTCCCCACCCTCGCTCTCCTCTGGCTGAACAGTTCTGGGATTCCCCACACTCCCGGCCTCAGTGTTCCTAAAGACACATCAAACCCGTATGTTGTAGGTGCCCCCCTCGAGCCCATCAGGGAGAGGTGAGGCTATGGCGAGAGTTTCTGTAGCGTCCACAGGGAGGCAGGGTAGAGAGGTGGAGAGAGTCATGATGAGGCAGGGCTCCTGGGAAGCTCGTTGGGTGTGCACTGTATTTCCCTGGCACACAGGGGGTCAGAGTATGCACTTGGCCTGTAAGGTGGGGGGAGGGGGTCTTCTATGTGTCTCCTGGGAGGGCCACTTGGGATGCACTGCACCGGGAACATTTCTGCTGATCTTAGAGGTAAACCTTCCAAGACGCTAACAGCCTAAGTGGCAGCTTCCTCTTCAGCCAGAAGAAACGAAGAGTGGCCACAAGGCAGACACGGAAACAGAGGGCAGGGGTGGATAGGCAAGGTTGAGGGGGATAACGCGCAGAGGTGAAACAAAACTCTGCACCCGTTTCCCGTTTGGGAAATTGTTCTCCTTCTGGGGCCGGACCAGACTCTGGGGTGTGGGAAGACAAGACGCCTGCAGACTGGAGCAGGGGAGAGAGGAAAGGGGCTGAACAAAGGAAAACAGGGCTAGTTCCCAACGGAGCGCAAGGCTCTCAACGTTGGCTTGTTCTGCTCCGTATGGACACTTTTGGGGGACCAAGCCTCTGAGGCCGATTTCAGAGGAAGTGAGTCATTGAAGACCCGGCTATCCCTTGAGCAAGTTCACCCTTCCATCCTCTTATGTTATCACTGTCTATGGTGCTCCGGGTTCCAAAAGAAGGCTGGGGAAGGACGTTGCTTTGGAATCCGCACCGATGTTCTCCTGGTAACTGGGTAGAGAACCACACCTGGTTCTCCTGGGTAGAGTTCCAGGACACGCTCTACCCAATGGATGGATGGATCCTTCCCTGGTCAAATGAGGTTAGGGGGTACTGCCTAACAATTCCCCCTTTTGGAGGGTGACAGAGCGAGGCAACATATTTAGAGGCTCTGAGAAGTGCTGTACTAAAGGCATTTGTTTAACAGCTCATTTTCCAAACTTCCCTGGCCGAGGGCAGGCTTGCTGTATTTATATTGCATAACAACATACATAGACCGTGTGAATGGTGTCCCCTGGATTAAATAATCTATGTGGGTTTACAGGGTGACCCTTGGCACGGACCTCCCCTGTCCCCTTTTTAAAAGAAAAAAAATTTTTTAATGTTTAGTTTTGAGAGAGAGAAAGACAGAGCGAGAGCAGGGGAGGGGCAGAGAGAGAGGGAGACACAGAATCCGAAGCAGGCTCCAGGCTCCGAGCTGTCAGCACAGAGCCTGACTCGGGGCTTGAACTCACAGACCGTGAGATCAGGACCCGAGCTGAAGTCGGACGCTCAACCGACTGAGCCACCCAGGCACCCCGTTTCCCCCCTCTTTTAAGTAAGTAACATCGGTTAACATCTTGAGAGATTCTTGCTTTCTGTGGGACACAGTTTAGGAAACACTGGATTACGATAACGTTTTGATCATCGTGAGTGTGCGAATGGCTTCGCCTCCACAGCATTAGCGGGCTAGAAAGTCTGAGCGGAGTTGGCTTGTATCAATGCGCGTATCTCTCAGTCCGGCCTGGAATCCACAAAATCCCTTTGGAAGATGGTTTCCTGACATAAGGATGCGGCTTGTGGCCGCAGACAGAGGGTGAGATTAGCTTTGCGTGAGATTACCACCCGCAGCCACGGTTTTCTTAGCTCAGTACTTTAAGGCTCTGGCTGTCCTTTGATCGAAGGAAATTCTCGTATTGGCAGGTGGTAATGGAAATGTACTAGGGTCCTTTTAAATGTTTAAAGGCCACTGACATTCGGTACTATATATATATGGATCTATATCTATTCAAGAGTGCATCAATGAAAATATGTCTTAAAACAACGAAAGGGCTGAATGATGCCCCTGATCTGTTTCCTAATAAGGCTAAGTTTCCTAAGTGGCTAATACCCTCTAAATCTTCAGTGTTTTTTTTGACTTGGTCTCTAAGAATGGTGGTTCCCAAACCTTGCATTAGAACCAAGCTTTCGAATTCTGATGGTCGTATTGCGTCTCATTCCGACTAAATCCCGATGCTGCCAGGCATAGGACTTTTTTTTTTTTTTAATGTTTATTTCTCTTTGAGAGAGAAAGACAGAGCCTGAGTGGGGAAGGGGCAGAGAGAGAGAGAGAGGGAGATACAGAATCTGAAACCGGCTCCAGGCTCTGAGCTGTCAGCAGAGAGAGCCTGACGCGGGGCTCGAACTCGGAAATGGCGAGATCGTGACCTGAGCTGAAGTTGGTCGCCCAACCGACTGAGCCACCCAGGTGCCTCCTGGCATATGAATTTGTAAAAGATCCCTGGTAATTCCAATGTGCAGCAAAGGTGGAGGACTGATGACTTGGAAACCCTTTAAGCTGCAGACGGCTTATTATAACATCCATACCTCCGTAAGAGAGATAGGACAGGAATTCACATTCATCTCCTAAGTTGAGATAACGGAGGTCCTAAGACCATGTCAAGGAACGTGACGAAGGTCACAGATTTGTGTCTGATTCCAGGCAAGTGTCTGGAGGCCCTTCAGGCAAGGCTGGCCGAGGCCAGCATATCAGGCAAGATTCTGGAAATGGTAGGACAAGAGATTGGGTTCGGGTGGGAGGAGATGGGCTTGAAAACCCAGTGGACTGAACACAGGCCTTTGTGCCTAGAGGAGAAACAAGAAAAGCACTTCAATGTTATGCCTCCTGCCCCTCCCATCAATGCTGTTTCTGTCTGCAGCCTGCTGGTTTGCATTTCGTTTATAGGGAGACAAAATGGAACCTTTGTGCCAGAGTCGAAGGAGATTGTAAAAGCCCACAGCTTGTCTTCAGACTTAATGTCAACTATGTGTATGTGTCTCTTTTA
Source organism: Lynx rufus (assembly GCF_022079265.1). Taxonomy (NCBI): domain Eukaryota; kingdom Metazoa; phylum Chordata; class Mammalia; order Carnivora; family Felidae; genus Lynx; species Lynx rufus. Next base: position 4,013,622 of record NW_025814843.1, read on the forward strand.
TTTTCAGACAAACAAGTCCTCACCATGAGTTCTGAGGCCGTCTCAAACACTCCCTGCCTTGGGCTTGTAGCATCCTGGTTCTTGCATCAACACTAACAGTTCTGTAGACAAGGGGATAAGTCAAGAAATCTCTTTCCTTGGAGGGGAACAGGCATGGGCCGGGTGATCGCTGGGGCGACACCCTCTACATTACTGGGGACTTGGGATGGGTGACCCACAGTTCTGAGATCCATGGTGGGTCTCAGAAGGAGAGATGAGTTGCTCCAACGTTCTTTTTTTTTTGTCGTTTATTATTACACAAAGCCGTAGGTTAGCGGTCTATGGTGAACGAGTTGTTCCTTCTGTGACCTCAGAAAAACGATACTGTGACTTCTCCTAACAATGTGTCGTCATGGGGATGCCTGGGTGGCTCAGTCGTTTGAGTCCGACTCTTGATTTCGGCTCAGGTCGTGATCTCATGGTTGTGAGATCGAGCGCTGTGTCAGGCTCTGCACGGACAGCAGGGGCCCTGCTTGGGATTCTCTGTCTCTCTCTCTCTCTTCCCCTCCCCCCACCCCCTCAATAAATAAATAAATAAATAAATAAATAAATGCGTACAGATGCATATACAATTAAATGTCACTTATTCTTAGGTAGTTTTCACTTTTCTTGTTGCTATGGAGAATATAGTTTCATATTTTGAGCTTTGTATACGAAGGGAAGCGATTTTTAATTTCTGTAATAAACAATACTTTATTCTCGGGGTTTTTAAAAAGTTGTGTCACCTACAAACGATGATAACTGTCTTTTCTTACAGGTAGGCATGCTTCTAATTTCTTTTTCGGGCGTTAGGCTAACAGCTACCACTTTTATTTATTTATTACATTTTTTTAAAATTTGTTTTTGAGAGACAGAGAGAGACAGAACACAAGTCGGGGAGAGGCAGAGAGAGAGAGAGGGAGACGCAAAATCCGAAGCAGTCTCCAGGCTGTCCTCACAGAGCCCGACGCGGGGCTCGAACTCCCGAACCGCGAGATCATGACCTGAGCCAAAGTCGGACGCTTCACCGACTGAGCCACTCGGGCACCCCAACAGCTACGACTTCTAGAACAATGTTAAACAAAAGCGACAAATGGGACAACACAAGAATGCCCTGTACTGTGAAATGTGGTATTGGCTATTGGGCAGATTTTCAACAATCGTATCGAGAAAACATTGCTCTTGTAGTAAGAGTGTTTTTAAACATCAGTAGTGGCTATTGAAAGGACGTGGCTTTTAAAACACACTAATGGGGGCACCTGGGTGGCTCAGTGGGTTGAGCATCCGACTCTTGATTTTGGTCATGATCTCAGTTTGTGAGACTGAGCCCTGAGTCGGACTCTGCACTGACCGCAGGGCACCTGCTTGGGATTCTCTCCCTCCCTCTCTCTCTGCCCTTCCTCTGCCCTCTCCCTCTCTCTCAAAATAAGTAAGACAAACTTAAAGAATGTGTTGTCATGAAAGATCGCCACTAAGACAGAACAGTGGGGCCTCTGTAAAGCCTGGATCTGAGCCGATTTGACAGAAAGTAGCTTTTTTTTTTTTTTTAGAGTATGAATAAATGTCTAGAATGCGATCCTTTGTTAGGTGTGTAATAATAAAATGCTGACATTGGGAATAACTTACTTTAGAACTATAGTGGGATTTAAGGTTGCCCCCGTCAATAACGCATTTACTTGCATACCACAATGGTTCCTTGGCTAGGAGAATAAAGGGGGCGGAAAACCTGGAGATTTGCTTCTCTCAGGGGAGCGTTTCACACACAGCAGGGCAGCCCCTACAGATGTTGCAGCTGAAAGAAAGATATAGAACCATTAGTCCGTCTAAAGCAGCTTTTCTCAGTGTGTGGTCCTCAGACCAGCGCTGTCCCCTGGGATCTTCTTGGCAAATGCAAATTCTCAGGTCCCCAAAGCAGACCTAGTGAACCAGAATCATAGGGTGCCCCCCCACCCCCACCCCGACGCTGTGTTTTAACAAGCTCTCCCGGGAGTGTTAGCCTTCACTGAGGTTTGAGAAGCCCTGCTCTAGGCTGATGGTTCCCATAGTGTGGTCGCCTGACCGCTGGCACGAGCATCACCTGAAAACTTGTTCAAAAGCTTCTGAGACTTTTCCCACAGCAGAAATGCTCCATGGCGTTTCAGACGTTCAAGTTCAGATGTTCAAGGACCCCAGAGATGCACAGCCTTGAGTGTACCAAATAACGAATTCTTGGATAAAAATTCTCCGATGCGCGTGTTTCCAGTCTTAGCACTAACTAGAAGGGAACTACCAAGCTCTCCTGGACCTGTTTCCTGTCACTAGGTAGTTAACGATAAAACCTTACAAACCGTCAGCATCTCCCGCCCCGCCTCTGGGTTAGGACGCTGGTTGTCGAATCTGGAGCTCCGGCGGGGAGTGCTCAACACTGCGTTCTTTTCTTTTTAAAAAAAATTTTAACGTTTACTTTGGAGAGAGCGACAGACTGTGAGCGGAGGAGGGGCAGAGGGAGGGGGAGACACGGAATCCGAAGCAGGCTCCGGGCTCCGAGCTGTCAGCACAGAGCCCGACGCGGGGCTCGAACTCACGAATCGTGAGATCGTGGCCTGAGCCGAAGTCGGACGCTCCACCGACTGAGCCACCCAGGTGCCCCTCAACACTTGTGTCCCAACAAGCCCTTCATACAGAGGCAGCCGTCCTCCAGTTCGAGAACCACTAGACCACAGGTCCCATCAAGCTACCCACACGCGTGGCCCCATAGAGCATTGAGACTTCTCTATTTCAGCCTGTACTTGGGGCACCTGCGTCTTGACTCTGGACTGCAGCCCATGTCTGCCCCTCCCTCTCCTCCGTGCTAGCTGAGAAGCGTAGCCAGGAGGCGGAAATTCGGCCCAGTAACAGCACAATGGGACTCTGGTAACAAAGGTGACATCTACTGGGACTTCCTGAGCTGAGCTCCCCTGCCCTCTCCCCCACTCCACGGGAGACCTGTCCTCTTCTTGAAGTTTGCCCTGTGGTAACCCTGGCTAACAAGTGTGTTCTCCCGAAGGTATCTGGGCCTTGAATGTGAAGAAGAACTCTTTAATGATGGAGGTGATTGAAGCAAGAAAGGCGAAGAGAGACAAAGGTAGGGCTTGGGGCTTAGCAACGGGAACTCCTGCTGCAGGGCTGGTCGAAGCTTCCAGACCTGGGGAGGGAAGGCAAAGGGGTGGGGCTCCGGGTGGCGGCTCCTGTTATACGCGTAGAGAGAGTATAGCCGCGGAGGACTGTGGTTCATCATGACCTTCGCCTCTGCCAGATACAAGCAAACGCCTCGGCCTGCAAGCTCGTTGCATTCTTTAATAAAAATATTTTATTTTGAAGCAATCTCCGTACCCCCACACGGAGCGCAAACTCACGACCTCGAGCCCAAGGGTAGCATGCTCTATTGAATGAGCCAGCCAGGTGGCCCGAGACCTTTGCACAGAAATGAGCCGTCGAGTCTATACTTGGAAGCTTGGGTGTGCGTGTTTTGTTTTGTTTTGTTTTGTTTTTGGCGAAAGGTGATGTCGCACATCTTGCCTTCCTTGGGCCGAATAATACACAGTTCTTGCAGGGAAATGAAACCTTCCACAATCCATTCTTTATTGACAGAGCTGCTCCTAAACGAGCTCCAGCTCAGGAAACGTCCGCCAGGCAGCCTGGGAATAACTGTCCAATCTGCATTTTCTCTGGTTATCCCCACGGCTAGTGTTTGGGTTTTTTTTTTTTTTTTTTTTACCGAATTTAGGTTGGACACGGCGAGACCAACCTTTTAACTTCCTTGCCTTCCCCAACCCCCAAAGGAACGGGCTGTTTGGTGCACTAATGAACAGACTTTCTAGTAAAGCCTCCCTAACCCCAAATGCTCAAAACCTCTGGCCAGCGCTATAGTGAAAAGCTTGAGGATTTTTGATCCCCTTAGATTTGAGTTCAATGCCCCCCATTTGCTAGTTGTGCAAGCTAACCCGCTTCAGTAAAAGCTTTACGTAACCTATTTCTTGTAACCCGCAAGAAGGCTCTATGAGATCAAATCTTGCTCGGCCCACGATTTGACCCAGGAGGCAGCTACGGTTTAGAAGGGCTACCGGCTTGCTCGAGGTTCACGGTGATCTCGCAGGTAGAGAAGGAGTTTGGACTCAACCGGTCTAATTGCACAGCCCATGTGTCTCAGGGCTGAACTATCGCGCGAACCTGTTCCAAGCCCTTCAAACGTATCGTTTTGGCTAATCCTTACAATTGCCTTCCGGTAACCAATTTTGTCGGTGAAAAAAACGTTAGACGGTCAGAGCGCGCACAATTTGACGTTCTGCGAAGGTCTGAGGCTGAGCCTGCCAGCCTCCCAAGGTCCCTACCTTTTACCACCACGCTGTTCTTCAGCTGGTAGAGACTCTGGAATGTCACTCTGTCTCCCATCTTTGGATTCGCTCTTATCCCCGCTGAATATAAGGGGTGTAAGGGCCGTTAGGCATGATGGGGGAAACGTTCAAAACGTGGTTCCAAGACCCTCCGATTCGTTGAAGAACTGGACGGTGGTACCCGAGTGCCTCTAAATCACCCGTGTTTCTCTTTGCTGGTAGAACTCACAGAGAACATCGGGCTTCCCCTGAGTCTGCTTGAAAATCACAGCCCGTGGCCAGCCTATGTCACCTACACGTCCCCGATGGTGAAAAAACTCATCGAGAAAAGCAAAGCCAGGGACCTGGGTTCTATGCAAGCACTTGAAGAAAGCCAGCGGGCCTCAAGGCAGAGCCAACCTTCCGGCATCGCGCAGCTGAAAAGGAGAAAGTCATCTAAGTCCTCCGGAGACACGATGTCCAAGGACAGGAGGTCAGAGACCATGTTATCGGTATGGAGCACGTATTCGGTGACGAGCCTGGGGCCCGCCGTCATGCCCGAACCGATACGCTTTCATACGGAGTCCAGAGAAAACCCCACTGCAAACTATAACAAGATCATCTTCTCTCGAAAACCTATGATGAGGATCCTTCCATACAGCTCACTTCTAGCCAACAAGGAGACACATTCGAATATTTAGCAGGGAATCCCTGCAACCACCCACCGCCCTCCCTTCCCAAGACGGTACAGCAACGAAGCTCCATAATTCACCAATTTTACTACGTCGTCTGAATGTGAACTTGCCCCTGCTTGTGCAGAGGTTGGCCGGAGACAAACCGGATCAGAATGTGGGCTGTGGGTGGGGGGTGGGGGGTGGGGGAACCCTCTCCAGCGTCACCATCTGGTAGAGATGGGAAGTGCCATGTTCTAGTTCCTGCCGTAGATGCTTAGAACCTAACTGAGGGTGAATCAGTCCTGGTCTAGGCAGGAGACAGAAATCACCCCGGTGGTGATGCCAGCGATAATGTAATGTGAAGAATTACTAACCAGGTGGCTGAAAAAGGCAGGGGGAGGCCACACAGGTATTAGGGGCGGTAGCACCTGTAGGAAGCAGTTTTCACAAGGCTGCACAAGGGAAGATATTGGACTTGTTCAAGTTAGGCACTTGGAGAAGGGGTGTGCGGGCTGGATCTCAGATTTCTGAGATGCGGGGGACAGGGGTGCTCCTCAGCAAGTTCCCGGGGTCTCTGAGCTCGGAGAAAAGTTCCTGCGGGGCCGGTACCTCTGAATCTGAGGAGGAGAAGGTCTCTGGCTGAGGCGGGCTCCGTGGTTGCTGAGAAAACCAAAACGCCGGAGTCCAGTGCTTCTGGAAGGGATTGACCCTGCCTGAGTGAACAAGAAGCACTGTGAGTGGAAACAGGGACAGGAAGCCAATAGAGGTAAACAGGAAGAAGACCCGGAGAGAGCTTCTCCCTCCTTTTCCAGCTTCGTGCCCCCTCTCCCCAGTCCCCCCCGATGGGCAGAGCCTATCAGAGAAGAGAGCGGGCGTGCGGTCTGCAGAATCCCAACCCCAGCATCTCCCAGCAAAGTAGAAAAGGACAGACTCGAGGCCAAGAGAATGTTAGCTTCAAAACTAGCATGGCGGGGTTCTGAGTGATTCCGCCTTGCTGCACCTGGCCCCCCGAACTTGGCATTGGGATTGTTTTCCTCGGAGGGTTTACAAAGTGGCCGTGGGGACGTGAGTGTCCCCTGTTGAACCACGGAGGAGTTTTCTCTCCCGTATTTCTCCAAGGCTTGCCTTGTGGAGTCGAGCTGGCAGGGGAGAAATTCCTGGCCGGGCTTCAGCTGTCATTTGTCAGACCACACTTAAAATTTGTCCCCCCCCCCCCCCCCCGGGCTTTGAGCAGTTCCCAAGAGGCCCCAGAGCAACTGATGTTCAACTGAGTCTCGAAGCAGTCAGGCCTTGTCCTTAGATTCAAGGGGGATCTTGTCAAGAGAGGGAGACCTAGCTGATCTTACCTTTGGGGTTTGTCTATTGAGCAGGGCTCCACTGATCGCTTGTCTCTTCTTTGACCTCTACAGTCGTATCTGTGAAGCAATGAACACCCACCTCGCTTCCCTCCGCAGAGGCGTAGAGGACGTGATGTGCAAGTCGCTATGAGGGCCATTCGAAGAAGCTGGATTTGCCATCCACGTGGCCACTCTCTGCATACACGAATCGTGCAGAAACGTCGGCACTCACCTCTGGCTGCCGTGAGTAGTGTTGGGAGAGCTGCACAAATGAGCTCCGGACCGATTCCTGGGGTATCCGACCTTGGCCAGAACCAACTCTTGCACAAATATAGGTGGTTTCCAGCTGAATGACTGCATTTTGTATCCACGGGTCATTTATAGATGTGGAGGCAGGTGATACATTTCTCCAACGAGACTTACTCTTTCTTCTATCCTTTGACGGGAATTTATAGCCAGAACATATCCGGAGTGTCTTTGGGAGCATATTTACCTATCCTGGGAGCACCAGGGATGTCTCTCGGGTCCTCGTGAACGAAGCTAGTCCCACCAAATGTCTAACATGGAACGTGAGAGTTGATGGAGATTTGGGATTATTTCTTCCAATCCCTTTGAGGGCCGAGCGGTTACGGTTTGAGACAAAGCTTTCTAGGTCTTTAACACTTTTTACAAACATGTCTGTATGCTCTCTAAATTAAAATGGTTTTCTTTCTTTTTTAGACAGATAACATCGTTTAGATTAAGGTAATTCTCAGCCCGTTGTGACAACACAAGCACGAGCGGAAAGACAGTGACACCTTAGGTCGTCATGAAAATTGCTTGTGTCTGTGACTACAGCCCAGACACGCTGCCCCAACCCCCCAGCCCGAGGCAATTGTAAGAAAGAACAGGTCTAATTCTTTTTTGAAGCGGGTGGTCTGTGTTCGGGCCCAAGCCGGGGTTCACGGGCCCAGCCGCCGTGGGGGTTTGACCGGCTAGGACCACGTTTGGGACTGAGGAGGCTTCAGGGAAGAAGCCATGTTCGGACGAGACCAGCTGGACCCAGCAGTGAAGCCTTGGTCACTGGGGTAGGGGGAAGGGGATCCTGAATGATCTGTGGAGTCTGTTGTTTAGATTTGCTCTTTGGTCCAGACCTCCCTGCGCGCATGAGTCGCACCGTTAAAAGGCTCTTTTGCTAAAACCCGAGAAAGCCCCAGAATGTGCACGAAAAGGGGGAGGAGAGCTTCTGGATTTCACAGCACACCAGCACGCAGGGTCCTGGGTCTGGCAGGGGTCGGCGGATTGCTTGGTGGGAAAGCTTTGTGCGTAAAAACTTGAGAGAGAGAGAGAGAGCAGACGTGAAGCCCTTCTGGTGTTGGGGGCGGGGGGGGGCCATGGAAGGAAATGGGGATTCTTCCTAGTGTAACCTCATCAGTCTGTTCTAGCTGGAGGGGTCTGGGCCATCTCCAGTTCCTCCAAGCGTGTTGAACTTCCGTCGCCGGGAGGGAACTAGCTCTCTCTGATGTTTCCCAGACCACAGCCTCTTCCAGTTTATCTCCTCAGCATCTGGAATGTTCCGTTTGGCAGGGGAGCGGCTTCTCTCGGTCTCCCTGCTGTAGTAGGTTTAGGAAACACCCGACTGTGTATTTTGTTGGCCCTTCCGGGTTGCTCTGTCACCAAGGCCTCGTTCTGACACATACCGGGGAGCTGTTTTTGAACAAAAATCTTGGGCTCCCGCACACCGCGATGGTATGTATCCATTCGCAAGTTCTATCGTTGCCGTTTCAACGGTTTAACCTGGGCTGCTGGTCGTTTTCACTCTGGCGGGTCCGTAGGGGCCTCAAAGGGTCCCACGTTCTGCAGTGTCTCGGCCGGGGCCCCAGAGCACGTCTTGAAGATAGGCCTGCTTGCAGATGAGATGCCCTGAAGGAGGTGACTGCAGAAACCCGCTCTGCAGGTACATGCGAGCCAGATGTTTGGGGGTAGTTTGGGAGCTGTCTGCCTGGGATAGGAGGCCTGGAATTATGGACCTCAAGAATCAGGGACCTTAGTAGCAGTGCATGGGACTAACACAGCACGAACCGTTTTCTTTTCTCGACCCGAGGTCCTTATGCGGGAGACAGCGACTTTCACGGTGGTCCCCTTGGCCATTCTGTTAGGACAGGGAGAACAAAACGGGTACCCTGAGGTAGGGCTTTTGACCCGTGGGCTTTGCTAAGGGTCCTCGGAGGAAGCCGACAGGTTCCCCGGAGCAGGGAATCCGGCACGGGAATCCCCATCAGGGACTGACGGTGCGAGAGAACACCGCAAGCGGGCATCCCGGGCCTGTGACTTCGCCCCACCGGCGACAGAGGCGGTGAAAAGATCCCCAAAGTGCTTTTGGTGAGGTGTGTGTGTGTGCAAATGTTTGCATCTAGACCGTGTGGCTCTCTTCAGCCTTGGCTGAGTCATTCGTTCCTAGAAGCTCTTTGGTATCCCCACCCTTCTCGAGTGACCGCGCATTTTCAGAGCCCGCGCTTTATCGGGGCCAGATAAGAGAGGACCTCGGGGAGTGCACGGGGACGGGGGATCTGCTGTGATCCGATGCGCTCAGAGCCCGACTGAAGCTCAGGCCTGGGTTTGTGTTCATCCAGTAATCAGGAAACCTTTTCTCTGCCTCCTTCACCACCCCTCCCCCATCCCAACCTCTTACCGGGGACCCCGAGCCTCAGCCAGCTACCGAGGTCACACGACAGTGTCCCAAACCTGTCGGGTAATGGCTGGGCCAGGCCTGTTCCTGGACAGAGCGTGTATGTGAGTTTTCTCTGGGGCTTTGCTGATAGGCGGCATGCAGGAACACCTCAATTTTAGGTGGAACCCATGCTACCCCATGCTCTGTGCCTTGATCCTGACCATGACCCGATTTGCATACGGCACAGGGCAGAATAAACAGTGGCACGAAAAAGATATTGGAGGACTTGGGGTCGAGACCCCTATCTCTCCTTCCGGGCTCTGTATCCCAGGGGAAATAAAAATTGCTATTCCCCCCCTCCCCCACTGGCCCCCCCACCCAGGCCCCTCTAGGAAGAGCTTCCGGCTGGGGGGACCCAGCTCGTCTCACATCAACTCACTTCCTTCCTAGAGCCTGCTTGGGATTCTCTCTCTCCCTCTCTCTCTGCCCCTCCCGGCTCGTGGGCATGCTCTCTTTCTCTTGCAAAATAAATAAATAAACTTTAAAAATTATGTAAAAAGAGGGGCGCCTGGGTGGCTCAGTCGGTTAAGCGTCCGACTTCGGCTCGGGTCACGATCTCGCGGTCCGTGAGTTCGAGCCCCGCGTCGGGCTCTGTGCTGACAGCTCGGAGCCTGGAGCCTGTTTCGGATTCTGTGTCTCCCTCTCTCTGACCCTCCCCCGTTCATGCTCTGTCTCTCTCTGTCTCAAAAATAAATAAAACATTTTAAAAAATTAAAAAAAATTATGTAAAAAGATAAAGTTCTTTCTAGTCCCGATAGCATGGTTCACACTGAGGCTCCCGACGTGTTCTCTCCGGTGTCATGGAAAAGGGATTACGGCAAGAGGCAGGATTAATATCAGGACAGCTGCTCATAAAAAAAAAAAAAAAAAAAAAAGTGAGGTCATGGCAAATTTGGGGCCAAGCTGAAATTTTTTTAGTGGCCTGGTGAGTTTCTCGAACTTTGCAGATCTGCCTTTAGTTTACGCTTGGCCCCGGCTTTTGTGTTTGTTTTTGTCGCACCATGGAGCCGTCCTCTAGCTCGGGCGTGCTTTGGGTTGGGGCCTCTCCCTCGTGACCCCTTGCAGCAGCACGGGGCAGCGTCCACATTTGCACACTGCTCGTTCTACGACACCCCCTGCCTGCCCGCCTTTCTGTCCTGGAGGCCTGGGCTGGGCAGCTTCAAAGGAGACCTCGGGGCCCCCTTGCTGTCCCCACCAGACCTCGGGCAGGCCTCCGGCATTGGCCCCCGGCCCGCTGAGCCCGAATGCAACCTCCCCAGGTCTCCAGAGCAAAAAGATGAATTCTGCCTTTCTGTTTCTTGTCCCTGACAGACGGCCCTGCTTCCCACCAGCGTTTCCAGGCGTGCGTAGGCCCCTCTGTAGACTTGGGGCAAAGGGTGCATTTGGAACCGGGGAGAAAGCCGTGTGCGGTCTCACGGTTCCCCCTGCTCGACATTGGCCTTCCTCTATCTCCTTCCTCCATCTGTCGCACCCGCGGAGCGCCTCCCCCTCTCCCCCTCTCCCTCCCTCTTTCTTCCCTTCCTTTTGACCTCGTTATCTATTTAATAGTTTGTTGTCATTTCAAAGTCAGAGGAGGCTTGTTTGCAGTGGTTCGGACTCCCGGAGGTGTGAGTGCCCAAGATGACCTTGACCTTATAAACTTCAGGAGAGGCACATCCCTTTCACGTTCAGACACCGAGAGTCTGGGCCTCCAACCCGAGGATAGCAGGAGGTTCCCAGGTACTCTGAGGGCAGCCCGGAGGAATGCTTGCATATTCCACAAGAACTTCCTCATGGCCACCTGTCACCCTGGCCATCCGTCTCCCCCCAGAAGCACTGCTTCAAGGTCCTGGGTCCCTGCTGTCTTGCTTCTCCCCAGCCGAGCCTTCGGGGACCCCTGAAGCCTCCTGAGGCCCAGCCTGTAACTTCTCTGAAGACTCAGGATCCCAGAAGCACAACCACATAAATAATAATTGCTATGAGGAGCATCTACTTTGAGAGGCCTACAAGCCTTGACCCGATTTCTGTTCCCTGGTGAGGGCCCCCTCGACCTCCAGCACGGATCTCAGTGCCTCTCCATTGAGTCAGAATCCAGACCCAATTCGACCTTGTTCCTGGAGATACTGGAACCACCTACACCTTACTTTCTGCAGTCAATAGCTGCCTTCTGTTCTTTTCTTCTTCCTCTCCCCCTCCTCCTCCTCTTCCTCCTCCTTTTTGAGACAGAGTCAGAGAGGGGCAGAGAGAGAAGAGAGAGAATCCCAAGCAGGCTCCACACCGAATATGGAGCCTGACGTGGGGCTCGATCTTACAACGGTGAGATCATGACCTGAGCCGAAATCAAGAGTTGGACGCTTGGGGCGCCTGGGTGGCTCAGTCGGTTGAGCGTCCGACTTCAGCTCAGGTCATGATCTCACACTCCGCGAGTTCAAGCCCCGCGTCGGGCTCTGTGCTGACAGCTCAGAGCCTGGAGCCCGCTTCCGATTCTGTGTCTCCCCCTCTCTCTGCCCCTCCCCCTCCCCTGCTCATGCTCTGTCTCTCTCTGTCTCGAAAATAAATAAAAACATTAAAAAAAATAAAAAGAGTTGGACGCTTGACTGACTGAGCCACCCAGGCGCCCCGGCCCTCTGTTCTTCATCGCAAACAAAATTGCCACCAAGAATGCCAACTGCCTCATTCAGGAGATAGGGTTTAGTTTTCCTGGCCTGGAAAAGACAATCACAATATTCAACAGAAGAGGGAAGTGTTTGTGATAACTGTGACTTTGTCACCAGCAGGAATCACGGACATTTTCAGAGCACAGGATGGTTGTGGACACCTTGAAGTACTGTGTATGCTCACTGCTTTTTTGAAATGATGGTAGGCATGAGACTTGCTGCTATATCTTGTTATTTAATGCATTAATACAACCCACAGTCCACTTCAGAAAGATCTACTTTATTTTTATTTTATTTTTTTTAATGTTTTAATTTATTTTTGAAGGAGAGAGACACAGAGCATGAGTGGGGGAGGAGCGGAGAGAGAGGGAGACATAGAATTTGAAGCAGGCTCCGGGCTCCGAGCTGTCAGCGCAGAGCCCGATGCGGGGCTCGAACTCATGAACTGTGAGATCATGCCCTGAGCCGAAGTCGGACGCTTAACCGACTGAGCCACCCAGGCGCCCCCAGAAAGATCTATTTAAAAAAAACGCTTTGAGGGACACCTGCGTGGCTCAGTCGGTTAAGTATCCAACTCTTGATTTTGGCTCAGGTCATGATCTCACGGTTTCGTGAGTTCGAGCCCCACGTCGGGTTCTGTGCACTGACCACGGGGAGCCTGCTTGGGAGTCTCCCTCCTTGCTCTCTCTACCTCTCCCTGCTCATTCTCTTTCTCTCTCTCTCTGTCCACTCCACCAAGCAACCACTATTTATAGTTGGCATATCTCCTTGCAGACTCTTTCTTCGATGCAGATACAGTTTTATTTAGTATGTGGAGATACAAAATAATGCATATCAAAATACACACGGTTATTTTTTAATGGGATCGCTCTACATACTCTGCAACTTGCTTTTTTCACTCGACAACCGTCCCTGTTGAGGTACGTAAGTTGCCCCCATCCTTTGGGATCGCTTTGAGGTGCCAGATTTCCTTCACCCGTTCCTGATGGAGAAACAGGTTGATCCCAATTTTTCCCTCTTCTGACTATGGCTGCCATGGATCTCCAAGTCTTTCCTGAGGGGTCCTTCCCCTTGTCTTCTCATGACCACATCCTTGAATGTCCTGGCCACTTTTGAGGGGCTGCTCCTGAGGAAATTGAGGTGGGTCGGCTCTCACGAATGGGAGCCCCAGATTGAAGCTGCTTTTCCCGTAGGCTCTTGAGACATCTATGTGTCTGTTGGTGGGAGAATTCTGCCCTCCTGAGTGCTCAAACAGGATGACCAGAGATCCTGGTGCTCAAGTGATCGCAAAAGAGGATAATAATGAAGCAAGGCAGGGTTGGTGGCCACTTCGCCCTTCTTTTTATGACGTCTAAGTCCCTGCACAGCGTCTTATTCAGGGATCCTTGTACAGTTGCGCAGGCTGAGAACTGCACCACTTCACAATGATGCATGTAGGGATGCAGTTTCACATAGACTCTAATGAGAATGAAACTCCCTGAGTAGCGTGTGACACGACAACCCTGGCCTTATGGGTAGAAATGGCTGAATTAACGCTTCCTTTAAAAAAAATCATTGTTTTTACAAAGACGGGATCTTACAAAATACCTCTCTTGTTAATTGAAGGTTTTGTTTTTAAGTAATCTCTACACCTAATGTGGGGCTTGAACTTCCAACCCTGAGATCACGAGTTGTCCGCACTACCGACTGACTCAGCCAGGCACCCCACAAAATACATTTCCTTGGCTTTTCTCACATAACAGTGAGATGTTGCCTCATGGACGTCTTTGAAGCCGACAGGTAGAGATCTAACTCACTTTTCTCAATAGCTGGGTGACTTCCCACCGTAATCAATCCTTCCCGATTCGATTTGCTGGTTTGATTTCCGCAAAGTCTTGGGGCTCTGGATTTCCTTTCTCTCCAACCTGCCCTCAGATTTGGCTCAGTGTGGTAACACCTTACGTTTGTAGGAAACCCATGAATTCTCAAGCGTGTTCACGCACGTTACTTCATGCGTCAAGCACCCCGAGAGGGGGAGGACCCAGGTTAAGAGAGTGTCCTAGGCTCACGCGAGCACAGGAATTGCATCTAACTCCCAGGCCTCAGTTGTCCTCACCAGACAGCATGGCCTCTCCACCCAGGCATCCACGAACCCCGCCTGATTCACAGTACCTGCCCTGGGTCATCTCTGATTTGGTGGCTCACGGCTCCTCCAGTGAGGGCATGGGGCAACCATCCACCCGGGGACGCGTGTGCCCAGCAAACGGTCATGGAATTCCGCCCTGTAGAACCAGAGCTAACATCATCACTGCTGGTAAGCCCCCACAGGGCCACGACCTCAGCCAGCATGTTGGGTTTGGGCCGGTGGCTCGCCGTGGGGGACGCACGCGGTAGGAGCTCTGCTGTGAGTCTGGGGCCTGGCAGTGGGCCATGCGGGGTGGGGCTGCGAGGTTCCTGAGATGGCTCTTCACTGGCCTGCAGTCAAAGAAGTCCCTGAAAATCGGGAGAGACGTTCGAGAGTATAGGCCTCTTATGGTTTCAACCACCTGCTGAAAAGTTGTTTTAACGAACACACAAATCTACAACGACTCCCGGGCAAACGGCGTCACCTGGGGTTGTGCAATTACACCGCCACCGTGTGACCACACAGGGAGGCCCAGGAGGGAAGGGATGCCTGACTCAACACCTGAAGGGCAAGTAGGATTTAGCCTGGAAAGCTGTGTGTGTGTGTGCGTGTGTGTGTGTGTGTGTGTGTGCAGGGGATGAGGAGGCCTTTCACTTAACTAACCGCATTGGTGAAGACACTGAAGTAGAACAGTGTTTTTAGAAATACGTCCACAGGGGCGCTTGGGTGGCTCAGTCAGTTAAGCGTCCAACTCTTGACTTGGGCTCAGGTCACGATCTCGCGGTTCGTGGGTTCGAGCCCCGAGCTGGGCTCGGAGCTGACGGCGCAGAGCCTGCTTGGGATTCTCTGTCTCGCTCCCTCTCTGCCCCCTCCCTGCTCTCACTCTCTCTCAAAATAAATAAATAAGCATAAAAAAATAAAACATTCACAGATCCTTCGACGCCCTTCCCTTCAAGCCACGGAGCTTGATTTCTCTCCTCTTGAGTGGGGGACCGGACTTAGTGGCCTACTTTAACGAGTAGGATATGGCCGAAGGGAAGATTAGGTTATGAAAAGACCGTGACTTTGGTCTTGGGTGGCCCACTCTCTGCCTCAGATCCCTTGCTTGTGGGGGAAACAAACGCTCACGTGGTGTGACCAGCCCTGTGGAGAAGTCCGTGAAGACTTGTGCCAACAGCCGGGTGAGAGAGCTCGAAGGCGGATCCCCTGGCCCCCTCAAGGGACGGCGGCCTTGGCCAACCCCTCTGAAATCTCATGAGAGACTTTACGCTCGAACCACCTAGCCACGCTGCTCCCCAGGTCCTTCACCACTAGAAACGCTGTGACGTAATACGTGTCGGTTGCGTTAAGCTGCTACATTTTGGAGTAATGTTTTACAGACCCTTCGATCATTTAGTGGGAAGGAATTTAGCCCATTCGCGCCATTCAACGAAGGTCAGGGTGGCTGGGCAGAAGCGGTGTTTTTTTGCACCTCAGAGTTCTTACAAGGTGCCTTATGCATGTGCCAAAAATGCAGAGTCCCGGGACCCACGTGGAGAGAGCATGACTTAGTAGGTCTGGATGGGGCCCAGAGGTCTGCATTTTATTTGCTTGTTTGTTTATTTACCGAGAGGGAGACGGAGAGAGAGAATCTTAAGCAGGCTCCACCCCAGCTCGATCTCACCACCGTGAGAACACGGCTTGAGCGAAGATCGAGAGTTGGACCCTTAACTGATTGCACCGCCCAGGTGCCCCCAGAGATCTGCATTTTCAACAAGTTTCTCAGATAATTCCAATGCAGGTTCCCTGGCAAGCACTTTGAGAAGCAAAGGTCGGTAGGCTGAGGGACCCCAGTGGAGGCTGGGGGTGGGGGCAGGTAGAGGGTAACGGTGGGTCACCTTGGAAAAAAACAAAACCAAAAGGCAAACCTCTTTCCTAGGACGACGGACGGCCACAGTGGAGTTTGGGGCAAAGCAACAGCTAAATCCATAAGCAGAGGCTGAGACCTGTTTGGATTTCTTCTCTCGTTGACCTGGCTTATCAATAACTCAACGCTGAACCTTAAAGATAGGGTCGGTGAGGGAAAGCGGGGCTTAAGGCCTGCCTTTGAGGAACTCACAGGTAATTTTAAAAAGCCATCAGTGTGAAAGGTTGTGCCCTTATTGCAACAAAGCTGGGCCTGCTCAGAGCCTTTCAGAACTCCATTTCCGGTAATCCTTTCCCGAGTGGGGTCATGGGCTATGCCAACCGCCAGTTGCTTTAGAAGCGTAGAATGATCGAGTGAACGGATTCGCTTGAGATGATTTTATAGAGATCCTTTACTCTCATGCAATCGTTTCGAAGACAAAGAGACAGAGGGTCAGAGAGGCCCAGTGATTTGTTCAAGCATTCGAGTTCAATACGTCCGAAGCGGGCTCCAGGAGAGGTAGGACGTGGGTTTGGTGCAACTCCTTGAGCTCATCTCGTAGCCCACCCTGCCTCCTTCTGTTGTTTTCCATCTTTGTGTGCGAGGCATCGAATGGCAGCATCCATGGTGGAAGGAAGTTTGTGCCCCCTCGGATTCCCGCGTCCCACCCCAGGCCCCTGCAACCCTCCACCCGGGAGCTTTCTCCTGATGCTGTGGACTGCAACCCACCCAGGCAACCCCTCGATTATTGAGCCATCCGGGAATGAGGGGGTCCCTTCCTGGGGGATGTTCTTTGATCTTGCATTTCACACAGGGCAAAGGGGCTCTTAACGGAAAAAGCAATTTGGGCACCGTAAAACCGAGAAACCAAATATAATACAGATGCATTCTCTCTCACACCTCCCTGCCCGCCCCCCACTCTTCCCCTTCCTGGAGGCGACCCCCATTACCGCTTGGCGTGCATCTGTTTGGAAATTTTCTCAGTTGGTTCTTAAAACCCGGGGTCAGATCGTGTCACATCTCCTCTCGGTATAAAGCCGGAGTCCCTCAAGCAGGGTCCGCGGTGTCAGCGCAGAGCCCGATGTGGGGCTTGATCTCGCGACCCTGCGATCAAGACCAGAACCGAGATCCAGGGTTGGAGGCTTAACCCACTGGGCCACCCAGGTGCCCCCGCGGAGTATACTGTTGTGTGAAACTTCATACTGTGTGTCACCGGTATTTAGCCGGTTAAACCTCTGGGTGGACGTCTGGACGGAGTCCAGTCTCCAGCTATGGCAGACCAAGCTGCAGAGTGGCCCTGTGTCTCAGCTCACGTGAGCGAGGACATCTGCAAGACGGGATCCTGGAAGTGCAGCTGGCGTAAACGTGCGTCTTATTTGGACAGACATTCGGAACGGGTCACAGCTGTCTACGCTTCCCTCCACCGTCGATGAGAATGTTGACTTCGGCACATCTTAAGCAGCAGCGTGTATGAATTAGCAAAGTTTCGTGGGGCTCAGTGGGGGAAGCGACCGACTTCGGCTCGGGTCACGATCTCGCGGTCCGTGAGTTCGAGCCCCGCGTCGGGCTCTGTGCTGACAGCTCGGAGCCTGGAGGCTGCTTGGGATTCTGGGTCTCCCTCTCTCTCTCTCTACCCCTCCCCTGCTCACGCTCTGTCTCTCTCTGTCGCTCTGTCTCTCAATAACAAATAAAAACGTTAAAAAAAAAGAATTTCCATCTTTGTCGACCTAATTTGTAACAAAACATTTTTTTAACATTTTTACAGATCTTAACTCGCTTTCTCTTTTTTCTTTGTATTAAAAAAAATTTTTTTTTACATTTATTTATTTTTGAGAGACAGAGAGAGACAGAGCACAAGTGGGGGAGGGGCAGAGAGCGTGTGAGATGAGACACAAAATCCTAAGCAGGCTCCAGGCTCCGGGCTGTCAGCACAGAGCCCGACGGGGGGCTCGAACTCACGGACCTCGAGATCATGACCTGAGCCGAAGTCAGATGCTTAACTGACTGAGCCACCCAGGTGCCCCTCTTTGCATTTTTAGAATATGTCATTTCTATTTCCCTCTGTGTGTGTGTGTGTGTGAACATCTCGTTTCTATGTTTTGCTCATTAAAAAAAAATTGAGTTGTTGGCCTTTGACTTGTGGTTTATGAGTCCTGTTTTCATAGTACGCCCTTCATATATTGGTTCTTTATCCATAACCTGTCTTTCAAATGTTTTCCCCATCTTTCCATTTGTATTGTGACATCATTTTGGTGTTTTTGGGAGGGATGAAACTTTAAATATTTATACAGTCAACATCATCAATATTTTTATTTATGCCTTCTGAGTTTTGTTTTTTGTTTTTTGTTTTTTTAGAGAGAGAGAGAAAGTACAAGCAGGGGAAGGGGCAGAGGGAGAGAGAGAGAGAGAGAGAGAGAGAGAATCTCAAGCAGGCTCTGTGCCCAGCACAGAGCCCCATGCCCGGCTCAATGCCATGACCATGAGATCATGACCTGAGCTGAAATCCAGAGTTGGAGGCCCAATTGACGATCCACCCAGGTGTCCCTTCCCCCGGGTTTTTTCTTAATTAGAAAGGCTGTCTCCTCTTCCAAGGTTACATAAAAAACGATCTCCTGTTCTTTTCTGGTACTTCCCTAACTTTTCTCATTTTTAAACGCGTATCACAAGAACATTTAGCATATGGACATGAAAGAGAACTCAGGTGAACATCCCCCGCCCCCCGCCCCCGCCGCCACGGTGAGTCGGTTTTTCCAACAATATTACTGAATGATCCACTTTTCCCTCGGTGGCTGGATATTTGCCCTTTTTTTTTTTACACATTAAATTATTCTGTGTTTTCCAGTATCTTTCGGGACTCTCGATTTTGGTGCATTGATCTGTCTGCCTGTTTATGTGCCAGAATCAAATTGTTTTCATTGATGCAACTTTAAAATCTCTCTTACCAGCCGATAAGAGGAAGCCCAGAGGGCTTTGCTGTAATGTTTTTCTGTCACCGAGCCTTTTGGCAAGAACGAACGTGATTTTTAGGTAGTAAAATCGCCCTTTTTTTCTTAGATGACCAGACGGGAGCGTGGAATATAGACTCCTTTCTTGTGTTAACTGACAGGCCTGTCTTCCCTCCCAAAGGTTGAATTTCGTAACCAGGTGATTGCAGCCTAAAAGCCCTATTCCTTCCCTTCCCCTGAACTCATAACCCTGTCTGCAACCAAATCTGTTGAGTTGGGTGCCGTGGCTGACGTTATTTCTAG
Source organism: Lynx rufus (assembly GCF_022079265.1). Classification (NCBI taxonomy): domain Eukaryota; kingdom Metazoa; phylum Chordata; class Mammalia; order Carnivora; family Felidae; genus Lynx; species Lynx rufus. The sequence goes on from NW_025814843.1 coordinate 4,032,565, forward strand.
CAGGTGTGATAGGGAGGGTCCAAACTTGAATTTACCAAGTCCTGCAGCTGTCTGAAGGTCTGCCTTTTTCACTGGAAAGAAAAAAAAAAAATAGAAGAACGCAAATATCCCATCCTTGGCACTCTTGAAATATGACTGCTACAAACAATTCCATCCAATACTTAAAAAGGAAAAAAAAAAATGAACTAACCAAACCAAAAAAAAAAAAAAACCAAAAAAAAAAAAAAACCACCCAACCAACCCCAAAACAACAACAACAACAGCAACAACCCCAAAGCACGAAGCATGGGGTCAAGGCTGTGGGGCTAACGCCCAACGGAGCTACTGTAGACCCGGCTGGTTTTCCTCAGCTCCTTCCTGGCCTGCCCGAGGGCCGGCCCAAAGTCCCTGGACACTGACTTAGTGGGAGCTTGGTATGAAGTTCATGTTTCGAGTGGGTGAGCACTCAAAGCAGATATTTAGACATTTTTTTCCCCTCTGCTTTTTTTTCTCCTAGAATATTCCTGGCGTCCACAGGAACAGGCCCCCATTGTGCACCCCTACCCTGGGCCGCTTGGCACCGGGGGCGCTGTCTGCGGCCTCTTGAGAGACCGTCTTGGAGGGTGTGTGAGGACCCCCGGGGAGCAGACACAGGACAGCCCCGGACTCAACCCCAACCCGGCCCGACCCTGACCTGGGCTGAGCAGGCACGAGTCCACCTTCCGCTCCCCTCCCCCAGGCATCTAGAGCCGCAGAACCATCCAGACCTCATGAACAGGAGTAGAGGTGCCCAGAGCCTGGCGCTTGTGAGCCGAGCGCCGGGCAATCCTTCACCCCTTTCTTGAAGACCACGTTGATAAGTCTGAAAGGGACAAGGGCAGGCGAGGAGTGACCGAGCCTTCAGCCCTCCCTGGCACTTCAGTGTCGAGCTCAACTAACAGGTATTTTGCAGAACCTGCCCCGGGGGTGAGGCAAGAGGGACCGAAACACCCGTAAGTGGCCAGGCCTGTGGGACGCCCTCGAGGGCGCCGGTGCAGAAGCACCCCAGGGCTCCAGGGACCATCTAGGGGGCCCTACTGGGCCATCGGAAGCCACTCCTGCCTTGCTCTCTCGCTCGGTCTTGTCTTTTCAGTTAAGTGTTCTTCTCTGTTGAAAAAGGTCCCTCTTCTTCCTTCCCAGGATTCTCTGCCTTATCGTAGAATTAGCCAGCGTTCTCTAGAGAATCAGAACCAGTAGGACATATGGAGACACGCACAAGAGCACATTGATTATAGGAATTGGCTCGTGTGCTTATGGAGGCCAAGAGCTCCCATCATCTGCCCTCTGTGAGCTGAAAGACCATATAATTCAGCCTGAGCCTGCAGGCTCGAGAATGGGGAGTCCGACCCTGTAAGCCCTGGTGTGAGTCCCAAAGCCAGAGAACCAAGGGGACCGATGGCTCCAAGGGCAGGAGGTGGTGGTCGTCTCAGCTCGGGCAGAGGGAGAGAATTCACCCTTCCTTCACTGTTTTGTTCTCCTGGAACGTTGGATGAAACCCCCCTGCCCTGGTGAGGACGGGTCTTCCCGCACTCAGCCTACCCATTCGTACGGTGATCTCTTCTGGAGACACACTCGGAAATTACGTTTTACCAGCTCTCTGGGCCTCCTGCAGCCTAGTGGGATTGACACAGAGAAATGAACCATCACAGTCATCCCCAGGAGGGCCTGGTAAAAATCGGGGGTTGGTGGCAAGAAATGAATGCTTGGCATCGCTTTCCCCGGTAGACCAGCTGTCCGTACTCTCAGCTCTAACTACATGGGGCTCGAACTCACGGACCGCGAGATCACAACCTGAGCTGAAGTCGGATGCTTAACCGACTGAGCCACCCAGGCGCCCCCTCCCCCCCCCATAACTCCTTCAATGGAGGAAATATCTTCACCAGACTGGTAATACAATCGGATCAGGGAAGAGTTTCAATTCTGTGAGCTTCCACTGTGGACGCGGGAGAAAGCCTTACGTGGGGTGGGCGGGGGTGGGGGGGCTGCGATCAGGAGCACGTGATTTGGAGAACCTCCAGGGACAGGTTGGAGGGCCACGGATCTGTCATCACCGGGAAAGCTGAGTCCCAAGGGGCCTCGCGCCGCATTTTTTTCTGAATAGGCCCTGGAAAGCAAGGACGTTGTCCTGGAGATCACTTGAGGGGAGCTGTAAGAAGAGGGGGTCTTTAGGAGAGGGAGCTGGGCAGGGCGGGTTTGGCGCTGGGTGATGGGGTCATCTGCAGCGCCGGCCCTGTGTCCACCTTGCTGCAGGGACTCAGGGAAGTCACTTGGAATCTCTGTTCTTTTCCATAAAACACGGGGATGCGATCAGAAAAAGCTCCAGGGGCACCTGGGTGGCTCACGGTGGTGAGATCGTGGGGCCTGCTCCACGAAAAAAAAAAAGCCAAAAGGAAAATCTCCAGAAGCCATCTAGCCCGTCACGGCACACACAGGTGCTTTGTTCACAGATGCCTTGATTTTCAGGACAACATTTCTCCTTATTTGAGCGCAAAACCAAGATGCATGCTGTCAGGAAGGCAGCCGGCTCCGTGTTTGGATGGAATGGCTAACGCGCAGAGAGAGGAGAAACAGACTGTGTGCACATTTTGTTTACCAAGCCAGCAAATGTTTACCGAGGACTCGTGGTTGCGGACTCAGTGTCTCCAACACCCGCCCCCGCCCCCCCCCCCCCTTCCCGCTCCTTTGCGTGATTTGTTTTCATTTCCCTGTCCCCGGGGACCTGTGAGATCTGGGTGCGTTGAGGGAGAGCAGGGTTCAAACTGCATTCACGTCTCCGCTCACCAAACATTTGTTGAAACCTACTTCGCGCTTCGAAGGCTCTCAGGCGGTTGGAGCGAGATTCTTCTCTATTCGGGGCTTAGTGGGAGGAGGGTAGCCGAGAGGGCAGGTGGAAAATAGGCAGGATGGGATGGTGCGTGTGCTAGGAAGGCCCAGGCTGAAGGTGTCATGGGTGCTCAGAACAGAAGAGGTCAGCAGGGAAGGCAGGGGGACGCTGAAGATCCCTGGGCAGTGGCAGAAATAAAACCATGCGAGGGGCGCCTGGGTGGCTCAGTCGGTTGAGCGTCCGGCTTCGGCTCAGGTCACCATCTCACAGTTCATGGGTTCAAGCCCCGCGTGGGGCTCTGTGCTGACGGCTCGGGGCCTGGAGCCCGCTTTGGATTCTGTGTCTCCCTCTCTCTGCCCCTCCCCCGCGAGTGCTCGTCTCTCTCTTAAAAATAAATAAACGTTAAAAAAAAAAAGAGAGAAATAAAATGAGAGCTTAGGACTCTCCAAAGCAAGGTGAACAGCGCGTCTAAATAAAGCAGGATGCCCCCAAGGCTGAGCTGAGAGGCCAGCGGAGGCCCTGTCAAAGCTCTGGTTACCGCAGGCCCCACGGCGGGGGAGGGGTGCACACGGCGGGGTGGGGGGCACCGGGTGCCAGGCTGTGCTGGTTGCCCTGAGAGGCACCTGCCGTGCCCTGAGTCGCCGCGTGCGTTCAGAGCGACCGCCGGCAGCTGGCAGTTCCATTCCGACACTTGAGATGCAGCCCCAGGCCCCCGGGTCCCTGCGCTTGGGGCCCTGGGCATGCCGGACAGGCCAGACACACAGGGGACATTATTCCACAGCCCTCACGCTCTCCTAAAGCTGGAAGCAGGCTCTGCAAAGCGGGGCCTCTGCGCGGGTGCCCCGGTAGTCCTGACCCCTCCCCGGGTGGTAGTGAGCACGCTGTCTTGAGAGCAATCAAAAAAAACCACGCTTCCGGGCCCGTATCCCAGAGGGGCTTCTAGCATCAGACCCGCGCCGGGGTTAATGAACGTGACGCGGCTTCTGGTGCTGAAATTCTATCCTCCTGCGGAAGTGCATTTGTGCTGGCCGGAGGTATTTATAGACCAAGACGCCATAAAGCAAGTCCTGTGATGGAATGCACGTGAACTTGCCCCAGGAAGCTTCCCAGCACTTCCAGACCCGGCCCTGCTTCGCCTTGGAGCTCCTTGGGCTAGAGGATCGCACCAGGTGGCTAGCGCTTTCCACAGGACATTTGATCATCTGTGCGTGAAGCTCCCTCCCGCCAGCCCCACCCCGGAAGCCCCTCTCCTCCCGCCCCCACTCCGTGAGGCGAGGACTGCCCCCCTCTCCCCTTTGAACCCCAGCACTTAGCACAGGGCTTTCCGTGCAGGAGGCGCCCCGCTAAAGGTTGGGGAGCAGAAGAAAAGTAGGCAGGCGCCTGATGTGTCTGCCTGCATACAGCAGTGTATGAACTTTGTGCCCCAGGACCATGGACGTTAGGAAAATGGCCCCCATGACCTGGCAGGCTTCCTGGGGAAGCACAGGCTTTAGGGGCAGAAAGGGACAAGCAGCTTCTGGGGAGATGCCCAGTCCTTCGAGCTCAGACCTTCCTTTCCCGGAAGGCGGTGTCCCAAGGAAGCAGCCGGATCCAGGGGACTTCCGGGCCTTGGCTCTCGTGGCCCCTTTGGGGGACGAATGGCCGGTCCTCCCAGCTGGCTTAATTTTGAAATGCTGATTTGGTGCCCACAGGAGCCGTCACGAGCACCTACGACAAGCCGATTCGCCTCCAAGAGATTTCTTGTTTTGGACGGCTGCAGCATCTTCCCCGGACGCGGCGTTCCTCTCCGATTCTGCGTCCCCCCCTCTCTCTCTGCTCCTCCCCCGCTTGTGCTCTGTGTCTCAAAAATGAAGAAACGTTAAAAAAAAAAAAATTGAAAAAAAGAAAAAGACCGGTTTTGAATCTGAAGTTCATCCGGAGCAGGGAATAGAATAGCCAGGCAAGTTTGGCACGGCGAATATGAATAACACGCCTGAATGTATGCTAATTAGTGGGTTTGGTGATAGAGTTCATGTTACCAAGGCCGGTTAGCCCAAGGGATAAGATTTATGCAATAATAGATACAGGCATTGGCAATGTTAATGGTTGTCTAGGCTCTCTGAGAACTAAACATAATGTATAGGTATTGCATATATAATTTAACCCCAGTCACGCAGGAAAAATACAAAACGGACCTTTCTCTCTGTCTAGGCCTGAAGTTGGTGCAGTGGGGCGCCTGGGTGGCTCCGTCGGTTAAGCATCTGAGTCTCAATTTCGGTTCACGTCATGATCTCAGTTTCATGAGTTCAAGCTCCACGTCGGGCTCAGCGCTGACCCTGTGGAGACTGCTTGTGATTTCCTCTCTCTCTCTCTCTCTCTCTGCTTCTCCCCTGCTCACTCTCTCTGTCTCTCTCAAAATAAGTAATAAACTTAAAAAATAAAATAAAATGCTTCTGCAGAGAAACTCAGAAACTCAGCCAGAACTCAGAACACCCCCTCCTCAAACTGCACACACACACACACACACACACACACACACACACACAGAAACATCTTTAAACGGCCATCACATCCACTAACCATCCCCTCTCGTGCTTGTGTTTCCTTTAAAACTCATTTGGAGTTTTTGGTTTCGCGTGTAGTATGTGTTTAACTCTAGAAAAGAACAGGAAAAGGCAGCCAAAAGAAAAGAAAATTAAAGCTGTTAGATGTGGCCGTGAACAGTTTTGTATGTGTCCGTTCAGAGTTGTACTGAAATACACACACGGCTATCGATCTACTTCAGAGTTGTATTGAAATACACACACGGCTATCGATCTACTTATTGTCTATCTCTAAATATGTATTTACAAAAGTGGGGTTAAACACACACCATTTAGGTATTTACAAAAAACGGCATCGAGTAGGTACCATTTTGAAACTTCCTTCATCGTTTCCGTATCAATACACGTATCTGCACTCATCATCTTCAAGGGCTGCCTAGTCATGATGGAAAGTCTTTATTTTGAAATGTTTATTTTTGAGAGAGAGAGAGAGAGAGACAGAGCATGAGCGGGGAGGGGCAGAGAGAGAAAGCGAGGGGGGCACGGAATCCAAAGCAGGCTCCAGGCTCTGGGCTGTGAGCGCAAAGCCCGATGCGGGGCTCGAACCCGCAAACCACGAGATCATGACCTGAGCTGAAATCGATGCCTAACCCACTGAGCCCCCCAGGTGCCCTGAAAGTCTTCTCGACGAGGAGACGGGGAGATGGGAGAAGGTACTGGAACCAGGCGAATTGTCACATTCCGATACACAGGCACTCGTGAAATGATTGTTGATGGAGTAAAACATCAAAGAAAGACTTCTCAAAGAGAATAGTTAACTTATCTGGGGATGTATTGTAAGGGCTTTATTAGAGGGATTTTGGATCATGGGAGGCTTGTCCTTAACTGAGTCAAAACGTAATATTCTCCAGCCACTCTGCTAGCTCGGGGGCTTGGAGACTCATTTTTTTTTTTTTTGGACATAGGATATTCAGTAAATCTGGACAAACTTGAGGAGCCACCCACACTTTAGAGAACTTTTTAAACCAAACTTTCTGGGATTTATGCATCACCACACAAAAATTTCCCATGACTGAGATGACCGAGAGGGAATACAATACTGTGTTTCATAAACAGTTGAATCTCTTGGCTCAGGGAACAGGGGCCGAGGAGACATCATAAGTGGAGCAGAGTCTTAGAGATATCCGCGGGTTTTTGTCAAGGTCAGAGGCAGAACCACCGACGCTGCAGTCTGGGTGACGGTCCGTGGTGGAGGTCAAGAGCAGAGTCTAAATACATGCCCCGGTGGCTAAAAAGGATGGCCAAGATGTCGGGCATTCTTAATAAATATTCCAGGCAGCCCAGGGGCTTCTGGCCAGCCTGATGTGAATTTAAGGGGAAAGAAATAATTATTTTCTGGAATGACCCCATTACCAACATTGGACCCGTGTTATCTTGTGTCTCTGGTGATGGGATAAGAGAGACCCCCCTGACCTGGACAGCTCCCTCCTCCCGCTCACCGATGTCTGAGGGTGACTCACCTCAGGCACACTGGAGTCATCTCCTCTGGGTGGCCTATTTCTTGTCGGTACAGATAGGCCCCCTGTCCCGCTCTACTCAGTGGGCTCAGCTACACCTAAGGAAGAAACTTGGGGCTGCTTCAACTATACAGTTGGGGTGGCCCGTGAGGTCAAGCCCCCTTAGTTTGTGCAAGAAACACCTTGCAAGCTGAGTGAGGTGATCTTGAGAAATACATCCCCAGATGCCAAAGTGGATCCGATTTGCTTTTACCGGGAACGGTCCTTGCCTCCCCGGCCCCTTGGAGCTCTAGGCGTGGATACGACCACCCAGATTTCCAGTTCCCTGACACGTTCATTGATTAACGTTTTGGATCAAGGCTACCTCTGTGCTAATAGGTTGAGGTCCACCTTTGGGTGGCATAAGAGATCCATCCGAGTATGGGACGTGTTTGAGGTGAGCTCTGGGCACCGGAAGACCGAGCTGGCCCGCGTCTTGCCCAACACGTTTGCCAGGGACATGCCCTTCTTCTGCTTCTCTTATAGGTCAGTCACCCAGAAGCTAGACCCTGGCTTCCCTACTAACATACCCCATAGCTTACTGGTTCTACCTTCTTGAACAGGGTCACTTGGGAAAGAGAGTCATTGATCTTGAGGTCTAAGTCCCTGAGTTTTTAATTTTTAAAAATTGTGGCAAAGTGCGCACAACAAAATGTCCCATCTTAACCATTGTTTAAGTAAAAAAATTTTGAGTGTTTATTTATTTTTGAGGCAGAGAAGGAGAGAGAGCACGAGAGGGGAAGGAGCAGAGAGAGAGGGAGACTCGGCATCCGAAGCCGGCTCCAGGCTCGGAGCTGTCAGCACAGAGTCCGGCGTGGAGTTCGAACTCACGAACCGGGAGATCACGACCTGAGCCGAAGTCGGTCATGCTTAACCGACTGAGCCACCCAGGCGCCCCATAACCGTTTTTGAGAGCACAGTTCAGTGACGTTAAGCACATCCACACTATTGTGCGGCCGGCAACCTCCACCCGCCCGCAGAACAATTTTCCTCTTGCACAACTGGAACTCTGTCCCCATTCAACACTAGTCCCCTGCTCCTTCCTCCCGCAGAGCCCCCCCGGCCACACCTTCCCACCTTCTGTATCTATGAATTCAGTGACTCTAAGTACCTCATACAAGTGGAATCATACACTATTTGCCCTCTGGGGATGGGTTTCTTTCACTCAGCGTGATGTCTTCAAGGTTCATCCATGTGGCAGCACGTGTTAGAATCTCCTTCCTTTTTAATATTTCATTGTATGTATGTGCGTATTACACTTTGTTCGTCCACGCCTGTGTCTGCGGACATTTGGGCTGCTTCTGTTGGCTGCTGTGAAACACGGGCGTGCGAACAGGGCCTTGGTTTTTTAAATAAATTTTTAAAGTTTATTTTACTTATTTTGAGAGAGAGAGAGTGAGGGAGATAGAGACCACACACTGATAGTGCAGAGCCTGATGTGGGGCTCGAACTCACGGACCGCGAGATCATGACCTGAGCTGAAATGGAGTGGGTTACTTAACCGACTGAGCCACCCAGGTGCCCCAGCCTTGATTTATTTTATTTATTTTTTTAAAATGTTTATTTATTTATTTATTTTTGAGAGAGAGAGAGAACGAGTGTGAGCGGGGGAGGGGCAGAGAGAGAGAGGTAGACAGAGAACCCAGAGCAGGTTCCGAGCTGTCTGCCCAGAGCCCTACTCAGGCCTCGAACCCACGAACTGTGAGATCATGACCTGACCTGAAGTCAGATGCTTAACTGACTGAGCCACCCAGGTGTCCCGATTTTTCTTTTTTTTTAATTAAACATTTTTACCTGGGGGTGATTACAGATTCACGTGCACTCATAAGAAATAATACAGACGTGTGTGTGTGTGTGTGTGTTTAATTCTACGTAATTTTATCACGCGTATAGGTTCATACATACACCCACCCACCAAAATCAAGGTAAAGATCAATTCCGTCACTACGTCGTTACGAGGATGTCTTGTGTTGACGAGGTCCCAGTGATTGGTGCTAGATTTCATGCTCCGTTTCCAAAGGGTGAGAGGCAATCACATAAGTCGACTCTCGTCTGGAGACGTCCTACTGCAGATTCCTGGTGGATGCCACGGTGACAGCAACGGAGACCTGAGTCCCTCCATCACCACACCGCTAGTCAAATCCCATCCAGTGTCATCGGAATTAAATCCCAGGAAGAGGCCTTTCAGATGCAATGCCTCCATTAGACCCTTGCTGTCCAACAGCAATGCAACGTGGGCCGGGTGTGTAATTGTAAATTTAAGAAAAAAAACACCCGAGATTAATTGTGATAATACGTAGCTAATCCAACCTACGTAAAATGTAATACTTTCAACGTGGGATCGGCACAAACATTGTCGATGAGGGATTTTACATCCTGTCTTTGATCACTGGTGTGTGTTTTGCACTGAAAGCACGTCTCCGTTGGGACCAGCTACATTTCCAGGGCTCAACGGCCACGTATGCGTATTGGTCAGTGTGACCCTGCAGCCAGACTCCGAGGTCACCTGCTGTCCGAGGGGCTGGTTAATTCCATCAATCTGAGCATCTGCCTTGATGGCGTTTAGGTAAGCTGCGCCTTGGGCCAGCGGGTGGTGGAGAGCAGCCCGGCCTTGCTCTTAAGGGTTTTATTCCCTTGGGAATCTGTTCTCTCTCGTCAGCCCGGGTTGGTCCACCTGTTCAATGGCCCCAACATCGGAACTCGTCGACAGGGGCAGAGAGGCACTTGGGCCCTTTGGACGCTGACACTGTTGGACAAGGTGGAGGCAAAGCCAGTCGGCAGCAGCTTTTAAAGGAATTGAGACGGATTTCCGGACCGTCGGACACGCGTGGAACTCGGACGTTCGGTGCAGCTCCGGATAGAGCTCTAGAAGTTGGTATGGTCCTTGCACCCGAGGGGGCCAGGGACTGAGACATCAGTCATCTGGGCTGACCTGACATGGGCTCCAGGAGGAGGGGCCGAGCCTCTCTCTCTCTCTCTCTCTCCTCGGGCACTTCGGTCACAGCATTCTTTCCAGGAGCTGGCACCCCCACCCACTTTCAGCCACCTCAGGAGATAGCTGGAATGCCAGCAGCCCACAGGCGTCCTTCGTCAGCGAAAAGCACCCTGGGAATGGGTGGCTGGATGAAAAGTTCTCTGTGTGTTGTAGGCTGGGACAATGTCTGCCACAGCCCACGCTTTCATTATGGGGATATTTGTCTATATGCTCAATGCTCCTGAGAGAAGGGCAGACTTTCTGCAAAATGTATGGCTTAGTGGGCTTGCACACTGACTGCTTTTCTTGGAAAGGCTGCTATTCAGAGTCTGACCACCCCCCCCCCCCCCACCGCCTCTCCTCCCTGCCAAGCCCAAACAGGCGCACAACGAGCTTCGAGATCCTGGAACGAGAGGTGTCTTTGGTCCGTGCACAGTCTGTCTGTCTTGCATAGGCTGGATAAAATATTCTTTGGCTCGTAATGCATTTTGTTTTATTTTATTTTATTTTATTTTATTTTATTTTATTTTATTGTTTTATTTTATATTTTTTCTTTCCCTTTATTTCATTTCTATTTTAGTTACTTGACATACAGAGCCATACTGGCTTCAGGAGTAGAATTCAGTGATTGGTCACTTACCTACAACACCCAGTGCTCATCCCAAGAAGTGCCCTCCTTAATGCCCATCCCCCGTCTGGCGCCGCCCCCTCCCACCTGCCCCCCTCCATCAACCCTCCGTTTGTACTCTGTCATTAAGAGTCTCTTGTGGTTTGTTTCCCTCTCTTCTCTTCCCACCCCCGCTCCCATATCCTCATCTGTTTTATTTCTTAAATTCCACGTACGGGTGAAATCATACGGTACTTGTCTTTCTCCGATGGACTCACTCCGCTTAGCGTAACACACGCTCGCTCCATCCACGTCGTCGCGAATGGCACTGTTTCATTTTTTTGACAGCTGAGTAATATTCCGCTCTATATGCGTACCACATCTTCTTTATGCTGGATAAAACATTATTAAGGTTGACTTCACCTGTTTCTTTTAACTTTTTAAATGTGGCTACTTGAAAGTCTGAAGCTACGTCTGCGGCTTGCATTATATTTCCATGGGGCCGTGCTTCTCCAGTTTGTGCTGGGCGTCACGGTGTCCGACTTCCAGTATCTTCTACGGGCACTGACGAACCGGGGGAGACTGAGCAAATCCCTTCTCTGGGCCTCGGTGTCCTCATCCGCAAAATAGGAGCGTGGGACTAGATAATATCCAAGCTATCTACAACTTTCAGCTACCCAGACGACAGGGGTAAACTGGAAAGATGTGATGCTTGGCAAAGCCGGCCTGCATTCTTGCCGAAAGGAAGGGCTCCCGTCATTCTGATAGATGGTTCCAGAGCAGAATATTGGTGAATGGATGGAGCACGGTGAACAGCCTTTTATTTATTCATCGGACACCCCCGGCTGAATTCTCTAAGGACTGTTCTCTCTATGGAAACCCGAGCTCCCGAGTCTCATCACATCCCTACCCGGCAGGTGCGATGGGCCTACGAAATGCCATTTGCAGCCAGCTCGCAAATGCAGAACTTGCTTCTCAGCAATCAATTTCAGGGCAAGGGAGCAGAGGCATTAACCGTCTTTTCCAGGAATACTTCTGCACAAATCTTTTAAGAGCTGCGGGGAGTGTCTGCCTCTGGGCTCTCGCCTTGTTTATGCATGCAAACATTGACATAAATATTTCAGACAAACGAATAGAAGAGCCGCAGTCACTCGCGAGGCTCTCTCCTTCGCATCAAAGAAGCCCGCATCTGGTCTGCCTGTATTTTTGTCTTTCTCTCATCAGATCCCCTTTCCACCAGCCGGTCAGCCTCCCTTCCCTGCTTGTCGCTTGCTTTGCGGAACTTGAGCGGTTCTGTCCTCTCCTTGGGAACAAAGTCCGGCAAGGAATTCCAGCGTTCCCTTGCTCTTGCCCCCTTTGCCCTGCCCGGGTCCCCCCGGGGCTCTCCTAGGTGACTCCCCTGTCCTCTGATCAGTCCTTGGCTTGCTGAGTGCTCCCTGGCCCACTGTCTTTGTGTTCTCAGCTTACATGATGAGGGGCTCCTCCGCAATAATTAATAAAGCAATTGCTACCCTTTACGGTGGGCTTACTCGATGCACCTGCTCTATCGTACATCATCCTCTCCATGACCGTACCCAGTGGGGACTGTCGCCCCAGGGACGGGCGGATCAGGGGTGTCTGAACCCAGCCAGTCCATGCTGGAACCCACACCAATAACCCCTAGGCTGACTTCCTTCCTTGTCGGCATCGATTTCTCTCTTCTTGGCAATCTGGTTGCACACCCGCTTTCCTCTATGACGGCACTTCTATGGGTCTGCTCAGGTGGTCCTAACAAAGTACCACAGAGCCCGGGGGGCTGGAAGAACGGAAATTCATTGTCTCCCAGTTCTGGAGGCTGGGCTGTCCCGGAAAGGGCTGGTTTCTCGGAGGCTCTCTCGTTGTCTCGGAGACGGCCATCTTCTCCCTGTGTCTTCCCACATTCTTAGGTGCTGGGGGCGGTGGGGTTAGGACTTCAACGTGTGAATTTTGTGGGACACAACGCATCCCCTGGCAGCAAAGACCACAGTCAACGTCATACCATAGCGACTTAGGTGAGTGCCTTGTTGCTTCACGAGGCGAGCAGAGACTGCGTCCAATTCAGCCCTGTGTCCAGCTCAGCACTTTTAAGGGGACGCGCCCACTTCTGGGCAAGTCCAGACCTTAAAGCCGAGGTAGCCAAGTGGTCACCCTGTGTATGGGGAAGATGAGTGCCGTCTCTTTGCTCCTTCGTGTCATGAAACAGAGGAGCACAGCCAGTGGCTTTGCCTCAGCCAGAGGGGGATCTCAGGAAGCCTGAGGAGCTGGGGGGGTGGCGCTTTGGGTGAGGTCTAGGGTCAGCGGCTGAGCTCCAGGTGGGGGTGACAGCATGCGTCATGTCTCAGAAGCCAAGGGGGCACGATGCCTGGGTTATGCTTGTAAGTGCAGGACAGTATGTGGGGGCTGGAGAGTGACAGCTGAAGTCACCACGTTTGGATGGGGTTGGCTTTGGGATGCTACGGACATTGGCCCAAGGAGCTGGGTTTTCTTGGCTTTTGGTTGCACGTGAATTCCAGTTATGAGGAGCTTGAATAGCCAAGCTTTGACTGCTTGAACCTGACTCGTCATTCACATCAGATGCCACCTTTCGTGGAACTCATCCTTGATGCTGCCTCTGGGATCCCACGCGGCTCTCTACCCGAGAGAGCCTGGCATAACATTCACCGCAAGGAAGGAACCCATGTGCCCGGCTGCATCTGCCGCAGATGTTAAGCTCCTTCAGGATACGGCAACATCTACTAGCTGTCCTTGTACCTCCGGGGCCTAACCCAGGGTCTGCACGGAGAAGGGACTCCACACATACTTATCCATCGGCGAACAGGTCGCGTATTCCTGTGCGTGTGACCACAGCCACCCGCTTTCTGCTTGACCGGGTCCAAACTTCTAGGACCTCGTTACAGTTAGGGTGCTCCATTCTGGTGGTTGGAGATAAGGCTCAAACTCTCCAAGAACTCCGACAACGCAGGTAAGAAGGAAGAAATAACCCGGGCTGGCTCTTTTTTTTCTCTCTCCCTGGGGTACCTGGCCGGTCAGAACCTTGTGCAGGATGGGAGTGTGGGAAGGAGGGAACCCAGAACCGAGATGGAGTTGGGAAGTTCCTCTGTTGTTCCGAAATAGCTCCTGTACTAAGAGTGTGATCAGTCAGGGTAGGCCCAGGGGCACAGGGTGTTTTTTATTGTGCGTCTGCTGTAAACCTGGGACATCCTGTGCTTTCCCCTCTGGGAGATGAGAATATGTAGACTGAAGGCTGCGTCTGCCTCATTAACTTTCTGTCTCCGTCTCCCAGCAGCGGGGTTCAGACCCGGTGGGAAACCCGTGACACGCCAGAGGACGCAACTCAACGGATGCCATAGCTTCCTACTGGCAAGCGATGACGGAGGACGGTGCCCTCCCCCGGGCCTCAGCTAGCATGACCGCCCGGAACAAGACGCCAGAGGCAGCTCAGGGGTCTTCAGGGCACAGGGACAGCTCAGGGACCCGCAGGGCACAGGGACAGCTCACACGTAAAGCATTTCCACCTCCCGAAGTCAACAGAGGCAACTCAGGTCACGCGTTAAAACCCATTTCTGTGGCTGCCTACAGAGGCACATTCTGTAGTGGCCACTGTGGGGACCAGAGGTCTGTACCGTAGCTGGAGAGACCTTCAGGGTGGAGAGAACTGAGCGACACAAGGAAAAGAATCCCTAGAGACTCCTGGTGAAAGACGGCAGTTTGCTTGTCTGTTCATGACACCCCATCAACGTTACGGGAGAGGGCGGGGAAAGAAAAGCGGATACTCTAAAGGGTAAAGAAGGTGAGGGAGGGGTCAGTCGCAGCGCCATGTTGGAAGACAGTTGAGGGACAGGTAGTAAGTGATTTAGCAGCTCTTCGCTAACCCTGAGCCAGGAGGGATGAAAGGCAGTCCAACCTCTCCCACAGAAAACCCTCCAAAGGCTCAGAACGGACAGCCCCATGCACTTGGACAAGCGGAGTTCAGAGAGAGTAGCCTTTGAAAAGTTGTTGAGGAGGAAGTTAGAGGCGACCCCCCCCGCCCTCACCCCACCGTCACAATTTTCTGTGTCCCCTTTGCACAGCCAGGTGAGTACGTGGCCCCCATGCTGACGGAAAACCAGAAATGGCCCCCACCGCCCCCCCCTCACCCCCTGGAGATGGTTAAACAGAAGGTCTCTGGACCGGGGGACGCCGGGCGCAGTGAACCAATCCGCAAATGGCCATTTTGGAATGCTTCCTAAAGGTAGGGAACTGGGTCCTGGAGGAGGTGGTGGCCCTGAATTGATGAGGAGGACGGCAGTTTTCAGATGACTCATGAGAAAGCACAGAGGCAGGGAAGGGTCAGTTGTTGAGGAGAAGGGCTTGGCTGGAGTGAATGGGGAGGGGACAGGACTGAGAAAGGAGGTGCTGTGAGCTCTCAGGCACATGGTGATGCCCAATGGGGGGGGGGGCTCACGTTCGGGAGGAGAGGGTCGCAATCTAAAACATGAGATGATGGAAACCGGGATCTCAGGAAGACTTTGCTGCAACTGAATGTCTACCTTGAGGTCTGGAGAAGCTGGGAGTTCAGGAAAAAGCCTTTGACGGTAGCCAAGGGTTAGGAAGGTGTGGAGGGGAGGACAGGGGTAGGAAGGAAGTGGGAGAAACAAGCAGACTCTTCCCCCGGCCAATGCCGTCCGTTCCTTTGCTCCTCTATGACCCTGCCGCTCGTCATCAGTGCAAACATTTTTGGCAGGTAAGAACAACTGAATTTATGAGAACAAAGTCGCAGTCCAAGCCAGAAAAAGGAGAGAAAAAAATATATTCTCTCAAGAGATTTCGTGATCTGTTCTCAATCTCTGGCCACTCGCAGGGCCCTGGAGGGCCTGTTCCCGTAGAGACACCATCCAGGAAGGCAGTGAAATCATGCCCGGTAGTCACTCCTGAAGCCTCACCCCCCCGCCAAGGCCTCTCCACCCACCTTTTCCCCACCCTTCCTGCAGGGCCCAGATCTCCCCTTCCTCACGCTCACCCTGAGCACGAGGCACCTCGCAGATAGAAAATGCCCAGTGAAGTCCGTTGATTTTAATAATCATGACTAGACCTCGGTGGGTTGATGGCTCAGTCTCTGACTTACAAGGCAAGAGGGACACAGAGCGGCCTGACGTCATAGACCTGGTTCCATGAGCACAGTGGGTGGGCAAAGGATGCTCTTGACTAATTTTTTTGGTCATCCTCCTCTATTCGAATTCCAACACACGTCCAGTCTTGGAGCAAAGATGCTTCTTTTGCCCGGAGTCTAAAGGGTGAAACCAAATGTCCTGCCGTCTGATAACATTGGACGTCTCCTGTGCTTGGGTATATTGTTTGGTCTAAACATAGATCTGTCTTTTTTTTTTTTTTCTTCTACTCACTTGCGTGTGTGTGCGTGCGCAAAATATGCACAACATAAAATTTACGATTTTAGTCCTTTTTTTCTTAAAGTTTATTTTTGAGAGAGACAGAGCATGAGCGGGGGAGGGGCCGAGAGAGGGGGAGACCCAGAATCGGAAGGAGGCTCCAGGCTCCGAGCTGTCAGCACAGAGCCCGACACGGGGCTCGAACTCATGAACCGCGAGATCATGACGCGAAGTGAAGTCGAGTGCTCAACCGGTGAGCCACCCCGGCGCCCCTAGTCATTTTTTAAGTGTACAATTCAGTGGCGTGAACTCCACCCACCATGTTGTGCAACCTACTTCTCCTAGGACACTACGAATTCTTCGTGAAAAGCCTGTTTTCTCCTGCTCCTCTGATCCCGCTTGCAGTCTTGGAGTCGGTGGCACCTTAGAAATTGTGTTGTTCTAACCCCCAACCAGACGCAATCCTCTCTGCAGCCTTCGGATACTTCTGCTCAAACCTGCCCCGGATGGGAAGTCACTCCTCAGCGAGCTAGACCGTTTCCCTCATGGGGCACTCTTACGCCACCAAGCCCCACTGGCCTCTCTGTACGGTTGCCCACCAGCTCCTGCTCAGCCTGGACATTCCAGAAGGCTCTTATCTGGGCTGCAGGAGAGTTCGTCAAACATCCAAAAGGTCGTGCGGTAGCACAAACCCAGATCTCTGTAGCCAGACAGAGCTGAGTTCAAGTCTAAAATCTATTGGTAAACCAATTTGACAATAAATTTCATATTAGAAAAAAATATATATATATGTAAAAAATAAATACATAAAATCCATTGGTGTGCCCCGGGGCAAATCACTTCTTTGAGGCTCCGTTTCCTCTTCTGCAAAGTGGGGATCCTACCTTCACGTGGCTGTGAGGCTAAGAAATACTGCGTAAGAAACACCCCACGTCATTCACGGAACTCAAGAAGCTCTGGGAATTATTTTCGTTGAAAGACAGAAAAGGCTTCTCTGACAGCACACCGCTGGCACCCCTCCTCACTTTACTTCATGTGACAAGGTTTCTATTGATCTAGAACTGATCCCCTCCACGGTCATTAGAGGTACATTCCATTAAGAGTCTGTGGTATCTTATTTGCATTTCAAAACCAAGTTGGCACTTCAGCCTAATGAAATGGTCCAGAGAGTTGGCCAATTGGAGGCCATAATCATCCACCCATCCAGTGTATATAACACCGTGTATTTGCGCAGAAGTAGAGGCTTTGGGCGTTGTTTATACAACAGTCTGTGATTATTTATGTAACAGCTCATGATTATGTAACAGCTTACGAGCCTGAGACGGAATCCAGACAGACGTGTCTGTGCAAGGGGGATGTGTTGGGCCCTGATGAGTGTCTTTTCACAAGAGGCTCAGGGCCTCCTGGGAGGGTGACCATCCCCAGGCATGGGGAGTCAGGTGTGATAAAGCTCTTTGCACTCATTACACTCATTCTGGGTGAGTGTCGCTCAAATCCACCCCCAGGACAGCATGTAGACATACATCTGGGTCCAAGAAAAGAGAGGATCTTAAAGTAAAAATGGAACTATATTACTACCAAGAATGCTTATAGGCGGTGGGTTAGAATGACGAGATTGGCCAAGAGCCAGGGAACTGTGGATTATTGTGGTAAATGGTACCCCATCGGTACTCACTCTTGGCGAGGACAGGAGACATCGAAATGAATTCAACACAGAGTACTCCCTAATGGGTGGCCAGAGTTCAGCAAGGGATAAAATAATATCATAAATGGCCATTAGAGGGTGGGTAGTACCATGTGCTAGGAAGGAGGGTCAGATAAACTACTCTAGACGTTCAGGGAATGGAAAGATGGCTTGCAGACAAGGTGTGGGTGGGAGCAAAGTTTGGGCAGCGCAGGTAGCCCTGAGCAATGGAATTGCTGACATTGTGAGATCATGACCTGAGCCGAAGTCGGACGCTTAACCGACTCAGCCACCCAGGTGCCCCAATAACTCCCAATTTTTAATTGAGAATATGGCCCCTCGCAAGTAAAGGCATTTCCCAGATGCCCCTGCAGCTCGATGTGACCACATGACTGAGTTCAGAGAGATGTTAGTGAACTGTTATGTGGTAGTTTCCAGGAATAGTCCGTGAAAGACAGCTGGTATGCATACTTGGCCTTCTTTGTCTTTGTCCCTTCCTGCGCCCTGATTCATGGAATATGGATATGATGAACAGAACTCTTGGTTCTGCCTTGGACCATTTGGATGATGGAGCAATGAGCAGGAAAGAACCTGGTTCTCTTCTATACGAAGAGAAATAGAATCTGATCTGGTTTAAGCCTGTTGTTTCTGGTGTCTGTTGTTCTTTTCTTTAAAAAAATTTTTAAACATTTTTATTCATTTTTGAGAGACAGAGAGAGGAAGGGTGAGCAGGGGAGGGGCAGAGAGAGAGGGAGACACAGAATCTGAAGCAGGCCCCAGACTCCTAGCTGTCAGCACAGAGCCAAATGCGGGGTTTGAACCCACGAATTCTGAGATCATGACCTGAGCCGAAGTCAGATGCTTAACCAACTGGGCCACCCAGATGTCCCTGGTGTCTGTTGTTCTTAACAACAATGCTAACCGGATATAGATGGGCAGGATTTAGATACATGGGACTGGGGTTCAGAGAAAGAATATTCCAGGCAGAATGATGGCAAGAAGGCGATATGAGAGGTGTGCAAGGAAAAATGGGAAGAACCATGAGGGTCTGCTGGGCAGTTAAGGCCAGTGAAGGGGAAGAGGAAGAGGAAGAGGTATGATCAGAAAAAATAATCAAGGGGTCCAGGTAATGCAAGACTTCGAACAAGGGATGGGGAGTCTGAACTTTATTCTGTGTGCAATGGGGTGCCATTGAATATTTTTGGGTGAGGAAGTGTCCAGATAGGAACAGAGCTTTAAGCAAATGAATCAGAGTGAAGGCAGCGAAACCAACTTCAGGGCTCTTGTGATATCTGGGCAGGAGAAAGGGTGGGCTCAATCATGGCAGGGGCAGAAGGAATGGAGAGGAGAGCCAAGATCCTCAGATATTGTCCCCCCACCGAACGTTCTCCAGGAAATTCTTGCCGAGAGGAGTTTTATTTGGGAAGGGAGACTAAGAAAGCAGATGGAAGCTTGAGCACAGGAAGAAGAGGTGAAGGGGATGTCACATGGTAGAAGGTGGGGCACAGAATGGAGCGTTGGGGGCAACCGAGGACCAAAATAGGACGCTACTATCAGATGTCTTATGTATGATCAACCTTTGTATTGGGCGCCCATGAGGCATAGATACTTACTTGCTACTTCAAAAAATTTGAGACAGCACTAACCGTAATCCCTGACACTTCAGTAGGGAAAGGAAGTTTTCTGCTGCTTGTCGAGAAAGTAGCAGAGTAAGAAGATACGATTGGCTCCTCCCGGCAGAGCCTGTGGCGTCACCCTTGCAGAAAGATGAGAACAGAGGTCATCCCGCCCTGGGGCAAGTGAAGTTTACCCAACTCACAGGAGTCTGATGTGCTGACAGATAAGATTTATAATGGGAGACCTACATCTGGGAGTTCATATTTTCTCCCAAGGAACTTCTTCTCCAATGTCAAGGTAGCTTGGGATCTATCGGAAAAGAGTGGTTTGTGAATGTGAACTCAGGGCGATGGGGATTTGTCTTAGAGATTGCCTGGCCTAGGCTGTGGGCTACGTTGTTCCACGGGCTACGCTGGTGTAGGGCTTGGGGCACTTGCATTTATAAGGTGCACCCCCTTCCTGCCTCTTGCACAGTATAGGGATGGAGAAGCATATACACATATAAGCATATCTTTCTCTAGATTGTTTGGACCTCCCATCTTTGATGGCAGTGTTACTTGGCCAGGACATAGTTCTTAGCTCCCAGCATGAGTCACATCACTTCTCTGGGCTACACATTCCTCCTCTATAAAATAAAGGGCCTGACCAGGTCATGATGAGGGCAATTCCAGCCCCAAGGCTCTGGGTTGCTGTGAACACGATGTTGGGGGCATCAGGGTAAAGAGCATGATGCCCAGTCCTCAGTCCAAGGGAGTGCCCGAGGGAAATCAAAAGACTGATTCAGGAACCGGAGTCACAGAGTTAAGCCACTCCTAGCTGGAGCTCAAGGACACAGCAGCCGAGAGACATCCTTGGCAACAGTTGCTTTGACCGTTTTCTTGGAGTCATGACAGTGTTTTACCCACAGCGGCCCCATACACTCTAATTCACCTTGACTCTGGGTAATCGGACCGGTCTGGTGAATTTGGAGGGCCCCACTGATTCCTGATCAAGCTCCTTCACGGTTACCATGCTTTGGCTGGAACTTTCCAGAAATGCGTGGATAGAAGAGGCTGAAAGAAGCCTAAAACGTCGTATGCCTGGACACCTCGCCATATCTTCATGAAGCGAGATATGAATGTCCAAGTTGCATTAGTATGCAAATGTATCCTTCCCATTTTTGCTGCCTGGGCACCTAAGAGGGACTCCACTTGTCTCCACATTATCTTTTCTTCCCTAGGCAGAATGACTATCTCCTACCACCACTGGGGCGTGTGAGAGGAGACTGTGAAGAGAATGGTCTGGTGGAAGCATGTACCTGGCTCAGCTAACTCTCTTTGTTGCCCATCCCCCAAGCCACAATTCCCAAGACCCATGGTTTCCCACATGGCACATGTTCTCCCACCCTCAGCTTGTCTCTGGCCAATGGCGGTAGGCTAGCTAGTGGCTGGTCTCCTCCAGCTCACTGGTGTGATACATTTCTCATGCCTTCTTCTCCTGGGCTGGTGTTCAAGCCAGATATGGCCCCTTCTGGTATTCAAAGAGTGCTGGCCATCATGTGTCAGGCCCTCAGACAATAAAGAAGGCCCAGTTCCTCCGCTTCAGAGGTGCTCAGGTGATGAACCCAGAACATCATCTACTGTGCGTTCTCCCCCGAAAATGAGAGCTACTGGAAATGAGGGATTAGGATGACAGGGGCAACAAAAACAGAAGTCAAGGCAGGTAGAGATCAATATGAGCGAGGGTAAAATCTCGGCCTCGGCTGAGTGGTGCCTCTGCCCGGGGAGAACCCTCCCTCTACCCATAATCTCTTCTCCTAGATGAGTTAATATCAAAGAGAAGGAGAAATAATGGACTGTTTTCCATCTCGAATTTACCAGCCGGGCAGCCTGTCACAGAGTCAGAACGATCACCCCACGTTTAGTGGGCACCAAGTCGTATCGTCTCTAAGACCTTAACCTCTTTCAAATATGCTTTTCTCTAATCCCCGCCCACTCGCCCCTCTCACTCGAAGTGTTGCAATGGCGGTCCACTCTGGCCACATCCCTGCCAGACAGATCCGTTGAAAGTAGGACTGTTGGAAGGACGACTCCACTGCACGAATCCCTTCCATTTCTCTCCACTGCCTCCATGCGGTGGTCCAATGGGAAGACAATGCTTTCTGGGTCCTGCTTGGCCTGGCCCTTGACCATCCGTTCAGCCTCATGTCCAACCACCTGCCATGGCACAATCTGCCTCATTCGTCTCGGGTCCCAGGCTTTCTAGGATATTTCTCACTTGACTCATATTTGCACAAAATACTCGCCCTCTCCCCTATTCTCCTGCGCAAGCACTGCCCTTCCTTCAGGGTCTGCCCCATCCCTGTTGTCTCCCGAAGCCTCTCCCAACTATCTTGGAGAAACTTAGGTGGTCCTTCCTCAAGGCTACCGCCGTGCCCGGCACGTACCTTCCCCGGAACAACCGCCAAACTGTATCATCTGTTGACGCCCAGTGGAGAAACCCAACCTGTGATCAAATTCATATCATCACCATCCCAGCGCCTTGCATAGTGCTTTAGCATTTAGTGGGTGCCCGACAAATCTTTTTTTAAAGTTAGTTCGTAGAGACAAACAGGAGAGTAGTAAATCAAGAGGTGGAGAGGTTGGCCGTGCCGCAGGTAGAAGGGTAGATGGAAGGTTCCATGACCGGCTAGAAAGCTGAGAGAGAGAGAAATATACTAAAACAGTAGTGTTTGGGTGTTTTAAATAAATGTTGGCTTGGATGTGCAGGGAGTAGTGGTAAATTGAGGGCTTTTTTTTTTTTTCCTCCATTCCTGGAGTTTTGGGGTCTGAGAGGTCAGAAATGTAACACTGCACTTTTCCTAAACAAAGCCTCAGTTTGTCATCTGCCAGTGAGGGGGCAGATCCCGGGTGAGGGGGAGGAGGGCCAACAATGGCTTTTTTTACACCCATATTTCTGGCCCCCGGCTAATCTGGTTGGCCAGCAATGGAAACCCTGGGGCCAGACATCGTGAGTCATCTGTCGAGGAGAAAGAGTTACCCCAGGGGCAAATATTACAGGGCAGTCCAACTAACTGCAGACACTTTTTGAATTTTACCTCGGAAATTCGTGTTTTCAAAGATGTAAAAATACTCAACAGGTACTTGCTGTGTGCCGGGCAGGAGGGGAGGGCATCTGGAGACTGCTACAATTGGGTCTCGTGGAGGAATGTGGATACAGAAAGACCGTTCCAACAAAATGCAGTGGGCTCCCAAATGCATTGGGAACAAAGAGAGACCAACTGCGTTAGTTAAGGTCAGGAACGGATGTATACGACAGAAACGCTCAAAGTAAGAGTGGCTTACGTAAGGTAGAAGTTTATTCCTCTGGCACCTAAAAAATGAACTTAGTCTCTTGGCCATACTTGGCTGTAAAGGTGGCTGGAAATAGTCTTTTTTGGGGGGGAACAGTCAGCAACACTCCCAACTAAAAGTTGGGATTCTATCACAATGGAGGGAAGGGAAAATGGATGTTAATGCAATCAGCCAGTAGTTTTTGATGTACTAACCCCATTTGAGGCATCCTGGGGAGTCTCCATGTATTATAAAGTAGACTAATTACTTAAAATTCTACATACCTCTCCTGTGAGGGGAGGAGTGCATGAGCTGGACAGTGTCGAGACTTGAGATCTAGAAGGATGAGGGCTGTGGGAGAGTGATGGCGATGTGCGCTTAGGGATTTGCAAAGTGGTTTCGGTGCTTGAGTTCTGATGCATATCCCTTTCCCCTCTGAGATGGAAGGAAACACACGAGAACATGCCAGACACCCCCACTCCCAAAGGAGAGCTCCCCAAAACTGAACGGGTGCATGTAGCCTTGGCCAGGAGTCCTCATTGACTCCTGCCTTCTGGAATCTAGGGTGGTGATTGCAGAGCAGATAAGGCTGGACTGACTCATCTGGCCCGGGGTGCAGAGAATTGGGGATTGTGAGAGTCTGGGCATCCACCTTCCCCACCTTTTATGAAGTGATCCTCCTCCCTTGTCTGATCATGACCCAGTGACTGTCTCAGACTGTCACTGATTAGATGGTCAACCTTTACCCCCTTGGGAATGATCTAGTGCTAGGCTGGAGGTTTCAGTCACTCCTTAACCTCAGGCTGACACTGAAGTATGGGGACAAAGGGAAAATATTGTCCCCTGTTCCTAACATCTGAGTAAGAGGGTGGATGGCAGGAGATTGCCCTGAACTTGAGTTTCCTCCTTCCCAGATGATAGTAGCCTTCTATTCTCCCTACCTTGAGTTTGCTGGGATGATCTTACCATTATTTATCATGGGTTTTGGGGGTTCACATTTCTAAGAAAGAGAATCTGACGGGAAGATACAGGAATACAAAGAAAATTCACACGGTGAATATTTCACAAATAAAGAAGTACAAACAGCTGTAAAAATATAGAATCCCCAAGAATTAAGGCAGGAGATAGAAAGAATAGGGAAATGTGAGGTGCACTGGTACATCAGACACACTTAAAGAGAAGTTATATTGTTATCGTTTACCAGCATTATAGAGGTATAACTGATGTAAAATGGACACCTTTTATATAAGCAAACATATATACATATATATCCATGAAATAATTAATAAAATCAAGATAATGAATGTGAATGTATTTGTCATCTACCAAAATTTCCTTGTCCCTTTTTCGTCTCCTTCCTTCTAACTCCTCCCTGCCCTTATCCTGTCCCCAGTTCCCGCCCCCCCCCCGCCCTCCCCCGCCTTTGGTCACTATAGATTTGTTTGCATTATCTAGAATTTTCTACAAAGGGAACCATACAGTACAGTCTGTAGTCTTTTCGTGTGTGGTTGGCATAATTATTTTCAGGTTCATCCATGCTATTGCAGATGACAACAGTTTGTCCCCTTTTTTGAAAAAAAATTTTTGATGTTTATTTATTTTTGAAAGAGAGACAGAGCTTGAGTGGGGGAGGGGCAGAGAGAGGGAGACAGAATCCGAGGCCGGCTCCAGGCTCTGACCTGTCAGCACAGAGCTCGAAGTGGGGCTCGAACTCACGGTCTGTGGCATCATGACCTGAGCCGAAGCCAGACGCTTAACCGACTGAGCCACCCAGGCGCCCCATAGTTGGTCCCCTTTTATTTCTGAATAGTATTTCATTGTATCGATACTAGAATTTGTTTATCTATTCACTTGTTGATGAACATGTGGGTTGTTTTCAACTTGGGGCTTTTAGAAATAAAGATATTACAGAAATTTGGGTACAAGGTTTTATGTGGACAAGGCTTGGATTGGTCCGGGACCAAATACCTAGAAATGGAAGGGTTGGGTCTTAGGGTAAGGATATAGTTACGTTTTTAAAAGAAGTTAAACTTTCAATTTGGAGAAAATTGTAGATTCCTGTGCAGTTGTAAGAAGTAACTTCTTTACTCAATTTCCTCCAGCGGTGACATTTTGCAAAACAATGGTACAGTATCACAACCAGGATATTCGCAGTGCTATAATGCACTGATTTTGTTCAAATTTTCCCACTGGACTGATATGATATGTCGCTTTGGGGATTGACTTTTCTCACTCAGCAGAATTTCCTTGAGATTCATCTAAGTTGTGCGTTTCTTTTTATTGCTGCCTCGTACTCCACGGTATGGAAGTACTGCTGTTTGTTGAACCATTCACCTGCTGAGGGACACTTTGGGCCTTTCCGGTTTTGTCTATTATGAATTCAGCTGTTATGAAAATTTTGGTATAGGCTCTGGTACACATCCAAGTTCTCAGTTTTCAGGGATTAGTGCCCAGGGGTGCAATGACTGGGTTGTTTGGTAGCTGTGTGCCTAGAAACTGCCACGCTGTTTCCCAGAATGGCTGTACCTTTTTTCATTCCCCCCCAGCAATGTGTAAGTCACCCACATTCTCCGTATTCCAGTCAGCTTTTCGGGATTGATGTTATTTTTTTTTTCTTTTTGCTCTTCTGAGAGGTGTGTGGGGATTTCTCACTGTGGTTTTAAATTGCATTTCTCTGATGGCTGATGCCTTTGAACCTCTTACTGTTGTGGATTTGCTATTTGTGTATCCTCTCCAGCGAAAAAGTGTCTGTTCGTGTCTTTTGCCATTTTCTAATTAGATTGCTTTCTTAATCTTGAGTTTTAAAAGATTTAAAACATTTTTAAAATGTTTGTTTATTTTTGAGAGAGAGTGAGAGAGAGCAGGGGAGGGGCAGAGGGAGAGGGAGACACAGAATCCGAAGCAGGCTCCAGGCTCCGAGCTGTCAGTGCTGAGCCCGACGCGGGGCTCGAACTCACAGACCGTGAGATCTTGACCTCAGCCAAAGTCAGATGCTTAACCGACTGAGCCACCCAGGCATCCCAAGATGTTTTTTAAAATTATGTATTCTAGATAGCAGTCCTTTGTCAGATGTGGGATTTGCAAATATTTTCTCCCAGTCTCTGGCTTAGTTTTTCATCTTCTTAATGTATATTTAACTTTGTAAGTAAGAGCCAAACCAGTTTCCAAAATGGCGGGACCATTTAGCATTCCTACCAACAGAATACTAGAGTTCCAGTTACCCTATATCTTCACCAGTGCCTGGGATAGTCAGTCTCTTTCATTGCAGATATTGTGTTGAACACGTAGTGCGACATATCAGCAAGCACTGTTTTAATTTGCGTTGAACGCCTTTTCATGGGTTCCTTCGCTATCTGTGCATCTTCTTTGGTCAACTGTTTGCCTAAGTATTTTGCCCATTTTTATTGGGTTGTCTCCTGTTGGGTTGTTTGTTGTGAGAGTCCTTTAGATAGCTTGGTATAAATCGTTGATTGGATGCGTTTCACAAATATTTTCTCCTCCCCTGTGGCTAGGAGGGCTGTGTCTGGAGAAACATCTTTTCTCTAGAAGAACTAGATTTCATCTTTCTTCCTCAGGACAAAAAGCAAATATTTTTTTCATTTGGCTGGAATTAAGACTTGGGAGGTTAAAATGATTAGTGTGGCAAGTGGTGGAAGAAATTTCTTTTCATGTTACTGGACTATCAAAGAAAGGAAGCAAGGACAAGCCAAAGATGGGTGAATGTTTCTGAAATATTCCCTGATTTTAGTTAATTAGTTACTTAGTATTTCACCAATCAGTTATTTTTCATGCTTTTGGCTGTATTATCACTGAATAGCTGCTGTTATTTGGATTTGGCTTTATTGATGAGTGAGATCTAACATATTTTTAGTGGATGGACCATCTGTGGTTTTTTTCTCAGAAATGCCTATTCATCTCCATTCATATTTTTCTGTGGGATGGTTTGTGTTTTGCTGTTGTTGAAGTTGGTGCGTCTGACCTGGTTGTTAATTAATATTTGTATATATGTTTGCATATGACTTGCGAATATTTTTTCGGGGGCCAGTTTGATATTTTGTTGGTGTTTTTTTTCACATAGGAGTTAAACATTTTATTTTATTTTTTTAAAATACTTTTTAGGGGCGCCTGGGTGGCCCAGTCGGTTGAGCGTCCGACTTCAGCTCAGGTCATGATCTCGCAGCCCGTGAGTTCGAGCCCCGCGTCAGGCTCTGTGCTGATGGCTCAGAGCCTGGAGCCTGCTTCCGTTTCTGTGTCTCTCTCTCTCTCTGCCCCTCCCCCGTTCATGCTCTGTCTCAAAATAAATAAATGTTAAAAAAAATTTAAATATTTTTTAAATGTTTATTTTATTTTTGTGAGAGAGAGAGAGAGAGACAGAGCGTGGGCAGGGGAGATGCCGAGAGAGAGGGAGACACAGAATCCGAAACAGGCTCTAGGCTCTGAGCTCTCCGCACAGAGCCCGATGCAGGGCTCGAACTCACAGACCGAGAGATCGTGACCTGAGCTGAAGTCGGACGCTCAACCGACTGAGCCACCCAGGTGCCCCAAGAGTTAGACATTTCATAAGCAGGATTGTAAATGGCGAGAAATGGAGGTAAAGCTCCAGAGACTTGACAGGAATCACTCCTTTTCTTTGGTACTGGTGGCTCACTGGGATGAGAAGAGGCTCTGTTTTATAAGGAGAAGGATCAGGTGCCATCTGGGCTTGTTGAGAACAGATTTATGGCAAGAAAGTGGACCTGCTGTTTACAGAGCCCTGGGTTCTAATCCCCACGCTACTAACACCCAGCAACCTGACATTGGATAAGGCAGCCATTCCCCCGGGGCCTCCACTGTGACAGCGCTAAAAGAAAGGATTTGGTCCAGATGGTTTCTAGTGTCTCTTCCCGTTTCAATACTATTTGCAATTGGCCTGTGTCACCATCTCATTGACACGAATCTGCTGCTGGGTTTCTTCAGACAGAACCAAACATCCACCCCAGGCGGGTCAGCCCAGAAGCTGGGGATCTATCACTCCATTTGCAGCTTTCTCTCTGGTCAGCGCTCCTGTCGGTTCCGTTTAATGGCCTTGGCTCAAAATACACAGCTTGCGGGGAAGGGACAGGAAATTGCACAAAACCCTCAGATGATCCTGGGTGTCTGGGGTTGGCAGAAAGGCAGAAAACCCAGAGCTTGGCTCTGGGAGCCCGATGGGCTTGGCTTTGATCCTAGCTCTGTCCCTGACCAGCTGCAGGGCTTTGCATGGGCTTCTGAAGCTCGCTGGGTGTCTGTTTCCTTTTCTGCAGAATTTCATTGTCTGCCTTTCTCCTGGATTATTGTGACGATCGATACCAAACAAACATACACTCTTCCACCTGTTATAATAATGAAAACTCAGTGACGATGAGCACGCTATGCATTCATAGATGCTTTTGTTTTTACATTTTAGTTTTAGGTTGATTTATTTTGAGAGAGAGAGCAAGCGCATGAGCAGAGGAGAGGCGGAGACAGAGAAGGAGAGAGAGAGAGAGAATATCCCAGGCAGGCGCTGCACTGTCAGAGCAGAGCCCTATGTAGGGCTTGAACGCACAAACTGTGAGATTATGACCTGAGCTGAAATCAAGACCCAGACGCTTAGCCGACTGAGCCACCCAGGCGCCCCAAGCACTTGTTGATTAAAGGGATATACAATGTGGGAGAAGAAATGAACACTCCCGTTTATCGTTCGTGGGGTTTATTGTTTCAAATAGTATACTGTTTTTAGAGGCCAACCTCGCACTATTTATCAAGAGCTTTAAAATTGGCAAGTCCTTTGGGACACCTGGGTGGCTCAGTTGGTTGAGCGTCCGACTCTTGATTTCGGCTGAGGTCATGATCCCAGGGTCGTGGGATCGAGCCCCGTGTTGGGCTCCACGCCGCTTAAGATTCTCTCTCTCTCCCCCACTCTCTCTCTTTAAAAAAAAAAAAAAATTGCAAGTCTTTTAATCTGGCAATTCTAGTTGTAGGATTTTTTTTTTTTGTAAGAAAATTATCCAAGCAAAGACTATATAAAGATATTTGGTGCCACAGTGTTTATAACAGTGAAAAAAAAACCCGACAATACTCTAGATGCACAATAATGGGGGACTGGGTTCACCCCCGGTGGATACACGTAGCCATGCAAATGGTGTGCTAGAAGAACATTTGGTTTTGAAAACAGGCCCCCGTGCCTGTGATGAAGGCTGGCCAGATGCTTGCTAGTTCTGTGGACTTTGGCAAGTTTACCTGAAGTTCGTAAAACATTAATTTTTCCATGTGTAAAGTTGTTATAATGATGCCAATCCCACCGGGTCAGAAAAAAACTTGACAAATGCTTAGGACAGCGGCTGGTGGGCCGCCGGGCCCCCCGAAATGGCAAGAATGAACAATTCACATGAAAAGTTGGAAGATAGCAGGTGAAATAATGTAAGCTAAAAACCCGTAGGATCACATTTTTGTGAGAAATAGATGCATCTCTAGGTGGAATGCATAGAAAAAGTCTGGAAAGATACAGGCAAACCCGTTGATTGTGGTGTTTCAGAGGGGGTGCTGTGGACGGGTTTTAGGTTTCTTTTCGTTCATGTGCTTTATTCTATTTTCTGCTGTGTAATACGATCATTTCTGCAAAAGACACATTCGAATGTGTATATGTATGTGTATATACATATACGTATTACGTAATTTCTAGAGTATCTGGGAAAGAAGTTTTGTACTGTTTGGTACAATTTGATGCTTTAAAAAAAGAGATTACCTGATGGGCAGCTTTATTTAGTCTGATCAAGGTTTATCAGATAAGAGTCCACTCCATCCATTTTGGATGACCTTACATTATAGTCCCATCAAGGGACTTTGGATACTAACTCATTGGGTGTGGTTAAGAATGTAGCATCGGGGTCTCCACCTGTAGTGTTCCTTGGGAGGTCTATAATGGCAATAATAATAACTAACATTTATTGAGCACTTACTGTCTGCAGGCGTATGCTAAGCACTTCCCATGGGCTGTCCAGCCATAACAACCCTGTAATATGGAGCTCTTTTTACCTGTATTGTATGGGCTAGGCAGTGGAACTATGGATTATCTTTTAGTTTATTTTTATTTTAGAGAGGGAGGGAGAGAGTGTGAGTGGAGGAGAGGGGCAGAGGGAGAGAGAGCGAGAGAGAGAGAGAATCTCACTTAGTGTGGAGCCTGGCGTGGGCCTTGATCCCACAACCCTGGGATCATGACCCGAGCGGAAATCAAGAGTCGGATGCTCAACCAACTGAGCCACTCCGGCACCCTCGGAACCACGGATGATCTTAACATAAGTTAAAATATGTTTAGCATAGTATTTTCAACATAGGTTTAAAAAAAATGCCCACGCTTTCATGGCATTTCACCTTTCTAGGTGCTATGACCAGGAACTGCGATATTCAAATGTATTGCCTCCCAGCTAGAGAATTCTGACCAACGAGACACCTTGACGACACCCAAGGACCCTCATTAGTCAACGATATCTTGTGCAAGCTTCTTCACCAACAAAATGGCGATATTAACGGGGCTCATTGTGAGGGACCCATGAACTCGTGCACAAAAGGCACTTATCCTGGTACCCGGATGGAGTAGTATCTGCAGACGATTTGTTCCGGCACCCTTACCCACCGAGCTCTACCGGCAGAACCCCTCCCAGCAGGGATCCAAGGGAGCACCCCAAGAAACCAGGGTCCTTCCTTGCGCTCTTTGTGCTATCACTTTCTAGATGTTCTGATGATATCAAACAACGAAAACGCAAACTCTGGTTGCTTGCGGTCCTTTCACACTCCTCATTCTCAGCTGCTGTCTGCCCGTACATTTCAGAGTTACAATTTCTTCCCCCCTGCCCCGGGGATGCGTGACGGTATTATGAACTCTAGTCCCCTGGCACCGCACGCAGTGCCAGATTTTTTTCCTTGGCAAATTCAACCCGCAAAAGGAAGTGTCTTGCTCTCCCAGAAAACGGAATTGTGATGGGGATGAGCCCTCACCGGGCGGCAGTTCTCCAGCTACACGATCCCGTCCGTAAGGCAGGTGTGTTATTTAGGAGTTATCTAGAGATTACGCAGCCGTGTTCGACACAGTGAATCATACCTTCTGGCTCTGGGTCACACGGGCGTTGCCACATGCTGTGTAAACATTAGCCTCCGTCCAGTTTCCTAGTCTGCCAGTGGGAAGAAATATTAAGCTTCGTAACAAGAAAATTATATGTTAAAAGCCAGTGGAAATAAGTTATGGCCAAAGTGAAAGGGCGGTAGTCGCAGAAACGTCCAGGACTCACAAGTGTGTGGATTAATTATCCTAATGTGAATACTCCCAGTGTTTTCAGGGTTTCATTCAATTTTTTTCCTTGTCGCATGGAAACCTTGGTGGCATTGTTTCTACTTCTTTGAGGATGGGAGCCCAGGATGGGGGTCCTCCCTGTTGGGGGGGGGGGATGTAGTTTTTCCACTTCTCCCCAAAGAAGGTGGGTCAGGGGGGCAAAGGGTAAGAAAGACCAGCTAACGTTCACCGAGCACTTATCACACGTTAGACACTGTTCTGAGTCTGAGAACTTTAATACGTTTTAACTCGTGTGTGGTACACGCTTTTATTAGTCTGATGTCGCAGATGGCAAGGGTAAGGTATGAAGGGGAGTTTGCACACACGAGAGTCTGTGGCGGGGCCAGAATTTAAACATATGTGATCTGACTCTAAAACCTGGCTCTCAACCTGTATGATTTGTTCTGCCCCCTCAGTTGCACCCCTACCATTTTAAGCTATAATCTGCCCATCATGACTTGTGGATTTCCTGTCGGTGAATTCATCTACTCGCCAGCACTCATCGCTGTCCTGGTCCTTCTCAGACACGTGCATGCACAACAGGGGTGCCTGGTTGGCTCAGTCGGGTGTCCAGCTTTGGCTCAGGTCACGATCTCACGGTTTGTGGGTTCGAACCCCGCGTCGGGCTCCGTGCTGACAGCTCAGAGCCTGGAGCCTGCTTCACGTTCTGTGTCTCCCTCTCTCTCTCTCTGCCCCTCCCCCGCTCGTGCTCTGTCTCAAAATAAATAAATGTTAAAAAAACTAAAAAAAAAAAAAAGAAAAGAAAAAAGAAAACCCCACAAGGTGGCAGAAACACGTGAGGTGTCCGAAGCGAGCACAGGGTCACCTCCGCCTTCCTGCTCTGGATCGCCATGAGGCAAGCAAGCATCCTTTCCCTGGTATATTTAGTGCCATATTTTTCACATGTTTGCGTTTTTTAATTAAAAAAATTTTTTTTATTGGTGCTTTTGTTGCTGGAAGTGGCTTCCAGAGGGAGTGCTGAAATGCTCTTTGGTGTTCCCAAGTGCGAGAAGGCTGTGTGTGATGTGCCTTATGGAGAAAAATACGTGAGCAAGGAGGCCCTGCGGAGCACGAGTTACAGCGCTGTTGGCTGTGAATTCAGCGTTAGTGAATCAACAATAGATATCAAATAGACGGGCTTTAAACAGAAGCACGCATAAGACGGGGCTATCTATTGATTGGTTGATGAAAATATTGTGGTCAAAGACTCACGGGAACCCGGCCTCGTAGTTCCCGTACGAGCCACGGTTCAGTATTTACTGATTCGGCGTGCTTGGTGACTTTACGGACTACGACTGCTAGGAAAAATGAGAGCCAACTGTATTTACATTGGTGATTTCTACACCTATCAAAACAACTAAGCTTCCATAGTGTTAAAATGTGTCATTAGAGCGAAGTCTCTCCAGCAATGTGGGAAAATGATTGCTCCACTGGAACCGTCCTGCTCCCTTGAAGAGCTGAGTGCCGTGTGAGGCTACCGTAAGCCCTTGGGACATAGTGATCAGTGAAGGAGAGCGTTCTGAATCACTTCAGGTAGGTTGGGACAGACCAGCAAAGTGGCTCCCAGCGTAGGCATGAAACCCACACCCTGCTCCCACCCTTCCACTAATAACAAGTCCAAACTTCATAAAAATTAAATTATATGCCAAAGTCCAGCGGCAATGACTCACTGGAGGAGAAACGCTGAAAACATGTCCTGCACCAGGCACGAAGGTGAATCTGCCACCTACGTAGGGCCCAAGTGTGTCTTATGATGATTATTTTGCAAAAGACTTTCTCCTACTGCTTTAGGGTTGACCACTCAGAGTTGGTTCGCTTCAGTTGAGATTGCCGCCTATCATTCAAAGATTGGGATTCGCTGGTTTTTGTGGTGGCCGGCTGGCGACTGACCTTGGGACAAACCGGCGTTAATTTTCACAAAGAAATAAAGCTGCAGAACTGTGTCTTTTGAGGGCGAGGAGAAAAACTCAGACGTGAATGAGCTTCCTGTCCATATTTATGCAGATGAAGAAATCCGGGTCCTGTCTCCCACCCGGCCCCACCAGCTGGTGAAAGAGACAGCCTCAGGTCTAGACCCCATGACTTCCATTCAGAATTCTTATCATTACACGTTCTCCCTAGAGCGGACGGAACAAGTCCCATCTTCTTGGCAAAAAGGAAAGCTAGGGGGTCCTAGCTAGGGCGGACACTAAAGCATTAAGCTGTCTTCCAGCCATCTCTCCATTCTGCCCAGTGGTGGTCAGCGTTTAAGACACCTGAGCTCAGTTAATGCCTGAGTGGTCAAAAAGTGCACCATTCATCTGGCCAGCCACCTTCTCAACGCATACGATTAGTCCCAAATGAGGCTAAAAGTGTGTGCATCAGCGCAAGTCCTGCCAAGCCGGAAGGATCTTTCAAAGCATATCTCACTGATCCTGGATAGGTACTTACGCTATGGCCCTTGACATGATTACAGTAGGTCCATTTACTGATCACTAAGTGCCGGGTACTCTCCTAAGTACGCCACATTTCCCATCATTCAGTGCTACTGAAGGCCTATGATGGAGGCACGGTCAGCGTGCCCGATGTAAAGTTGAGGAGAGCAAAGCACAGAGCTGTGCTCTATGGGCGAATAAAGAGGGAAGAATTGGAGACAGGTTACCTACTGGTGTGCCATATTTCCCTCCAGCGGCATGGTCTTCTGTGTGGTAGATGTGGGAATCTACCCAGGGAATGCAGGCCAACAGATGTGGATTAAAATTTCAGCCCCTCCAATTAACCTTCATCCAGATTCTTAACCTCCTGGATCTTTGGTTTCCCCGCTTCTAACTCGGCAATAATAATACCTACCTAGTGAGCAAAACTGCACCATGAATGTCTCTAATTAGAAGGCTTACCTGGAGGGAAACCAAAATGGCCACTCATTTCTACGTGTGGATGGGGGTACTGGGGGCTGGCGCGGGATTGAGCGAAGCGGGGGGGTGGGGGAAAGGTGTCTTTGGATGGCTGGGTCTACACGCGCTTCACAAAATAACCCACCCAGCTTTCTAGAGATCGAGTGCTTACGAAGTCCTCCATCCTGGAGTCAACTCTTCTGAAAGTGGCACCCTTTCTTGAGAGGCTGTTTGCTTTCCTTTGATAGACCACGGTCCGCAAATTCCTGGAATAGTTTTGCCGTAAAAGCCAAGATCCGGGACATCTACGATCCACTCTCTGGACTGTGCCTGTGTTCACTCCCACTGGCTGGAATTTTTTCTGGGAGTTCGGACAAAGGCCATTTTGTGGCTACTCCCTCTGCCCCCTGCCCAGAACTGGCTCTCCTGGAATGTCCTAATTGCTGCTGAACAAAAGGACGCCTATGTCCCTCGCTACTCCATGGCTATGCATTGATTCTTTATGGTGTTGGCAGCAAAACAGCCAGTGTTTCTACTCTGTGGTCATTTTGCAGCGGCCGAACACAGCACCTTGGTCTCCTAGGGAAGTGCGTGCGAGGCTGTGGTATGCAAGAAACGACAGGCTCCCTTTACGTAGCAGCCTGTGGAGGAAAACACCTTCGGCTGGTCGCAAGAGTCTATTCCAATCTATTAGAACCATTCAAACATATGAAATCCACCAGCTGGGTGTGGGCCTCAGAAGAAACCAGAATGGTTTTTTAAAAGCACAAGGGAACCTGGGTGGCTCAGTCGGTTGAGTGTCCGACTCTCGATTTCGGCTCAGCTCGCGATCCCAGGGTCGTGGGATCGAGCCCCGCGTCTGGCTCCCCGTTGAGCGTGGAGTCTGCGTAAGATGCTCTCTCTCCTTCCCTCTGCCCCTCTCCCCCACTTGCGTGCTCTCATTCTCTCTCTCTTTCTCCAATAAGAAAGAAAATAAAAGGAAAAATTAAAACAAGAACAAAATGGAGGGCACGACGAAGGGGGTGGACAGAACTCCTATGGGAAAGTTTCTTGAAGCCAGAAATCCATTAAGAGCTCGAAAAGATAAGATTGCATTCCCGTAGACAATAAGGGCGAGGGTGGTTCTTGACTACGGAGGGCAACGCAGAACAGCAGGCAAGCCGCCCAGAGGACGTTGTGGTCAGAGGCTGAGATGCAGATATAGTGACGGGAGGGAGACCCATGCCCGGTCTTCAGCTAAAAACACAGGCGCAGCTAGGACTCCAGGGCTTTCTTTGGGGGCGGTAACGAGGGCTGCATTCGGAAGGCCAGGCAACTGCTTCCCCCAGCTCCTACTTCCAGAAGCAATGGTTTTTGCCTGCTGGCTCAGGTAGCGAAAGTGAGCTCTTGGCACTAAGGAGGGAAGGAAGCGCCCCCAGAGGCTACTGAACCCCAAGAAGGATGGAGACCCGTCCACAGCCAGAAAACCCCACCTTGCAATCGCTAAGAGCAAAGTGCAGTGAAAACACACCCCATCCACAGCCAGACAGGGAGGGAATTCTCAATACAAAAGGAAGCGTAAGAGTGACCATTCCAGGAGAACAGACACAAGAGAACCACCGCGCGTAACAGGGTGTGTTTGTGGGGGAAAATCATCCTCCAAGGAAATAATAAAAACAGAAAAATACTGTAAAATAAAGGTAGTTAATATCTTATAATGGGTTAATTGGATAATCACCATGAGATAAGAATAGCTGATGTGAAAAAAAGAACCAAGTAGAAATCCTATAAGCTGGGGTGCCTGGGTGGCCCAGTCGGTTGAGCGTCTGACTTCGGCTCAGGTCACGATCTCACGGTTTGTGAGTTCGAACCCCACGTCGGGCTCTGTGCTGACAGCTCGGAGCCTGGAGCCTGCTTCCGATTCTGTGTCTCCCTGTCTCTCTGCCCCTCCCCTGTTCATGCTCTGTCTCTCTCTCAAAAATAAATAAAGATTTAAAAAAAATTTTAAACTGAAACTCTGTCCTTGTTCAACGTCAACTTCCCCTTTCCCCTTCCCTCCAGCCCCTAGAAGCCACTATTCTATTTTCCATCTGTATGAAGTTGACTCCTTTGGGGACTTCTTACAAGTGGACTCATACAGTATTTGTCCTTTTGTGACTGGCTTTTTTTCCCCCTTAGATAATGTCTCCATGGTTCATCCATGTTGTAGCCCGTGTCAAAGTTTCCTTCTCAGGAAAGGCTGAATAATATTCCATTGTATGTATATAGCACATATGCCCTTCCACCGATGAACCCTTGGGTTGTGTCCACTTTTTGTCTACTGTGAATAACATGCCGTGTTCTGGATTTTTATACAAACAATCAGAAGAAAGAATAAGACAAAAGGTAAGAGATCTGGAGATCCAAAGCTCCAAACACCAAATTCTGAGAAGGTTTGAGAAGAAGTAGAAAACCCAAAGAAACCAATAAGCATAGAAAGATCGAAAAGGCTATGAAAAATCTAGCCTTTAAAAGGATACAAGGCCCAGGTACTTTTCTGGACAAATTCTCCCAAGAAATATAGTAACGCTCCCAGAACACAGAAAAATACATAGACCTTCCCAATGCGTGCGATGATCTGAACGTTGAAACTGGAAAAGAACAGAAGGAAAAAAAAAAAAGAGCTGATGAAAGAAAGGTGGCAGACTAAATATACGTGTACGTCTTTTCTCTCTCCCATCTTTCCATCCAAGACCACTCTGAAATAACATTATAGGAGGGAAAAAAATGTACATGTTCATAAGGCTAAAGAGGGAAGACAGAGAGTTAAACACAGTCCTGGCAGATGGAAAACAGATGGGAGGGAGGAGCTGACTTAGGAAAGACGAAACTTTTCGGGTGATATAAGCAGGGAATACTGAAGGAAAAAGAAAACTATTTAATTCCGTAAAGTCCCCTGAGGACCCTAGACTCAAAGGCATTAGGTACCTTGGAAAGTTGGAGGCAAGCTGGGGGCTGCAAATAGGCAAGAGGACCATCACCTTCCTTCAGAGCAGCTGGCCTACGTCGCCTCCCTTGCTCCACACAAAAAGCTGAGGGTTTATATTCTGGAAAGATAAGACAGAAGGAGCCCTGGTCTTGGACATTTAAGGCATGATGCTCTGCTCACACAGTGTCAGCAGCTGCACAAGGGTCGGGGTTTGGGGACTCTTCCCCAGAGAAAACAGGTGCACCCGGTGAAATCTGGAGGTGTCCAGGTATGGAGGCCACCGGCTCATGGGACTTGTTCACATAGAGCTCCCGGTCGCCATCTTGGCACCTTGCTCTGAAACATAAATGGACAGTCAAGGATCACCAGTGACACAAGTGCTCAAAGCCAACATAAGAAAAGAGGAAAGAGGGGCGCCTGGGTGGCTCGGTCAGTTGGGCATCCGACTCTTGATTTTGGCTCAGGTCGTGATCTCGCAGTTTGTGAGATCGAGCCCCGGGTCGGGCTCAGCACTGACAGCATGAAGCCCTCTTGGGATTCTCTCTCTCTCTCCACCCCCTCTGTCCCTCTCCCCTCAAAATAAATAATAAAAATAACCTTTGAAAAAAGAAGAAGAGGAAGGATATTATGCTGGGAAGAGAAGGCAACTGAAAATACTGCACAGTTAATGTTTCCAAAGAGGTGGGAGATGACCATTGCATCCACACAAGAACACCTTTGTCATAAAAAAAGAAAAGAAAAGAAAAGAAAAACGATCGCAACGAAAAGCTCTTAGAGATGAAAAGTATCACTAAAATAAATGTGGCAGGAAGCCTGGGGATAGGGTCGAGGAGGTCTTCCGACAGTGGAGAAACTGAACGGCAAAGTCATGGCAAGCAGGAGAGAAACGATAAGAACGTTAGAGGCTCTATTCAGGGGAAGCAAAATCCACCTTATACCGGTTCCGGAGGAAACAGAAAGGAGAAAATTGTCCAAGAAATAGTGTAGGAAGATTTTCTGGAACTGATGGACATGACAGCCTACATCGTGAGGGCCAGCCACGTGCCCAGCATTACGGCCGATCAGACAAGCGAACGCCGACTGCCTAAGAAATCTATCTTCGTAAAATTCCAGAACGGTAGGGATGAAGAAGAGGGAAGAAGAGGGAAAACGAAAGGATGAAGAATCACAATGGTATCACGCAAACCGGGAAGGCAGATGACAAAATCCTGAAGGAAAATTTTTTTTCAACCTGAACTTTATTACTGAGCCAACCTGTGAACGAAGAGTGAGGGGAGGATGACGCCATTTTCAGATAGACAAGGAACTGCACATTTTACTGACTGTGAACTTTCGCATAGGAAGCGATAAAGATTTATTCCACTGAAGTGAAAGAGAAAACTAGAAATGAAAAAAAAAAAAAGCCAAGGAGCCAGGAAAGAGAATATTTAATAGAGAGAGGGAGAGAGGGAAAAGAAAAGAAGGCACCTGGAAGTCTCAAGATGTCAGCTCTGTGAAGTGAAACTCACATGTGATCTGAGAAAAACATTCCACTGAGTAGGGAAATGTTCCCTGGGGTCAGGGTGCCTTAGTTTTTGGTCCAGATTCTGGCAACAGTGTGACTTTGGGCCACTCACTGAAACTCCCCGGGCTTCACCTGGGTTTCTTTGTTTGCAAAGAAATGAGACGAAACTGTATAAATTTTTAGGGTCCTTAGATTTCTAACATTCTTTGCAGAGCAAGAGGAAGAGGTCCGTGATTAACTTTTTCCAGAAGGAGAGTGCAGGTATATCCACTGTTCACTTCCTGTGGAACGAAGTGTTGGTACCAGAAAAAGATAGAAAGAAGAACAAAGCCGCTTGACGTTCCTTCCAGTTCTAAAAGCCGACTACTCCTTCGTTTGCGTGACCATCAGAGTTCAATTTGGGGTGGTCTGTGTGCGTGCAGCTATCGTGAAACTGAACTAAGCCAAGTAAAAATGCACTCAGTGTCATCTTTCTTGAGGTCTTGTGTTGGCCCGAGCCCCTTCTGATGGACCTAGTCGAGGCTGAGGCATCTCTACCAAACATACACACTACTTGTTAAATATTAGCCCATGTTTAGATCCAAGAACGTGTTCTTAAATCTTATGGTTATTTTTAACCAAACAAACATCTGAGCGGCAACACAGGTAACCCCTCCCCCCCCCCCACTTTGACCCAACATCCTCAAGCTCTGGGTCATGTGATATTTTATAACACACCCTAGTCCCCGTTGACTGGTGTCACCACTTGAAATCCCATGTAAGAAGGAGTCACAGAATAATCAACGCCGTCTTCTCTGGGTTCCAGACAAGGGGGTGATGGCGTGCTTTCTTCTGCCATGCCCGATGGCATGCCTAATGGAATCCACCAAGATTTAAGAGCCAAGCATCCCCAGACACTGAGGAAAAATCAAGTTTTTTTTTTCTGGGGCGTCAGGGTGGCTCAGTCAGTTGGGTGGCCGACTCTCGATTTCGACTCCGGTCCAATCTCATGGTTCGTGAGTTCGAGCCCCACATCAGGCTCCACGTTGACCATGCGGAGCCTGCTTGTGATTCTCTCTCTCTGCCCCTTCCATGCACTCTCTCAAAATAAACAAACACCACCCCCCCAAAAAAAACCCCATAAAATCAAGTTTCTTCTGAGGAAGCAAACAATGATAAGTGTCAGAGATGTAGATTTAAATTCTAGCACTGTGACACAGTGGACTAATTTAGTTCTCTAAAATCTTGTTTTTTTCTCCTCTGTAAAATGGGGTTAATAACACTACCCCTTTGTACAGGGGTTTTGAATTTCAGTGACATAATACATGTGAAGCACACTGTCCTACCTGGGACACATGGAGCGCTCAACATACACTTGCTATTTTGTAGCACTTGTCGTAAGCAAATTCAAGTTTCTTAAGGTACTCAGTAAAATTTTATAGACGTGGAAATCTTGGCAATCACTGTGCAAACAACGTAGTTCCTTCATCCATTGCCAAATCCGAGGCCGTGAAGATTTTCTACTGCGCTTTCTTCTAAGAGGCTATGGTTTCAGCTCTTTTAGGTCGTTGGACCCTTTTGGTTAATTTTTGTCATATGGCATGAGGGAGGTGTCCAACCTCATTCTTTTGCCGGTAGATACCCAGTTGCCCCAGGACAATTTGTGGAAGAGACTGTTCTTTTCCCATTGGATGGTCTTGGCACCCTTGTTGAAAATCAATTGACCGTAGATCTCCGGGATTATTTCCGGACTCTCAGTTCTATTTCATTGAGTGTGCCTACTCTTACGCCAATAGCACGCTGTCTTGATCGCTGTTGCTGTGCAGTAAGTTTTGAAATCGAG
This sequence comes from Lynx rufus, assembly GCF_022079265.1. Lineage (NCBI taxonomy): Eukaryota > Metazoa > Chordata > Mammalia > Carnivora > Felidae > Lynx > Lynx rufus. Next base: position 4,072,534 of record NW_025814843.1, read on the forward strand.
AAGTGTGAGTCTTGCAGCTTCCAACTGCATTTTCCATTTGTTTTGGCTCTTCAGGGCTCCTTAGAATTCCATATGAATTTGAGGACCAGCTTTTCCATTTCTGCAAAAAAGGACATTGGAATTTTGAAGGGGATTGCATGGACTCTGTGGATCACTTTGGGTAGTGCTGCCATCTTAACAATGACCAATCCATGAACATGGTTGCTTTCTCTTTATTTAGGTCTTGTTTAATTTCTTTCAGCAATGTGTTGCCGTTTTCAACTCGCAAGTATTTCACCTCCTTGGTTCAATTTATTCCCATGTGTTTTATATTTGGGGATGATACTATCAATGGAATTGTTTTCCTAATTAGCTTTTCAGATTGTTCATTGTTACTGTATAAAATCGCGACTGCCTTTTGTGCATTGATCTTGTATCCTGCAACTCTGCTGACTTCATTTGTTGCTCTAGAAGGTTTCCTTCGGAGTCTTGGGGATTTTCTCTATATAACGTCATGTCATTTGTGAACAGAGACACTTTTACTCTTTCCTTTCCCATCCGGATGCATTGTATCGCCTACTTGCTCTGGTTAGAGCTTCTAGTACAATGCTGAGTAGCAGGAGTGAAAATGGGCATCCTGTCTTGTTCTTGATATTAGGAAGAAAATGTGTGGTCTGTCACCACTGAGTGTGATACTAGCTATGGGTTTTACATAAATGCCCTTTATCGCATTGAGAAAATTACCTTCCAGTACCAGTTTTCTCAGTGTTTTTTTTTTTTTATCAGTACAGGGTGTTAGATTTTGTTAAATATTTTTATGCGCCAACCGAGAGGATCATGTGTTTCTTCCCCTTTGTTCCCTGAATGCAGCATATTACCTCGACTGCTTCTTATGTGGTGAATCACCCTTGAATTTCAGGAATGAATCGCTCTTGACCGTGCTGTACAATCCTTGGAATATACTGCTGGATTTGGTTTGCTGGCATTGCGTTGAGGAGTTTTGCATCTGTATTTCTAAGGGATATTGGTCTGTAGTTTTCTTTCCTTGTGCTGTGCACGTCCATTTTATGCTATGCGGGTTTGCGCACATGCACACACACATTTATGATTCACCAAAAATCCAAGCTGCTCCAAACACCCGAGACAACGTGTTTGCCCAAATAAGTTTATTATTATGCAATACGCCAGGAAGGATAACAACCAAGAAGATGTAGTTTTCCTTAGCATTGTCGTTTCTCGGCGGAGGTTCTCGAGAAAGATACAGGTCTCTGCAACTTACACCAAGTGGCCAACCCTCATCTACTGAACTATGTGCCATGTTGTCAAGTGCTTTGCACACTTCTGTGTACACACCCCTCGACGTGCCGTAAAACGTCGGATTCTGCAGTTCTGTCATAAAGGCAGGATCTCAGGTTCTGCATTCTTTTTTTTTTTTTTTAATTTTTTTTAACGTTTATTTATTTTTGGGACAGAGAGAGACAGAGCATGAACGGGGGAGGGGCAGAGAGAGAGGGAGACACAGAATCGGAAACAGGCTCCAGGCTCCGAGCCATCAGCCCAGAGCCCGACGCGGGGCTCGAACTCACGGACCGCGAGATCGTGACCTGGCTGAAGTCGGACGCTTAACCGACTGCGCCACCCAGGCACCCCAGGTTCTGCATTCTTTATAAGCTCCCCGGGGACACTGTTGCTGCTGGTCTACGGACCACACTTGGCACGGCAAGTTTGCAGCTGGCGGTTAGGTGGGGCTGGGCCCATTCTTGCTTTGACTACTCAATACTTTGGAAACAAAACTCTCCGATCGTGAAGGCAGCCACGTTCACACAAGAATGCTTCTGGAGGTGCTCAAGGAACACGAATGCGTGTGTATGCCCGTGCAGGAAGAGCCAAGACTTTGTTAACATGGTCAACTTGTGACATGCACGGGATCTAAGCCATCTGTGTGTACAATTCGACTTGCTTCTTCTACCCCGTTGAAAGCAAACAGAGCCAGGCCCTGGCAACACCGTGCAACTGATGAGCTTTTCCTACAGCGTGTCCAGCTTCTGCTTTTGGTGGCCTATTTTGGAAAATTAAGGCCCCTCCCCGACGTCACGGGGCTCAGCGTCTCCTGCGGCTACTTCCTGCTCATTGCTCAACACTGGGATTGAATCTGTTACCAGTCAGTTGCATTCACTCCGATACCCGCTTTTTGGTGGGAGATAACAGGCTTGGGTCATGGCAATGCTGCTGAAGGGCAGATTCGTCTGCAGGGGCTGGGGACCCTGAGCACGAGTGGGGGAGGAATACGTTGATTGGCCTTGTGGTTAGCATCTGTCCTGGCATGGCCCTTCACATCCTTTCTCTGGTCTTTCCCCTCTGGTTCCTACCAAATCACGAGTGGGAGCTGCCTTGCTGTTCCCCTCTCCCGAGGTCATCTTTTCTCCCATCCCAGATGTAGTTCGTGTGTCCCAGGAACTGCACGTACTGTAGATAGCTCTGGATAACACTTTTGTCGCTTCTTTTATGCCCTGAAAAGAGTACCATAAACTTTCATATGATTTGTACCTTTTGTGGAAAGATATGATGAAACGATATTTAACGTTTATTTTCAAAAGGAAACACTAAAAACATTCACAATGTGGGGCTTAGGTAAATTTAAAATTTGTTTTTGAAAAATTTTGTACTCTCACACCCTTCTTAAAGTTGATGTCTTAAAAAAGAAGTATATGTTTAAGAAGTTTTGAAGGACTAATTTTTATGTACTGTCAATATTGATACTTAAAAGCAAACTTGTTGGGGTGCCTGGGTGGTGCAGTCGGTTAAGCGTCGGACTTCAGCCAGGTCACGATCTCGCGGTCCGTGAGTTCGAGCCCCGCGTCAGGCTCTGGGCTGATGGCTCGGAGCCTGGAGTCTGTTTCCGATTCTGTGTCTTCCTCTCTCTCTGCCCCTCCCCCGTTCATGCTCTGTCTCTCTCTGTCCCAAAAATAAAATTAAAAAAGTTGAAAAAAAAATTAAAAAAAATAAATAAAAGTAAACTTGTCATATCATTCTTTGTAACATATCCAGATACATGCCGTGATGAATAATACCCACATCACCCATGAAAAACTTTTTTTTAATGTTTATTTTTGAGAGAGACAGAGACAGAGACAGAGTCCAAGGGGGGGAGGGGCAGAGAGAGAGGGAGACACAGAATCTGAAGCAGGCTCCAGGCTCTGAGCCATCAGCACAGAGCCCGATGCGGGAAAGGCTTGAACTCACAAACTTGTGAGATCGTGACCTGAGCCGAAGTCGGATGCTTAACTGATTGAGCCACCCAGGCACCCTGCACCATTACCCATTTAAAAATAAATGAACAAGCTTATCTTAATGGTCAGAAATTATACCTCAGTTCTTTGAGCTCATTCCCATTCCAATTCCCTCCCTAGAGAAATGCATTTTATTTGTTTATTTTTTACAAGTTTGTTTACCTATTCTGACAGAGAGAGAGAGAGAGAGAGAGAGAGAGAGAGAGAATCCCAAGCAAGCTCCGTGCCATCAGTACAGAGCATGATGTGGGGCTCAGTCCCACGAACCATGAGATCATGACCTGAGCCAAGGTCAAGAGTCAGACACTCAACTTCCTGAGCCACCCAGGCGCCCCTGGAAATGCATTTTAATGTGATGTGCAGTTAGGCTTGAAAATCTCCCACTGATGACCCTCTTGTACTTCTCTGCCAAAATTTGTATAGAAATCAAACAAAAATAAAATATAAACAAAGTAAAAATGTGTATATAAATGAAATGTAACAATTTGTAAATTCTTTGTAACTCCATCGCATAAGACTCCGAGCCTAAAAATGTCAAACATAAATTTACTTTATTTTATTTTATTTTATTTTATTTTAGTATTAAACTCCCAAAGCAACACTTTAAAATTTTTTTTTTCAATGTTTATTTATTTTTGACAGAGAGAGACAGAGCATGAACGGGGGAGGGGCAGAGAGAGAGGGAGACACAGAATCGGAAACAGGCTCCAGGCTCTGAGCCGTCAGCCCAGAGCCCGACGCGGGGCTCGAACTCACGGACCGCGAGATCGTGACCTGGCTGAAGTCGGACGCTTAACCGACTGCGCCACCCAGGCGCCCCCCAAAGCAACACTTTATTGGCAATGCACCTCTCGGTGAGATGGATGGGAGATGATTTACTTATTTTACTATTAGTGCACAGATCACTGTTAAACTGAGCTGAGTTTCAGTGTTATTTCTGTGCCAATGTCTCCTTTTTATTGATGCTGGTGTTGAGAAACTTTGTTCATACAAATTAGATAGGACTGGAAGGAGAATCTTTATATCAATGCTACTCAACTTATTTTATTTTTTAAGTTTTTAAAGTTTTATTTACTTATTTCAAGAGCAACAGAGAGTAAGCAGGGGAGGGGCAGAGAGATTGAGAGAGAGAGAGAGGCTCTGGCAGTGCAGAGCCTGATGCTGGGCTTGAACTCACGACCCACGAGATCATGACTTGAGCAGAAACCAAGAGTTGGTCACTTAATCGACTGAGCCACGCAGGCGCCCATATTTTTTAATTTTTTTGATGTTTATTTATTCATTTAAAAAAAATTTTTTTAACGTTTTTTTAAATTTATTTTTGAGACAAGGAGAGACAGAGCATGAACAGGGGAGGGTCAGAGAGAGGGAGACACAGAATCTGAAACAGGCTCCAGGCTCTGAGCTGTCAGCACAGAGCCCGACGCGGGGCTCGAACTCACGAACCGCGAGATCATGACCTGAGCCGAAGTCGGCCGCTTAACCAACTGAGCCACCCAGGTGCCCCTTTTTTCTTTTAATTTTTTTTGATGTTTATTTATTTTGAGAGAGAGCAGGGGAGGGGCAGAGAGGGAGGAAGGGAGAGAGAATTCCAAGCAGGTTTCATGCTCTCAGCGTAGAGCCTGACGCCGATCTCAAACCCACAAATCATGAGAACATGACCTGAGCTGAAATCAGGAGTCCGACGCTTAACCGACTGAACCACCCAGGCCCCCCTCAGTGTTACTCAATTTAAAATGTAACTCCTTCTGAGTGATATGCCCCCCCAAACCCAAGATCATCTATCATCAAAACCTGTTTGATGAATGGACACCTGTGTAGGTCTTCCTTTAATTTTGGAGGAAACGAACTAAAAACCGCGAGGTTGGCAAAATAACTCGTTGCCTAATTATTGGAGTGATTCACTTTCTGGACCATCGCCAAGTGTTTGGGCTGTCCCTCTGTTTGGCTCCCCAGAATGTTTCACACTTGAGGCCAACACACTGTTGAGAATAGGAAGGGTCTTGGTGGAAGGGTGAGGGAATCAGGAGGACCCCTTGAACTTGCTCCCCTCAAGGCAGATCCCTTGTAGGAATGAATACGTACTGAAGCAAAGACGGGAGAGTGATGCTGTGAAACCATCTGAGGCCGACACCTCCAGTAGGCTTGCCTAACAGTCCAGAAGTCTCCACCGGGTTGCACAGAGTTTCTGTGCTGTACCCAGCAGACACTTCGGTGTTTCCTGAGACCCACTCTCAGAGCCATGGTAGACTCACAGCGCCCTTGTCCCCTGCCATCACCTGCTGGCTCTCTTAGACACCCCCTTCCCCACCCCCCCCAAAAAAAAACAGTGCAGCCCCCAATAAATTATTTAAACCTCCAGGATGTGTGTCTCAGAAACCAACGAATCTAATTTTTTCCCCTCAAGTCTAGTTATTTAAAAATAGTTGTCACCTTTCCAGAAGCCTCGGCCGTTTTCTGTAAGCACTGATGACCTCATCCAATGTTGTGGCTAACTCGCAGCCACATATAATTAAGTTCTGTCTTGCCGTGTTTCTGCTGCAAGATGATGCGAGGCTGCCCTTCCTGCTACGCTGCCGAGGGAGGAGGACGCGGGGAGAAAATACCGCCGTGCGTGGCTCACAAACCTTCCACCGTCACCCCTGTCTTGTTCTGTAAGAAGGGCCATGCGCTCTTCTGCGGGGCAAGGGGGGCTGTCCCTTCCCCTGTGCTCCTACTCAATTTGCCTAACAACCTGTAAAGGCAGTAGCATCATCCCCCCTTCATGGATAAGGAAATCGAGTCTCAGAGAGGCTATGACTCGGTCATTGTCTTGCACCGGTGGAGGGCAAACCCAAGACTACCAGCTCGATCTGTCTTGTTACTGAGGCTGTGTGTCCTCACCCACGCGCCCGGGGCCACCTTAGACAGAAAACACCTCCTTAGCTGCGGCGGGTAGCCCGGGTGGGGGTGTGGGAAGCTGGGTTGGCAGATGACTGTGGTCTTCAGAAACGCCTAGCAGATGTGTGCCTAGAGCGGCGCTCCCCAAGGCCGGACGCGAAAGGCCCAAGGCCGTCCCAGCCGCTGAAGTTCAGCAGCGCGCTTGCGCCCCAGGTAGAGCGAGGCGAGTGGGCAGTGGGACCCACAGCGCCCATCACACTGCTCCTGGAGGAACAGCCGCTGCGGCGGTGGGGCGTCTGCAGAATTGCAGCGATGACAGACGGAGTGTCCTCGCAACACTGGGGACTTTGAAAGGTAGGGGGGACGAGGGGGAGAGGACCCTGTTTCGTGGGCAGCTATGAGTCAGACCTCTTGTCCCTGGGGGTGGGGAGGTGGCCTGAGGTTGCCTGCAGGTGATAACACAGGTCATTGTCTTTTCTCTTTGTCTTTTAATTGACAAGCCACAGGTTGTTCTGAATGAAGTAGGAAGTAATACAGTGTGGAGTTTATGGTTTTCACTTTGGACTCAAATGATTTCTAAGGAAGGAGAGACTATATAGGTTTATGTGTATATATATACACCTATATATATACACATATATATACACATACATACACACCTATATATACGTATATATATACATACATACATATATATATATACATACATATATATATATATACGTATATATAGGTGTGTATGTATGTGTATATATATGTATATATATGTATATGTATATATATACATAGGTGCGTATGTACATATATGTACATATATATGTATATGTATATAGGTGTATACATATGCATATACATACATACAGGTATATACATATGTGTATATGTATATATATGTACATATATATACATATACACACATACGTATGTGTACTTATACACACAGAGACAGAGACAGAGAGAGATAGAGAGACAAGGGAGAACATATAGGCATATATTCCCAGCAGATATGTGTAAGCAGGCTCCAGGTATTTATGTAAATGAGAAGACATTAGAATATCTTGGGGCATGGTGAAATTTGCTTTTTTTTTTTAATGTTTATTTATTTTTGAGAAAGAGAGAGAGAGAGAGAGAGAGAGCATGTACGTGGGGGAGGGGCAGAGAGAGAGGGAGACACAGAACCGAAGCAGGCTCCAGGCTCCGAGCTGTCCGCACCGAGCCCGACGCGGGGCTCGAGCCCACGGACCCGCGAGATCATGACCCGAGCCGAAGTCAGACGCTTAACCGACTGAACCAGCCAGGCGCCTCTGCTTTTGTGTTTTTGTTTTTAATCTCGAAGACTCTTCCGCAGGGAAACTTGGAGCTGTGCTGGGCTCACCCAGAAGTACTGTGTGTGGAAGCAGAAATGAAACTCCGAGGTGAATGCTCACAGGCCTCCGGGGTGTGGGGGAGTCATGGAAGGATGCTGGCGATGCGTCTCCCAGGCCCGGGGAGGGAGATACAAGAGAGATACAAAAATTCCTCCTGGTCCTAAAAACAACGACAACGATGACAACAACAACAACAACAACAAGTTAATTTAAATTCGAAATATAAGTAACCATTTTAAAAATCTCGCTCACAGGCAGGAGAAAGGACACCTTGTTTATAATGTCGATTATGTCAGTTTAGAAATACCCATCGCAAGCAAAAGAAATCAGGAGGCAGAGTATCTCCTTTGCCTGTAGACGCCCCCTGATTGTATTTTACACCTGAAACTAAGATAACCCTGTATGTTCATTATACGTCAATAAAAAAAAAAATCCCTAAGATTAAAGTAAGGTATTACTGCCCAGATCCAAGTAGACTCCTTTGCAATAAAGTTTGTAGGGATTCCCAGGCCCCACCCTAGACTTACTGAATCCGATCCCCTTGGGATGAGAGCCTGAAGGCTGCATTTTAAAAGCTCTCTGGGCAATCCTGATGTGTCATGCTCTGTACTTGGGAATGTTCTAGCAGAGCAAAGATGGCTGTGCATTGTGACTCAGATGAGCTAATTATTGGCCTATGAAGAGCACTTGGTATTTTTATGAGCATTCTAGAGAAGTGTGGGGTGGGGAGGGGGACGATGTTGATTCCCGGCAAGCTTGAATTCTGTTTGCATTTGCTCGTGTCTGTAACATTCTGGCTTTCCATTCCAACATCTCCACACCCTACCTGGCCTGATCCCTCAAAGATCACTCAACGTCCACTTGTGAACAAAGATGTCTGCTCTGTGCTCCTGTCTCTTTTTTGGGGCCCTGGTGAGCCAGGCTAGGTCAGAAGGCCCTTTTTATTTTATTTATTTAAAAAAAAATTTTTTTTTTTAACATTTATTTATTTTTGAGACAGAGAGAGACAGAGCATGAACGGGGGAGGAGCAGAGAGGGAGACACAGAATCGGAAGCAGGCTCCAGGCTCCGGGCCATCAGCCCAGAGCCCGACGCGGGGCTCGAACTCACGGACCGTGAGATCGTGACCTGAGCTGAAGTCGGACGCTCAACCGACTGAGCCACCCAGGCGCCCCCAGAAGGCCCTTTTTAATCTAGTTATAGAGCAAACATGGAGCAAGTCCCAGACGACATGCCTCAGTTTCCATTCTAGTCTGGTCCTGTCATCACTGAAGGCATCCAAAGGCATCCAAAGCCCCCAGAGTCACCTCTAAGCCAGAAGGGCTCCACATTTATGGTTTATATATAGTTCCTTCCACCCTCCTGGTTGGTAGACTTTCCACTCTCTGTCTCCTCCTTAGTTTGGGAGTCTCATCTTGGTTGCTGCAAGTGACAGAGGGGCTATGGAAGTCGGAAGACGATTCAGATGCTTTTCTACCCAAGCACGGACACTAGTCGGCGTCCTTTCAGCTTTTCAATATCTCAAACAGATTGCCTCCCATCTCCATTATTCAACTTATTTGGACACTGATTTGTCTTCCAGTCGCTCCTATTTAAAATCATCATGGCCTTCTGGATAATTCTCAGGAAACTCTCCCTGAAGGATTTGGCAATGAGTGGCCAGAACATCGGGGCCACCGATGAGGTGGTTCCCAGCTTGGGTTGTAGGCTCTTTGGGAAACAGAGATATCTAACTACCTTGAATAATGAGGGCGGCAGGAAGGAGAGGCAGGTAGAAATAAGAAATCTCACGGAAATGGGAAAATGTTTGCAAACTGGAGAGTCGCTGAGGATACGGTAGGGCCTCAATGACAGGACTGTGTTGTTCCTCCCTGGCAGTCCAAATGTATGAACCTCAGCCAGAATTTTGCAACATCAAACATGCCGACTCAAATACTCTCTGCGTGACTCAAAACCAAACTTTCCGAGAGAGAGGCTCTGCCTTGATTGGGTTTGGTGCTAGGCTACCTCAGTCTTCTGGCCAGACTACAGATGGGCTACCTTTGAGCTAGGTGCCCACTTGTGGTCCAACCAGCTGTGGCCAGGGAGAGTGCTGGATGGGAGTAGAGAGCCCATCATAGGAACCATGGCCACTGTCATAGGTTGGGTTCCGTAGAAGCCGACCCTGAGGATTAGTGTGAAAGTGACTTATTCAGAAAGTGTTCCCCTGGAAAGAGTAGTAGAGAAATGAGGAAGTGAGATCCAGACATCTAGATGGGAAGTCAGGAGAGGAGGGGTAAAATATGTAGCCAAGTCCCCAGGAAGGTGGGTTCGGTTCAGTGCCTCAGGGGGAGCTCTGGAGATAGGGTAGGTCCCACCTCAGAGTCGTCCCAGTCAGGGCAAGGCAACTGGGACATTCATCCCCGTGAACTCATTAGTCTTGGGTAACGGTTGGCCTGAGGCACAAACTCCTAGACATTTCTAGCGTTTCTTCTGCAGGCAAGGTAGCTGCTGGCAGCCAGAAGGCAGTCCTTCTTCAGGGAGATGTAAAGCCCAGTGTTGCGAGTGACAGCACGTTGACAGGCTGTGCTCACGAAACGGTCAAAGCATCTGACGGACTGCGGACTGTAGCACTGACATCATCTGCTACAGCCAGCTGAAGAATGTGCTAGAGAGGCTCTCTTCACCAGAGCGCTGTGGTCGTGGCTGACGCCATAAGCTGACTAAAGTCTTCCCCACATTGCCTGACTGTGACGACGACCCAACGAGCCGGGAGCTTAGGTTCGGGTCGTAAAACATGCAGTCGTGTGTCTAGGGCCTGTGTCTACAGTATGGCACCTGCAGAAATGGCCAACCGAGGCCAACATACATCAAAGGCCGACACACAGCAGACAAGGTCACGTTCACCAGACTCTGGCTCCTTTCAGTGTAGGAAGAAGGGAGGAACTGTTTTCAACCATGTCAGCAGAGAGAAATTAACTTCCTTATTAATCACTGAGAAATACCATTTCAAATACCTGATACAAACACAGCACGTCTGTCTATAGAGCCGGCTCCATTTTTATTTCCGCAAACTCTCCTCAGTTTGAGGAGCGGCAGTATTCTGTATCACCTAGAAGCTAAGCTTTCGGGATTCCCTGGCTGACTGTGCGTTCCCTCTTTTGGGGACTCTCCCCACACTGGAGCCCGCACCATCCGGGCTTTCCCGTGTCCCACCGGATGGATGGTAATCTCTTTAGAGATACGAACAGGGACCCACTCACGGGGATACAAATAATCAACCGTTGGCTCTCACGGTAAAGTGTATTCGTATACACACATACACACAACTTTATTGTATCCTTGAATGATATAAAGGATGTATAGCTCACAATTTACGAATGATAGTGATATACGATACTCTGTGTTGTAAGTTCCATAGCGCCAACTGATTTTCACAGAGTGCTTTCCACTGATTTTTCGCTAAACCCTTCTGTCTCTGGGCAGCCTACGGCTGCGGTTGATGAACGAGGAAGCTCCAACCTGAGTGTCGGTCGGCATCTTCATTTATGTGAACAGGTAAGACAAACACGGGGATGTGTGTTGGAACTTCACTCAACGACAAGAGTGACGTCAAAAATGGTTCTGGGGACCACGGCTGGAAGAACATCAGCCCCGTCCCCAAAGGGCTCACAGTCTCACGGGAGAGACGATATGTAAAAGCATGTGACAAGGCGACAATGACTCTGATGGAAACACAAGGAAAGAGAGCCCTGTGGGAGCCCTGTGGGAGCCCTGTGGGGGCCTGTCCCACTGGATCAGGAGGCCACCCCAAAATGGGACACTCGGTGTGGCACGTAGCTTCTAGAATCACAGCTCGTCACCTGCTACACAAGGGGGTAGAAGATGGTGTTTCAACTTGGTAGGGTCTATGTGTCTTCGGCTCTCCCCAGGTACTCCACTCCCCACAGGGCGTGCCCTGCAAATTTCACGCTATGACAACGTCTGTTCGGTTGAAAAAGCTTAGGGTGATACACACCCCTACCTACAAATAGCTTAGTAACGTAAGCAAAACACAACAGCGGCCGCTGATAACGCCTTACTGCGGTTGTAAACGATGAAATTCTCAAGGAATGCGTCCCACACTCACTTGGCCCAACCAGTGCCTTGTGAAGCCCTTTTCTTTTCTTTTTTTTTTTTAAATTTTTTTTTCAACGTTTTTATTTATTTTTGGGACAGAGAGAGACAGAGCATGAACGGGGGAGGGGCAGAGAGAGAGGGAGACACAGAATCGGAAGCAGGCTCCAGGCTCCGAGCCATCAGCCCAGAGCCCGACGCGGGGCTCGAACTCACGGACCGCGAGATCGTGACCTGGCTGAAGTCGGACGCTTAACCGACTGCGCCACCCAGGCGCCCCATGAAGCCCTTTTCTGTAAGTGTGAGTGCTATGTCCTGCGCCTCGAGTCAACGTGGATCTCCTATCCAGTTCACAGGTTGACGGTGCGCCTTCCACAAGTACCCATAGTCAGCCCAGCGCTCAAGGAAAATAAAGGCAAGCCGTTGATAGGGGCGGTGCGAGTTTGAAAAAAACGTTGCAAATCTGTGTCTCCGTCCTTCCTGAGAACGAATGGCAGGGGACGCAGGTCAAGAGTTACACTACTCTGTAATTTTAGACCGCACTTCAGGACTTATGTTATCCTAGGACTTCGGCTCTCACGTTTTTTACAACGCGATACTTCCGACTTCCCCACATAAATAGCCATTAGATGGACTAATGGAATGAAAAGAATTTAGAAAGAGCGGGCGAGTTAGAGACAGCCGGATATAAAGGTAATATATATTCTCTTTTATTTTCACGAGTGCAAATGTTTTTTGGTTTTACGTTTTTAACATTTAAATTCAGGTTAGTTAACATACCGTGTAGGATGGGTTTCAGGAGTAGAACCCAGGGATTCATCACTCGCATGCAACACCCAGTGCTCATCCCAACAGGTGCCCGCCTAATGCCCATCCCCCATTTAGCCCCTCCCCCACCCAACCCCCCTCCAGCGGCCCTCAGTTTGTTCTCCGTACTTAAGAGTCTCTTCTGGTTTGCCTCCTTCTGTGTTTTGATTTTTCCTTCCCTTCCCCTACGTTCATCTGTTTTGTTTCTTAAATTCCACAAATGAGTGGAATCATATATTTGTCTATTTAATTTTCCTAAATATTCTCACTCCCACACACTCACACCCCCATACACCTCTTTCACTTCCTTACTCTCTCTCTCCCTCTCTGTGGGTCCTTCTTCCATCTTTTTTCCCATGTGCCACCCTTTGGCTTCTCCTCCCCACCCCCACCCCCCCCCACCCCTGCACTCCTAGACAGTATACTCAGATGGGGAACTGCCTTCGAGCCTCAACTGACTTAGAGCCTTTCACTGAATACACAGATAAACCAGGTATTTTTCAACTGCTTTGGAGAAGGTCTGCAATTAGCTAGACATGCACATCGATTTTTCTTTCTCTCACTGAAGCGTATCTTGGGGACACGTTTAATGTTAAGCCAGTGTTGCCCAAACTGTGTTCCGTGGAACAGTTAGTGTTCTTGGAGATGATAACAAGCGTTCTGAGTTGACCAATCGCCTCTTTAATGGTCCGGGGAACACACTTTGGGAAACACCCATCTCATGCAGTAAGACTTTTCTTTTTTCCGTGCTAAAGGGCTGAGGAAAGGAGCCCTCAGATTCCATCCCAGCCTCCAAGGGCTGCCCCTCTGGGGACGGAAGCGGCGGTCTGTGATGGGGGTCCCTGCTTACTTTCTCACTCCCGCTCATGTTTGACAAGCTTCCCACCCCGTCTCCTGCTCTGCCCTCCAGGATGAACAGAAGCTTGTCCGCGACCCCCTCGTGATCTTCGACTTTGAAAGGATCTCACAAAGCAGCCGTGGCCCGGCACTAGCTTTCTAAGCCCATTCTCTTGTGGTTCCGTCGGCCTTTGTGCTGACAAACTAGCATCTTCTGCAAAGACTCTGATCCCAGAACCTTGAGGAGGTTGTGTTTAAGCTCTCTTGGACCAGCCATGGAATCCTGATCTGTGGGCCACTCGCCCTCCCTTCTAGATGGTGTCAAAATTATTCAGACTGCCTTATTAAAGGTGTTATCCTATAAAAGATGGCTTTAAAGCCTCCGAACAGGGGACCTTCGCCCCCGTGCCTGCCTTACCTGTTACAGAAAGCGACTCCCCAGGTCTTCAGCAAGTATTGATGTGTGCTGGGCTGCAGTACCTTCCTCACAGGGGTGTGTTGATGAGTTGAAGGTCAATGTAGCATCTACCGAGTCTACGGCCTGCAGGCCAGAATTCTGAGAATTAATACAAAATGCACACTATTCGTGAGACAAGGTAATTTCAAAAAAAGGTAGCTCGGGGTAAAATGTGTGTTAGGCAAGAAATAGAAAGAGTCGCTGGTAAGGAACATAGGAGGACAGGAGAGAGTTGGGGGAGCCCTGGTGCCCTGGTGGGGTCTGGGGGCCCAGACTCGTCCTGTTTAGTTCTGTGGCTGGGCTGATGAGCAGCTTTTGATCATTGGATGTCGTCTGTGGTTTTCCTACTCGGGGATAATATTCTGGGTTTGTATCCATGGTCAGACCTGCTGTGTTGCCTTAATGGAGACACTGGCAGAGGAACAGATTTTCTAGTTCAGTTCACGTGAGTTGGCCTCTAATCAACCTGGAAAACAGACAGACTCACGTCTCTGAAGGGGCAGAGCTGAGGTCCCTAACCTTTAGTCACCTCACTAAGGTCTGCTAAGGGCCAGCCTGATGATGCCTTACCCTGGCAGCAAGTCCCCTGGTGTCACCCTTTGGTGGGATGTCACGCGGGGATTCCCAGACCAACCAAGAATGTTTAACCGGGGGCTTTTTTTTTTTTTTTTTCCTTTAGCGCTAACAGTAACTCCCTGGCCTCACTGTTCACCCATTAAGACGGTTGCCTTGTAGAAAAGAGCTCCTTGAAGTCTGACAGATCTGAGTTTTAGTGGGACTTCTGCCACTTACTGTTTGGGGGGCCTTGCCTATGTCAGATAACTTCTCCAGGCCTGAAGTTTTTGTGTGTGTGTAAAACGTAAATTCCTACCGCATGGTTGTAAGGAAGTTGCACGGGTGAATAGTGATATATGGAAGACAGGTGACCCAGTGCCTGGGTGAAATAGGGCAGGCTACTGTTTACGGAAATATTTGCGAGAGAGAGAGAGAGAGAGAGAGAGAGAGAGCGCCCAAATCTTTTCCTTAGAGTGAGGAAGGAGGGGAGGATCACTAGATAACGCCACCAAGGGAGAAGGCTCTGCTAGACAGAGGACAGGTGCGAATGTGGAGTCCTGCCCGTATCCTGCACGTAGAACGGGCCACCAAGTCCCCTGCAGCTGAAGAGTTCCGATTCAGGTGCCGCAGGAAAGGCGGGGGAATCACCTTGGCCTCTCTGTTGAGTGGCGCTTCACCCGGTCACCCCCGGGACCCAGCAGGTCTCCCAGGGAGCCGTGGTTACTAGGCGCGAGAGCGTCCATGGCAACCGCCAGCCACAGGGTTCCTCCCGCGCCCGCCGCCCGCCCCTCCTCCTACGGGCCAATCAGCTCCCGGAGAGCCGGCAGGGGCGGCCGTTGAGTGGTCCGCGGGCGCTGACGTCACAGGTGGGAAAGGCGGGGCCAGGGCCGGACCGGTAGGGGTCCCAGCCCTCAAAGGCGGGACTGCGCGCCGACAGGTGAGTGGTCTCACCGGCTCCTGCGTGCCGCTGGGACGACCCCTCCAGGGTCCCTTTCCCCAGTGAGGCCCCAACGTCTGACCTCAGAATTGGGGGTGAAATGGAAACCCTGGAATTCCTCTCCCCCACCTGCACCTCCCTGCTCCCACCCCTCAAAATAGAAACCGTCCAAACCCACTGGTACCCACTACCCAACCCCTACCCGGTGCCTTTGCAACTTACATTTCCCATGCTCTGAAAGGATTGAGGAGTTATTTCTAAATACGGAACCAGCAAAGGGGGCGTCCGACCCCCCGCCCCTGTGCTCCCTCGTGTGATTTCTCAGTGCTGTGCGGTTCCACTGTCGCGCTGTGTCCTGCTTCATTAGCCGGGTTTCTAAGTGCCACCAAGGGGAGGGCCCTACAAACACCTGGCCGCTCAGAGAGGGTTCCTAAGGTTCCCATCAAGGCAGGTGTTCTCCCGCGGCCTGTGGCCATTTGTGTTCCTGCTCTGACCATGAAGCTCTTGTATTTTGACCGTTTAGACCAAGTCCCTTTATGTTTTCCCCCTGGATGCTTATAATGATGCAGGTAAGCATTTTAGAAATGGGTTAAAATTAATTGTCTGGTCACTGTGAAAAAAGGCAAGCAAATTGTTTCACTACTAGGCAAAGTGTTTTGGGGTTTCTGATAAAATATTCTGCTGTTTCCTTTTTCTTTTTCTTTATTTATGTTTAACTGTTTATTTTGAGAGAGAGAGAGCATGAGCAGGGGAGGGGCAGAGAGAGAGAGGGAGAGAGAGAGAGAATCCCAAGCAGGCTCTGTGCTGTCACTGCAGAGCCTGATGTGGGACTCGATCCCAAGAACGGTGAAATCATGACCTGAGCCGAAAGCAAGAGTCGGCCTCTTAACTGACCCAACCACTCAGGCGCCCCAACTCTTTTCTTTTTATTTTATTTTTTTTTTTTTAATTTTTTTTTTCAACGTTTATTTATTTTTGTGACAGAGAGAGACAGAGCATGAACGGGGGAGGGGCAGAGAGAGAGGGAGACACAGAATCGGAAACAGGCTCCAGGCTCTGAGCCATCAGCCCAGAGCCTGATGCGGGGCTCGAACTCACGGACCGCGAGATCGTGACCTGGCTGAAGTCGGACGCTTAACCGACTGCGCCACCCAGGCGCCCCAACTCTTTTCTTTTTAAAATGAAATATTTTCCACAGTAAGTAGAGCATTCAAGCATCCGTGTATCCATCATGAGGCCTTCCTCCTATGTACCCCCTTGGGAATCGCGTCCCCTCTTTTCCTTTCCTGTCTGGTTTCCACGGCTCCCAAATGCTGAGGTCAGACGTTGGGGCCTCGCTGGGGAAGGGGACCCTGGAGGGGTCGTCCCAGCAGACGTACCTACCAGAATTTAGTGTTTACTTATACTCTGTGTATTTTTATACCTTTACTACTTATGTATTTGTCCAAAAATGAACGTATAGTGTTATTTTTCAAGTTTATATAATGGTGTCATGCTTTACATGCTCTAGGTCATGCATTTTAACTGCCCTGTGCTAATGCTTTATGAACTTCCTACTGATGATGTGTGCATACTCCTGTTGATAGACTTTTCAACCGTTTGCTTTTAAAAATTGTTAGAAACATATTCTTGTACATTCTAATTGTGTACACACTCAACTTTCTCTAGGTATATATCAAAAAGTTGAATTGCTGAATAGGGAAGGTGCCTTTTCTTTTTTCTTTTTTTTTAAAGTATGTTTTTATTTATGTTGAGAGAGAGAGAGACAGGGGGTGAGTGGGGGAAGGGCAGAGAGAGAGAGGGAGACAGAATCCCAAGCAGGCTCCACACTGACAGTGCAGAGCCTGATGTGGGGCTTGAACTCACCAACTGTGAGATCATGACCTGAGCCGAAATCAAGAGTTGGACCCTTTAACTGGCTGAGCCACCCAGGCCCCAGGGGAAAGCGCTTTTTCAACTTTACTAGAGACTGCCCCATAGCTCTCCAGTGTATGCTCACGTATATTTCCACTCTCGGTGACGGGAGTGCCTTATTCAACATTTTTTTTTTTTTGGAAGAAAGAGATTATTTCGCTTTTCCTGCCTTCTTTAACATCTGCTTAAAAAGAAACGGCTTTAATGCTGAAATCTGATACAATTTTTAAAAATTCTGCTGCTCATTAATGTATTGGGGGCAGTGTTTTCTTTGTGTTCCAGTTTGAAACTGGCAGTCATGAGATGGCTATGACCAAGGGGGCTAAGGGGGACTGTATGTGATTATTTCAAGCCTATCTTGGTCACTGATCTGAGGCAGAGTGTGAAGCAAGTCATGTACACCCACTCTACTTGTCATATCTTCTGCAGAAGATGATCTACAGGTTTTTATACCTTAAAATATTTATGAGTTTAAAGTCTTCCCTAAATATGCTAATAAAATATGTTTATCCAACCGAAGGTCATCTTTTGGATTGTCAGCGGAGCCTCCCAGTACTTAACAATCTTTGTGTGATTGATTGTATTTTTGGCATGTTAATATTTATAGAAGACAATTATAGCATTTTTTCCCCAGTAGGTAAATAACTATTGCCTCCACATTAAATAAATATAGTCAAACACTGTATTTGACTTCATTTCTTAAAATGTTTTTCGGTCATGCCTAAAAGTATAATAAAAAAAAAAACAATCGCATAATTTAGGGTCTGAATTTTTCCACAGCTATTTTCGGTCATTTTTTCCAAAGAATTTGCTTGGTTTACTTGCAAATAGGAGACATTTATAGCATCAGCTGATTATCTTAGTATGTGCTGCATGAGCCCTGTTAAGATGTGCCTGAGTTAGAATTTAGAGATTTAAATGTTGTCAAAGGCACATCATCAAAGTAAGCTATAGGCTTTTTAAAAACTGAGGTATTATTCCCTCCTTAAAAGTTTGGTAGAATCCATCAACAAATCCATCTAGGTATGAGGTTTTCTTTGAGGAAAGATTTTAAACTATAGATGGAGTTCCTTTAACTACCAGAGGGCTATTCAGGTGATCAGTTTCCTCTTTAGTCAGTTTTGGTTGTTTGTATGTTTAAAGAATTTTGTCCATTTCATCTCTGTTGCCAAATTCCTTGGCATAAAGTTGTTAGTAACATTGCTTTATTAATGGTTTAATGTGGGCAGGGTGTATGGCAATACCTCTTTTTCATTCTTGATATTGGTAATTTTTCAACTCTTTTTATCCTGATCAGTCTGGTGAGAGGTTTATCCATTTTATTGTTAGAATTTCACTGCTTTTGTTTTTCTGTTTGTCTGTTTTCTAGTTCATTGATTGTTCTCTTCTTATTATTTCTTTCCTTCTACTTTGGCTTTACTTTGCTTCCATCCTCCCCACCCCACTATTAAGAATAAAGTGGAGAGCACTGATTTTAGCTAATTCTTATTTTCTAGAATAATCACTGAAAAATCACTAAACACTGTTTAAGCTGAATCTCACAATTTTGACGTGCTCTGTTTTTATTCTCATTCAGTTCAAAATATTTTCTAGTTCCCCATGTGATTTCTTCACTGACCTAGAGGATAAGTAGAAGTGTGTTAATTTCCTACGATTTGAGAAATTTCCAAATATCTTTCTATTCTGGATTTCTAATTTAGTTTGATATGGTCAGAGAACATATTCTGTATCATTTCAGTATTTTATGTTTATTGAGAACTTGTTCAATGGTCAGTATATGGTCTACCTTGGCGAATATTCTGTGCAGTTGGATATAGTATGTAATCTGCTGTTTAAAGATATTTTTTCTTTCAGTTTTACTGAGCCAAATTGAAATAAATATAGCACTATATAAGTTTAAGGTATACAGCATAATGTCTTAACTTACATGTGTTGTGAAATGATTACCACAATATTTGGTTAATATCTATCATCTCATATAGATACAAAGAATCTGCTGCTTTGAATGGTGTGTTTTATAGAGGCAAATTATGTCCAGTTAGTTATACGGTCCAAATAACTTATTTATCAACCAATTTTCTATTTTTTCTAACAATTACTAACAGTTGAGTGTTGAAATATCTGACCATAGCTGTGGATCTATTTCTCATTTTAGTTCTGCCAGTTTTTGCTTTATGTGTTTAAAATTTTATTGATGGTTGCATAGACATTGAAGATCGTTACATCTCTTTGATTAATCCTTTTCTCCTTATTTCTCTCTTTATTTGTGATAATATCTACTGTTCTGAAGTCTGCTTGGTTTGTTATTAATATAGCCACTTCAGAATTCTTTTGATTTGTGTTTACATTGCATCTTTTTCTATACTTTTATTTTTAACTTATCTGTGTTTTATATTTAAAGTGGTTTTTTTTTTTTGAGAAGGCATATAGTTCAATATTGCTTGATAAAAACCAGCTTAAGAATCTGTGCCTTTTATTTTGATTGTTTAAACTGTTTATTGTGCATATAATTATCAGTGTGGTGGGGTTTTTTGCTTACCATCTTGCTATTTGTTTTCTCTTTGTCTTATTTTTGTCTCTTTTCTCTTGGATTAATTATGAATCTTTTTAAGTCTTCCATTTCCCCCCTACCCTATTAGCTGATTAGTTTTAACTCTGTTCTATTTCTTTCTTAGAGAGTGTTCCAGGTCAGGACCCCTTTATACTCAAATAACCTCATGGTGAGGACCTCAAAGAGCTTTAGTTTATGTGGATCGCACCTATTTATATTTACTATATTAGAAATTAAATTGAAAAGTTAAAAATATTGTTTTTTAAAAAATAAGTATACAACTCATTATAGAGTAACGTAAATAATATGTTTTATTAAAAAGCTATGTTTCTGGAACAAAGATCATCTGGTGAGAAGAGTAGCATTCTTTTACATTTTTGGCAAAGTTCTTTGATCTCTGTCTTAGAAGCTGGGTTCTCCTGTCTCCTGTATTCAGTCTGTTGTGATATCACATATCACATCACTTCTGGAAAACTCCATTGTAAATCTCGTGAGAGAATGAGAGTGAAAAAAGAAAATAGCACCTGAATATTTACTATGAAAACAATTTTGACCTTGTCATCCCTGAGAAAGTTTCAAGCAAGTCTGTGGGTTCTTGGGTCATATCTTGGGAACTGATGCTCTAAATTTTACAATCTGTATCTTAAACTTATTGAAGTACATGTTTAAATAACATTATTCCATTTTAGTTATGACCCTTGCAATAAGACATTTCCATTTCAGCTCTCCATCATTTGTTCTATTATGACCATATAATTTACTTCTATTTTTGCTATAAACCCCACAGTAATTTTTTGTTATTTCACTTTACACAACCATCTTTTAAAGAAATTTAAAAGTTACAAAAGGATCTCTTTTATATTAGCACACATACTTACCATTTCCGATACTTTATTTCTTTGTGTAGATCCAAGTCTCTATCTGGTATCATTTCCTTTTGCCTGAGGAATTTCTTTTAACAGTTCTTTTGGTGCAGTTCTGCTGATGATCAATGCCCTTGGCTTTTATTTTCATGGAAAAATTTTATTCCACCTTCATCTTTGAAGGATGCTTTCACTGGATATACAGTTGTAGGCCTACACTTTCTCCCAGCCACTTAAAGATGTTGTTCGATTGTCTTCTGGCTTGCATAGTTTTTGACAAGAGTTTTGCACTAATGCTTACCTTTGTTCATGTCTTTGTAGTGTGTCTTTTTGCTCTGATTCGAGTTTTTCTCCTTATTGCTGATTTTCAGTAATTTGATTATGATGATCTTTGAGGTGATGGTGGGTGTGGCGATTATGATGGTAGTGTTGTGTGTGCATCTGTGTGCATGTGTATAGGGTGTGTTTACTCTCTTGGAGTATTTAGAGCTTCTTGGACCTGGGAATTTATAGTTTTCATCAAATTTGGAAAATATACAGCCATTATTTCTTCAAATATTTTTTCTGTCTCCCCTTTCTATATGACATTCCCAAGTACATGATTTAGTCTAACACTTGATGATATGCCTATGTTCCTGAAGATTCTCTCTCTCTCTCTCTCTCTAAGGTAAAAAGCCTATACTTTGGTTTGATTAGATTTGAACTCACTAACTAGACAATGTCTAACTTGCTGTTAATCCCATCTAGTGGGATTGTTCAAGTATATACTGTATAAGAATGTATTTTATGTTTTATTCCTAAAGTTACATTTGGTTCTTTTAAAAATCCTCCACGTCTCTCTTCATTACGTTCTTGTTTTCCTTTAACTACTTCCATGTTGTTTGCTTGTTCTACCACATCTTTCCTGTTGACTGATTTTTTTTTTCTTAATCATATGTCACATTTTTCTGCTACTTGCCATGTTTGGTAATTTTGATTCAATGCTGGACATTGTTATGTTACATACATGAATGTCTTGGTGTCATCAGGCAATCAAATTACTTGCAGATTAATTTGATCCCTTTGAGGCCTCTTTTTAAGCTTTGCTAGAATGACTCTTCAGTACTTTCATTCCAGAGATGGGTCAGCCTCATCTCTAACGTGTGACTCCTCGGGGTCTCCATGGAATGCTCCAGATTATCATCAAAAACTCTCCACTCTGACTGGTCTGAGTTCAAAATGTCTCTCCACCCTCTGTGATCTCTAGAAATTGTTCGGTAACAACCCTGGCATCCCTCTTTGCCAAAGTTTGTGGAGCGTCCCTTGATGTATGTACAGCCTGTTGCTCAGCAAAAACTCAAGCGGATGCCTCCATAGACTTAGGGAGCTTGACTTATTCTGGAATCCTGCTTCACAACTTCCAGCTGTGTCAGCTTCTCAAAGTTCTGATCTCCCCCTTGACTCACACATGTTGACAGGCTCTGATCCGTTTTCATCTGTTCTTCCCTTAGTCTGGAAGTTGCCTCCAGGCAGAATGCCGGGACAATCAGAAGGTTTGCCTTATTTGTTTCTCTTCTTTCAGGAATCAGAGTCTCGTGCTGCTTATTGTCCAGTATCTGAAAACAGGTGTTTCATATATTTGGTCTAGTTTTTTAGATGTAAGAGCCTAAGTCTAGTCTTCATTACTCTATCATGGTTGGAGGCGAGAGTCTATTTTGAATTTTTAAATATTGCTTAGGCCATGACACTCTCAGTTTCTTTGACCACTAATGGCACGAAATAGAAGATGTTGCCATGCTGTCGTCTTTTGGTTGGTCCTCCTGAATGACTTTTGAGATGGCTGACTGGAGCTAGAACTTCTGTTGTGTGACTGTATAGAACATTGTGTATCATGTAGAATATTGTGTCTCCGTGGGAAACTTACTGCCACCCACGAGGAGCTCTACATCTGTGAACATTAAACAACTGAGCTTTATGCATCAGATTCCAGATTTTTAAATTACGTCCCATCCCTAATTTAAAAATATAGCACTGGAAACTTTTGTAAACTGTATTGAATTTCTTCATCCGTACGTCTCCTCTGGGTTATGAACCTCAGCATTTCAAAAATCACCACTCAGAGTAGATGACTCATGGTTTGACAAACATGGGTTTAGATGCCTCAGGACCTCAACATAATAGGTGCTGGGCAAACATATGTGGTAATTCTACGCTTGGAATTCCTCGGTTGAAGGACCAAGGGAGTCGCTAGCTTTTCTTGTCAAGAATTAAGAAAATCCAAGTAAGAGGGGTCCAGTGCCTGCTTGAAGCTTCTTGCTGAAGGAAAGATGACAAGATTATTTCTAGATTTGACTGGAGAAGAGTTTAGAACTGAAAGTAGCCATGGGGACCCGAAGGGCTCGAGTTGCTCTGAATTTGCTCTTCCGAAAAACAGCGTTTAGCTTTCAAATGGAGGTGAAGAGATGTGACTGATTATTAAGGTTTCTTTTTCACTGTCATGGTTCTAGGCTTGGCCAGTACAAGGTGTTTGGGCACTGAGGGAGGGAAGAATTGGGAAAAAGTCAGGAAGGTAGGGTTGTGTGGGCCACCACCACTGGCTGTGGGCAGCTGTTTCACCACATGTGGAATGAGTGCATTTTGATTTGACCACAATTCTACAAATAGATAATTTTGTGGTTTGGGGGCCAAAGGCCTCAAGACATAGCTATTGAAATAATCATCAAATATTTTTTTTTCCCCCAAGACGGGTATGGAATTGGATCTGACTTATTTTCCCTTTTCAGTAAATGGGTCCATAGACACTAACCCCCAAGTAGAATGACATTTAGATGCTGGAAAGTATGTCACAGACTACGGCATCTTGCCTTTCTGGACTAATAACGATCAAAAGTTCCAAACAATAGAATACTTTTCAAGGGGTAAGCAGGAGGAAGTGGAGCTCTACGTTCTAAGAGGGAGAGAAGTCAGAAACATATATTTTTAAACATGTGTGCTCTAAATGATACATAAAATGATTAAGGTAATTCAATATTTGTATTTAAAAAGCTGTGTTCAGCTTCGGGCTCTGGGCTGATGGCTCAGAGCCTGGAACCTGCTTCCGATTCTGTGTCTCCCTCTCTCTCTGCCCCTCCCCCGTTCATGCTCTGTCTCTCTCTGTCTCAAAAATAAATAAACGTTAAAAAAAAATTAAAAAAAAAGGGGGGCGCCTGGGTGGCTCAGTCGGTTAAGCATCCGACTTCAGCTCAGGTCACGATCTCATGGTCCGTGAGTTCGAGCCCCGCATCGGGCTCTGGGCTGATGGCTCAGAGCCTGGAGCCTGCTTCCGATTCTGTGTCTCCCTCTCTCTCTGCCCTTCCCCCGTTCATGCTCTGTCTCTCTCTGTCCCAAAAATAAATAAACGTTAAAAAAAAATTTAAAAAGCTCTGTTCGTATGTACAAATGGGATATAAATAGATGCAGGCTTAAAGTAGCTTTAAAAACGATGCAGGTGGTGGGGCGCCTGAGTGGCTGGGTCAGTTAAGCATCCGACTTCGGCTCAGGTCATGATCTCGCCGTTCGTGAGTTCGAGCCCCGCGTCGGGCTCTGTGCTGACAGCTCGGAGCCTGGAGCCTGCTTCTGATTCTCTGTTTCCTTCTCTCTCTCTGCCCCTCCCCTGCTCACGCGCGCTCTCTCTCTCTCAAAAATAAACATTAAAAAAAATGATACATATGTTGGCATATGAATAGGAAAAAATCTGGAAAGAAACAACTATTAATGAACCATTCAATGTCTACTTGGGGGGATGGATGGATATTTATCTTTTACTTTATATACTCTTTTGTATTGGTAGTTGAAAAAGCTAACATTTATCGAACATTGAATTTGTGCCCAGAACTGTGCTAAGCAATCCAAATACTTACCATTGTCTTGCTTGGTCTTCACAATTGCCCTAGAATGTCTATACTGGAGGTGCCTTGAGGTGGCAAGTTGCCAGGAAAAGGGAGCTAGGCACCTGCCTTGAGCTGTGTTCGCAAAGCAAGCACACGGTTGTTACCCAAACCGTGGGCTCATTTAGGATCGCTTGGTGTGGGGGATTCTGCCAGGCAACCCCTTTTTATTAACACCTCTCCTAACAGTCCAGAGAATTAAGCGCTATTATTATTCCCAATTTAGAGATGAGGAAATTGAGGCACCGAGAGTTTCAGTAACTTGCCCAGTGCCTCACAGCTAGTAAATAGCAGAGCCAAGATTTGAATCCCTGTCTGTTAAAATGCGTATTTCAGGCTCTTCATGTAGATTTGTTACGAGATAATAACAAATTTAAATCATAATTAAAACAAAAATTCAGCAACTCAGATGGCTCATCTAAAAACTGGGATTTTAGTGTATTCTAGAAACAGAGATGGGAAAAAATCCTTTTGGAGCATATTATCGCCAGTAAAGGTGACTATCGAATTAGAACAGACACCTAATATGTTAGGGAGCACTGCTACTAAAACTAAGTCAAATGTGGCTTTTAATTTTTAAATTTTCACCAAAGATGAATTTATGTGACTATTTTTATGTTACTCCCCCCCCCCCTTTAAACAGGAGAGATTTACAAACTGTCTGAGCATCATGGAGCCTCTAGGTTCTACGTTAACGGCAACTTACGCCCATCCTAAACCAACACCAACCAATTTTCTACCAGCCGTCGGTACTCTGGCATCCAGCTACAGGGACCGCTTCCCCCACAACAATGTGACCCATCCCTTGAGCCTTCCTTGGAGGCCAAGCACGTACTACAAAGTAGCCTCCAACTCACCAACCTTGGGCCCGTACTGCACCAGATCTCAGAAGGTGTGCGACAATACCATGCTTCCCTTTGTTTCCAACCGAACCACTCTCTTCACAAGGTATACTCCTGATGACTGGTATAGGTCCAATCTAACCAACTATCTCGAATCCGACACTTCCCGACATAATTCCGAGAGGCTAAGGGTAGATACGTCTCGCCTGATTCAAGACAAGTATCAACACACAAGAAAAACTCAGGCAGACTCCACGCAAAATTTGGGAGAACGAGTCAATGACATAGGATTTTGGAAATCTGAGATCACTCATGAGTTGGACGCAATGATTGGAGAGACAAATGCACTCACTGATGTTAAGAAAAAATTGGAGAGGGCCTTGATGGAGACAGAAGCCCCTCTTCAGGTAAATATAAGACCTTTTGATGAAAAAACACTATGTATTTGTATGATTGTAACCCACTGGTTGAATTACTGAGGTTATTACCTATTATGTTTTCCTTCACCTGTAGAAGCCAACCTCCTATCAATGCATCTGTAATTAATTTCACCATTGGTAAAACCGTTACGAGTTTCATACAGAACAGCCATTTAAATAGAAAGAATTCTGAATGCAAAGCAAAGGAGGCTAATTAGAGACATATTCTTTTTTTTTTTTTTTTTAATTTTTGAGGGAGAGAGAGTGAACGTGAGCAGGGGAGGGGCAGACAGAGGGAGACAGAGAATCCCAAGCAGGCTCTACACCATCAGTGCAGAGCCCTACTCAAGACTCAAACTCACGAACCATGAGATCATGACCTGAGCCAAAATCAAGAGTCGGCGCGTAACCGACTGAGCCACCCAGGCGCCCCGAGGGACATTCTTAAGACACACAACGTTTTATGGTGAGAATGCCATCTTCCCATCTATTAAATAGGCTGCTTGGTCATTGCTGTCCCATTATTTGAGGAAAAAAAGTACCGTTCTTTCAATCTGTCTCGTGAAAGGCCTCCCGTGCGTATGCTGATTCCTTTTGAGGGCACAGTGAAATGTTCAAGACTATCTTAGGAGATAGAATGAGTTTGACTGAATAGAGAAA
This sequence comes from Lynx rufus, assembly GCF_022079265.1. Lineage (NCBI taxonomy): Eukaryota > Metazoa > Chordata > Mammalia > Carnivora > Felidae > Lynx > Lynx rufus. Next base: position 4,098,892 of record NW_025814843.1, read on the forward strand.
TGGGCCTGAGGTCAAGCCAGTTCTGGTGATCGTGGGGGCAGCGTTTCAATTTGTTGCTGGCCTCTGGTTACCTCTCACCCCCGAATGTGTGATGGGGGGGGCCCCCCTCCAATCTCATTCTATGCACCCCCCAACCATTGAAAGAAGACATTCTGTAATTGAAGATGCGTAAGTTACAGAAATTATTTCTGGAGGTGTATATATACTGATGAAGCTAATACCATTTTTCTTCACGCTTGTATGACTCATTTCCCACGTGATGAGCATTTGCACAGGTCTTTGTTATGACATCTGTGGCAGAAGGGTTTAGAGAATTAAGGAGCCAGAAGTCTAGTGGGTTGAAGAATTTGTTGGAGACCTCTTCACATAGTTACTTCTTATCTTGCCCCCCCCCCGGTACCCCCACCAAACACAAGTACGCACAAACACGCACAACTACCAGAAATCCCAAGAAAGAGTGACGGTGCACGAACGATGTCCTTTTAAATTCACTTGTCATGAAATGTTTTTTGAAGATCGGAAGCCCTTCCATACTTTCTTCACGCTCTGGCTCATTTTGAGGATTCCTGGTCTGTTCTGCATCCCACCTGACCTTCAGAGTATCCTTGAAGTGACAGCCACTTACGCTCTGAATTTCCAGAGCACATTCAGTTTCTTCCTTTCAGTAGTAATCCTTTCAGTGAGATGGGCCTAATTTGAATATTTTTTTTTTTATACAATTTTTGTCCGGATGTTCCTGTGTGCTAGAACGTTTACTATCAGCACAGTGTGAGAAAGTCTTGATTAAGATTAGTGTTTGCTGGGCGTCCGACTTGGGCTCACGTCATGATCTCACAGTTCGTGGGTTCGAGCCCCGTGTCGGGCTCTGTGCTGACAGCTCAGAGCCTGGAGCCTGCCTCAGATTCTGTGTCTCCCTGTCTCTCTGCCCCTCCCCTGCTCGTGCTCTCTGTCCCTCTCTCAAAAATAAAAAACATTAAGAAAAATTTAAGATTAGAGTTAGTCACATGAACAGGTACATCTCAGAAGGGAAAACACAGATGATCAACTAATATGAGCAAAAAAGTTGGGGCGCCTGGGTGGCTCAGTTGGTTGAGCATCCGACTTTGGCTCAGGTCATGATCTCACAGTTCGTGAGTTCGAGCCCCGTGTCAGGCTCTGTGCTGACAGCTCAGAGCCTGGAGCCTGCTTCTGATTCTGTGTCTCCCTCTCTCTCTGCCCCTCCCCTGCTCATGCTGTCTCTCTCTTTGTCTCAAAAATAAATAAAACATTAAAAAAAAAAAGTTAAAATTCAGGGACGAAAGTGAAAATTAAATCAATGATGTATCCATCTTTGGCCTATCATATCTGCAACAATGAAAACTGATGACATCTAGAGTTGGCCAAAGTACGGGAGATCGATACCTTTCTATGTGGCTGCTAAGATTAGTAGAGTCCTAATAGACTGTGGGTTCGTAGAAACTTACGAAAAGCAGGTTAGTGATACACATTAGAGTCATCAGCGTTCCTCTCAACCCCTTAATCCGTCTTCTAGTAAATGTGACTTTTCCTATTAAAAAATATACATTCACTGAAAGATTTTGTTCAGTGACACTATGTCCAGATTACAGTATACATGCTATTATATTTTATGCTTAAAAGATTAAGATTATACAGTTGTTCCATGTCAAGAAATAGTCTTTGGAAAAGAGTATTTTAACATTTACATAATGTTCTTTCATACATAATTTATTGTTAGCAATCCAAGCTGTTTTCCACTGGAGTCATTAACCTACTTTGTCTCGAAGAATATTTTATGACCGGAGCCTACCATTTAATGTCAATCCTAAAAAGCATACTCTAAAATTGTAAGGACATTATAACCTTTTTAAAAAATTGTTTTTAAACTTTTATTCAGTTTTCAGAGACAGAGAGAGACAGACTGTGAACGGGGGAGGGGCAGAAAGAGAGGGAGACAGAATCCGAAGCGGGCTCCAGGCTCCGAGCTGTCAGCTCAGAGCCCGATGCGGGGCTCGAACTCACAAGTGATGAGATTGTGACCTGAGCCGAAGTCGGCGCTTAACCGACGAAGCCACCCAGGTGCCTCAAAACCTTTTTTTTTTTTTAATTAAAAACAACAAATGAAACAGTGATAGGAATATAGCTAGACCATTTTCTACTTTTCTATATTTTTTCTCTTTAATGGACAAGGCACGTTATTTTCGTAATTAGGAAACAATAAATGGAACTTGAAAAATAATCATTAAGATTTTTGGCTACACAAATATTTTGGCATCTTTAAAGGTAATAATTTGTTTCTTCCTCACCCTCAGTCGAAAATATGTGGAAATAATATCTTGAAAACTATGTTTCAGGTTGTCGAACTATTTCTGTAGAAGAATTAATGCTAAGTAGTTTTCTCAGATGCTAATTTGTGGGAATCACGTAAATGTCATGTGCTTTATTTTGTCAACTTTCCAAATTAGAGTTTTTTTCACACCGATGTGAAGAGCTAACTCTATCTCTTAACTAGCAGTAGGGAGTTTCTTAGTTGTCATGGTGGGTCTCATACTAGATTTCCAAGAAAATGGCTTGAAAAATTGGTATTGGGAGTATCCACTGACTTGTTTTAGAAATAGGTCCTTAGAGCTGGTGGTCACTGATTTTAGTCAGTTTGAATTAGTGCTTTCTGTTCTTTGTGTATCTGTAGGTAGCCCGAGAATGTCTATTTCATCGAGAGAAGAGAATGGGAATTGATCTAGTTCATGACGATGTGGAAACCCAACTACTGACGGTAAATATGGGGGAAATGCACCAGTGAGGAGAAATGTAGTTGTAAACGTGTCCTTAATGTATAGAAACAAAAAATGATATTACATGAAGCCATTTATAAGTAAGAAATTATAGTATCCAAATGTTTATAGCATTTACAAAAGACACCTTTTTTTTTTTTGGTTATACATGTAATAGATGTTCATTATATGTTCATTAGATGTTCAATAGATGTAAGAGAGTTTGAAAGATACAGTATAGGATAAAGAAAGATAAAAAAATCATCTGAAGTTCAGCCGGACAGAAATCACCTTTAATTTTGGAGAATTTCAGTTCATCCAGAGAATTTCAGAGAATTTCTTTTTGTTAGTCGTACTTAGCACCCAACTTAAAGACACACAAACAGGTCTTCAAGATTCGAATGATACTGTGTACACAATTTGAATTGTGGTGGGTTGTTTTTCTGGTTAAATGCTCAATGATGTTTATTCTTAGATATGATTGTAGGGAAGGCACCACCGTTCTTTTTAAAGACTTAATTTTTTAAGAGCAGTTTGAGGTTCACAGCAAAATTGAGGGCAAGGCATAGAGATATCTCAGTTAGCTCCTGTCCCCATCTGGGCACAGCCTCCGCCCATTACTAACACCCCCCCACCAGAGTGGTACCTTTGTTACAATTGACAAACCTACACTGGTCCATCATTAACATCCAAAGTCCAGTTTTATCCTTAGGGTTCACTCTTGGTGGTGTAGATTCCGTGGGTTTGGACAAAGGTATCATAACATATCCATCTTTGATGTATATGGTATTTTCACTTCCCTAAGACTCCTGTGTGATCTGCCTAGTTATCCTTCCCTTCCCAAAGTGCTTTATTTAGTTAAGAATTCTGTTGGGGTCATTTTCCCATAGCATTAGATATACATGAAGGTGTGATTTCAAGGGTTGCATTGGGTTCCACAATGTCAAGGTGCTATCATTAAAACAAAAAAAAATCAATCCTCTCTTTTTGAATAGTGAAGTTGTCACCCTTTCTCACTCCCCCCCATTTTTTTGCTATTTTAATAACACTGCAGTGTACAAAAATACTATTATTGATAACTGTATTTTTTCTGGTTATTTCCTTAGAACACATTTCAAGAGACGTAATCGATATGTTAAAAGACATATGCATTTGGGAAGTTTTGATATATAGCCAAATTGCCATCTAGAAGCTGAGATATATATATATTCCAAACCTTATATATATATTTCAATATATATATATTCGTATATATAATATATATATATTCCAAACCTTATATATATATTTCAATATATGTATTCATATATATATATAATATATATATTCCAAACCTTATATATATATTTCAATATATATATTCATATATATATATATTCCAAACCTTATATATATATTTCTATATATTCATATATATATATAATATATATATATTTCAAACCTTATATATATATTTCAATATATATATTCATATATATATATTCCAAACCTTATATATATATTTCAATATATATATTCATATATATATATATATTATATATATATATTCCAAACCTTCCACCAATTAAATGTGATTTAGTTCTGAGTTCTTCGGCCTTCACTTCCCAGACTTACCCCCAGAAGATCTCTGCTATTCCTTTACACACTTGATCTTAGCCAAAAGGCCGAGAAGCGATCTCTGCTATTCCTTTAGATGTCAGCCACGATGTGCCTCGAGCCCTTCCTCGTCTTTTTTTTTTTTTTTTGGCCAGATTCTCTATTATGTCTTAGTCCTGTGTCCCTAAGTCCCAGAAATGTATTTCTGTTGGGGTTATAACCCTGTCACCCCTCCCCTACCTCTTTTTTTGGTTCCTATTTATGAAGCTTAAAAGTGTACTTTTCTTCTACCCTGATGCCGCCAGCCTTTCCCTTCCTAGTTTCGGCGCCACGGTTCTCCAGGTTCTCATCGCTTGACCGTCTTCACCCTTTGTAGTCAGTCTGTAGCTCCTGTAAATTATTCCTCTGATTTGATTCCCACCCCTCTCCTTCCCATGCCGTTCTCCCTACTGGTCCTCCTTCCTAGCTGGTTTATGCAGAATCCCCAAATATCTTCCCTTCGCTCGGATCCATACTACCCATGATCACCAGAGGTTCTGTCCGCTAAAAATCTCTTCCCGGACTCCCGAATCTCTAGGACCTTCCATTGTCTGGCTCTTACGCCTTCTCCCTCTCATTTCCTACTCTGACCTGCTGAATTTCTGCCGCAGGCAATCGGTTCACTATCCCTGAACCAGCTTGGCTGGCCTTTCCGTGACTGGTCCTTGGTAAAAGACGAATCCTTGGTAAGAAGGGCAATTGGACTAGCTAACAGCCTGGCCATCAGTAATGGCATCCTCGCAAGTTATCAGGGTTCCTTTTAACAGTGTATTAAATTATTTTTAGTGATCTCTTGCCGTGAAGGGTCGTAAGCAGAAGACTGTCCCTGGCTTTTCTGCTTTTCTTCACTGCCTGATTCTCTGAAAGAAATATGAGTGGAAATAAGAAACTCAGGGAAATTTGGCCACTACCGAGAGGCCACACAATCTACTTTGTAAAAGCCACAGACCCCAACTGCTGCACACGAATGATCAGGAATAGAGTATCCTGAATACATAGTAGAGTTACAAGTCCCTTCCCAGTTCGAGAACGATAATGTTGTCTAGACCAGTAGCAGAGGCTGCTTTATATCCAGATAACGAAATCTGCAGCTAGAACAATGGTTCATCAGTTGAGGGGTACCTTGGTCATTGCCATTCGAGTAACGAGGGCACCCATATCTTACTCCAAGTAGTAATATTAGCGTAGCTTCTCTTTTTACCAGCACGACTCTACCTTTTTAGAATAATTAAATAAGCACTGGTAAAGACAAGAAGTAGTCTTAAAAGGCCTGCTTTTCGCGAAGGCGGGTGCCTCGACATATTTTCTTGTGAATTCTGTTGACTCTGACTCACATTCAATCAGTGACAGCCATCAAATTCTTCCAGAATGGCTTCTCTTGGGGAACCGATCAGGGTACCGTCTTTTTGGTCCTCCCAGGCCAGGCTAACTCCTTGACCTAGTTAAAGCCAAATGAACCTTTGAGTACCTATTAATATATAAACTAACACTGGGGACAGTTCCAAAGGTCTTTGGTTTTAGGCATTCTCTATTCCATGAACCCTTCTCCCCCACCCCCGCCCTGGCCACGCTCTCTCTTTCTCCTTATGCCCCCCTCCCTTGCTTGTGTGCTGTCTTCTCTGTCTAAGGGAAAAAAAATGGCTGCCCAGGTGGCTCAGTTGGCTGAATGTCTGACTTTGGCTCAGGTCACGATCTCACGGTTCGTGAGTTCTAACCCCACGTCGGGCTCTGTGCTGACAGCTTGGAGCCTGGAGCCTGGAGCCTGCTTCAGATTCTGGGTCTCCCTCTCTCTCTGCCCTTTCCCTACTTGCCCTCTCTCTCTCTTTCTGTCAAAAATAAATAAACATTAAAAAAAAGAATAAGAAGACTATATAGTTTTTTTTTTATTTTTTTTTCAACGTTTATTTATTTTTGGGACAGAGAGAGACAGAGCATGAACGGGGGAAGGGCAGAGAGAGAGGGAGACACAGAATCGGAAACAGGCTCCAGGCTCTGAGCCATCAGCCCAGAGCCCGACACGGGGCTCGAACTCACGGACCGCGAGATCGTGACCTGGCTGAAGTCGGACGCTTAACCGACTGCGCCACCCAGGCGCCCCATGAAGACTATACAGTTGAGTAGTAACTGATATTGGAGTGAAGAAGGCCTTTATAGTCAAATTAATGAAGGCAGAGACCAAAAGGGGATATTTAATAGATTTGACATTATAGAAATCACGACTGTCTATGTATCGAAACCACTACGCAAAAATACAAAGGCAAGGGACAAACTGGTTAAAAATATACATATATTTTAATACTATATGTATTTATGTATACAGTTATGACTTCTGTGATGGGAAAGGATTGCATTTTAAATATATAAATTAATAAGAAAAAAAGCCCCAGAAAAAGTGGAGACACAGGTGGTTCACAAAAGAAAAAAGCCAAACGATGAGCAAACGTGAGCCAAACTGTTAATTTCATCACGTTTGCTGTTTGGGGGAGGGGTCCTGTCACCCCGGGAACAATGGAGAGGATCTGGTGGTGACCGCATAACAGATGAGGTAATGAGGTGTACCCTCACTTGTGGTTATACAGGGGTACGGCTTCTGTGAAGGGCAGTTGGGCTGTGTTTGTCAAAACCTCGACAAAAGGCATACCCTTTGGTGGTGTCCATCACTGGACTGAGGGTGTTCATCACGGTATTGTTTAATGTCATGGGGAAACGTTCAAGGTTCAAGTGAAAAGGCAGGCCACAAACAAGTGCGCGTAGTGTGATCACTCTGTGCTTGAAGTAGTGGCAACAATGACCATGGGCGCTTTTGAAATGTCTTCTCTCTCTCTTCTTTTTTTTTAATGTTTTTTTTTTTAATTTATTTCTGAGACAGAGAGAGATAGAGCCTGAGTGGGGGGAGGGGCAGAGAGAGAGGGAGAGACAGAATCCGAAGCAGGCTCCAGGCTCTGAGCCATCAGCACAGAGCCCGACGCGGGGCTTGAACTCACAAACCGTGAGATCATGACCTGAGCTGAAGTCGGATGCTTAACAGACTGAGCCACCCAGGCGCCCCTGAAATGTCTTCTTGCTGCTGTCTTGGGTTTCTGGGTTTTCTTATGTGAACACGATCTTCAGAGGGAAGCGAGACATGTTTATTTAAAACATCTGTGATACAACACATGCTATGTAATAGTGCATGTATCCTGGCGGCATCTGAATGCCATGCGCGTGGACAAGGAGAGAGGCTACAAAGGTGTTTATAGGAGTGTGAGAGCTGAACTGCAGGGCACAGGCAGGGCCGAGGGAGGGCTGGCCTCCCGGTGTGGAGGTCAAGTTTCCATTTGGACCAAAGAGCTGGGTCTGTTGGAGGTTACATGCCCCGCCAGAGGGAAGTCCCTTATTGGCTGTTCCTCTGTCTCCCCAGTTTATCGTCTCTGAAGAATAGTTATTATAAAAGAAGCCTGCGTTAAATTCACCAGAATGTCTGTATTTACGTACCGTTTGATTGTTTTGATTAAGGACCAGAGATAAAAATAAAGAAAAATGCGACAGTTTTATCCCCGTCCCGACTAGTTCCTTCATGTAATTTTCCGGTAGCCCCAGAAAAGGGAAACTCTCATTCTCATGTTTAGATTGCAGCATCATGAGGGGATGTCGGTAATTAAGTGGATGTAAAAACTGTTCTCTTGTTTTTATTTGACGCTTTCTTATTTTTTTTCCCCAGGAACCAAGTTGCCCTTTATTGATGTGTTGTCACGTTGTTGGATGTTGTACCCGATGATGAAAAACGTTAATGTGTTTTGTTTTTTAATCGCATAGGAGGTTGACATTATTCTGTGCTGTGAAGAAAGGATGAAGCTTCATTTGGATAAGGCCATCGCTCAACTTGCGTAAGTTGTAACTCTATATACAACGTAACTCACGTCTCCAAACTGTGCTATTGTGTCTCCTGTTTAAATTTCTCTTAGCGTCTTATGTAAGGATTTGTTGTAGATGGATACACATACACACACGTGCATGTGCACCTATACATTTTTATTTTATTTTTATTTTATTTTATTTTTTAAAGTTTTTTATTTTTTTTTACATTTTTAGAAAATTTTTTTAATTTATTTTTTTTAAATTTCCATTCAAGTTAGTTAGCATCTAGTGCAACAATGATTTCAGGAGTAGATTCCTTAGTGCCCCTTACCCATTGAGCCCATCCCCCCTCTCACACCCCCTCCCATAACTCTCTGTTTGTTCTCCATATTTATGAGTCTCTTCTGTTTTGTCCCCCTCCTTGTTTTTATATTCTTTTTGTTTCCCTTCCCTTATGTTCATCTGTTTTGTCTCTTAAAGTCTTCATATGAGTGAAGTCATGTGAGTTTTGTCTTTCTCTGACTGACTAATTTCACTTAGCGTAATACCCTTCAGTTCCATCCACGTAGTTGCAAATGGCAAGATTTCATTCTTTTTGATTGCCGAGTAATACTCCATTGTGTATATATACCAACCACATTCTTTATCCATTCACCCATCCATGGACGTGTGGGCTCTTTCCATATTTTGCCTGTTGTTGATAGCACTGCTGTAAACATGGGGATGCATGTGTCCCTTTGAAACAGCACATCTGTATCCCTTGGATAAATACCTAGCAGTGCAATTGCTGGGTTGTAGGGTAGTTCTAGTTTTAGTTTTTTGAGGAAACTTTATACTGTTTTCCAGAGTGGCTGCACCAGCTTACATTCCCATATACATTTTTATTTGGAGGTTGAAATGAGGTTTTTTTTAATTTCTATTTATTTTTGAGAGAAAGAGAGAGAGAGAGAGAGAGAGAGAGAATGTGCACACCAGTGGGGGAAGGGCTTCAGACTTGGAGTTGTCAGTGCAGAGCCCTAGTCAGGGCTTGAACTCAAACTGTGAGATCATGACCTGGGCCGGAACTGACTGAGCCACCCACGTGCCCTGGAGTGCTTGCTTTAAGTTCATAGTTAAAGAAATCATTTTAAGATGCCAACGAAAGGATTTCTACCCTAATTTGGAGACATGGCTAAGATTTCTTTCAACTCAGGCTTTCATTCTTTGATGAGAGAGTGACTGGTATATATTCAGCCCAACAGTTGGAGAAGTAATGAATTGTGGCTCACTTTAACGGTGATTTCCATAACTCCTTAAAGACTCAGACTTCCCTGATCTCCCACGGTCCCTGGCACATGCTCCCCAGTGCTCTGGTTGTGCTATTACAGCACTGACTGCTTCCCATTGCATTACAATTGTTCGCCCATCCTACTCTACCAGAATACAAATTCCTCTTTTCTTGGCAATAGCAGATAGGAGGTATTTACTACTTATGGTGGGGATTGGGGCAAGGGAGAATAATAATCAAAGGAAGGTCTTAAGCAATGATAAACAGCTGTCAGCATAGAAAACACATTGGTTGAGCCTCTTCCCTAACATGACTAGAAAAATTAATGTTCATCTGGTTATGGGTCATGGAAAGCAGCATCGAATATGTCATCCAAAGGAGAGGCTGCTTCTGCTTATATTAATGTTATCAAGGATAATGTGGGATAGCCTACAGGGTATACCTAAGTGTCATGGAGGTATCCATACTGTCTGTATTGTTTGCTCACTGTGCCCATCAGGATTGATGCTCTGAAGTTTGGCGAGATTTAGATGGCTGAGATCTCTCTCTCTCTCTCTCTCTCTGATTGGAAAGGCTCTTTAGTACAGAAATACTGAGGAGAGGTGGAAGATTAGTTAAGGATGACTGACTGTACATGGTTTGGTTGACCATATACAGTTTTCCTGAGCTGTAACCACAAGGCAGTGCAGTTCTGATATTACTTCTTGGCTTCTGTTCCCTGGGAATCACAGAACCACAGTTTAGCATGGTTTACAGAATCGTGTCTGTTCTCTCTTCTCCAGGTCCAGTTCCCAATCCTGTTTTCTTTATAACCTAAAACCTTGCAGCTCATCTTCCATGTTCTTCAAGCTTCTTGCCCAGATTGTTCTACTGTGGAACAGCCACATCTTCCTATCAGTCTCATTTATAAATTTTCTCATTCCCAGCCATTCCTGGCCCCGTTCAGGCCTTTGCAAAAAGTTGTGTCTCCACACGTGCACTTGTTTGGAACCTTTGTTAGCGATGCTTTAAAGACCGTGGCTTTCATTTCATACGCAGTGGGCAGAATGTCTACCTCATTTCCTGGGTTGGTTTCTCCAGGATTTGTGGGGTTGCCTACATGGTCTTTGGGCTTGGTCCAGGAAAGGTGATGGGAGGAGAGTTTCGTAACTTTATTTGCTTTGGAACACACAACGAAAGCCTCAATTTGGATCTCAGTTGAAAATGGAATGTCATTAGGCAGCAATATGGCAGCGAGGATTTTTCCCATCTTGGGTTATAAGATAGGTTGATGGGATGCTGCTTCTAACACCTTCCTAAGGGAGTTTCTGAGGTCAGGTCAGAGGAAGTCCAGGGCATGTCAGCCCAAGAGAGGAAGGCTATGGGACATCTTGGTCCCAGACCACAAGTCAGAAAGGCCTTAATCTTAGAGTTTCAACAGAAGAACCTGAAGCAGGAGACTGAACGCAGAAATAGCAAGGGGAGGCAACTCTCCCATCTTCCAACTTTTGCATGTGTTTTAGAGTTCCCAAAATTGTTTTAGGATTCACAAAATGCAGACTACTGGCATGTTGCTACCCTCATTTCCATTTTATGGAAAAAGAATCTGCTCTGATAGGTCAGTTGACTTACCTAAAGGTACAGGCAGCTGGGATTAGTCTAGTCAGTTCAACACAGGCTCTACCAAATGGCTTCCATATGCCAAGACCGTTCTGTGTGCCAGGAATACCGAAATGATGAAGACCATCCAGTTGTCCTGCGTTTTCAAATACTATCTAGATGCTAATGATCCCCCAATTTTTATTTCCATCCCAGATCTCTCTCCCAAGTTCCAACAAGCTCCTTGGTAGCTCCACTTGGATGTCTAATGGACGCTTGAGCTCAATGTATTGGCTGAACATCCGTTTTCTCCCCAGCCTACTCGCCCACAGCCTCACCCATCTCTGTTGATGGAATTCTGCTATTCCAATTGCTCAACATCACCTCTTTATTCTCCATTGATGTTTAAGCTTCTAGGAGAGATTGGCTCTCTCTTTAAAACACTCAGAATCTGAACGCCTGTCACTTCCTTCACCACTACCCTGTTGGTCAAAGCCACTACTATCCTTCTCCTGCGTAACTTAACTGTACCCATCTGCTAATGGGTCTACCTGTCCTCTGCTGTCTGTTCTCAACCCAGCACCAAATGATCCTTTAAAATTGTAAGTCAGCGGTCTCTCCCTTCACTCGGAACAAAACTTGACTCTTTCCAACATCCAGCAAGGTCCTGCCTGATCTGTTTCTTCCTCCTGCAAGTCTTTGCTCAAACACTGCCTCCTTAGGGAGTCTTACTCTGACCGTCTTGTTTAAATAATCACTCACACTCTTGTTTCCCTTTCCCTGCTTTGTTTTCTGCCTTGTTCTGCTAACGAACCACACGATTTCCTTATTCCTTAGGGGTATTGCCTGTCTCCTCCTGCTAGAATGTCAGCTTCTTTAGAGAAGAGATGTTTGCCTTGTCCATGGATACATTCGGGCTTGGAGAACAGTGCCTGACATGTAGTGGACACTCAGGCATTTGTTGAATCGACTACTACCTGAGTAAAGATGTGGCTCACCCGTCACCCATGCCCACCCCATGGGCCCATCTCTCTGGTGGTGAGCTGCTGGGTCTCTTCTCTGGCAGAGCAGGAAGCACCATGCATCTGAGAGCCTCTTCCTTCCCAGAAGGGTGGCTGCTGGAGCATATGGGGGCCACCAATTCCTGATCTGCTTTCAAGCACTCTCTCCCCTGCCCCAGAGCTTAATTTTGACTCTTGGTTTCTGTCTCCTGGCAAACTTCTTCAGCCTCCCGTGAGCACAAACTGAAGTCACTTTTAGATGGAGGGAAGCTGGCTTTAAATGTCTCAAAACTTCTCACAGAGTGGGACTCAAAGAATGGAGGGATTAGGATATAGAAGAGGGAAAAGAAGAAGGAAAGAGAGGCACAGGTGTGGACAGATTACTTTAAACCAGTATCCTTCCTGGAATAGGTCTTTTGTTAGGAAGATGGACCCCAGCCTCAGGGCTTCAAACCTTCTGTTTGTCTACACCGCTTCTCTCCCAAGCCCCACCACACACCATGGGAGGGGCAGTGTGGGCAGGGTTCTAATTACTCACATGTATGGACACCTTCAGGGAGGGCGCCTGTTAATTGGGAAGCTGGACATTGTGTGCAAGAGGAGAGACCCAGACCGCAGTGGTGGGTGGGTCCCTGCACAGAAGGGCATTTACCCTTCCTCATATCAAGTTGTTGCCTAAACCTGAAGTTCCGTTTCCCCCACTCGGTGTTACAGAGCTAACAGAGCTTCCCAGCACGAGCTGGAGAAGGACCTGAGTGACAAACAGGCAGCTTACCGAATCGACGATAAATGCCACCATCTGCGCAACACGTCGGATGGTGTCAGCTACTTTCGCGGAGTGGAGAGGGTCGATGCGACGTAAGTTGGGCACGAAGCACTTCTAGGATTTTGACGTCATTTAATTCGTTCTCTCTTCCTTCAAAATGATGCAGGTTAGAAGTGGAAAACATGGGAAGAGAAGAGATCCTCCCTGCTTTGGACGGATCTTCAGTAAGCGTGCATATTCCTCCGTCAGGCCTTGACTCTAGCATCCTGTATTATTTTGTAAAAGAATATTTGTTGTTTACACTTATTGTGGTGAGCACTGAGTAATGTATAGAATCATCAAATCACTGTGTTGTACACCTGAAACTATTAGGACGTTGTAATCCACTGTACTTCAAGAATACATATTTTTAAAAGCTCAAAAAAAGAATATTTGTTTATAGTTCTACCTGTGAAAATAACAGCTACTTGAAGCAGAAACTGTGGGATAAAAAAAAACAGCTTCCTGTTTTATTATCACTGCTTGTTGCTTAAAAAAAATTTTTTTTTTAACGTTTATTTATTTTGAGAGACAGAGACAGAGTGCAAGTGGGGGAAGGGCAGAGAGAGCGGGAGACACAGAATCTGAAGCAGGCTCCAGGCTCCGAGCTGTCAGCCCAGAGCCCAACTTGGGGCTTGAACCCACAAACTGTGAGGTCACGACCGGAGCCGAAGTCGGACGCTTACCCAACTGAGCCGCCCAGGCGCCCCATCACTGCTTGTTGCTTTAAATGTTGAACATTAAACTTGTTCCATCAGTGGTTTCCATGCCAGGCCCCTGGATGCAGTCTTGGGTTCATGGTCTTTTTCCAATCCTTCCCTTTAAAAAAAAAAAAACCCAACTTGATTGAGGTGAAATTCACCTACGCTGGAATACATTTGGTGTACATTTGGGTGGGTTTTGACAAATTTCTATGCCTGTATCACCGTGACCACAGTTGAAATGAAGCATATTTTCCTTGCCTTGGAGCACCTGGCTGGCTCAGTTGGGTAAGCATCTGACTCTTGATTTCGATTCAGGTCATGATCTCACAGTTCGTGAGCTTGAGCCCGCATCGGGGAACCTTGCTGGGGATTCTCTGTCTGTCCCTCTCTCTCTGCCCCTCCCCCCATGAATAAATAAACATTAAAACACGTTTAAAACATGCTCACCAGAACATTATCATTCTCTTCACTCTTTGCTATTCCAGTAAAGGGTTATTACTATATTACTGTTTTCGTTAGTACTTCCTTGATTACTCCTGAGGTTGGATGTTTCTTCATATGTTTATTGGGCCAGTGAGACACATTTCTTATGACTCAACACGCTGATACCCTTCATCAATCCCCCCAGGCCTCCCGACTGGACTTAGTGTATGCTTTGGATTTACAGAAACATTAGCCGGAAAATAAGGAACAATTCCGAAAAGTTTTCGACAAGCTTTGCTCTGATGTTTATATTTTAGGCAATAAAACCAGGATTCATTGCTCTGGGGTTCTGTCTTTCACAAAATGAATGATTTCCTGCAGGCCATCTAGGCTGATTCGTCCTTGTCACCCACGTATGATTCTACTTTTTTTTTTTTTTTTCCCCTCCAGGGTCTCAGTGCCCGAGTCCTGGGCCAAATTTACGGATGACAATGTTCTCCATTCCCAAAGTACGCGAGCGGCCTCTTCCAAGCTAAGGGACGACATTCACAACCTGTTGGTTGTGACTGCCAATGAGACGTGGAATCAGTTCAACAAAGTGAACTTGTCTTTCACCAGTCGTATTGCTGAGACTGCAGACGCTAAAAATAAGATTCAGATTCACTTAGCGAAGGTAAATCAAGCGCCCGTGGTACCCCTTGGCTGACCCGGATAGATGGGGCAGGGGGCTCTGAGATCACAAATCTCTCACCGCCGCCGCTGAGATGCCGTAAGACACATGACCTCCTGGCCATCCAGACCGAGGAAAATTAAAGCCAGTACAAAGCACGCCATTTATGTTAGCCAGGTAGCCAGGTGTCAAAATGAAATCGGAATCCACTTGTGTTTGGAATACAAAGAATGCACTGTGCATGGAAAGGTTCCTAGTAGTTAATAGAAACAAAAATATTATGGTTAAAGTTTAATGGATCGCTGGATGTAACTAGGAAGCGAATGTATTATTAGAACATATGGCAGGGATGTTTTCTGTTCAATTATTTCAGGCCCTTTTTCTGAAACCCAAACCAGGAAACGATTAGGTGGTTCAAAGTGTTTCTGATATTGAACTTCTTAAAGTGCCCTAAGCATAAACATTTTACGATGACAATAAAATGAAGGACTTCAGCAGAAGTCGAGTGTTTCAAGATAAACAAGGAGCTCTTTCTTTCGCGTCTCTCTTGGAGCCGTTATGATTTCTGTGGATTATGCTACGTATGGGTTTTCATTTCTTATTTTAAGAAGCTGACGCATTCAGCCATGTTGCTGGAAGGTGATATTATCCCCCTGGGGGCACCAGGCTCTCCTGGATGGCAGCGGTTGAAGTCCCCTTCTCCTGGTGTCTCCTTTGGGCAGGAGATCTGTTGAGCCGGGCAGCGCGCTACAGAAGAGAGAAGTAGGATAGTCCGTCGTGTCCCCAGGAAGCTTGTATTTGTGAAGCTTCCCAGCGACACATGGGAAGCTCATGAACAATCAGTAACGATAGAAAGTTATAAACCGCGGTCGCCAGATACTAAATACAGAAAGTGTCGCCGGGGTCTGGGGAAGGAAGCGAACATTCAGGCGGAGTGACGTCTCCAGCAAAGCCTCAGGAGGTGGCCGGTCAGAGGCGGGGGTCAGGTCTGTAAACGGATGGCTTGTGTCCTGGGAAGAGAAACTTGCCAAGGCGGGCTGGAGCCACACGGTAGGAGACATCAGTGGGAAGGTGTCCACGGGGCAGTCCGAAGCTATTCCAAAGGTCTCTAGAAGGCTCGCGCGATCGGAGTCCCTTTGTTCAACAAACCTGTATTTACTTCTGCATCAGTTGGCTAAGGCTGTCGTAACAAAGCACGACAGACCGGGTGGCTTACACACCAGAAATCGATTTTCTCACAATTCTGGAAGCTGCAAGTCCCAAGATCGAAGAGTCAGCAGGGCAGGGTTGGTCTCTTCTGAGGTCTCTCTCCTTGGCTTACAGATGGCCATCTTCTCCCTATGTGTCCCATGCTCTCCCCTCCATGCCTGCTCGTGTCCTAATCTCCTCTGCTTATGAGGACACCAGTCGTACTGGACTAGGACCTACCCTAATGACCTCATTAAAAAAAAAATTTTTTTTAATTATTTTTGAGAGAAAGAGAAAAGGCACATGAGTGGGGAAGGGGCGGGGGGGTGGAGAGAGGATCCGACGTGAGGCTCGAACCCACAAACTGTGAGATGGTGACCTGAGCCGAAGTCAGATGCGTAACCGACTGAGCCCCAAGGCACCCCCCGTCCCCCCCAGTGACCTCTTTTTAACATAATTGCCTCTCTGAGAGGCGCTTTCTTCAAATACAATCACATTCTGAGACACTGGGGTTAGGACTTGGACACAGGAACTTTTGGGGGGCTGGGGAAGAGAATAGCATTCAGGCCCTACCAGCTGCATTCGAAGTACTATGCTGGGCACTTTGGGGGGTAAACACACATGGGCAACACATTGGTCCTGCCATCTTGTATCTTAGAGAGACCCAGAGGTTGGGTGACCCTGGGATGTGTCTCCAGGCCACAGGAAGGTGGCCGAGGAAGGGGAGAGTGGTGGGCGGATGGGGAGAATTGGGAGTGCAGAGGTCAAGGTCGTGGCAGAAGGCGGAATTGTCAGGGTCTAGGAGAAGAGACCAGGGAGGGATCCAGGGTGATGCAGTTTGGGGGCGGGGGGAACCCTCTTTATGAAAAGAGAATAGAAAGTCAGGACCCCCAAACTGCCAGTGCTCCTCTCACGCAAGTGAGACACCCAGAAACTTGAACTTGATTAGCTTCAAGGCAAATCGTCCACCAGCAGGAAAACGCCTCTATGAGGCTAGTAAGAAGACAAAGAGGCAGGACGTCCTGATTGAGGAGGGAAGTAAGGGCCACTCACACCTCCCGCCATAGGCACACACGCGCGCTGCTAAATATTTAACAGGTGATCTAGTGGTTGTGGGTGGGAAGGAAGTTCCAATTTGCAGTCGTTGCTCATCTCTATCGTGTAAATACTCTCCCCACCTGGCAGGTGGCACCTGGACCTGGGAAGAGATGCCCACAGTCAGCTCTCCGGAGATTCCCAAGGGACGGGGCTGGGAGGGATCAAGGAGCTCAGAGAAACCCCCTCCCCACGGGAGGGCAAAGGGCCCTCTCCTCAAATGCAAGAAGCCTCCGGCATTTGCTCCTCTCCCTACAGACCCTGCAGGAGATCTTCCAGACTGAGATGACCATAGAATCCATCAAGAAGGCCATCAAGGACAAGTCCGCCTTCCTGAAGGTGGCTCAGACCAGACTGGACGAGCGCACCAGGAGACCCAACATAGAGCTCTGCCGGGACATGGCTCAGCTACGGTGAGGCGGGAGAGCGCCCCTGGCAGGAGGGCCAGGCTGGGGGGGACGCGCCTGGGGGGCAACCCACCAGCCGGATGGTGGCTCTGTGGTCTTCATGAAGGCGCTTCCTGCTTTCACACCGGTCAGATCGCGGAGCACAGTGATGCTGATTCTGTAGGAGCCTCCTTCAAGAGCATTCGTAATTATTCATGATGGGCATGACGTTGCAATTGAGGAGGATGAATGATAATTCTGGGGGTGGGTGGTGGTGACGGAGGCCCCACGGTTTGAAAGTATTTAATGCCACTGAACTGTATGCTTACAAACAGTTGAGATGGGGGCGCCTGGGTGGCTCAGTGGGTTCAGCATCTGACTTCGGCTCAGGTCATGATCTCCCAGTCCGTGCGTTCGAGCCCTGCATCGGGCTCTGTGCTGATGTCTCAGAGCCTGGAGCCTGCTTCGGATTCTGTGTCTCCCTCTGTCTCTGCCTCTCCCCTGCTCATGCTATGTCTCTCTCTCTCTCTCTCTCTCTCTGTCAAAAATAAACTTAAAAAAATTTTATAGTAAATAAATGGTAAATTTTTTGCGTGTACAATCCACCACAAAAAAAAAAAAAAGGAAATGATACCAATACTATATGCAAAAAAAAAAAATGATAATAAACTTTGAGGCTCATTCATTGCGGCCAGTGGGGCGTCCGGGTTCCTCTGCACTCTCCTGGGGTCTGGGGTTTGCAGAACACCTCTCTTATAAGTACCTCTCTTGTAAGTGTTGTTTCCTGTGTGTATTTCAGCGCCTGGGACTCATCAGAAAAGGGGCATGTGGTACCAGTTCCAATGACCCCTGTCTCTTTGCTCTCGCTCGTTCTCATTGGCCTCTCTTGGCATTTAATATCTCCTCTCCTCATCAAGACCATCATCGCGGTCCCCTAGGACCCTTTTTGTTAGGCTCATTTCAGTGTATTCTGTTCTCAGTAGAAATCAAAAGCAGCTGGCCCTCGTCACGTCCTGCACATACACAGGAACAGGAAGATTCGGAGGCCACTGAACGCTAGATGCATCTTATTAGGGTGATGATTTTAACTTCAAACATTCCTTTTTGGGATGGGTTCCTGGGGAATTGGCCAAAGCTTCCCCCCACCCCACCCCACCCCACCCCACCCCCTCCGCTCCGCCCCACATTCTGGCTTCACGTCCAATTTTTTCTTTCTGGATCTCATCATTGCCCTTCTCAGGTCAGGAAAGGCCCCGTGCGGAAGCAAATCGAACTTACAGCAAGTGGAGGCTCGAAGGGGCTGCGCTTGAACTTCCAGATTCCTTTCTGGTGCCGGTGGTGGGGGTGGGGGACGGCCGCCCGCTGGTCTTGTCTCCCGCCTGGTTCCCGGATGGGGTTCCCTCATCATCACAAAGGATTTATCCTAGGGCTAAAACAGCTTTGAGCCCCGGCCGGAGACACAAGTGTGGATTCCTCGGAGGCCAAGGGAGATGGCTGTGAGGCCAACAATCCAACGATGGCCAAGACAAGAAAGAGGGCGATGGCCGGAATACAGTGGCTGCTTGGCTCTCGTTCAGTGCCGGGGCCCGTCCTCAGCCCTCCAGGACCTCACTGACTCCCCGCATTTTACAAACAAGGAAACTGAGGCACAAGCGGGTTGAGCGACTTGGCGCGTAGAGACGCAGAGTGAGTCCTTGCCCACCTCACCGCAGAGCCCCATTCAACCCAACCAACCATCTCTCTCCCCGTCTCTCACGGGGGTGGTGATTGTACCATCCGCCTACGGCGGGCCCATCTCATCCGACCTCCTCAACGCCCGTGTGGAGTGAGTGGGCAAGGCAGGAACTGCACCCCCGTCTCCCTCGCAGCGGATGAGACAGAGGGTCACAGAGATCGTTCCTGCAGAGCACCGTCCCCGCGCAGTATGGACGTTGTGTGCGTCGGATGCTAAGAAGCGTGCTTCAGCAGATAGGTCAACGGAGCGGCTGCCTTTCTCCTGGCGGGGCGGCCGTCCGGGCCATCACAGAGCAGCGCACCCAGGCTGGCACCACGCTTCCCCAAGTGGGTTCCAGGGAGCCCCTCCCCACACGCAGCCCGGGCATTATTCGGCGGCCAGTCTGCAGCGCCCGTTTGCTTCCCAGGACGCCGGGAGTGAGAGCAAGGCCCATCCGGCCCCTTCAGGATTTGCTTGCAGGTTGTGGCTCTCCGCAAATATTATCAGGGGACGCTGAGCGAAGTTTCCTTCTCTGAGAGTTTCTGCAGCGGCACCAGAAGGGGAGACGGGGATCCATAAATTGTTCACACTGCCATCCGACCGACACACAAGGGGCTGCTTTTTAAAAGGTTTCCGAGCAGCCGTCTAAGTCGTCTAAGCAGACAAGGAGGCATTCAGGGCTGCGTGATTGTTACTTTCTTCCCCCTTCAGGGCTACGCAGAATTTACTCTCCCTCTGCTTCCTGTAGGACCCACAGTAGGTCTGTTGCCCCTGCCCCTTTCCTGACCTCAGGACAAAACCGACTTTTGTTTCCGTCAAGATTTCTCGTTAAAGTGTCGTTGTCAAAAGATACGGTCCTAGAGGAACAGCCGTGGAATTTGGGATGATGATTGAGGGAGGGGATCATTTTCCTTATTCACCTTCATCCTTCGGAGAGGAACCCTTTGGCCGTGTAGACGCAGAAACGAGAAAGACCGTGGATTCCGGGGAGTGAGTGAAAAATTGCAGTTTTCGTGTCCAGACTTTTGTTTTCATTTCAAGTTTTCCGAAGGGGTTCTTTCAAAAGCAATGCTAAAACATTTTTGGCATCTTTGGTGGGAGGCCAGACCAGGCTCTGCTCCACTTAAATAATCTTGGTACATTAAAAAAAAAAAAAAAAATGACGGTAGCTTTATTTGTATTTGAACGCAAAATGTTTTTTCAGTTCTGTAATTCCCCTCCCAAAATGAGTGGTTTCAGCAGAACAGCTCTCTGTGATCTGCGGAGAACAAGGAAGCCAGCGGTGAGATGTGGCCTTGAAAGATGAGTGAGAAGGGGCGTCTGGGGGGCTCAGTCGGTTGAGCGTCCGACTTCGGCTCAGGTCGTGATCTCACGGTTCGTGGGTTCGAGCCCCGCGTCGGGCTCTGTGCTGACAGCGTGGAGCCTGCTTGGGATTCTCCCTCTCTCCCTCTCTCTCTGCCCCTCCCTCTCTCACTCATGCTTTCTATCTCAAATAAACAAACTGCAAATTTTTTTTTTAAATGGTTAAGGTGGTAAATTCTATGTTGCGTGTCGTCTGTTGCAGTTAAAAAGCTAGTATCCTGAAAAAATTGCACATTTATCTGGAATTCGAATTTAACTGGGCATCCTGTATATTACCTGGCAACCCTACATTGTGGGGATTACAAATAGGAATGAGACGGTCTTACCCAACGGGGTCCTGTATCCTGAAGCCAGCTTCCCGGGTCTCTGCTTCTGTGCTTTGCTTGCAGGGAGCGGAGAGGGTAGGGGCAGGAAATAGGACCCAGTTCCTTATTATGGCCAGTGAGGCTCCTTATTTCCTTCTTGGTTTCCTGGATAACCGCGTGAAGCTTATAAATTCATGTGGGCCGCCTGCCTGTGGAGAGGGCAGTTCATCAGTCCCCCAGCTCAATTTCCTTGTCTGCAAAACAAGGAAGATGGGCTTGATGACCTCTCACATTTATTTTCCAGCTGCAGGGTTCTGTGAAGCTATACGGTTGCCTTGGTATAATGATTTTCTCATGGCCTGGGTGTTTTTCTATGATGGAGAAATCCCTTTCTATCTTTAGGGACACCGTATCTTTATTCTGTTCATTGTCACTGTTCTCTTTATATTATTACTGTCTATTTTATTTTATGTTTTTAGGGGCGCCCGGGTGGCTCAGTCGGTTAAGCGTCGGACTTCGGCTCAGGTCACGATCTCGCGGTTTGTGAGTTCGAGCCCCACGTCGGGTTCTGTGCTGACAGCTCGGAGCCTGGAGCCCGCTTTGGATTCTGTGTATCTCTCTCTCTGCCCCTCCCCTGCTCACGCTCTCTCAATAATAAATAAACGTTAAGAAAATTTTTTTAAAAGTAGGCTCCATGCTTAATGTGGGGCTCAAACTCATGACCCTGAGATCACGAGTCACATGCTCTACCAACTGAGCCAGTCAGGTGCCCCTATATTACTGTAGATTTTGATTAATTCCGTGCCCCTCCAGTCTGCTGACAAATGAGTTCCCAAATAAAGAAGACGTTAATTTTTTTTTTTTTTTAAGAAGACCTTAATATTGAATCACTAGTTACAATTTGGTAAATTTGAAGTTGTGTTTTCAACAGACTAGAGTCAGACAGGGGAGCAGCACGGTAATTAAAAGCAGCTGATGGCTAGTTCCATGCAAAACTGTAAGGAGAGTTACCTAAATTCCTTATGCCTCGGTTTTGTCATCTGTAAAATGGGGATAATCGTAGTATCTACTTTGTGGTATTGTTATGAGGATTAAATTGTCTGATCATGGAAAGTACTTAGGACTGTATATACATATGCATATATATTTGTATATATACTACACGTATAGTATGTATATAATACACATATACATGTTATATACTGTATTTATATATAATAAAGTAGTTAATAAGTGTGTTGCTATCATTATTATTATCTGTTTTTTTAATTAAAAAAAATCGTTTTAACATTTATTTATTTTTGAGAGACAGAGAGAGACAGAGCATGAGTAGGGGAAAGGGCAGAGAGAAAGGGAGACGCAGAATCCGAAACAGGCTCCAGGCTCCGAGCTGTCGGCACAGAGCCCGATGTGGGGCTTGAACTCATGAACCGTGAGATCATGACCTGAACTGAAATCAAGAGTCAGATGCTTAACCGCCTGAGCCACCCAGGCGCCCCTATTATTGTCTTTTTATAAACTGTTTCCTATTCTTTCTCTTAAGTGACCACGTAGTCCTCTCTCCTCAGTGTAATTGGCCAAATCCGTGGGTAAAGGAGCGCCTGCTTAACTGCTCCTCAGGAAGAGAAAGACTTTCTAAATACAAACACGGTGGAAGGAATCACCAAAAGAGAGAGAGAGAGAGAGAGGGAAAGATTTGGCTTACTGTAAAAAATTGAAATCATACGTATAATAAAAACATCATAACCAAAATCAAAAAGGCAAAAAACAACTTTGGGAAAACATTTGCCAGAAGGAAGGCAGACCGAAAACAAAACAAAACAAACAAACAAAAAAAAAACAGCAAAAAAAAAAAAAAAAATCAGCATGCCTAATACTGGAAGAGCTCTTTGCAAATGAATAAGATACAAGTAATACCCCAGTAGAAAAGAGAACAAAAGAGAGAAGTGGCTCAGAGCAGACCAGGCAGTTCACCGTTGACAAGGTCAACAGACGTTTGGCGAAGTTTCACTGATACGGAAACAACAATTAAAACAATATTGACCCATGTAACTTGAGGAGATGCTATAGGTTTTTCCATGGAATGAATTTTTTTTTTTCTCTTTTATCTTAATGAAAAACGTGTCATGTTTCTTTTTACCGCCACAAGGTAATTGGAACTACAGCCTGTTCCACAGTTTTATGTAGCTGATTTCAAGCACGATCAGTTTCCGGTTTATTATGTTTTCCGCCTTTACAAGTACGTTGACTCTGGGAACTTGAGGCCTTACCTGGGGACGCTGCTGGGGGGCAGGGGCATTATGATCTGAGGAATGTCCCATTAACTAACCCCTCTCACTGTCCCCGCCCCCTCCCCACCCAGGCTATGTTGACAGTTTGTGCTGCATTTTAGCCACTGAGTAAAGTCCCTAACAATGAAAATAATTTCCATGATGAAATAAATATCAGAAAGTCCAGATGAGCTTTGATTTTTTCCCCCCATTTTTACTATTTAAAAAAATATCACACTGTCACAGGTTTACAAGTTTTGCCTCTGTTTTAAAATATGACATTTTGGGGGCGCCTGAGTGGCTCAGTCGGTTAAGCGTCTTGACTTCAGCTGGTTCATGACCTCGCCGTCCGTGAGTTCGGGCCCCGCCTCGGGCTCTGTGCCGACAGCTCCGGGCCTGGAGCCTGCTTCGGATTCCGTGTCTCCTTCTCTCTCTGACCCTCCCCCACTTGTGCTCTGTCTCTCTCTGTCTATCAAAAATAAATAAACGTAAAAAAAAAAAATTAAAAACAAAAAATAAAATATAATTTTTTTTTTAATTTTTTTTTTCAACGTTTATTTATTTTTGGGACAGAGAGAGACAGAGCATGAACGGGGGAGGGGCAGAGAGAGAGGGAGACACAGAATCGGAAACAGGCTCCAGGCTCCGAGCCATCAGCCCAGAGCCTGACGCGGGGCTCGAACTCACAGACCGTGAGATCGTGACCTGGCTGAAGTCGGACGCTTAACCGACTGCGCCACCCAGGCGCCCCTATAATATTTTTTTAAAAGTAGAATCCACTCCCAGCGCGGAGCCCAGCGTGGGGCTTGAACTCCCAACCTTGAGGTCAAGGCCTTGAACTGAGATCAAGAGTCAGGGGCTTCACCGACTGAGCTACCCAGGCGCCCCTAAAATATAGCAATTTAATATCCGTGGGTATGAAAATTTGACGGTGTCCTTAAAATCCTTGCTTTTTGGATTCTGGGTGTAGTTAAGGGGAGTGGCCCCGGCCTGGTACCGGAACCACAAGGGAGCCCAAGCACTGGTTCCTTCTTTTCTGACGTCTGCTGGGGGACTCAGCCCAGCAGCCGCCGTCCAGTGGGAATCCAGAAAGCACGCAGGCCCTTAATTCAGCACACGGCCGGTCTCGGGGGAGTGACTTCCGCCAACCTAACCGGGCGCTTCTCTGCCTCCGCAGCCTCGTCAATGAAGTATACGAGGTGGACGACACCATCCAGACCTTGCAACAGCGTCTGAGGGAAGCAGAGGACACCTTGCAGTCGCTGGTTTGCAGCAAAGCCACCCTGGGGCACGACCTGGCCGTCAAAGCCAACTCCCTGTACATCGACCAGGAAAAGTGCATGAGCATGCGGAAGACTTTCCCCAACACCCTCCGGCTGGCGGGCTTCTGTTAGGGACCCCCCCCCTCCCCCCCAGGAGGAGCCGGGGAAAGAGAACCGAAGCCACAGGGCTTTGGTGGCAGCATCGAAATCAGCTGCTCCTCTATTCACTTATTAAAGGATCGCGTTGATAGAAAGGTACGAGCGTCCTGTCCCGGAAAGTCTTATGTGTCCTCCCAAACCTTAATTTTCTACTCTTTACTAGGCTTCTGAGCTATGCAAAGGAAATAAAGACACCCGATCTAAAGGAGAAATTTAAAAAAAGAGAGAGAGAGAGAGAGAGAGAGAGAGAAAGGATTATTTGTATTATCCTCGTTATTCTCTGTGTAACACGAATGGGTTGGGAAGTAGAAATGTAACTCCTCTGAGGGTGGTGGGGGCCGGAATCACAGATAGGGTGGATTTTCAGCTCTGCCTCGAAGGAAACAGAAAGGGAGAAAGACCCTTGGGTACGCGGGGTACCTTGGGGGTAGTCTGAGCCAAAACACGGGCGGAAAAATACACAGTGCGTTGGGAGCCATAGTTAAGGAGACCGGGCTGTGATTCATGATGGCGGGGCACGTGAGGTGGGGAGGCCTTCAACTGTAGGTCAAGGAGTTGGGGGAGGTCCGAGTGGGGAAATGGCCCGATGAAATCACGACTGAGCACTGAACTCAGAGAGGTGGCCGTAGAGGCAAAGACGGGAGAAATGCAAAGCATATTCTAACCCATCGACGGGACTTGGGGAACTCTTTCCAAGGGAACTGAGCGTCAAGGGGTGTGGAATGACAGAGGCGTTGACCCTGGATGAGCTGCAAAATGGGGCATTGCTTGCATTCCAGGAGGTCCTGTGGTATCTCCGGAGTTGTCTTGCTTAAGTAACTTTTTCTTTACTGTAAATGAAAAACATTTGCATGCCGTATTTTGGAAACTAGAGAACACAGGCACACACAGACTCCTAAAACACACCCCTTATCATAACACCCAGCAGTGATCACGGAGGTTTTTATTTTTTTTAATGTTTATTTATTTTTGACAGAGAGAGAGAGAGAGAGAGAGACAGAGCATGAGCGGGGGAGGGGCCGAGAGAGAGGGAGACACAGAATCCGAAGCAGGCTCCGGGCTCCAAGCTGTCAGCGGGGCTCGAACTCACAGAGTACAAGACTGTGACCTGAGCCCAAGTCGGACGCTCAACCGACTGAGCCACCCAGGCACCCCTTACTGCCTCCTGAACTTGCATTTAACCATCTGGAATTCAACCTCACAGGATGTCGACAGCGTTTGAATCCTTTGATGCAGAAGCCCCGACACACGGAAGGTGGGGTTACCGGAGGGAACGGTTTTCTCTCTGGGTCTCCTGCTTCTCGCTTAGGGTAGCCCCGTGTCTCCCATTAGCTAGCTAGCATCTCCGTGTGTTCTCTCTGCTCTCATCCAACCGCTGATTAACCCCAAACCCCATCTCTCTCTGTTTCCTAAAACTTTCTCAGACCTGGATCAGTCAACTTCACGAAACGTCTCAAAAGGCTAGTAGAGGGGCGCCTGGGTGGCGCAGTCGGTTAAGCGTCCGACTTCAGCCAGGTCACGATCTCGCGGTCCGGGAGTTCGAGCCCCGCGTCGGGCTCTGGGCTGATGGCTCGGAGCCTGGAGCCTGTTTCCGATTCTGTGTCTCCCTCTCTCTCTGCCCCTCCCCCGTTCATGCTCTGTCTCTCTCTGTCCCAAAAATAAATAAACGTTGAAAAAAAAAATTAAAAAAAAAAAAAAGGCTAGTAGAGTTGACGTAAGCACGATAAGCTCGGACCAGGGTTCTTTTTGTGGTCTCAGTATATCATTTTAGAAATCAGACTGTAGGCTTTGCACCCTCTCCCTTCGCCTCTAATGGAAACAAAGATGTCTAAGTGCCACTCGAACACTTAGGCAATTCGAGCGATGAGGTGTGGATGGTCATCAGTTTTAGACGATAGTGACCATAAATTCTGCATGTCTTTTATTTGTTACATGCTTCGGGGAAAATCTTGCTGACATTTTCCATGAATTGCTCCCTTTTTTAAGGAATATATGCTCGCGGAGTTTTTTTTTCTTGTTTCTAACTTAAACATAATGTTCCCGGAATTGCAAGAATGTGATGGGAAGACGACGTAGTTCCGACACAGAAAAAGGCTGGTTTTCTTGTTAATTTTGGTAAACCGTGGGCAAGGCTAAATTCTACAAATAAACATTCGGTTTCTCGTCTTAAATGTCGCGGCCACTTCGCGGGGGTAAATATTCGAACGCTGAAATCCACGAACAGCCAAGAATCGCCAAGTGTGATCCTGTTGAAGAATCACCAGCCTGCAAATATCGACACGTGATGCAGCTTGATATATTCGGGCCCCGAAGTGTCTTTCATAGTATGTGGCTTTAAGAAGGGCTTCTGGAATGCCACAGGCTTCCACCTCCCCAGGCATCGTTCAGATTTAGAAATGCGCGTAACTGCCCCTAAATAGCCAAGTCCACTGTAATTTTAGCAATTTCCATTCGTGCCCCCGGGGAAGTGTTGTCATAAACGGCTCACCTGGCACTTCTTGGAGTCCTGAGTTCAGGCTGTAAATAGCCGAGGTGGGGTCTAGTTGGGGGTTATAATTTTTGTTTCGCTCCAAAAGCAAGGACGGAGCCCTTCCCTTCGTAGGCAGGGCTGACCCAAGACACCCGGGAGGAGGCAGAGTGACCGCTCAGGGTCGCGTCCCCAGGCTCCCCCTCAGTCTCCACTCTGCTGGCCCTGACTCCTCCACTGTTCCCAGCAGCACCGGGTTCACGGTTGGCATCATTGCCAAGGCCGGCCTTCTACGCAGAGTGCGCTGATGGTCTTTCTGGAACCCCGTATATTCATGCATCCGTGGGGAAGAGAGACAATACTTAATCTCCTCACCAGAGATGGACAATCTGTTTCACCTTGCAGACCAGCTCTGCTCTCAACGATCTGAATTCTCAGCTCAAATCTTTCTCTGTCAGCATCACAAAGGTTCCGTCTCGTGATCTCTGGGTCATTCCCTCTGCAACCTGCTGTTTGCTAATTTTGCTGGGGGCTCGTAGGAGACCCTTTCTGTGGCCAACTTCTTCCCTCTAGCCAAAGGACCTTCTAAAAGAGCTGGCCGAGACTGAAAATGAACTCCGGTGGCCTCATGGCACAGGGAAGAGGGAGCTTGTTGGGGACCCGGAGGCTTCGACTACGGCTCTAAATGGTGCCTCATTGTGTACGGAAGGATAGGGCCGTGGAAACCGCACAAATTACTGGTATTTCTCCATTATTATTTTTCTGTCCCCTCCCTGTAAGGTGAGTTGATATCTTTGGACGAAGTTTCAAGACTCTAGTCTTGAGTATGTCAGCCCCGCAGTCACTCAGACATAAGGACGCTTTTCCTGTCCCCCAGCCCCCCACCCAATGGTGCTCTGCTTGCCTGAGAGCCTGATGTTTCTGGACACCCATGTGTTTACTGATAGCGAAACTCATTTTATATATTGGGAGGGGGTGGGGGAGTATCCGTTTATTTGCAACAAGCTGGTCGGTTTCACCTTTCAACCCCAGGCCCTTTGTTGTAGGTAACATCTCTTTGAGAGACATGAGGCCAGGCAACCTGAGAGGAAAAAAATAAGCCAGAGCCACAGCCAAGAATTAAGAGCACCACCCACACCACAGTATGAGAGACTGAAGCATTGATGCTTTATTTATTTATCTATTTATTTATTTATGAGAACAGAGGAGAGAGGAAGAGGGAGAGAGAGAATCTTTAATTGTTTTAAAAATTACATTTATTTATTTTTTGAGAGAGTGAAACAGGGCGCGAGCAGGGTAGGGGCAGAGAAAGAGGGAGACGCAGAATCCAAAGCAGGCTCCAAGCTCCGAGCTGTCCGCACAGAGCCCGACACGGGGCTTGAACCCGCGAACTGTGAGATCATGACATGAGCCGAAGTCGGACGCTTAATCGACTGAGCCACCCAGGTGCCCCTAGGGAGAGAGAGAATCTTAAGCAGGCTCCCCACTCGGCACACGGAGGCTGATGCGGGGCTTGATCTCAAGGCTGTGAGATCATGACCTGAGCAGAAATCGAGAGTCAGACGCTGAAGTGACTTAGCCACGGAGGCTAGTTATAGTTATTATGTGACTATATACATAGATAGATATGGTTATATATGTAGTTATAAGCAAGGTTATATAAAGTTTTAATATCAATATATATTGTTACATATAGTTTAAATGTTAAAAATAAACAGCTGCCTTGGGGCGCCTGGGTGGCTCAGTCGGTTGAGCGGCCGACTTCGGCTCAGGTCATGATCTCACAGTCCGTGAGTTCGAGCCCCACGTCGGGCTCCGTGCCGACAGCTCGGAGCCTGGAGCCCGCGTCGGGTTCTGTGTCTCCCTTTCTCTCTGCCCCTCCCCCGCTCATGCTCTGTCTCTCTCTGTCTCAAAAAGAAATAAAAACGTTAAAAAAATTTTTTTAAGAAATGAAAAAAATAAACAGCCGCCTTGATTACATCAGTCACATAAGTGACTTTATCTAGCTTTTCGTCACTGGATTGATTTTGTCGACCAGTTTCATTTCTATAGTCATGCAAGAATGTTTGCTACCGGGTCCTTCAAAATGACCAGTTTGGAACTTGTACAAAGTCCTTCAACTACGTGCAACCCACACGAACCTCTCCGTCTAGTTTCCCTGTTGCCATCTCAAACTTAACATTAGAGAATGCCAAGCTCCTTTTAGTTTTCATAAATGGAGTCAAACTACGTTATCGTGCTGTTTGTGCAGCATATTTGTGTATTGTACTCTGAGTTAGGTCATCTCTCTTGCTTGGTAGCTATGTATTTTTAAAGTTATTTTCTGGGTCTTAGTTCCCCTAAATGGTCTTCAATCCAAGCTCCTATTTTTCTTCTCTCTCTTTTTTTAAAGTTTATTTATTGTGAGAGAGGGAGAGAGAGAGAGAGAGAGAACGAGCAGGGGAGGGGCAGAGAGAGGAGAGAGAGAGAATCCCAAGCAGAATCCATGCTGTCGGCACAGAGCCCGATGTGGGGCTCGAACCCACGAACCGTGAGCTCATGACCTGAACCGAAGAGTCAGACGCTTAACCCACTGAGCCACCCAGGTGCCCCTAAATGCATTTTTCTGACGGTATCTTCCACCTACGACGCGCTTATCGGGATGCAACCACAGCGTAAGTCAGGGAAGACCCGGATCCCTTTCTGTCTAATGTAGTTACAAGAGATTGTTCTCTCAGGAAACCGCCCCATACAGTCATTATCTTGCCCCTGATGGGTCTTTCTGTCTCATCCCCGAGCCTCTGAGCCTTCTCCACCTCAAGAGGTGAATAAACATCGTCCTTCTCTTCTTGAAGGATGAACAATAAACACAGCTCAAAACTATGAAGGTGTTTACTCATCGACTCTTTCTCTCTATATTTCGTAATTAGACTCCTTCCTACATTCCCTAACGCGGTCACAACGCCATGCTTAGTGTGCGTTTTGTTAAGGTGTCCCGGTGTCTCCTGAGCTCCCCGTGAGCAAAGAAATATGTTGTGAACTAAGGGTCTCAAAAGCCACAAGACGAGATAGAGAGAATCCAAATCGAGGTAACAATGGGGGAGAGCGAGTTCTGAATTCTCTTTTCCCTCCAGAGGAAGTCAGGGAGCTATTTTTGTGGCTATAACTCCAGCTCAGACAACAACACAAAATGCACATATGCGGGAAAGAACCTATTTTAGTGGACTAGCACCAAAATGCTGGTGTATGTGGTCAGTAAACACAATCATTTCCCATCTGGGACTGAAGGCTCTTTGGGAAAAATATGCTTCCGAAGACCCAGGGGCTATATACAGGTGTTGTTTATGGCCAGGGCTGGCTTCGCGGGCACGAGACCTGTCAGCCACTCAGGGCCCTGGGCTCAGAAAGGCTCATACCTAGTGAATGCTCTCCTGTCACAGTCTTGAAATTCTTAACGATTTTTGAGCAGGGAGCCCTGAAGTTTCATTGTTTACCGTGTCCCTTAAAGTCTGCAGCCAGTCCCGACTGTGGGAGTTTGAGCTTGATTTGACTTGCGATGTGCAGGCACAGGAAGGTCTTAAGCAAGGAGGGACACACCTCAGTTGCTGGAAGACCACTCTGGTTTTGATGTGAAGAATGGAACTGGACACTGATTGCCCTTTAGGAACTTAGAGTCCGGCTAGCAAAACCAAATATGGCCGAAGGGTATTACTAACATAATCCGTTATAGGGGCACCCGGGTGGCTCGGTTGGTTGAGTGTCCGACTCTTGGTTTCGGCTCAGGTCATGATCTCATGGTTCAAGCCCCACTGCAGGGAGGTGGAATTCTCTGTCTCCCTCTTTCTCTGCCCCTCCCTCGCTTGTGCGCACGCTCTCTCTCTCTCTCTCAAAATAAATAAATAAACGTTGAAAAATAAAAGCAATACATTATGAAAATATACTGAAAAGGATCCTGGACAATTGAGGGAGGGTCATCGAAAACAGTCTCATGGTTGGGAAAAGCTGTAACCTCCTCCATGGCTCCCCCCCCCCCCCCGCCCAATCTTCTCTTCTCTGAGCTAAACCCCACCCAGCACTTTTTCCCCCCTGCAACTCAAGTCTCAGTTTCTTAAGTCAATGAAGAAGCTCAAAGGCCTGAAAATCGCCATTTCCCACTTGGAGCTTCACAATATCTTTTGGGATTGCCTCATTTCTTCAGCTTAATGCTAGAGGCTTCTATATACGACGGGGCTACTTTCCTCCCTTCCTCCCTATCGTTCGGTGAGTCCAGATAACTCCCAGAGGATTATGATGAGGTCTCTCGGTTGTTTATCTGAATCTCCACTAATCTAATTCCTCAGATACACAGGCAGCACATCCCAGAGTCACTCGGCTCTCTCCTTCACTTAAAGCAGCTACGCTTCTGTTGCCGGTGAAGCTCCCATTCCGGGCATTTCCGATAAGTACTATTTTATGACATTATTGCCAGCCACGCCATCCTTGTGATGTGTTATCTATCAGCCCGGTCCAACAGCACTTTCTGCAGTGATAGAAATGTTCCATAGCTTCTTGATCCAACATGGTAGCAACCAACCACGCGTGGCTATTGAACGCTGACCAGGGTTCCACGTGAAAATGTAGGCACCAAAGCTCGGGAGTGCTAGTTTGGTGGCTCCAAGTCATGGAGCCAGCATAGGGCAACTCCAGAAATCAACCTGGGTCTTCTGACTCTGGGTGATCTTTTCCCTAGACCATGATGGGTGGTCTCCACAAGCATTTATTTGCAAAGTTTTATATAGAGTGTCTATTAGGCGCCTTAGCTATTTTGGGGATGCCAAGAAATAAGATAGCTTCATTGGGTCAAAAAGGGGTTAGCAAAAAGGGCAGAGGAACACTCTGTTGACCTCTAAAAGCAAAGAAAAAGAAGGACCGTCGCTGTGTTCACCTTCAAGAGTCCAGAGGTGTTACTACGGCTGTCGCCCAAGACGGGTCGAGTCCTGCCTCTGTACTCGGCAGACAAGTCTCTTTGACCCCTGGAGGTTCTTTGGGGCTTGACACACACAAGCTACATGCGGTCAGTCTCCTCTGCTGTGACACTCCAAGGTCTTTGGGTTTGGTGGCGGTGAGGCTAAGTAACTCGTCCAAGCCCACACAGCTACCAAGAGTCTGAGTCTGAATTGAAATCCGGATCCTTTGGACCCCAGTATTAATTAGGGTAGCGGTGGGTACGGATGCCGTAAACATAGTCTGTGCACGGACTCGGGTGGTCGTGAGTGCCAGGCTAAGAAATTCGGATTCGATCCACTGGCAACAGTCAGCCAGAGAAGCTTTTAATGAACTTCTCGGTGGAAGCTACGGAAGAAGCGGGAGGTAAGAAGAATGGGTCAGTAGTGGTGTTGGAGTGGAGAGATAGGAGGGCTTCAACAAGAACCACGTATCAAGGTTTTGAGACTTAGGGGGGCCTTCCTCTCATACCCAGAAGATGTCTCAGAGGCACTGGGGACAGTGGTGGCATTGGAACGTCAAAGCCAAGCTCTGTTCTAGGAGTCCGCCAGAAAGTCAGCAGCTCATTTTTAGGTCCGGAGGACCTTAACGGGCTGTGGACCAAGCTGCACCAAGTTCCCTCTGGTGCCTGATGAACACAGAGCAAACCACGCCAGCCATGTTCTTTGGAATCGAGGGAGAGTCAAAGTTAAGTAACCCGTTCAAGGCCACCAGCCAGCCAGTCTTGGAAGAGAAGTGTGTACCGAAAGTACAGGAAGAACGAAGAGGCAGGGAGGTTGCCCTCAAAAAAGCCAGCGGGGTTCCAGAGCGGGGCGGTGGCGAGAGAGAAGCGAGGTGAGTCCGGGCGGTGGTGTAGTGACTGCTGTGACATTGTGCAAGGGGTCGCGGGAGGTTGAAGATCAGAAATAGACGTGAAGGACATAAGGGAGGTGGCTGATAACTTTTAATAGTTCTCTTTGGGGAGCACAGCGTGGCCAGATAACACAGGAATTTAAGGGAAAGAGGACTATGCTCCACGGGTCGCAGGGGCAGACCGGCAGTGAAAGGAAGGGCAGAAAAGCAATAACCAGAAAAACATAAGGAGGTCAGCACAAGTCTCTTCAAGACAGAAAAAAAAACACGTTCACGTTTGTAAGCAAAGGGACAGAAGCCAGCGGACAGAGTGAGAAATTTCACAGACTAGAGGAAGCACACTCTACAGTCTTTAAAAAAAAAAAAAAAAAACAACAAACACTCTCTCTCAGGGCACCCGGGGGGTTCAGTCGGTTAAGCGTCCGACTTCCGCTCAGGTCATGATCTCGAGGTTCATGAGTTCGAGCCCCGCGTCGGGCTCTGTGCTGATGGCTCGGAGCCTGGAGCCCGCTTCGGATTCTGCGTCTCCCTCTCTCTCTGCCCTACCCCGCTCGCACGTGCTCGCTCGCTCTCTCGCTCAAAAATAAAGATTAAAAAAAATTAAAAACAATACTCGTTCAACCCTTCTTACTTGTTTATTATTCCTGAAGCAGTATTTTTAAGCTGTAGTAATTGAAAGTGGGATAGGCAGACAGATCAATGAATCAGGAAGCCCAAAAACAGTCCCACAAATATATGTGGATCTGATAAAATCAATGTATCACAACAGCGGGAGAAAAAAATGGATTGTTCAGTAACTGGCTATTTGCAAAAAAAATTAGGTTAAAATTTCATGTGATACACTAACATAAATTGTAGCTGGTTACAGAGGTTTGTTTTTTTTTTAATGTTCATTTATTTTTGAGAGACAGAGACAGAGAGAGAGGGAGACAGAGGATCCCCAGCACAGAGCCTGACGTGGGGCTCAAACCCACAAACTGCGAGATCATGACCTGAGCGGAAGTCAGACACTTAACCGACTGAGCCACCCAGGTGCCCCACGGAGTCTTAAAAACCGTGAAAGTACTCAAAGAAAACGTAGGTAAATTTAATATTAATCTAAGCATATCAAAAGCATAAAACTTTTTTTTAATTTATTTTGAGATGGAGAGAGAGAGCGGGGGAGGGGCAGAGAGAGAGAGAGAGAGAGAGAGAGAGAGAGAATCTCAAGCAGGCTCCGACTGTCAGTGCAGAACTTGACGTGTGGTTCGAACTCACAAACGGTGAGATCGTGACCTCAGCCAAAATCAAGAGTCAGACGTTTAATTGAGCTACCTAGGAATCCCTCAAAAGCATAAAATTCTAACTCACAGCTCTAGGCCAACGAAACTAGAAGCAAATTCTAGGTGGTTCTGTTAGAAAACATTTGATGTAGAGCTAATGGAGAAAATCATCAAATATTGAGGAGTCAAATGGTTTGCAATTGAGTTATTTGCATCGAGCGTCCAACTCTTTAAGAATCCTCATTGGGGCGCCTGGGTGGCTCAGTCGGTTAAGTGGCCGACTTCGGCTCAGGTCACGATCTCGCGGTCCGTGAGTTCGAGCCCCGCGTTGGGCTCTGTGCTGACAGCTCAGAGCCTAGAGCCTGTTTCAGATTCTGTGTCTCCCTCTCTCTGACCCTCCCCCGTTCATCCTCTGTCTCTCTCTGTCTCAAAAATAAATAAACGTTAAAAAAAAAAATAAAAAAAAGAATCCTCATAAATTGCCAAGTATACAGGTAAGGTATGCCACTGGCCACATGGACAAGTCATTTGACATCACTGAAGGAATTGATCAATTAAGGAATTGATTGATATTAGAAAGGCCATGAAGTAATTCTTTAAAACACACACACACACACACACACACACACACATATACACACACAGAGCTCACTTGTAATTTCAAATACTCGTTTGAGTGCCTTTATTCCAATACAGTCTGTGTAGAAAATCAAGTCTTTGGTTTTCAATGTTTATTCATGTTTTGAGAGAGAAAGCGTGAGTGGGAGAGGGGCAGAGAGAGAGGGGGACAGAGGATCCGAAGCGGGCCCTGTGCGGAGAGCGGAGATCCCGACTCAGGGCTCGAACTCACGAACCGTGAGATCACGGCCTGAGTTGAAGTCGGGCTGAGCCCTCCAGGCGCCCCCGAAGTAAAGTCTTGTACTTCCTGCCACTACTGTCACACCACGTACTGAAGAAACATTTCAAATGGGCCCCACTGGATTTTAATTTCCAATTTGAGTGCATTTCCTGTGTTATTGGGGGTGTTCAGTGAGCGCAATACTGAGAAGACTGCCCTTTCGGAGCAACTTCTTTTATTTTTAGGGCAACTCCCTTCCTCGATGCCTCCTTCGCTAGCGTTCCATGTACCTGACCCCAACACACATTTTCCAGTCCCCACCATGACTCACAAAATAATTGTCAACTAAAATAAACACGTCTTCTCCGGCACCGTAGTTTCCAACAGAATGGCGTCACCAGCCTCTTCTTCCTTGAATACACGTCTCTTATCTTCCAAGAGTGAGTTCAAACGTTGGCGCATCGGTGGTTGAACCCAACCACAAGCCAAAAACAAACACGAGCCTTGCTGCCACCCCCCCGTGACGTTGTGTTTCCATGCCATGTGCTGTCATTACTCTGCTTCGTTCAACTTGTGGCCACTGATTAAAGAATTCCATGACTATGTATTGCTCAAGACGGGCTAAGTTACGCCGCGGTAACAAAGGATCCCCACATCTCATCGGGCGAATTGCAGGTCTGGCTCACGTCACTTGAAGGCTGGTGGATTCAGGCTGGTGGAAGGGCCGCTACTGGAACGTGGACGAGGTGTCATGGACGTAGGGGGAGAGAGAACATGGCGGACAGCACGCCGGCTTTTGAAGTCGTGTTCCCACTCCCCTTTCTCTGACTAACGCAGGGCCCACGGCCATGCCTCGCTTCAAAGGCAGCACAGAGATGCGGCGCTGTTGGACACACAGAGGTGAAGAATGGGAAATAGGTAGCGACCAGCACTAATGACTTCCACATGCTTATTGGACTTCCTCGCCAAGCCCGAATGTGTCAAAAGCTATGAAGCCGGTTTTCCAAACCTCAGGAAAATATTTTGAGTCGAGCCTGTTTATGCTTTGGAGACGGCTTTGAATGTTGGCTTTGAAGTTTCAGGCTCCTTACATTAAAAAAAAATATTCAATTTACAACCGGGAAGCAAGATCTTGGGCTTGTTCCAGAAAAAACTCATTCCCAGGAGGTTTACAAAAAACGTCACTGCTGGAAAATGATGCAAAATCTGCGTCCCCTATCTAACAAAATTTCTAAACAGACAAATCACGGCAGAGTAGAACAAATAAGTCCCTTGGTCCAGTGAAATCCAACTTTAATTTATTGTTTTTTATATTTCTGAATAATCTCACACCCAACGTGGGGCTTGAGCTCATGAACCCGAGATTGAGAGTCACATGCTCTACTGACTGAGCCAGCCAGGGGCCCCCAGTGAAACCCAGTTTTAAAACTTGTCAGACTTCCCCTTCAGGTCTTCAGTTGGGGTTGTTCGTAAGAGATCTCCTTGCCTATCACTTCTCCTCGCACATGCACATTCATGGTCTATATTTGAATTAGACTGGAATCCTCTTTCCTATTTATATTTATAATTTTATTTTGAGCTGTAGTGTTTCTATTACTATTTCCATTGCACTCTTATTTAACAAACCGCTTTGGAGTCATTGATTCTTTTTTTGTGAACTGAGGATTTAAAACAGAAGAGCGACGATAACAACAACAACAACAGATGAAAACACAAAGCATAATGTGTAAAGAAGATAAAACAAAGGACTTAAATGAATTAGGTAGACCTCATTGTACAGGATGGACATAGTCAATACAGGTCGACTTTAAAGTACATCTTGGGGTGCCCGGGTGGCTCCGTCCGCCGGGCGTCCGACTTCAGCTCAAGTCACGATCTCATGTTTTGTGAGTTCGAGCCCCGCGTCGGGCTCTGTGCTGACCGCTCGGAGCCTGGAGCCTGCTTCGGATTCTGTGTCGTTCTCTCTGCCCCTCCCCTGCTCGTGCTCTGTCTCTGTGTCTTTCCCTCAAAAGTAGATAAAACATTAAAAAAAAAATTAAAGTATATCTTAATTTCTACAATCTTCAACAAGAAATGTTTTCCCATTGGGTGTGTGGGTCCAGAAGCTAATTTATCAAGAAATGAAATTTAGAATATTTCTGAGTAAAGTATTTAGGTGAACAGTACCTCATGTGCCCTGGAGAACCTATATTTGGATGATTCGTGAAAACGATATAAGTAGAACTCTGTATCTCCAGAGACAGGTAAAGTGGAGAACCGTATGTCTTTGATTTCCAAAAAATGGTAAGCAATCTGAAAAGTTCAAAGCTCGTGATCTCAGAGAAGGTGATTCCCTTTCTCCATTCTATCAGACAATGTCCTTCTAAAAGGTTTTGTCTTTAACGTTTATTTATTTTTGAGACAGAGAGACAGAGCATGAGCGGGAGAGGGGCAGAGAGAGAGAGGGAGACACAGAATCCGAAACAGGCTCCAGGCTCTGAGCTGTCAACACAGAGCCCGACGCGGGGCTCGAACTCACGGACTGCGAGATCATGACCTGAGCCGAAGTCAGATGCTCAACCGACTGAGCCACCCAGGCGCCCCGACAGTGTCCTTCTAAATACCCCCAACCGGTTTGGGGGTGGGGGGAGTTGGCTTTCATTGCAAGAAACACCCCGATTATTTAATTGATCTCATTTTAACTTTATAACTCATAACATGGTGAATCACGATGAGTCCACGATCACCACTCCTCACGGAGGAAGGACCCTGGAAGGGGGCAGAGAAAGGCCAGCCACGTTCTCTTCAACACTCTTCCACGAAGAGGAGAGAGCAGTCCATCCTCTGTGAACCAAAATAAGAAAAGATAGAGAAGAACGGTCTTTCTGTCAGGCACTAGTGACGATTTATAGCACAGCCGAGAGAGGACATTTAAAGTAAAATTTGGGGGACAGCAAGGGGGGACCAAACGCACGAACTAAGACACAACGAGGCAATCGAGCTGGCGAGAAATGGTTTGCTTTTTAAGACCCTAGCAGCCCGTCCCGTTCATCAAAGGATCCGTCCAGGGATTGATGCTCTTGGATCCTGTTGATCAGAAGGGAAGCCCCTCACCGCCCAGCTCCATCATTTTGTCACGGAGCCACGCGTCCCCATGTGCCGAAAGAGGGGTTCAGGCTCCGGCCACAGACGGCCCGCGGCTGGAGTGTGCGGCCGAAAAAA
Organism: Lynx rufus; assembly: GCF_022079265.1. Lineage (NCBI taxonomy): Eukaryota > Metazoa > Chordata > Mammalia > Carnivora > Felidae > Lynx > Lynx rufus. The sequence continues at coordinate 4,136,903 of NW_025814843.1, forward strand.
GAGCGACAGAATCCAGCACGGCAACCAATAAACCAGTCTGGACATCCTGGGAATCTGTAGGGCCGCAGCGTCCCCATGCACTTGCCGGGAGGGCTGCACAATGAACGAGGTGTTTATAAGCCTCGATGAAAACTGAATGTTCCCACACCCCCCGTGAGCCTCCCGGGGAGTCCAGTGACACCGGCAGCTGCTGTCCCCGCACGTAGAGAGTGGGGCTGGTGATTCCCTCCGACTCGAGAGAGAAACGTTATAGGAACATTCCCTGGCAAAGACGAAGTCCTCTAGAGTGCTCCAGGAAAATAGTTGTGAGCACAGGACTTGCCAGGTCTGGATAAACATAGTTCCGTCCCTCAGATGTTTTGAGCATGACTGAATGTTCTCACCGAACAGCCTTTCATCGGACGCCTTCAAATGGTTCACAGAAAAGCCTGACCCCGTTCCAAGGCGTGGCTGGTCGAGAGTTCCCGCGCCCACCGTTCTGGGGACCCAACACTGGCAAGGGTTCATGCTTTTGAGATAAAGCGAACCAGGGAGCAAGTGAAAGCTTTATGTTTTTATTTAAAAAAAATTTTTTAATGTTTATTTATTTTTGAGAGAGAGAGAGAATGCAAGGGGGGGGGGTGGGCAGAGAAAGAGAGAGGGAGACATAGACTCCGAAGCAGGCTCCAGGCTCTGAGCCATCAGCCCAGAGCCTGACGCGGGGCTCGAACCCACGATCTGTGAGATCGTGACCTGAGCCGAAGTCGGACGCTTAACGGACTGAGCCACCCAGGCGACCCCCCAAATGAAAGCTTTAGAGAAAGCTAGTGGCAGGGGCATTATGCTCTCACAGGAAGGTCTGATTCTGGTCTTCCGGCTAATGGACTCGGGAAACGTGTTTACACCCTGAACCTCTTTTTCCTCATGTTTAAAATGGGAATAAGAATAATGATAACAGTGAGTCTTTACATGCATGGCTCCTAAGTGTTTAATCAGACTGAAAAGCAGAAAGGGTTCGACCTTGTCATAGAAAGGCTCTCAAAGTCCCGGCACGCGCTAGGTGTTCAGGAAGCAGCATAGAGGATGGGAGAAGGATAATAATGTCCTGATGGCCCTTATCCCTGTGGCTGTCATGACACTAGGCCTTCTTGAGACATCCTATGATTCTACTCTACTACTTTCTTGTTTTTTGTTTTTGTTTTAATGTTTATTTTTGAGAGAGAGACAGAGGCAGAGCGTGAGCAGGGAAGGGGCAGAGAGAAAGAGGGAGACACAGAATCCGCAGCAGGCTCCGGGCTCCGAGCTGTCAGCACAGTGCCCGACGCAGGGCTTGAACCCACAAACCGTGAGATCGTGACCTGAGCCGAAGTCCGACGCTTACCCGACTGAGCCACCCAGGCGCCCCTTTTGTTTTGTTTTGTTTTGTTTTGTTTTTTAAACCAGTCTTCAAGTTGAAGTGACAGAATGGATGGATACAAGGTGCACCATTAGGTTGGAAATATTAGATGTTTGAAAGCGATGTAAATAAGTGAGTTGGAAAAGAGCTCAAAGCAATGCTCAGCAGCCAAAGGGTGGTGTATATAAACATCAGGTCACCACAGGGCAGGCATTCTAGAAATACATGGAGGTTTGGAGATTCGTGCGTCTTTCTAACTATGCTCTCATTCATTCATTCATTCAACAAATATTAGTGAAGTGCTTATTTTATGCCAGGGACTATAATTAGGCACAGTAATTGGGAAACGCAAGGGAAGTCTCAGTTTTCCAAGCCTTCTAGATTAAGGGAGGAGTACAGTAAAGAAATAACACGAAGAAATAAAAACGTAATCGAGTGTAATCAGATTCCTCTTTTTTATGTTTTTTTTTTTAAATATACTTTTGAGAGAGAAAGAGATGGAGAGAAAGCGGGGAAGGGGCAGAGAGAGAGGGGGAGGGAGAGAATCCCAAGCGGGATCCTTGCTGTCAGTGCAGAGCCCGACGCAAGGTTCAAATCTCGCAAACCGTGAGATCACGACCTGAGCCGAAACCAAAAGCTGGACGCTTAACCGACCGAGCCACCCAGGTGCCCCAAGTATAATTAGATTCTTAACAACTGGATTTGGTATTCATAGTGTCAACAGCCTGTGAGTAGTCACATAGTCACACACGATTTTTACAAGACTTCATTTTTTTTTTTTTTAGAGAAGTTGCAGTTTTACGGAAAAATGGAGAAGGTACAGAGATTTCTCGTAGAGCTCTACCCACACTCAAAGACCGCCTCTGCCAATATCAACATCATAGTATACAGAGTAATTTCACTGCCCTAAAAATCTTTTTTGCCCTGCCTGTTCATCTCTCACATCTCCCCAAGCCCCTGGCAATCGTTGATCCTTTTAGTGTCTCCATAATTTTGCCTTCTTCAGAATGGCATATGGTCAGATTGGCTTCTTTCGCTTGGGTGATAGGCAGTTGAGTTTCCTCTATGTCATTTCGTGGCTCAAGAGCTCATTTCCTTCTTGTACTGAATAATCTTCCATTGTCTAGTGGACCACAGCTTACTTAGACACGCAATGATTTCAATTTTGCTGCGGGCGCTGTGTGACATGTATGGGCAGGAACCAGTCACCAAATTAGTGAGGAGACCAGCCGATCACACATCAGTCAAGTTCCAGAGAGGCTGGGTTCTCTATGGGCGGGGGGGGGGGGGGGAGGAGGGGCCCCGGCACAATTATCTTCGCAGTGTAATAAAATCCTATCTCAGTACCGTCATGGAAGACAATCTTGAGACAAAAGGCCGGTTGCTAATGACAATGATGGAAACCAGAAGAAGGTAAAGATCCCTAAGGAAGCAATTGTTCTCATCCAGAAAACTGCATTTAGGAAAAACAGGTATGCTGTGTTGGGGGACCCCACTGTGGGAACTCATGAGGTGCTTGGAATGTATTCTTGTGAATAGAAAAACTTTATTCTCTACGAAGGGTATGGGGCCGGGGGGGGGGGAAATGTCAGGAGAAGCTTCACGAAGGAGGTGATCTGGGAGCAGATTCTTGGCGGATGAGTCATGTACGGACCAGCGATAAGGACCCTTGGCTGTTTGGAAAATACTGATCAAAAAGCAAACAGAGGGACTTTAATGTGTGGCCAAGAAGGCATGCTAGGAACTGGACTTACCCTCTGGCCAGAAACACCCTCCTCTCAAAAAAAAAAAAAAAAAAAAAACCCAGACAAAATACATGTAAACTGGACCCTGGACATCAAGCAACAAAGAACATTGATCTCAGAAACCCACTGTATATATAAGGACGTAACTAGCGTAGAAGGAAAAGAAGGGGAAAAGATATGATATGCTAAGACCAATTTTTAAAAAGCCAGGGAGGGGCGCCTGGGTGGCTCAGTCGGTTAAGCGTCCGACTTCAGCTCAGGTCACGATCTCACGGTCCGTGAGTTCGAGCCCCGCGTCGGGCTCTGGGCTGATGGCTCAGAGCCTGGAGCCTGCTTCCCATTCTGTGTCTCCCTCTCTCTCTGCCCCTCCCCCGTTCATGCTCTGTCTCTCTCTGTCTCAAAAATAAACGTTAAAAAAAAAAAAATAAATAAATAAAAAGCCAGGGTGATTAAGTTAACATCAGACAGTTACTATCAGACTTCAGGGCAGAGATACATTTTATGATAATAAAAGGATCGATCCATCAAGAGGACACAACAATCATAAACGTGTATCCACATAAAAAAGTCCAAAATAAAGGGAGCAAAGACAGAAAAGCCACGTCCACCATTAGCATTAGATGTTACAACCCCCTTTCCTTAATATTTGATAGAAAAAAAAAAATAGAAAATCAGAAAGGGTACAGAAGGCTTGAACCACACTATCAACAAATGGATCTGGGTAACATTTATAATTAACATTTCCCTGCCCAGAAACTGCAAAATATATAAACTTTTTATTTTATTTATTTGTTCAAAAAAATGTTTTTTAAATTTTTTTTTTCAACGTTTATTTATTTTTGGGACAGAGAGAGACAGAGCATGAACGGGGGAGGGGCAGAGAGAGAGGGAGACACAGAATCGGAAACAGGTTCCAGGCTCTGAGCCATCAGCCCAGAGCCCGACGCGGGGCTCGAACTCACGGACCATGAGATCGTGACCTGGCTGAAGTCGGACGCTTAACCGACTGCGCCACCCAGGCGCCCCCAAAAAAATGTTTTTTAATGTCTATGCACTTTTGAAAGACAGAGAGAGACAGAGCACAAGCAGGGGTAGGGCGGAGAGAGACGGGGACACAGAATCCGAAGCAGGCTCCAGGCTCTGAGCTGTCAGCACAGAGCCCGACGCGGGCCTTGAACTCACGAACCACGAGATCATGACCTGAGCCGAAGTTGGACGCTCAACTGACTGAGCCACCAGGCGCCCCAAAATATATAAACTTTTTAAAACTATTTTTCTTTGAATTTAATGAGTTTACATCAAAAAATTAGGCAGTCATTGTACCCTAAGGAATAAAACATCTTTAAAAAAATACAAAGACTGGAAATATCTAAGCTTTTCAAGTGCACATGGCACGTTAATCAAAATAAGCCATATTAGGACCCTAAAGAAGTCTCAATGAATTTAAAATGATTAATGTCAGACAGAGTATGTCCTCTTATGACAACTGAATTAAATAAAAAAATCAGGGGCGCCTGGGTGGCTCAGTCAGTTAAGCGTCTGACTTCGGCTCAAGTCATGATGTCGCGGTTCGTGAGTTCGAGCCCCGTGTCAGGCTCTGTGCTGACAGCTCAGAGCCTGGAGCCTGTTTCCGATTCTGTGTCTCCCTCTCTCTGACCCTCCCCCGTTCATGCTCTGTCTCTCTCTGTCTCAAAAATAAGTAAACGTTAAAAAAAAATTAAAAAAAAAAAGGGGGCGCCTGGGTGGCTCAGTCGGTTAAGCGTCCGACTTCAGCTCAGGTCACGATCTCATGGTCCGTGAGTTCGAGCCCCACGTCGGGCTCTGGGCTGACGGCTCAGAGCCTGAAGCCTGCTTCGGATTCTGTGTCTCCCTCTCTCTCTGCCCCTCCCCCACTCACGCTCTGTCTCTCTCTGTCTCAAAAATAAATAAAATGTCAATAAAAAAATCAGTCATAAGATCTGGGAAAAGTCCTCACGTATTTGTAAAAGTAATGACATACCTCTAAACAACCCACAGGTCCAGGAAATTAGAAAGTATTTGGAAGTGAGTGAAATAAGCCGTTATGATCTAGACAGTATTGATACAGAGGCTTTTTTAAGTTTCTTTTTGCAATTGTACAAAACAGCAAATGAATTTTTCATGTTTTGACTGATACTTAGCAGCTTCTAAAAGCCTCTCCTATTCTGACCTATTCTGAGGGTAAGGAACGTCTGAAACCTAATTTTATTTTTTATTTATTTTGGAATGTTTATTTATTTTTGAGAGAGAGAGAGAGAGAGGGAGGGAGGAAGGGAGGGAAGGGCAGAGAGGTGGGGGGACAGAAGATCTGAAGCAGGCTCCGTGCTGACAGCAGAGAACCCGATGTGGGGCTCAAACTCACGAACCATGAGATCATGACCTGAGCTGAAGTCGGACGCTTAACTGAATGAGTCACCCCAGGCGCCCCTGAAATCTAATTTTAACACAAAACACTAGGAGGAGAGATGGACCCTCCGTGAGCTGCTTTCGGATTGTTCAATACAGGTAAATTCTAGTTTATCAAGCGGTAATGGCAAGAAACATTCATAAGTTGGTGGCTTGCTCTTGAAATGTGTATTTTTCTTTCTTGATGTTTATTTTTGAAAGACAGAGAGAGAGCGCGTGAGTGGGGGACGGGCAGAGAGAGAGGGAGACACAGAATCCGAAGCGGGTTCCAGGCTCTGAGCCATCAGCACAGAGCCCGGTGCGGGGCTTGAATCCACGAACTGCGAGATCATGACCTGAGCCAAAGTCAGACGTTCAACCAGCTGAGTCACCCAGGCGCCCCAGAAGGTCTTTTCCTGTGGCATTGGTTGGTAGTGTCATTCTTTGCTAACCCACAAAGGCCGGTCTCAGCCACATGCGGGAAGTTCCCACCACACGCTGTGTTAAGTAGGTTGTGTGGCCTGGTTCGGAGACACGATCACCATCTTATACGTTGTTTTCCCAGGAGACGAGTGGGCTTACACGCAGAGAGAAGAAACCATGTTTGTTCAAAAAGTCCTTGAACCAGCTGCCAGATGTCTGTTGAAATAGAAACAGGGAGGTGTGGGTGACAGGTCTGGCCTCCGGGAACAGCTGGGCGTCACTTCTGTCTCAGGGACGGGTGTGTTTTGGTCAATGGCCGAGGAGCTCATCCGAGGGCTTGAGGGCTTTTTCCTCCCTGGGGACGCCTGTCCGAGGCCCTTGGCCACTTCCGTCAGCCGTCAGTCCCGAAGGAGGAGCTGGAGATCCAGAGACCCACAGATCCAGAGGCTTTCCAATCTGATACGGCTCCTTCTAACCCCGGGTAATGGGATGAGCGAAGAGGCTGGTGTTAGACGTTAAACGGCAGCGTCTTGTAGGTAATGGGGTCCGTGGATATTTGGCCAGACAGAGAACGCATCTGTGTGTGGCAGAGATGATGCTGACCAGATACCGAGGACTGTCTTACATCATCCTGTCTCCTGCACCGCTCGATGGGATTCCCTTGATTAGTTTTGGCCAATGGACGCGGAAGAAAAATGTCAGGCCGGGTGGTTCAGAGCCAGCGTGCCTCTTTCAAACTTCCTTCCCCCACTGATCTTAGATGCTACTTATTCAGATGACGTATCACAGGAAGAAGCAGGAGTCTTGGGTCCCGGAGTCATAGCTGGGAGTCGAGCCCTCATGGACCCCGACTGGCCCAGGAGTGAATGAGAAATGATCTTTGTTGGGTAAAGCCACTAAGATCGGAGTCTCTTCTGTCTTCATCAATACACGAGGCAGGGGTGAGCCGCTGTTCGGCTGGAAATGACCATCCTGGCTGGTGTGCCCAAGCGTCCCAGTTTTCCAAGGGAAGCCAGACAGAAATGGAGGTTTCCGCATGACTCCAGCTTGGAAACGCTGGCAGTGAGTTCGGGTTGAAAACATCGTGGCCCCATGGGGTGAAGACGTGTATGCTCCACGTCCTGTGGAGGGCAGCTTGCTCCTAACTCTGTAGGGAGCACTGGAGGGTAAGTCGCACCTCGGAAATGCCCCAACTCAAAGCAAGGGCCGTGCGCTTTCGTTGTCCTCAGCCTGGCAGTCTGGTTGATGGCCAAGATGGGGGTGGGAGGCCGGTGCGGCAGCTCCCGGGCATCTCCTACTCTCCATACCTGCAGGTAGAGTGGTCCAGAAGCCCAAGGACAGCCCTTCACAAGAAGAGCGTGCAGGCACTGGCCCTTGGAAACACGATGACGAGGCAGGTTGCGCCGCAAACGCCCAGAAATGGTAAAATAGGATTTGACTGTATTTCAGCGGGGGCACCGACACGATCCACGTTAGGCACAAAAGAGGTCGAAGGGGAAAACGTTTTGAAAGCGGCGTCACCGATCGGTGGAAAAGAGAGTCATTTTGTTGGCGGCTCGTGTAGAAGTCGTAATTGTTGTTCTTTATAAGCGGACGGTAACCGTGCGCCGTTGGGCATCTCGTTGAATTTCTCCAAGCCTCGGTTAGCTTGGGAGCGTCTGGTTGCCGCAAAGACCACAGGAATAGTACGTTAGGCACTTAGGGCCTGGCGCATCTTGGTGCTCACTAAAGGTCCTTTTGGGACATCCCAGCATCTCCCTAGCATCTTCGGGGGCACCTGGGTGGCTCCGTGGGCTAAGCATCTGACGCTTGCTTGGTTTTGGCTCAGGTCATGATCGCGTGGTCGTGGGATCGAGCCCTGCGTCGGGGCTCGGCACTGAGCGCTGCTTGAGATTCTCTCTCTCCCTCTCCCCCTGCCCCTCTCCCCTACTCATCCTCTCTCTCTCTCAAATAAAAAAATAAATACATGTCCTCAGCATCTGCCTTCTGCACGTTCCCGGTACCCCTTTCCGATGCTGCAAGCCCCTCCCCCAGGAAGAGGCTGCAGGGGACGCTCCCTAATGCCCTCTAGATTTTTTTTCTGGGATTTACTGATGCTCCTGCCGTCCGCAGATTAAGGAAGCGGTGGTTCCATCGAGGAGAATGGTTGCTGGGAGCTGAGGGGGGTCATCTCGCTGGCTGGAGCGCCCTTCCTGCTGGCTCTGCCCTGGCGAATCAGGGCAAGGCTGGCACGCAGACGGGCATCCCGTCAAGACGGTGACTCACGGGCGGTTGCGGAACAAAGGGCTCAGTACAACTGCTTCTTCTGGCCAATGAGGTGCTACACGTCGAGAGTTATTATTTTGTTATTCAGCACCTGGCCCAAGGGAGGGTTCTGTTCTTCACAAAAGTTGTCCTGTTATTTGATTTTCCATAGGCCTTGCCCCGGGGGGGGGGGGGGAAGAGATGCCATTCGGCTTAGTGTCCAAAGCAAAGCTTTAATAGTCAGGCTCCCGCCACCGAGGAGAGTTCACGGTCCTGGGCCAGGGGCTCTACGTACGTAAGGGCCGGCCTCAGCTGTCTATGCAGAAATTCTACTCCGAGTGTGGTCCGCCCAGGGGACCTCTGCCAGCTCACGAACTGGTATACGGCTGCTGTGGGATAAGTCCAGAAACTGGGAGTACGAATTTAGAAGCTTTCACGGTAGTTTCACGTTGCACGGCGTCCAAGTCCACCATCAATGGACGCATCCATCTGGTATGTCCAGTGGGGTCAGGCAGCTTACTGAGATAAAGAAAAAACCAAACACGGTGCTTCGCCTCAGTTAGGGTGAGCGGTCCTGCTCGACTCTGCATCTCAGCACACCCCCACAAATCCACGGGGCTCTTTACAGACCCGTAGCCTCTCCACGGAATCACAAGACTCTCAGAAAATGCCGGAGAGTTTCCAGCGGGTCAAGTGATTCCCACAGAGCCTGGGGAATCTGCTCCATCTCACTGACCTTACCACTCTCCTCCCTCAGGGAATCGGCTGAGCCAAGAATTAAAGTCAGTTTTCCGGGGCCCCGGAGCGCCAAAGGGGAGTGCAAGTCAATTTGCTACAGCAGGAAATTGACTGCCTCTGCCCTGTGGGCGTAAAGTCCCGCTGCTAAAGAATGTATTTGGCACCTAATCCCAACTCTAGGATCCTTAATGTATCAGCTAGCTCTTTCTGTGTAACAAAGTGCCCCAAATCTTAGCGGCTTGGAACAACAAGTTACTAGGTTTCACATTCCGACCGCTGGCTGGGCTTTGTGTGGCTTGAAGGTCTGGGCCACGCGCAGCTGTTCTCCCTTGGGGTGGCTCACGTTTCCGGGGCCTCAGCTGGCATGGCTGGTCTGTCAATATCCGGCAAGGTTCCCTGGGCTTGTTCGGATGATGGGGGAATAGTCTCCAGTAGTAAGAGGGCAAGCCCCAATGAGCAAGCACTCTCTAAGCTTCTGCTTCTGCCAAGAAATTTCCACCGGCCCAAACGGCTCACACGGCCAGGTCCAGACTCAAAGAGTGGGAGAAGAGATCATGCCTTTGGATGGAGAAAATAGAAAAGCTATCTAGCACAGAGGCAGGTCTGTAGGGATGGGAATCTTTGTGGATATTGGCTTTGGGTGCCAAGAACACTTAGTCATTTTCTGTTGACTCTCTCATCAGGGAAGAAGCCAGCAAAGTCCGGTGACCTTAGTGAGAGGAACTATATGGCTTTTGTTTCCTTTCTAGAAGCAACCACCAGTGTCGACTGGGAACTGATGCTTCAGTTGTGCAGCTGCTGATGCCACCAGCCGATTTCAGCCTTACCAGGCATTCACACGTAGCCATGTGGGTAAGGATCTGCCCTTGAAATTGCTGGATACACAATGGGTCCATCGGTCCCCTGAGCTGGAGACCACCTTAATGGGGTGGGGCTCTCTGGACTGTCAGGAGACTATGTACAGGTCTATGAACTACGTTGTTATTTGTCAGAGCTCCATGGCTGAATAGTTCATGCCTTCAGCCTCGTAACAGGTGCTCTCCCTCAGGCCGAGAGCGAGAAGATCTTTCTTCGGGTCTTCCAGTTGGCAGTCTACCCCGGCAATCCACGTCAACAGCTTTCACTCCGGCCTCTCTGGAAATGGGAGCCACGAAGCTGGGTTATCTTAGGAAGCTGGGAACGGCCTGTGCGATGCTACCGCTGGGATTCTTCGGTTTCTCTGGAGGATGTTTTGCCCTTCTCTGTGTGCGTGGATCCTGGGGTCATCGCTGAGTTTCCGTGTGTCTGCTCCAGTATCTTCTGTGACTCACGTCTCTCTCTGTATAGGTGGGGGTTCATGTGAGGGACTTTGGGATGGATCTAGGAAAAAAAAAGACAGTGTCAACAGAGGGAGTAACATGTAACACACTTTATTAGGTGGTGCTCGGGTAGGTCCCTCTTAGCATGACACTGTCCAGAGGCTGTCGTGGGCCCAGAGGCCGCCATCCAAAAGGAAGAGGGAGAAGAAAGTCCTGGAAGACAGGATTCCAAAAGGGGCGTACGTGTCTCCGCGATGTTGCTCATCAACACAGTGGGGAGTCTCTGGGTCAGAACTCTGAAGGGCCATAGCAGCTTGGGGTCTTAGAACTCTAAGCCTCCATGTCATTGATGGCCTCCAGATGGTCGCATGGGGTATGCAAAGCAGACAGGTTCTAGATGGATAAGAATCTGCTCTTTGGGGTTGTTTTTAAAAATAATCTGATGTGCAAAAGTTTGAATTAGACACAGCAGTCTTTTGGGCAAACAGGTCTCAGTCTGCAGTGAGAAAGCCACCTTTGGGAGGCTCATATAACACCATAACTGGGTTCCGTGGTGTTCTTCCAAAGACCATGATGAGGCCACCGCCCGGAGTTGAAACAACATGGTCTTCTCCAATAGAAGAATAAACAAGTGACAAGGGAGGTCCTGAATGGCCACTGGGAGTGACGTGGCACGGCATGACCTCAGAGGACGTCCACCCAATTCCTTACTCGGGATCACACTGATGAATCTCTTGGTCGGCCTCCGTGGATGTTTTCTCTTCCCTGCTGGGGGAAAGTTAGCTGGCCTGGAGTCCTTTGCTGAAGGCTCCTGTCTTCAAACCGGTCTCTTCCTTTCCTGAAATGTCTATAGTCAGTTTGAAGGAATGCCATTTCTTCCATTTTTCCCTCATTGGTAAAGACCAGAAAGAATGTCAGAGCTGGAGAAGTCACATGGCCCAGTGTTCCAAGAAAAGGTTCCAGGGAACCTACCTCTTGGAGAGAATCTGGGCACAAAAATTGTGTGGTCTAGTAAATTTAAAAAATGCTTCGTAATCCGGTCCCTGCCTAAAGGGTCCCAAGACAGAGTTGTGTGTTCAGGGATCCAAGATCATATAGGAGTGAGGCACAAGACTGTGTCAAGTAGGCCCCCCCCGCCCCGGAAGTCTCTTGCAAATACCTTGCTGGGAAGGACATTTCAAAAGGGTTCTGAGGTCTCCCAAAGGTTGAGGAATTCACGAGGTGGTGAAATTCAGATAGTAATTGTATCTTGATTTCATTATGGTTGCACACCATGATGGATGAATGAGGCATGAAAAGAGAGAGAGAGAACGAGAGAGGAAGAGAAGACAACGTGGTGGGTGACAGACCATTGACAACCGTGTAAGACTCTCCCCCCCCTTGGTCAAATGGACCATAACTGGTCAGTGCACTTTTACTCATCTGATCTACATCTGACCATGTTTGTGCTGTGAGTTGTACAAATTCTCAGATTCAAAGTCTCATAACTAGACCAATGGACTGTCGGCTCATTCATGGTTCCAGGACACTTCCTTTTTTTTTTTTTTTTTTTTTGTTTTGTTTTGAATTCTTGAGTCTCCTGATGTATTTACATAAGTACCAAAAAAGGTTGCCAAACTCACGGTCCGTATAAATGCTTACATTCCACCGTCGACATTGTAAGATGTACAATCGATTTCACCGTAAGATGCACCACTTAATTCAACACTGACCTGCTACCCCGCTACCCCTGTGTCTGGGTGTGTGACTCCATTTGGGGACAGTACAAGAGATGAAGCCAGACTTTGCCCGTGGCTCTGGGCCACGTGACCCCTCCCTGGGGTAGGCCCAGTGCCCACCTCCTCCGTCTAAGCCAGAATGTCACAGATTCGTCTGATGGAGGCACAAGACTGAGACGTGTGATAATCAACCACGACTCGCCCGGCGGTACGTTCCATTCCACGCAAATGTGTTTTTCCCATTTTATGTTGAACTTGGAAACGTCGTGTTGCGCTCCACTCTCCAAACTCCGCAGTCTTGCAGATATAGCTTTTGTTTTTGTCGCCGTGCAACTGGGGATATGTCTGAAGGTATCCATCTGTTGGCCTCTAGAGGTTGAGAAGACAGGGCCTTGTCTTCGGAATGGCCAAGTTGACACTTTGGCTCTACCTTTTGCCAGCTGTGTGCCCTTGGCACTACATTAACCTCTCGGTGCCCCAGGGATTGTTGTAGGAATTAAATGACAGGGTTAGCACAGCGCCCCGGGAAGCAAGCTTCCCCCAAAATTATAGGTATAGCACTTTGTAACTTTTCCCTCCACTAAGCATGCATTGTTGACTTTTCCCTCATTTCATTAAATGCCCTTCCTCAGCATTATTTTTTTAATGTTTATTTGTTTATTTTGAGAGAGAGAGAGAGCGAGAGTGCACTAGCAGGGGAGGGGCAGAGGGGCAGAGAGAGACCATCCCAAGCAGGTGCCACGCCCCCAGTGCGGAGCCCGATGCGGGGCTCGATCCCACGAACCGTGCGATCATGACCTGAGCTGAAATCAAGAGTCAGATGCTTAACTGACTGAGCCACCCAGGCGGCCCCTCCCCATTAGTTTTAGTATCTACATAATATTTCGTCTAATGACCGCACCCAAATTTCTCCCCATTGCTTAAGATTCGGGATGTTCACATTTTCCTTCATCGTAAAAAAGAGCTGTCACAGCCACATTTTTGCATACCCGTCCCTGTTGTAAGATACGGTTCTAGGATTTTAATTTCTGGAACAGAATTCTAAGGTAATTGCCGCATGCAACCCAGGCTTACCACTGAAATCCCCTGGATAGATATTCGCTGGCCTTTAACAACCAAGAGCGGACATACTTGAACTGCCTTGAACTTCACAAAGGGATTTGACCTTTGCCCGTGAACTTCTCTGGCTTGAGCTGAGGTTTCACACTTGATATGTGGTTCAGGGACTCCGAGATGAAGAAAACGTCTGTGCCCGAGTTCATTTTTAGTGCAAGTGCCTGCAGCTCAGAGATGCCATACCTCGATGCACCCTGGGACTCGTTCACTCGGGTTGCCTTCCAGGACGGCTTGTGCACACCTCGCTCTTCTTGCGGGAGATTGATGCCCCTCACCCCCCACCCCCCGGCTCGGTGTGGCCTCCTCTACCTGAATCACCCATTGCCTTGGCTTATCACAGACCTTTCTGTCCACCTTCTTCCAAAAGGACAACCTCTGACATGAAGCCCAGGCTGCCGTCGTTGGCATTGTCCTGCCTGGACTGAGGGGCCCAGAAGATCCGTCCATTCCCGCCTGTTCTAGCCATTGCTGGGTGGCTAGATCCATCACCCTCCGCACCTTCCGGGGGCCTCTCTCCCTCCTGGAGCAGGAAAAACATCCCCGAGGAGGGAGAGCCTTGGAAAAGCTTCAGAGTTTTTCATCTCCAGCCCAAATCACTTTCGGACCCTCTCCTGCTTCAGTGGCTCCCGGATCCTTTCTCTGCTGGCTCTCGACGTGTCAGAAAAGCCCACTTCCTCGCCTTCCTTTGGCATCAGTGGAATCTGGCTTTCCTAAGCAACAAGCCTCCGGGGACAAAGAACCCCTTGTACTTTGCATCGTTGCAACGGCACAACACGATCGCTCTGTGCTTTCGCGCTCCCCCAGGTGAAGGCGCTGGAGACGATACATTTGTAACTTTTAAAGAGGTAATTTAGGGAACAGCCCTGTGCCAGCTTGAGTGTGTGTGTGAGATGTGTATTCAAGCTGCTTCTACCTGTTCCCGCTGTTCGGAGAGAACGTCTTCTGGGGGCTTGGATTTGCCACAAATTCCGAACATGTCTGTTTACAAAGAAGTCAAACAGGGTCCTTCCATTTCTTTTCTCCGTTCTCCTCCTCCTCCCTCTCTTTCTCTTTTTTCCTCCCTCCCTCCTTCCCTCCTTGCCTTCCTTCCTTCCCCTCTGCCTCCCCCCCTTCCCCCCCGCCACCGCCGTGTTTGAGCTTTTGACACTGAGCTGCTCAAAAGAGTCAGTTGAGTCTTGATGAGGCAGTAACCTCACTTTGGAGGACCTTTTCCGACCAGATGTGTCCAGGCCTGGCCAAGAACGCCCACACAGGCTGCTGGCTGCACCGAAACAGGAAAGGCTTCATCTGTCATGTAAACACTCCCCAGATATCGACCCAGTCAGTGCCTGGCGAGACAGACACTCTGACGACAGCTTCATCAACAGGACCAGTGCCCGATTAAGACTCACCTCTGGTTTTCGCTTGTGGGGGAGGGGCGTCCACATAATGGAAAAATCACAGGTCTGGAAAGCGGAGGAACTCCGTACTCGCCCGTGGCCGGGAGACACGCTGCAAATGCCCCGAGCCCTGACCGCTCCGCGAGGAAGACGGTCCTGGTCCCTCCCTGTTGAACGAGACGCTATATGCAACGGCAGGGCAGCGGCTCTAAATGCAGGAAAAGGAAGGACGGGCTGTGTTCCGCCTCTAGGGGCTGCCGAGATCCCACTCCCCGTGGACGATACCGATGGTCTTAGGAAATCAACCTGTCACACCCGCGAGATCCACCCGGCACAGGGCTGGATGGGTGTGCAACCCGGAGGCCTGGTTGGCACAAGGCAGGACCTTCAAAGGGGAGCTCACAGGACTAGCGGAAACAGTGGAGGCTTTGGGATATTTTCTCGCCTTTTTAAAAAATAAGTTTTTGGGGCGCCTGGGTGGCGCAGTCGGTTAAGCGTCCGACTTCAGCCAGGTCACGATCTCGCGGTCCGTGAGTTCGAGCCCCGCGTCGGGCTCTGGGCTGATGGCTCTGAGCTTGGAGCCTGTTTCCGATTCTGTGTCTCCCTCTCTCTCTGCGCCTCCCCCGTTCATGCTCTGTCTCTCTCTGTCCCAAAAATAAATAAACGTTGGAAAAAAAAAATTTAAAAAAAATAAATAAATAAATAAAAAATAAGTTTTTAATGTTTATTTATTTTTGAGAGAGAGAGAGAGAGTGAGAGAGAGAGAGAGAAGGAGGCTCCAGGCTCCGAGCTGTCGGCACGGAGCCCGACACGGGGCTCGATCTCACGAACCGCGAGATCATGACCTGAGCTCAAGTCAGACACTCAGCTGACTCAGCCACCCAGGTGCCCCCTTTCTTGCCTTTTTAACGGGAAAAAGAAAGGTGGCTGTAACGATGGGTATATTGTATCAGAATCCACGCCTGGTTCGTACGTGGCCTTTGTCATGTTCTCGTGGGGTATCTGGAGAAAGCCACTCAGTGTCTTGCCGGGCCTCAGTTTCCCCTCCTATGAAAAAAGGGTGATGGGGCGCCTATTTCATAAGGTTGTTGTAAAGACTAATAATCACATGGAATGTTCAGAACGGTGCCCGGCAGTTCGAGGGACCCCGGGGGATAGTCTCCATGTCTCTGAGGACACACAGCTCCAAACAGAGAGGCTGGGGTTTCTTTTGGCTGAGGGGGCCCACCAGAGCGAGGAGAGAGGGGGCCCAGGAGGAGGCAGAGGGCCTGGCCCAGGTGGGTAGACACAGGGGTGCGGGGGCCTGATGGATGGGCCCCTGGAACACAGCAGGGACCAGCTCTGGGGGCTGGAAGCTTCGAGGAGCTCATCAAAGAGGGCTCAGCCAAAGCCCGCTGGTTTTCAGGGCTTGGTTGCAGGAGATGGGGGGCGGGGATCGAAGGACACACGGGGCCAAGACAGCAGGTCCTGGGACAAGGAGCTCCTGGAAGGATGGAGGGCTGATCAGATTGGCACTATTCAGCCAGAAGCAAACTCCCTGCTTCCCACCTGCACCCTGCCCCACCCCACCCTTTCTTCCTCTGAATCCGTAGCCCTTGGGCACAAAGGCTCTCAGACGTCTTCAGGCTTAGTCCGGCCTGAGGGCCAGCCGCAGCCTTCAAGCAGGATCTTGGGGACATCAAGGCAGGGGCTTGTCTGGGGAAGCTGAAAACCTTGCTCGCTGGGCCCTCCCTCACCCCCTAAGTCAGGGGAGGATTGAGGGAGCTCCTCTCTCTTTCTCTTCTCTCTGTCTCTCTGTCTCTCTCACGCACACCAAATATACACCTACGCCCCTCTTTTACCTGGCAAGGCTCTGAAGCATAACCTGTCTGACGCTACAGCCCTCCCTGGGCATAACTTCCATTTTGGGCACCGTGACCGAAGGCAGCGAGGCAGAAACAAGTGACCGTCCGATGCCTTCTGACCGTCTGTTACCCACACCCGAGCCCCAGCCCGGAGCACTGAGTCTGCTACTCTCGCACACGGGCCCAGGCCAGGCTGCGTGCAAAGCTGTCCGAGCAGTCGGAGCTAAGGAGACCCGAGGCCAGGCCGGGTTACACCGTTTCACTGCGCCTGGAAAGATCCTGGCTGATAGCAGAACGGGCAGTGGGCCTCTGGGACCCCCCTCCGGACTGTGGAGCCCGACAGAACGTAAGGTGTTTGCGGCCAAGAGAGGCTTCCCCAGACTCTACAGGGCACTACGGATTGGCATCCCTGTCCTAAGAGGTGGGGAAACTGCCAGAATTCCAGGAGACTCCTTCAATAAAACTAAGTGCCCTTGTCTTGGGACTTCCACCCAGGAGACTGGAGGACACATATAGTGCAAAGAGCCTGAAGACACTGGTGGCCTCCTTGGTCCAACGCTCCGTAACTTTGCAACTGTCCTCCCAGCCTATCCTTCCTATCTATTGACGGTTCGAATGCCTTCAATCGAGTCTTGTTGACTTGGACCGAATGATCTCACGGAGGTCAACGTCATCGCGTGATGCCCGCGCTCTTTCAAATGATGATACTGATTTAAAAAAGCAAAAAGGAAACTTATCTGCAATTAACACGTAGGACACCCCACGCGGCGCGTTTCCTCCTCGGAGGAAAGGAGCAGAGCCTCTGGGGATCACTGGAGACCAAGCTGGGCGCTGTCTCTTTAAGCAGAAGAGGCCGAGAAGCTCTCAGGCCACCATGACATATCCCAGCATTGGACCAGCCCCTGAATAAACTGGAAAGACGCCTGGCCTGGCTTCAGTTACACGGAGCACCCCCGGGGAAACATCTCGGGGAGCCTGGTTGGAAGCAGTGGGGCTTACAACCTGCCAGCTGCTGGTCTCTCGGCTGCCCTGTGGGGAGGGCCCCGCCTTGGCATCCCTCGTGTTTGGAGCAGAGAAATCCGCGTGGAGGAAGGAAGGGGTTACACCATTCGGCCCGGTGAGTTTTGTTGGCACACTGTCCCTCTGCAGAGTGGAAGCTTATGCTTCTCCGAGAACTGCCCAGTCCCCCACCCCCTGCAAATCACAAATGGGAAGGGCTGCAGGGAGACAGGGCTTTTGTGTTGCAGATGACCCACCGTCAGAGGGTTTTCAACTCCTCCTTTAGAAGCTGGGTATATACTCTGGCTGGGGAAGGGAGAGGCTCTATCTGAGAGCGTCTGGAAACCCCAGCACGTCCAGATCTGAAGGGAGAAAGGGGACCCGATTCTTTTTTTTCCTGATGGGGCGGAGATCTGCACACACAGCTGGCTGGCAGGGGACCTTGGGTTGGGAAGGAGGTTAGGGAGAAGCTTCCACGGGTAGTCAAGCCCTGGCCTGGCCCTGGGTGTGGCCAAGCCTGGTGGACACTGCCCGGGGCGGTGTTTCGTCTTCCACCCTGGGAGCCGAGCGGGCAGGAGACAGGCGAGAGGCAGTAAGGGAGGAGCAAAAAAGGGTTCAAGCTCATGGGTTCCAAAGCTCACAGCGTGGTGTCACCTGCTTAGGGACTAAAATCTTGGGAAGAGGAAGAGGCAGGCTGTTGCTTACGACGTGTATTCTTTCCTAGATGCATACGCTTCGGTAAAAAGGTTACTTGGGAAAAGAAAAAAAGAAAAGGAAGAGAAAGAAAATCCTGAGTTAAATACGCTAATTATCTGGAAAGTGCTTAGAACAGTACTGGGTACATAGTGTCCACATCAGTGTTGGTGGAATAAATAAAATAAAAGTCTGAATGGCATAAAGAGAGGCCATAGTTGCTGGGGCACACCTGACCTATAAAATGACCCAGGAGGAGAGAGCACACTGCCATTCCTGTGGTTGGTTATGCTATTGGCATAAGCTATTTTAGCTCACGGGGTGGGCTGGCGGGGGTGGGGTGGGGTGGGGGCTCAGCCTTGCTTGATGTGAGGGCAAAATGTGATATAACGGTAACCATGGTGACAGTTTACTGGGTCCTGGTCCCTATTACGTTCCGGACACTATGCAAACTGCCTCACACACCTTGTCCCCCCCTACTCGCCACCTCTAAAGTAGGCATTGCCAGTCCTGCTTGTAGATGCAAAAATGGAAGCTCGTGGAACTTCAGGTACTTGCCCCAATTCAGGACTCTGAGCAGTCAGCTTTGTCTGAGCCCAGAGCCAGCGTGCCTAAGCGTTGCCCCACACCGCCTCTCCCAGACCATGTGTGCATCTGTCATATAATGCGCATTGAGCCCAACTTTCATGTGTCGTCTTTTTAATTGGCTAATATAAGAGTTTTTAAAAGACCGTGGTTTGAAGAGTATTTCAGATAATGTTTTTTTTTTTTTAATTTTTTAACGTTTATTTATTTTTGGGACAGAGAGAGACAGAGCATGAACTGGGGAGGGGCAGAGAGAGAGGGAGACACAGAATCGGAAGCAGGCTCCAGGCTCTGAGCCATCAGCCCAGAGCCTGACGCGGGGCTCGAACTCACGGACCGTGAGATCGTGACCTGAGCTGAAGTCGGACGCTCAACCAACTGAGCCATCCAGGCGCCCCCAGATAACGTATTCTGACTTAAAGACAAGAATATGCAATCAGCTACCATAAGCAGGTACTTTTTTGCAATTTATTTTTGTTTATTTTTTGAGAGAGAGAAGCAGAGAGAGACAGAGAGCATGAGCCGGGAGGCGCAGACAGAGGGAGAGAGAGAATCCGACGTAGGCTCTGTGCTGTCAGCCCCAGGAGAGGCAAACTCGGAACCGAGAGATGGTGACCTCAACCCAAGTCAAGAGTCCGATGCTTAACCCTTCTGAGTCACCCAGGAGCCCCTCAACAGCTGGTTTCAGATAGTAAAATAGTATGGAGTTGTCTGAATCAGTTGCAATGATGAGGTTTTATGACAGGACACTAGCAGTCGGGGTGTGTGTGAATTGCTGCATTAGTAAGTAAAGACATTTAAAATCCACATTAGGGCTCTGGGCTTGCGTGCCCACTCTCCCATCGAGAGTCGTATTTGGGCCCACCTGCGCCACGCCCAGAAGGGCTGGCCTCTCCGTCCCTGTGACGCTGGACGAACCACTTTCAGGCGACTATGAATCAGCGGATTTCCCTGGCTGGTCTTCCCCCACCTCGATGGCCAGCTCCCCACCCAATGGCCTGGGGACGCCAGCGGAGGCTGGGAGCCGGGCCAGGCGAACTTCGCCTGGAGCATACCCGGCTGTGGTCCGGGCTAGCAGGAGCCAGAACCCCTTCCCCCGGTCGCGCTGTGCTGTAGTGGGCGGAACTCTCCCTCCTCCTGCTAATTGTCACCCAAGCGGGGCCCGCAAAGTGGGTCCCTTGAGTCCTAGGGAGCCGGCACGCGGCCTGGGCGCAGACCCGGACCGCGCGGGAGGGCGCGGTGCAGGTGTGGCCAGCACAAATGCCAGGGCAGGCCAGGCGCGCCAGGACCCGAGAGGTGAGGGCCGTCTTCCTGCGCTTAAGTGCCGGCTCCCCCCTCCCCGGAGGAGAGGAATCCGGCCTCGGTCCCCGCGTGGGCGCAGTGCACGTGCGTGCGCCCCGGCGGGGGCGACCTCGGGAGGGCTTTTCCCACGTGGCCGAGGGGGCGGAAGGGCCAGTTTATTGGCCGACACTTGGTCTCCAGGAGCTCGGGGAGCCAGAGGAAGCGGAGGTGAGAAAGCTCAGCCGCCGGCTAGTAGCGAGTAAAAGTCCCAGCGGTTTTGCAGTGATCGACTTTCTCCCGAGGCGGATTGAAGGCCGAGTAACCGTCTCCCGCCCTCCCTCCCTCCTGCCCTCTCTCCTCCCCCGAGTCCCGCCCCCCTGCACACGCTGACCCAGGGACACACCCTACTGCAGCGACGCAGACAGGGCGTTGTTCCCGTTAAAGGGGAACGCCGGGAGCCTCCCTCTGGCCCCTCGCTTCGCGCGCGCAGCCCCGCAGCGCAGCTGTCTTCGGGGACGCCAGCCGCCGAGCCAGCCGCGCCGAGTTTGTGCCGGAGGCCACTTGGAGGATCGGGGACAACTATCCCTTTGGGCCGTAAGTGCTTTGGTAGGGACAAGTGGAGGAGATGGAGGAGAAACGTGGGCATCTTCCGTCGATGGTGCCAGAAAGCGCGGAGCAGGCGCGGGCACTGGGCTGGCCAGGCCCGCGAGCTGTCTTTCCGAGCTCGGACAGGCGGACCACCGTCTGGCTCGTCTGGTTCTTGCGGGGCTTGTAGGGACACCGTGTGGCCTTGCCTTATGGTCCCTAAGTCGTAAGGGGCGCGGGTGGCGGTGTGGGGATATGCGGCAAGGGCTGAGCACTTTGGGTCTCGCTGGAGACGCGCCTACTTGGGGACTCATTGGCAAAGCAGTCCCTGCGGTGGACCCCGGAGATGGGGCTGCTGGCCCCCCGTGGTCCCCCCATTTCTAGCCATAGACCCGATTATCCTTCTCTTGTCCCTCCCGGCTCTAGGAGCCGTTGGATTTAATTTAAACCGTCTGGGAGACAATCCGAAGGCCGTGCTCATTTCTTCCCGTACATTCCAGGGGTTCCTTGGACTGTGCTGCTTAGGGAGAGCAGCGGAGGGGCCTGGTATTGGGTGCTTTTAAAACGGAGCTATTGAAACGTGGTCTGCCCTGGCTCAAGGCCCTGTGCTGAGACGGTGCCCCCAAATGCAGCTGGGCTCCCACAGCCATAGTACCCTCTAACGGGTCACCCCGGTCTCCATTTCCCCCCAAGAGCTGTAGAACGAGGGGCTAGGACCACATAGCTGCGTGGGGGAAGCTGTCCTGCCGGCTCTGGCGGGTTGCGGTTCTCCTGGGACTCAGCCCTCCACCCTCCGCCTCTCCTTCCCACCGGACATCTGCCGCCACCCCCCCCTCCCCGCCACCCCCCCCCCCTCCGTGCAGGCTCCTGGGCGCGCGTCCCGGCGCGCCGAGGCCGAACCGGGTCGTGTCTCGGCTCCGCGTGCCGGGGGCGCAGCCGGGACCGGGGAGAACCGGCGAGAGGCCAGCCCGGGAGCGCAGGGCCCGGCCCGCAGGGGCTGCGGCGGGAGGGGATTGGGGGGGGGGGTGAAGCGCGCGGTGGGCGGGAAGCGCAGGGGTCCGGCCACTCTCTGGGCCTTTCTTTCCTGCCCACACTCCCCCGGCTCTGCGCCTCCTCTCCGGAGCCGCCGGGGTGGACGCCAGGCTGAGCCGGGGCCAGGACGGCTCCCCGGCGCTGGCAGAACCCGGTGGAAACTTGGGAGACTAACGGACCGCGGAGCGCACCGGGCCTGGGAAACCAGCTCCCCGCCACGCGCTCTCCCTCGCAGCGTGCCGCTGGCGTCCCCGGGCCTCCGGCAGAAATCGGGGCGCCCACGCGCGGACCCCCGACCGCCACCCCGTCGGGAAAGGGGGCTCTCTCCTCCTCCTGCCTCCTTCCCCACGTGGGGCTGTGCTCCGGGGGCAACCCCGGGTGGGTGGAGGTGTGCCGTGGTCTCCGCTGGTCATTCTGGGAAGAGCTCTCCTCCCGGGGTGACTTAGACGTGCGTACCCCCTCGTTTCGTCCCCGAAGCAAGAGCTGTCGTGTGGCCGGCGGGCCCCCCGCGGGCTGCCGGGCGGGGATGCTGCGGCCGGCTGCTGCCCTCTCTCGGCCGGCCGCCGGGAGGCGTGCGGGCGCCGCGACCCGGGCCGGGCGCGCAGCCAGGCCCCTGCATTCCGCCGGCGTGGGGACCCTCCCTCCGCGCGCTCCTCCTCCCTCCCTCCCTCCCTCGCTCGCTCGCCAGCCAGCCCGGGCCAGTTGGTTGGGCCTCACGTCCAGCTTCGGCTCTCTTTCCCGGCAGGCAGGAACTCCGCTGAGCACAACCAGCCGCCAGAATGCTCCTCTTGTTGCTGGGCATCATCGTCCTCCACGTCGCAGTGCTCGTGCTGCTCTTCGTCTCCACGATCGTCAGCGTGAGTGCCCGGCGGGCAGCGGGGAGGTGGGCGCGGGCGGGGCACCCGGACCCCCTCCCCCCCCCCCCCCCCCACCGCCCAGGGCTCGGGCCTCCCGGGCGGCGATTCCTCCAGGTCCGCGCCGCGTCGTGATTTGCAAACGACGTGAAAGTCTCGGGCGGCCCCCGGGGCGTTTTTGCAGTTTCTGGCAGGCTGCCCCCTTTCAGTTGTTTGGAGAAAACCCGAGCAGATTCAGGGGTAGGAGGGAGGCGATCGCCAGACTAGGTGAGCGGCGCAGGCCTCCATTTAAGCCAAATAATTTCAGTGCAGAGACCTCAGGGTTTCCCGACCTTCATTTGATAAAATTGCAGGGTTGGGTTTTTTTTTTTTGTTTTTTTTTTTTTTTGCGCCGTAGGTTCCTTGAGGAAGGAAGTGGAGTATTTATGAAGGTTTGTTTTTCTCCACATGTCATGGAACACCCTTTAGGGCTGGAAATGGGAAGGTTAAAATAGGCTCTTCCGGAAAAGAGTTCACAGCCCCCGGTCTGCTTTGTGATGTGGGCATAGCACCTTCCACTCTAAAGCTTCCTCTGTATCAACACAGAGCGTGCGTGGGGAAGGGGCAGAGAGAGAGAGAGAGAGGGAGACACAGAACCCCAAGCAGGCCCCAGGCTCTGAGCTGTCAGCACAGAACCCGACGCGGGGCTGGAAGTCAGGAACCTTGAGAGCCAAAGTCAGACGCTTAACCGGCTGAGCCACCCAGGCGCCCCCACTGTGGTTTTAACTTCTTAACTGAGGCGTATCCCAGACGTGATATTCTTGTCCGTTTCCAAGGTTGAGAAATATGTCAGAGTGAGAGATTGTGATGTTGGGGATCTGTGGATTGTTTCATCGTTTGTAAGCATTTTTACAACCTCTTAATCTTGTGGGATTGATAGGAATTAGGAGCCAGGAGACAGGCTCAGAGAGGCAGTAGCTTGGGGGAGCGACACCCAGGAGATCCGGGGTGAGGAGAGCCGGCTTGAATGCAGGCGTCCTGGCTTGAGTTCATGGCTCCTTCTGCTATAGGACATACTTCTGCACGTATTAGCTTGTGTGCGTGTGTGTGTGTGTGTGTGTGTGTGTGAGTGAACTTTTCTGTTCACAAAGTGCTTTTCATTTGTGAAACGCTGGCCCTCCGCCCAACACCATGTCTGAGCCCGACCCCCACCTCTCTCCTTTCCCCAGTGTGACTGTGGCCTCTGGCCGGGCCACCCTGGGCAGGGCAGGGGCAGGCCAGGTAGACGGGCGGATGAGGCCGCTCTTGCCTTCCCTTCCCCTTTCTCTCCCCTTCCCTTCGCTCCTCACCACCCTGTCTGATCGAAGATGTCTGGTTCTTTCTAGCAATGGATCGTGGGTAATGGACATGCAACCGACCTCTGGCAGAATTGTAGCACCTCTTCTTCTGGAAACGTCCACCACTGCTACTCATCGTCAGCAAATGGTGAGACTGGGTCTTTGCTCCGTATTTCTCAGTCCAGACCTGGAAACCCTTGTTCTTGGAAGACGCAGCTCAAAAGTTGTTGCTGGGGTGGGGCAGAATGCAATAGGGGACCGGGAACCCGAGACAGGAGAAGGGCAGAAGTTTCCCTGACTAACCTAAGACCCCGGCTCTCATTGCACATGATCTCTCCCCGGAAAGATGCCCTAGAAAGCACAGTGCTTCTTGTCAGCAAAGAAACGTGGGCACAGATAAGCCATAAATGTGGCACCATGGCAAGACCTTAGGCAGACCCAGTTGGGTCTTCTGACCCCACTGGTATCCTTGCTTTGGTGGCTGTCTCTATCCAGAAAGGTCCTGCCACTTCCTGTTTCAGTGACGGTCCCAGGGGGTAGTTGGGCCAGCTTTTGGTCCCCCGTTGGCAAGACTGCTTTTCGAGGTCGTGGGCCTCAGTGGTGATGCCATTTGGCATTCCAACCTTTGGGTGTTTCCTTGCGGCAAGATGGCGACTCAAAGCTATTTGCAAAAGGCTAAACGCAAGCCTAGGGGGACCAACTGTGTTTCTCCTTTGTCCTCGGTATCATTGCTTGTGAGATATTTGAAGCGGGGCTTACTTGGATTCCAGTTAAGGGATAATTGGCAGTGAGGGACCCTCTAGACACCTCCTGTACTCAGAGGAGGGCTCAGACGCAGGGGCCCCCCGCGTCTTTGGATGCGGAGAGGCAGCGGTAAATGGGGTGCCTTCTCTGGGGTGGCTGGGTGCTGTTGAGTGTCACTGTGGACCCTGAAAGGGACCCTAGTGCTTGGTGTTGAGGACATCGTGGGCTGGGCTTGGCATGGGCCCGTGCTCCAAAGGATACGTCCCCAGCCTGGAGAGGGAAGTCGCTGTAGGATTTGACAAAGCTTTCCTGACATCCCGGGTTTTAAAAGACCGAGCAAGGACAGCCTCCGTTGTTGCTGAAGCTACTCATGATCTAGTATTTCCGTTGGAGATGTTACAACTGCTGACAGAGACCAGTTTGGGTCCAGCTCAATAAATCAGGCAGGGAAGGGGCCCTCCGCTCTGGCTTTTGCACGGTGCACAAGCTTTGTGCCCCTGCGGGCTCCGCACCTAGTAACCCCCAAGCTATCACTGAAGCGTTGCAAACCCACATCTCGAACCTCTGTATGAAGAGAAACTTCTAGAACACTTACGGGGCAGTGTCTGTGGGGGAAGGATCGGCGAGGAGTAGAAAACCCTGCTTTATGTTTTCGCTTTCCCCGGGGGCGGGGGGTGGGGCGAAAACAGAAAGGCCTCCGTCCCCATGGACGTGAGCAGCCCCGAATCTTTTCTCGGATGAAAAACATCCTAGACGGGGCGCAGCGCGTTTGCATGGTGAGTTGACAGCCGAGTAACTGAAATGAAATACTCGTGCATGCCTGAGAATGCGGTGACAGCCCTGTTTGCCCCCAAAGCCACAACATCCGGTGCCCCCCGCCCCCCCCCCCCAGGATCTGGCTCAAGTTCTCTGAAGACTCCAGATGGGTGGCGCCCCCGCTCACTACTGACACCTGGTGGTCACCAGTGGTGACGCGGCCCCAGAGAGTGGTTTTTCCCCAGGCCTCCCCAGGCGTCAAATGCCACTCGGGGTTGGCGTGAAATCCTGGACTCTGAGGTCCGGACGGGGGCAGAGGCTCAGCTGTCTAGACTGCGCTCCAGCCGTGCATGGGAAGGAGGGCAGCCTTCACCTCGAGGCCGGTTACTGACCCCTGGTGCTGCACTTGACCTGGTTGTGAATGGCTGTCATCTCCGGCCAGCAGCCCATCTCGTGTTATTTTCAGCAGGTCCCTTCTCGTCTCTCAATTGGCTCCTGATGTGCCAAGCTCGCCTCTTGGGTCCGTCGACGACAGCTTTGGGGTCTTTCGCGTGGGTTCCAAGTCCACGCGGTCGCTTTCCAAGGGTCACCCGGGAGCCTGCCTTCTCCCCTGCGCCTGCCTTCTCAGATGTTTTGAGGGATTTGGGCTTCTTCGAAGTTAGACGTTTCCATGGAAGCTTCCCCAGTAGTTGTTATCTCCGCTGACGGCTCTCCGGCCGGTCAGCCTGGGTTACGACTTCAGCTCTGACCAGGGGCGGGGGGGATCCTCTGGGCCTCCTGTGCTTTGCCGATCGAGTTTAACAATTTCCGAGGCAAACCACAGACACAAAAATCTGCAGTTGCAAACATTAGACTGCCTTGACGAATGAACTGAGGTGTGCGCTTGTGCTCAGGCTGTTCCAAACATCCTCTGGGATGAGGTCCTCCAAAGTGATTTGTTACCGAGAGCGACAAATCGCGAAGTATGTTACGGGCGCGTTAGGTGAAAACGTGTCGGTTGACCTGACTGGCTGGCTTTTACCGAAGGGACTTGAGTTTGTACGTGCGGGGCCCCGGGCATGACATCTGCCCCTCGTTTTCTGTGTGAACGGTGCCCCCTGCCGCGTGAACCTCATGGAGGTCAACCAGCTGGGTTGTATAGTCTGAGGGAGAAGTCTTAGATCTTTCCCTCAAGCTACCCCTTGTTATGAGAAGTGGTTTTAGCCGTCTTACCTGCCTTCTCATTTTCTGAATTCGTTTCCATACCTTCTGGGTTCATCCTTAACTTGGCTGCAGGTGGGGGGCGGGAAGAACCTTAGGGGGGGCCTGTTCATCATGACCTTGTATTGACGGCCTCTCCGGGCCCAGGGAATACGAGCCCTTGGAAATGGTGGACCTTGCCCTTGAGGGGCCTGAGCCTCTCTGAGGAGCCAGCAGATAAGTGTGTGTGTGTGTGGGGGGCGGGGGGTGAATCACTGGGAAGGCAGCATAGGCCAGATGCCCAAGGAGTGGGGGCAGGCAGACAGCGCCAGAGTTCAAGGGAGGAAGTCTCGTGTGGGAGGTGGAATCTGATCCATCCTCCAGAGGATGGGCAGGATTTAAATAAATACAGGCAAGGAGGAGGATATCCCTACCAAGGCAATGACGTGACCCACAGCAAGGGGACAGCAGTGCAGGGGACGTGTTGGATCCGTCGGCTAGTATTCGGATGAGGATTAAAATTGACTGCGATGTAACAGCACCTCTTCAAGTGGCCGTGGCTTCCTTAAGACGGTTTCCTTTCTCTCGGGAAGTCGGCGGCCTGAGAAGAGAGAGCTACGGCGCTTTCGTGAAGTTGTCAGAGACCCAGGCACTTTCTAGCTCTTTCCTTTGCTCTCTCTTGAATGTGGTCCTCATCCTCATGGTCGCAAGGGCTGCCGATGCTCCAGCCATCTCATCCAGGCTTCAAGCGATAGGGCGGAGAAAGGAGGAGGAGAATGTGCGCCCTTCCCTTTCCATGAAATGTCTCCAGAGAGACCTCACTCACACTGCTGCGTGTGTTCTTTTACAGGAACTTAGTCACACAGCCACACCTAGTTACCAGGGAGGCTGAGGATGTAGTCACTTGGCCTCATGGGAAGCATGGCTTCTCGATTCCTAGAAATTTAACAGCAAGCACTCCCCGTAAGCCTGGCTTGAAACACTTCTCTCCGGGGCTGTGACCTTTCCCCCCTCTGTACCCTGTCATACTCTTTACCATAGCTCCACTGGGTCCTAGGCAGTTTCTGGGCAGAGCCCCGTTATTTTAGGATTATTCAAATATTTCCTCCTTCCTGTATCCTGGGCTCTAAGAGCCGCACCGGCCGTTCTCAGAGAGATCCATATTGGAAAGCGTGCGACCTTTGGGCTTTCCTCTTGTTCTCCCCACCTCCAGTCCCTAAGTCTCCTCGTTTCATCATGTCTCTCGGATCTGTGTTTCCTTCCAGCCTGGACTCCTCTCCTGACCTTCCAGACCTGCATATGCAGCCTCCTTCTAGACGGTTCCACTGGGATGTCTCAGGGGCATCCCCGAACCAGTCAGTCTCCATTCTCCTCCACCAAATCTACCTCTTGGACAATTCCTAGTATTTTAGAGAATGCTGCTAATGTCTGCAGCCCGTGTGGATGTATTTCCTTCTGGTTCCTGGCTGTTTCCTTGCGGGTCACCACGCCTGCAGGACTTATCAGAGCCACTGAGGCTGCCCCCTAACCCGTCACCTTGCTTATTTCTTTATAACTCAGTTTTCACACCCAATCCAGGGTGATATTTTAAAAAAATACCAAGCCGGCCCTGTCACTCTCGATCTCAAGCCTTTCAGAGGGCCCCTCCTTGGCCTTAAACTTCAGATGGAAATCTTTACTAAATCCCATAGGAATCTACCTGAATGGACCCATTCCCTTGAAACCTCATGTCCTGGAATTTTCTGCCTTCTCTTAGTTCCTTGATCATGAACTTCCCACCTCCGGCCCCCCCCCCCCCCGCCTTTCTCCCTTCCCCTGTTTTTTCGTGTGCAGCTACTCCCTGGCTGCCTGCCCCATACCAGATACTGTTGTAGACAGCAAGGATGTAAGAATGAACAAAAGCTTGCATTTTACTGGGCAAAACAGCCAATAAGCATGAATAAATTTGGGGGCAGGGATGGGAACTACAACGAGAACGAAAACAGGGTAATGTGTAACGAGGGAAGGGAGGCGTCGTGCGGGCGTGACCCCTTGGGGGTGACCGGGAGTCCGCCACAGGAGCATCTGGGGCCGATTCGAGGCAGAGGGGACCATCTCGTGTAGGAAAGGGGCCTGGCAGCATTGAGGGACAGAGGGCAGGCCTATCTGGTCCTTCTAGAGCCTAATAAACAGTTTGGCGCCTATAAGTGCATTTGTAAATTTTTTTTTTGATGTTTATTATTTTTTTTTTGAGAGAGAGAGAGAGAGAGAGAGACAGGCAGGGCATGAGCAGGGGAGGGGCAGAGAGAGAGAGAGAGGGAGACACAGAATCCAAAACAGGCTCCAGGCTCCGAACTGTCAGCACAGAGCCCGACTCGGGGCTCGAACTCACGGACCGTGAGACCGTGACCTGAGCCGAAACCAAGAGTCGGACGCGTAACCGACTGAGCCACCCGGGTGCCCCGTGTGTGTGCAGTTTGAAAGAAGGGGCCCATGCTCGACACGAAAGCATGAAGGCAAAAAGTCAGGCCCTCCTGCAGTCTGTCCCCCGGAGCCTCCGTCGTCCCCTCCGGTGTATAAGGAAGGACGCCACACACAGGTGCCCCCGTTTGCCAGTGACCCCGGGCTGGCCTCCTGCACCAGAGTGTGGGCTGGGGCCAGGATCGCAAGCTAAGAAAATGAGCCCTCGATGCTTTTCCTTTCCCTTCCAAGCATCGACGGCCACAATAAATTCGTGGCAGTCAAGCTCGTGGGCGGCATTCGATGGATGCTTTGCATTGAGAATTAGAACAATCTAAGCCTCGCCAGTCTCCGAGGCCCCCCCCAGCCTGAGCCTCTCGGGGGCACTCGTTCTCTGGGTCTTTTCGACGATTCCAGACCTATCCATCTGGTGGCATCGTCATTCCGGCGGGGGCATCGGACCATTTCCTCGTCTGCGGCTCGGTGCTTGGGCAGATTTTAGAGGACACCGGAGGCCCTCTGCCCTTACGGGGTCGTGTTTTGCAATTTAAAATCTTTGTGGCTCCGTGGACCAACCCACAATCTCTGCCCAAGTAATGGCTCTTGCTTTTACAGGCCCGTGTGGGTTGTTGCCAAGGCCCTGGCGGGACAGGGAGGGGTCGGGGGGGGGGGAGGTGGGGAGGTGGTGCCGTAATGCTGATGTTTCAGCCCCCGGAGCTCCCCGTCGGCCACCAGCATCCAGGAGTTAATTCCGAATGCGTGTGCAAACCCGCGCCTGAGCCACGTGGCCCTTGACGCTCACAGTCTTCGCTTCTGGAGAAAAAATTTAAGTTGCGTTCCCAGGATTTCCGCAGGGTCGAGAAGGCGTCTCTCTTGCCTCTGGGGAGCAGGGCCTGGCCGTACTGTGGCGCGAGGTTGTGGGCGTGGGTTTTCGGTGCCCCAGAGAAGGATGTCTGGCGAGAAGCCTCCGGAGCGTGTCATCCATCGTGGGCACGCACGGGCACTCCCAGTGTTGGGCAGGACTTGGGAGATCAAGTCCGCCCCTCTCCCGCCGCACCTCACTTCAGGCCCCACTCGCATCCTGCCCGCGATGGGGAACTCACTACCTTTCAAGAGAACCTCTTGCATTTTCCAAGCGCTGACAGCAGCATCCTTTCATTTAGTTTTTGAACGTGCCGAGCACATCCTGTGTATCAGGCGCTGGTCCACAAACCAGCCCCACAGACCGAACCAGAGAGACCACGTCTCTGTTTTAGTGGGGCGCACGGGTCCTTGGGGGAGGCACAGAATAGACAATAAACGAGGGCGGGGAGTGGAAAGGACCCTGTAGGAGACGGGATGGTGGCCTCGAGAGTCACCCACGGTGGGGGAGGCTGGTTACGGAAAGGCCTCTTTCTTGCCCTCTCGTGGACAGACTTCAAGACCGGAGGGGCCTGTCACGTGAAGGACCACAGGGAGAATATTCCAGGAGGTCATGGCCAGGGGGCAAGACCCTGAGGCGGGGAGGAGTCCGGCGTGACTGAGCGTGCTGGCTGGACGAAGGGGAGTGAGGTGATGGGGGGAGAGGGGCTTGGGGGGCCCCAGAGGCCACAGACTGAGAAGGACAAGTGAGACACCATTGAAAGATCTTAAGCAGAAGAGGGGCGGGATTCGATTTGTGTTTCGAGGGCTCAGGCTGGCCGTTAGGTTGACAGTAGGGATTGGCGGCCAGGCACTGGGATCCAGAAGTCTGTAGCTCATGGCAGAGGGCCGGGCTGGAAGGTTCTTCAAGTACCGCCTGTAGACGGCAGGCACCCAGCCTCTCCTTGTCCCTCTGGAGCTGGGGCGGTGCGCGGGCTTGCCAGGTGGGCGGGCAGAGAATCGGGGAAGCTCACACCGTGCTCCCTCTTCCCTGTCCGGCTTCCGTGAATTTAAACCTACAGAAAGGCCGTAGGGTCGTTTAAATCGCGCGAGAGAGTTCAAACACGCCATTGACCCTCTCCGCACCCCTCCCCGTGTGTGTCGAAGTTGAAAACCCAGTAGCCTGGGCATCTTGCCTTTTGTCTGCACCGGGCCTGCCTCTGACCAACTGGGAATCTGGGGCAGGCGCCCTGGGTGCCGAATGGAGTGAGCACGGAAAGGCAGCTACCACGTCGTGTCCCAGAGCGTCTTCACGTTCCGGGTATACTTGTGACATGGTGGGGGAGTGTCCAGAGTGGAGGTGACCTTTGAGCTGGGCCTGGGACGTTGGGGAGAATTTCAGTAGGCGTGCAGGGGAGAGAAGGACGTCGTGCTAGGTGACGGAGGGCCATTACCGCGATTGATGGGGTAGGGGCTCTGTTCTAGCTCTTGACCGCCACGATGCTTGGCCTTTTCGAAAAGGCTTTAGGAATCAAAAGGTGAGGCGGCTTCTGGCTATTATTTTGCAGAGAAAGCCTTTCAGACCCAGAGATGCTGCAAACAACCCGGGCATCCCCCTCACCCCTTACACACTCCTGGCTAATAGGAGACTACAGCTCGCGCACAATGCCTTTCTGTCCCCCTGCTGCCATTTTCTCTGGCCAAACCCAACATTTCCAAGTGGTCTGCTGTAAAAAAAAAAAAAAAAAAAATTTCTAATAAGTCCATTGGAAAAATCGGAGAAACACTAAAAGCTAAGGGCTGCTTCTTTGATGGCAAGAATTCTCTTAGCCTTTAACGTAGGTTGTAATTAACATCCGAGGGGGGAGATTAACGTACTTGACCGTGGAACCCGTCCCTTGTTTCTGTTTTTTTAGTCAACCGGTGGGTAAGTGGTCCCACAACAATTCTCTTTTTTTTTTCCTT
Source organism: Lynx rufus (assembly GCF_022079265.1). Taxonomy (NCBI): domain Eukaryota; kingdom Metazoa; phylum Chordata; class Mammalia; order Carnivora; family Felidae; genus Lynx; species Lynx rufus. Next base: position 4,168,454 of record NW_025814843.1, read on the forward strand.
TTAATATTTATTTATTTATTTTGAGAGAGGGGGAGAGGCAGAAAGAGAGAGAGGGAGACAGAGCACAATAATTCCTCGAGGGACACAGCCTAGCCTCACCTGATCCCGCAGTTTCCAGACTTTTCCAGCCGGAGCATTTTCCAAAGGAAACCTAAGTTGCCTTAAGTGTTTGCAGGTATCCTCTGTGCCATATTACGTTCCCTTTTGGAGCCCAAGGTCTCGTTAGCAGAATGAAACTGTGGTCTCAGACCCCAGTTTGAGTGGTTCCTCTGTCCACCCCTGAGCCAGTTAATGAGACTTAAGCAGGAACACCTTGACCCGAAGTTTCTTTCCACCTGCCTGACATGGGCGTGTCCGCTAGTTTGCTCTAATTAACAGGCCCCCACGATTCCGTATTGGGCGGTTCTGTATCCTCTTGTGTGGGTGTAGACCCCCTCCCCCTGCCCGCCAGGGTGTAGACCTACGTGGGGGGCCGTGCAGGTGCTCCAGCGGGTGGGTGAAGCCTTAAGGGCAAAGGCCACGTTGTTCAGGATAGAGGCCCCTCGGCGTCTCAGCTATTCCTGGAGTGGCATTCATAGTGACAAATGAGGAAAATGGCAATTTGTGTGGTGGCCGTGGGCGGGGCGGTCTGAGGGCGCAGAGCCCGGCCTTGTTGGTCACGTGCTGTTGCAAACAGCCCAGCCGTATGCCCAGGTGTGCACGTGCCTGTCGCATCTCTTGCATTTGGGATTTAGCCCCTCTGGTGGCTTCTTTCTTGGAGGCTTTGTTTCTTTCACGGCCTCCCCGGGGTGTGCTCTGACTTTCCCTCAGCTGTCTGTCCTCTCCCTTCCAAGAAAACCTGTTCCCTCGATGGAAACAGAAAGCGTTTGTGCCTCGCTCAGAGAGGGACCCCGGGGGGGGGGCGGGGGGCAGGGGACGAGAGGGGCAGGGGACTGACTCTGTGCCGGTAATGAAAGCCGCAGAAGGGCCCAGATGATCTGGTGCTTTGAAAAGCGCCTCATCCTTTCTGAGCCCGTAACTCACTGGACTCCAGGCCCCGGCTAAGAATACAGCTGCGGGGGCAGATGTATTTCCTTCATTGCTTAGCTGCCCCGGCGGCAGGAATCTGACCTTGAAGCGAGCTTTGATCGCGGAGTAACTCAAGCTTGCCCTTCTCTGCCGGGGACGCTGGGTCGGCCTGCCTCCGCGGCCCACATCCGCAACCTGTCCAAAAGCTCTTGGACGCGGCACTCTCATTAGAACAAGGTCTCCAAAGAGTTTTTAGGGCTTTGAATCCCTGTGCTCTGCCCCAAACGCTGTCGCCGGAGTTCTGCCAGGATTTACCGGGTATCCACTTGGGGGCCAGCCACCGAGTGAGGAAGACCGTGGGTGCCCAACGTGGGCTCAACTTGCAGTTTGAGAGACAGCGTGTCCCCGCGCTGGGGCCGGGATGGGGGTGCGGATCTGTCACTTGGCCTGTTGGCCTGACGTTAGGCGTGCTCCGTATAAATCAGGCTTTCTGTCTGACATCGATCCGTCATCGATAGCTCTGTGCCTTATACCAGACGTCCCTCCACCCTAAGCATGATTTCCCGTACGTCTGATTGGCTTTGCGATAGCAGCGCTTGGCCACGTAGAGGCTGCGGGCCGGACCTGGCCCACCGCTCCCTGATTTTGTACGTAAGGCCTCGTCGGATGAAACGTACACATTGGCCAAGACCGATTTGGTGCTGAGATGGCTGAGCCCGATGGTTGCTGCCGAGACCGTACGTGTGACCTGCAAAGCCAACAATATCGACCGTCTGACTCTTTACAAATAGTCTGCGGAACTCTGAGCTGAAAGTGAGATATTCTGGAGTGATGTCAACGTCGTTCCAGGATACTTTGGAGTTCTGGTTGGTCCCCTAATAAAATGGCTGGTGTGAGCCCTGTGGTCCCCCCCTTATCGTGACTGGAGTCACCCGGATGGAGGTACCCCCAGAACCCTGGAACAGTCTGTAAATGCTTACTTACCCTGATCTTCAACATCAGCTTTTTTTTTTTTTTTAAGTTTATATATTTATTTTGCGAGAGAGCATGAGTTGGGTAGGGGCCAGAGAGAGCATGAGTAGGGGAGGGGCCAGAGACAGCATGAGTAGGGTAGGGGCAGAGAGAGTGTGAGTAGAGTAGGGGGCAGAAAGAGCATGAGTAGGGTAGGGGCAGAGAGAGCATGAGTAGAGTAGGGGGCAGAGAGAGCGTGAGTAGGGTAGGGGCCAGAGACAGCATGAGTAGGGTAGGGGCAGAGAGAGCGTGAGCAGAGTAGGGGGCAGAGAGAGCGTGAGTAGGGTAGGGGCAGAAACAGAGGGAGAGAGAATTCTAAGCAGGTTCTGTGCTGCCAGCACAAAGCCCGACATGGGGCTTGAACTCATAAACCATGAGCTCATGACCTGAGCCGAGATCAGGAGTCAGACGCTTAACTGACTGAGCCACTCAGGCGGCCCAACATCGGCTTTTTAAATCGGGTTATTTGTATCGTCCTTTGACAGACCTTTTATATCAGCTTGTTTGATCCTTGCGACCGCTCTACGAGATTGTACGTCATGTTAGAGAAGAGAAATTCAGAGCCCCAAACATGGCAAGTGGTAGGGAAGGGGGCGGTCAGCGGAAGCGGGTGACAGAGCCGTCCCCTGGGCCTCTGTAACTGGACTGAATGGCCGCTGGGTGGTCAGGCTTCATATATCCTCATAGAGGATCGGACACCTGCCATGCCAGCAGCATAGATACCTGCTCTCCATTACTGTCGCCGTGGGTCTAGCCCAGTCCAGATGAAGGACTCTGGGTCTGGACCAATGTACGGTGAACTTCAGAATCCCCTCAGGACATCGTCGGCTTCCTTTGGAACAATACTGACAGGGCTCTCGAACCTTCAGCCGGCCTGTTTGGGGCTGGAACGCAAACTTCTCCCTCCTGGCTCAGCGCTGTTTTTTCCCTTCTGTCAACATGTGGCTTCTGATTTGATGGCATTTGAAGAAAGGTGAAGTCCCTTTACTCTTTGCAGGTGGAAAACCGGTCCTGTCCAGATTCCAGCCATTCTTTGCGTTTCGGAATCCTCACTTATTGGGGCCTGCGAGGTTTTCTTTACCTTCTGATCTTTTAAATTAGTTTCAGTTTATTCAAAGATGACATGAGAGTATTCTCCGTATTCAAAATAAGCCAACTGATAGAGATCATTTAAAAAATAGCTTTCATGGTTATTTATTTTTGAGAGAGCGAGAGAAAGAGACAGAGCACGAGTGGGGGGGGGACAGAGAGAGAAGGGTACAGAAGACATGAAGTGGGCTACCTGCTGACGGATTCTGAGCTAATTCTACAGCTCAGAGCCCGACACGGGGCTCGAACTCACGAACCGTGAGATCGTGACCTGAGCTGAAGTCGGACGTCTAACCTACTGAACCACCCGGGCGCCCCCAAAACGGTACAGACCTTGACAGAAGACCAGACTCTTCTCCATTCCAGCTCTAGTTCCTGGGGGCAATCATTGATATCAATCTGGCACGTCCTTGGCTCTTTTTTCAGTGAACACACACACACACACACACACACACACACAGTCACGCATGTGCATGCGCATTTACGCATAGAGTGTTTTGGTGTGTATTTACACAATGACATCACGTCGTGTATATACCTGAGTCTTTTCGTTGTCTTGAGGGCTTTTCAGTGGTTATTCATTTTCTAACTCATGATTTTTTAACTGTTGCAAAACATTCCATTGCAAGGATTTACCTTAATTTATTTCCACTCCGAAGAGTGGTACCACAGTGAGCATCCTTATTCATTTCTCTTGGAGCCTATGTTTAAATGTTTATCCGGGGTGTAGTGATTAAACCGTGGGGTCGTGGTATTGGCATTTAAAGTTTTATTTTTTATTTTTGTTTTAAATTTTTATTTATTTACTTTGAGAGAGAGAGAGAGAGAGAGAGAGAGAGGGCACACGTCAGGGAGGGGCATACAGAGGGGGAGAGAGAAAATCCCAAGCAGGCTCCGTCCACATTATCAGCACAGAGCCCAATGCAGGGCTCAGTCCCACAAACAGTGAGATCATGACCTGAGCCAAAATCAAGAGTCGGACGCTCAACCGACTGAGCCACCCAGGCACCCTGACATTTAAAAATTCAAATGGATTCTGCCCAATTGCTGGGCACAGAACAATTATTATATTATCATCCCTCTGAACGGTATACAGACGTCTCTCTCATACATGCACTCTGTTGACATTATCAATCGTCTTGATTTCAGCCAGTGTGATAGGTAAACATTGGCATCCCATCCCTTCTGGATTTCACTTGTGTTTTCCTGGTTGCTAATGAAGTTGAGCACCATCAAATATGTTTATTGGCTGTTCGTATTTCTCTCTTGTGAATCGCGTGTCTCCGTGGCTTTATAATTCTACACTGAGCCTTTTGATGCCTCTGGAATTGAATTTTGTGGATGATGTGAGTTAGAGATCTACTTGGGTGTTTTGACAAATGGATGGCCAACACCGCTTGGTATCTGTTCTGTCCTTTCCCTACTGAGTTGTATGTTGTGTTTATTATGTACTAAATTCACAGGTGTACTCTCAAAGTCTGAATTCTGTCCTGTTGTTTTATTTTTCTTTCATGGCTAATACCACATTGTTTGAGCTGCTAAAACTTTATAATATAAGTATAATATAAGCTTGTAGCATAAGCTATATAGTGTAATCTAATATAAATATAGTAACATAAAAATATATATTATATAATTTATGGTTATAATCATACTATGTATACATATATAAAAATACATGTATATATGTTGTATATACATATATATATAATATATGTTTGATATCTGGTAGGTGATGTTCTGCCTCATTGTTTTTTTTGCCTCTTTTTGTTTTTTCCTGTTGTTTTTGTGTTTGGTTCAACATGTTTTGCCTCTTGTTGCTCTATTGTCCTTTAGATAAGTTGTTAAAGCACGTGTCACCTTCTGGCTGGGATATTATTTAGGATAATATTGAACTTGTAGATTGCTTTGGGGAAAAGCGGCATCTTTATGACTTTGAGTGTTTCTGTCTGGGGACATAATATGTTTCTGTGTCTTTAGCACGTCTTCTGTGTGATTTAGTAAAATTTGTCTGCCTTATTGATTCCAATAGAACATGGATTCCCCATGTTCTTTGGATTCCCCAAAGAACATGATTCTTTAGTCAATTGTATTTTTGTCATTTTTAAATTCTATTAATCTCTGCCCTTCTCAGTAATGAGCCCATTGCTTCTGGATTCATTATTCCTTTTCTAATTTCTTGAGTTGAAAGTTCATTCTTTGTCATTATTTTTTATTGTTTAGTAATTGTTCTCAGGGTGTCCATTAAATGCTAAGTATTGCTTGGGCCACCCGCCTATAGATTTGTCACGTAGTACAGCGGCAATCCTTGCTGAAGAAAGTTTTGGTTTTTGTCTCGATTTCTCTGTCCAAATACCATTTTTTAAATTTCCAACGTTATCTTGGCCAGTTTGTTTTTAATTTCTACTTTGTGTTTGCCTCAAGTTGTGCCGGTATGACTTCTGCTTCCTTTGAAATTTATTGAGATTTTTTTATGCCTGATACGGAGTGTGTAAGACTGTTCCTCGTGCGTTTGAAAATAATTCACGGTCTTTGTTATCTGGATGCAAATTTTCTATATATCTACTAAGTTGAATTTGTTAACCCTGTTATGAATAATCTCTCTGCTTCTGTGTTTTTGTTTTCGTTTTTTGCTAGTTGATTTATCTGTTCTGAGAGAAGTGTGCCAAAGTCTTTCACCGTGATTGTGACTTTGTCAATATCTTCTCGTATTCCAATTATCTTTTGCTTTATACATTTTCCAGGATGTGTTATTATATGCATAAAGGTTTATGACTGCCATTTCCTTATGGTAAACTGGATCTTTCTTCACTAGGAAGTATCTCTCTTTGGCCCCTTTCATCTTTTTCAACTTACTTATTTATTAAAGTTTATTTGTTTGAGAGAGAGAGAGAACGCGTGTGTGCCTGCGCAAGCGGGGAAGGGACAGAGAGAGTCGGGGAGAAAGAGAATCCCAAGCAGGTTCCGTACTGTCAGTGTGTGGAGCCCGATGTAGGGCTTGAACTCGTGAACTGTGAGATCATGACCTGAGCAGAAATCAAGAGCCGGACGCTTCAACTGAGATACCCAGGCACCCCTCAACTTTTTCAATTTAAATTCTGTTTTTTTTTTTTTCTGCTGCTATGATTACTATAATTGCTTTCTTTTTGTTAATATTTGCCTGGAGCCTCTTTTAAAAATCTTTTGATTTTTCTACCATTGTTTGTTTGGGATGTATCTCTTGTCTCAGACTATAGACAGGAATTAATGTAATTCAAGGTGAAATTCTGTGTCAGTGAGGGACTCGAACCCATTCACATGTATTGTGATTGGTGATTTGACTGGACTATCTTCATGTATGTCATTTATTTATTGTACTTATGATTGAAAAGCTTCTTCTTCAACTCCGTATCTCCCAGAGCCAACCTGAGAGCTGGGCTCGCAGCAATAGATGTTCAACAAATGCTCATCGAGTAACACCTTCCTTGACCCCTGGATTCTGATCTGATTTGACCACGTACCGGCAGAAGCCCCCCATTGTAATGGGGTTGGGACTAACGCTCAAATTATTGGTAAAAGAAGTTCTCAAGAAGGCTTTAAGTTCCCTTTTTAATTCTAAGGGATCTTTCCTCTTCGTGTAGATTTAATGTCAATGATTTGAGGTCTTCTCGAAGTGTGAGGTCTGTTGTTAGGGGCTGGTGGGGGGTAAAGATTTCAGAACTGGGGGAGGAAATCCAGAGTACTGTTTGCATCAGCCATGCTCCCTGGGAGGGAAACTGAAGAACGTTTCCCAGCAAAACTGAATCACTGTTTTCAGTTCTGGATTTGGGTCTCACGTATCTTTGTGTTTCCAGACTCACCTACCAGAGTCCCGGATAATTGGCTTACTCTCGAAAAGACAGTATTCCGGCAACATTAACTTCATGGCAGGCTCACCTAGAGGGACTGAATATGCTGGAGAAAGATGGCACCCAACCCGGGACATCTTTTTCTTACCTGAGTTGACACAGAGACTGAAAACACAAAAGAAGCCTATGTTCTGTCACGGTGAAAAGGATGCTAGACTGGAATCAAGGGCCTCTCAGGTTTGATCGTGCCCAGTTGGGCCCATCCAAACATCTCCGGAAATCTCTTTCCGTACGAAGGAGCTGGATTAGTTGATCCGGATCCGACACTTCTTCCAGCTGTGTCTGGAAAAATCTTATGCTGAAACTCTGGTGACAGTTAACCCAGCCAACACCCTTAAGATTCTGCCATGATCTCTTGGTAACTCAAACCAAGTTCATCTTATTCAGTGACTGACTATAAATCATGCAGCTTTCGTAGCGTTGAGTACCGCGTTAAGCACCAGTGTGTGTTTTTCTAAGCCTTTACGAAGTAGCCAGTTACTGAGCGGAGAGGATAAGGCCCTGTGGCTTCTCCAGTTGCTTTGCCTTGTGTAGAGGAGCACCCACCCCGGTGATTTCTTTGGCACTTGGAAGAAGGGACGCGGGTGACAGGCGGGCAATGCCAAATGCGGGTCTTTGAGTAGGACACCGTAGGCTCCCTCCGTAGGCTGAACCCAGGCCATCTCCTCTCCCTTCCTTCCGGAAATGGCACTATTTTACCATAGATGGTGAACTACAGGATTCTTTTTTCCGCCTGAAGTTTAGTCGGAAGCTTGGAGATTTGATCCGAGGCTTGGGGGAGGGGGGGCGGGTCAGGCATTCAACAAAGATGCGGAACTGTCCTCCAGCGTCCCACCTGGTGACCTGTCGGAGCACGGGCTGCTCTGCGCTGAGGTTCATGAGTAGGATCGAGATCGGCCAAGATCCAGCACGGCTGAGCAAATGGGTTTTCGCTGCAGGGTCTTCTCCATCAGCATTTTCTTCCAGTTTCCTGCAGAATTGGCTTTGACTCTGACCAGCACTGTTTGCTCTTCCCAGCCATCCCCACGATCTCCACCTCTCCTTGCGGTGGTGGTGGTGGGGGGGGGGGTTGCTGATATTTTGGACGGTGGTCTTGAACTGTGCTTGGAAGACGGGTTCCAATTGGCAAGCCCCTGAGGGCAAGAAGAGAGCTGACGGTGGGCGGGGCTCAGAGGCAGTGGGCGGGGCTCAGACCCTTGGCGAAAAGACTGGGAAGGCGTTCAGTAGATTTTAACTGGAGTTTAGCTCCTCGTTCCCGGGACGCTCGTATTTTCTTGCAGCCCTTTCTTAAAACGGCCACAAGCCAGCAGGTGTCCCACAAGTGGATCGTCTGAGTTCAGGCTGACTTCTCCTAACCCCAGTGCCTCTCCCCTTCCAGAATGGCTGCAGTCTGTCCAGGCCACCATGATCCTGTCGATCATCTTCAGCGTTCTGTCCCTGTTCCTTTTCTTCTGCCAGCTCTTCACTCTCACCAAAGGGGGCCGGTTTTACATCACCGGAGTCTTCCAGATCCTTGCCGGTGAGTTGGGGATGACAGACTCCACGGGGGAAGCTGTTCCTGGGTCTCCAAGGCTGGGGAGTGACTGATGTTTGTGAGTCTGCACATTGGGTGGTTTTTATAAAGCACAGGGGTGCGTATGCGTGTGTGTGTGTGTGTGTGTGTGTGTGTGTGTACCTACGCATGCACCTTAGAATTTGAGAACTCTCTACCTCCCCATGGAACAGGGTAGATGGGAAATAGGACTTGGGGACTCGAGAACGAAGGTCCATAACCCAGCCAGACCTAATATCGGGGACGGAGCCACGGTCTGGACACATCATCGGAGGTGAATGTTAACAAGGATAGGAGTAGAGCAAAGGCCACGCTTGAGGGTTGTATCCCTGCACGTTGCGCGAAGCCCCAAGGAACCATCCTTCCTTCAGCAGGGAAAGTGGCCCCAGTGGGCGGCTGAGGTTGTTTTCAGATATGTGTCTCCCACCTCCAAGCAGTGGCGAAGCCACGGCACATTCTTGCTCTCCTTTACCCCAGCTCCGGGGCTCCACTGGGCTTTGGCTTACTGTTGTCCTTCTTGGGTGTCTTCACTTTGGCACCCCCCCACACGGCATCATTTCCTAACATGGGGCCGTGACAACATGCGAGAGGTCTCGTTCCTCTCCTCCTTTTTTTAAAAAAATTTTCTAATGTTTATCTATTTTTGAGAGGGAGACAGAGCGCGAGTGGGGGAGGAGCAGAGAGAGAGGGAGACACAGAATCGGAAGCAGGATCCAGGCTCCGAGCTGTCAGCACAGAGCCCGACGCGGGGCTCGAACTCACGAACCGTGAGATCACGACCCGAGCTGACGTCGGACGCTTACCGACTGAGCCACCCTATTCCTCTCCTCCTTAAACCACCTTCCAGTTCCCCCACCGGATAGGTTATCCGTATGTACGATGTGCAGAGTCCGAGAAGCTTCTCTTATAGAGGGTGACAGCTTCCAACTTTGTCTCTAGATTCTGGCCAGTGTCCTCCTTCACTGACTCTTCTCTTCCTGTCTATTGACTGCCAGTTGACTGAGTCAGAAGGCACTAGAGAGAAATTAAGAGATGCGGTGGTGGATCCTAAAATCCGTGTTAACAAGTCACACGCTCCCGGTGCACCAGAGAGCATCTATGTACTGTGAGATGTTCTAGATGCCGGCTGGCTGAGTGAGTAGGCGGAGGGCTAGGCTGTCCTCTCTTCTTTTAGTTGGTTGTCAGAATGTCCGTGGTGCTGAATCACCACCCTGGGCTCAGCGGCAGTCGTTGGAGGGTTGATAACAGCCCACACGTCTTTGATGAGTGCAGATGTAACGGCTTACCCACGGCCGTACGGTAAGACACGGGCTGAGGTTAGATGTTGATGATCTTTTCTAGAAGCCAGAGAGTACCCCCCCCCCACCTTCCCTGGAAAAAGGAGGGAAATTGGACAGCTACTTCTCATGAAATACTAAAATATGGCATTCCGGTACGTGCAGTTTTAGGATGTGAAAACCAGATAGGGCTTTGCTGCTTGCATAGGTTTAGTTAGACCAAGCAAGCCAAGCTCCTAGAGTGGTGCTGGTTTTATTAAGTTAACTAATTATGCGGTACGGTATCATTCCTAGGTGTGTTAGAAGAAGAGTTATCAATTAGTCATTCCCGTTTCTGAAAGTAATACACAAAACTGGAACATGGTCTGGGGATTTCTTTTTTTGGCTTACCATTTACAGTTCGATATCAAGTCGACTGATGATCATAGCTGTTGCATCAGTGGATCTGTCCTCAAGAGAGAATAATACAGACTTAGGAACCAGAACTTTCATGAAATATATATATATATATACACGCACGTACACACACACACACACATATATATATATGCACACACACATATATGTATACGTATACACACACATATACACACACATATATATGCATATATATATGTGTGTGTATATGCATATATATATGTGTGTGTGTGTGTGTGTATATACATATATGTGTGTGTGCATATATGTATGCATATATATGTGTGTGTGTGTATATGTGTGTGTATATATATATGAGACCTATACAAGGGTGTTATTTTACTGATAAACTGAGATCAGGGGAGGATAATGAATAGCCAAGGTCACCCAGCTCAAGCAGGAACAACCAGAAGCCCACACTTCCTCCGACACCACGCGGACTCGATATAGTTAGCAACCTCCTTATGGTTAGAGACAACGGAATCCGCCCGAATTGCTACAGAACGGAAAATGCAGGGCGGACACTCCACTTTTTCCAAAATATAGTTCCTCATGCACCCTCACTTCTCTGTTTTGAATCGCCTCTGAACTCGATACAAGCCTTTTAGAATGCTGCTATTTAAAAAAAAAAAAACAAACGCTTGGGGCGCCTGGGTGGCTTAATCAGTTAAGCATCCAACTTCGGCTCAGGTCATGATCTCATGGTTTGTGAGTTCGAGCCCCGCGTCGGGCTCTGTGCTGACAGCTCAGGGCCTGGAGCCTGCTTCGGATTCTGTGTCTCCCTCTCCCTCTCCCCCTCCCCCGCTGGCACTCTCTCTCTGTCTCTCAAAAATAAATAAATGTAAAAAAGAAATTTAAAAAAAACCCTCTATGTCTAAAAGCACATGATTTGTTCTTCATTTCTCCCCTTCCAATGTAGCTTCTTATCTATCATGGGATCCAACGTTCAGTTATCAGTTCATCAGCCTAGCGGCCCTGGTTTGAATAGAAAGTGGTGTTGGATGAGAAAAGTCAAGCCACAGTAGCGGTTGTAATCTACCAGCCCTAAGGAATGTTCTGTTCTGAACTGTTCACCCCAGTGAGCGGGAGCTGAAAGCAGGTGGTCTGGGAGGCACAGGTTCCCCGCCCCACTCCCCCCCCCCCCCCCCGAACGTTGCGTTCGAACTTGATCTACAGGGTCCTCCCACTCAGGTTGAAAACTTAAAGGAGAAGAGGCTTCACTTGAAGATTTCCGTGCTTCTGCAAAGCACTGAGGCGTTTTAAGCAGAAGCGTTTTAAGTTTTAAGCGGAAGCCCTTGGAATATTTTCTGAGTCTCCCGATACTTTCTGCGCTTCCCTTGGAAGGATCCAGCTGTGCTCTTCGTAGATCACACGCACGAGGGTGCGGGAAAGGCGGACGAAAGGTGTGGGGGGCTCTCGGGGCTGACTGTGGATGTAGGGAGCCGTCCCTGCCTTTCTCCAGATTACACGTCTGTGTGTGCTTATTGGTCTGCCTGGTCTGCAGCCTGATTTCCTTCTGCGTGTTGTAATTAGCAGGTCTTAACATTTACGAGCTGTCTCCCCTTGATTACATACTTCCCAGGTTGGCTGCTTTTGGGGGATATAGCAACAGGTGTCTTCATCTAGTTCACTGCTTTTTTTTTTTTTATATTAAAAACATGTTTTTTGATGTTTATTTTTGAGAGAGAGAAAGACAGAGCACAAGCAGGGGAGGGGCAGAGGGAGAGGGAGACGCAGAATCCGAAGCAGGCTCCAGGCTCCGAGCTGTCAGCACAAGACCCGACGCGGGGCTCGAACTCGCAAACCGTGAGATCATGACCTGAGCCGAAGTTGGATGCTTAACTGATTAAGCCACCCAGGCGCCCCAGGGTTTTTTTTTTTTTAATAACAGGGCCACCTAGGCACCCCATCTTTTTAAATTTTTTTAACGTTTATTTATTTTTGAGAGACAGAGAAAGAGCACAATCGGGAGAGGGGCAGAGAGAGAGAGAGAGAGAGAGAGGGAGATGTAGAATCCGAAGCAGGCTCCAGGCTCCGAGCCGTCAGCCTGGAGCCCAATGCGGGGCTTGAACTCATGAACTGTGTGAGATCATGACCTGAGCTGAAATCAAGAGTCGGGCACATAACCGACTGAGCCGCCCAGGTGCCCAGAATAAAGAAGGTGCTTTTAGAAAATTCCAGTGCTCAGCCTTTGTCCCTGGAGAGCTCTTGGGAGGGGCTGCTCCCTGGGTGACTCTTGACCAGGCCATCGAGCTCTTTGTAATCCCTCGGTCTGGTCTTACTGGACTTTCTCTGCTGATGACTCTTCCCACTCAGGAGCCATAGATTGTTCCAAACCCCGTTCTAGGGAAGAGCCATTCTGAATCAGTGTCTGGACTTCGGAGTCCTTTTTGTTTCCAGAACCTGCAGCCGTCTGTTCTCAGACAGCGCTTACCCTGGCCCTAGCTCTGTCGGGCTGGGTTGCCCTCGATGGGAGAACGTCAAGAAATTCGCAGAAGTACAGACCCGAAAGACAGATCCACGTTTTGACTGATTTCGTTACTTGACGCCCCGCACCGAGCTCTGTGCATCGAAGGCTCCGTAGAAGGCCCTGAATAACCCGCTTGTTGGATTACTGGATAATTGTGTTCCCTTGCCGCGAACTCGGGTCACGTGTGTATAGCTTACTATGTATTGTGATTAAGAGGAACAGAAAACCCGGGCAAAGGAGACTCCCGAGGGAGGGTTTCCGTTTGTTCTGTTTGTTTCGTCAAACAGACTGATAGAGATCTAGGGCTTTAGAACGAAAGGATTTTGGGGAAGCGGAAAATCACGATGCCCTCCCTGTTCCGAGGGGCTCAAAGGCAGCTGTGGTCAGACACCACATTTAGAAACCCCCCCTTAGGAATGAACCAAACCAGGGGCGCCTGGGTGACTCAGTCGGTGAAGCGGCCAACTCTTGATTTCCGCTCGGGTCATGATCTCGCGGTCCGTGGGATCGAGCCCCACGTTGGGCTCTGTGCAGACAGCTCAGAACCTGCTTGGGATTCTTTCTCTCTCCCTGTCCCTCCCCTGCTTGTGCTCTCTCTCTCTCTCTCTCTCCCCCCACCCCCAAAATAAATAAATTAAAAAAAAAAGAGGGATGAACTGTTTCAGGTGCTCCTCCAGCCGTGCCCAGGTCAGAAGCCAGTAATGCTGTGGGGGTGATTTTCTAAGCAGCATTTGGGGGCCGAAAGCGGAAACCGGCCCGGCAATGCAGAGAAGGCTCTGTGTGGGTCCGACAGAGAGCCCGACGCTTTCAGAGGAATGGACCTTCTAGCCTCTTCCCGCGACGTTTTGTCACCCTCAGGAGGGGGCGGGGGAGGACGTGACTCACAGGTGTTCACTCATCCAACCATCGCCACAAGGCAACTCCCCCCCCCCCCCCCCGCACTGCTTTCTAGCAACTTCTCTCAGGCTTCCGCTCCAGGCCCTCCAATGAACAGCTTCCGCAGAGGTCACTGATGTCCACATGCTCTCTCTCTCTTTTAAGTTAGTTTATTTATTTTGAGAGAGAGAGAGAGAGAGAGTGAGAGAGCACACGAGCAGGGGAGGGGCAGAGAGAGAGAGAGAATCCCGAGCAGGCTCCACGCTGTCCGCACAGAGCCCTCCGCGGGGCTCGAACCCACAAAGCCACAAGATCGTGACCTGAGCCGAAACCCAGAGGCGGACGCTTACTGACTGAGCCACCCAGGCGCCCCGTGATGGGGATAAACTCTTGAGTGGCCAGCTCTTCTGTGTTGTCTGGAGAGGGTCAGAGTCCCCCACTCACAGCTGCCTGCCTCCCAGACTCGGGCCCCTCCCAGGGCATCCCTGTCACTGCCGGGGCGCAGCCGCTCGTCCTTGGAGAAGGCAGGACACTGCCGGTGTGACCGCAACCTCCCTCACCTTCCCCACGAGGTGGGGGGGTGGGGAGGACCTTCATCACCACGCCCCCACCTATAGGTCATTGAGAAAGCGAGTTTATGGGGACCGCCCATTTATGGGAACACCTGTGTGACATTGGGAGGTCTGTCATAAGGCATTAACTCCCCGTGTTCCAGGGCACCGCTATGGCACTACACGCAGACCGCCTTGTCGTCGCGTATACCCCAAAGCATCAGTCTCCCGACGACCGTAATTACGAAGCGCGTATCCGCTCTTTGGCTTTGCGAGCGGTCTCGGCCGGTGGCTCGTGGCAGCGAAGCTCAAGGTCATTTAACCCCCGAGATACTCCTCGGTGGATACCCTACAGACGAGGCCATCTAGCGAGTCACCGCACTTGCGTGTCCCGCCTCCCCCTGACCCCCGTGGTCGCCGACGGAACGTGTGCTCTCTGCCGGTGAAATCTGGGCACAGCTGGTCTGCACAGCCACCGCGGCTTTGTTCCTGCCCGTGCTGGGTAGACGCGGGCCCCATTCGGAAGCCTCGCCAGCTTGACGAGCATGGGCGTGGCCTTTGGCACTCTGTTCCCTGGGTCACACTTGTCTTTCTATAGCCCTGCCCCCAGGAGGTAGCTGGGTATCGACAACTTCAGTATTCTTGAAGTTCAAGTATTTCTCGAAGACAAGAATTTGCACCTTGCGGAGGTCAGCCACGGAGCAGTTGGGGAAGATAATCGGGGATCGCGGACGCCAGGGCAAATAAAGCGCGTTCCCAGCAGAGCCCTCGAATGGCAGTTTGCCGGCCCTTGGTTTTCCCTCTACCCCGGGCATCCGCGCTGTCCCCCTAACTTTCTGTAGGTAGCGGGTCCTGGATCCGATCCCGCGGGAGCTGCGGGACTATTGTGTGGCCTTCTCAACAGGGGCCACTCAAGTGGGAGCTTTCTCCTCTGACTGGGAGAAGGACGGTCTTATCAGGGTGGCGAATGTAGTATATCCCCACTTACGTGCTTTGTTCAAACAAAGTTTACAGTGTCCAGCGAAATAGCAGGGAGGTTAGATGTAGGTGGTCTGGGACACTGGGAGCTTTGGAACCACAGGAATCCCACATAGCACGCTGGGTTTATAATAGAGTCACTCAGAGCCTCTCAAAGACCCTGTTTTCAGGAGGGAACAGAGGGAACAGAGCGGGCTTTGTGGGGCGCCAGGCTGGGGTGCTGACATCGCGGGACCCCTCCCTGCAGGGGGATGCTGACTGTCACTGTGGGCGCGGACCATCGCTCTTGAACTTGCCTGCTTCAAGAGTCCCACACCAAAGGGCTGCAGAGGTGGGCAGGGGAAGGGCCACCTGATTTATCTCTGGACTCGATAATCTTGCACTCTTGGGGCTTCAGACCCGACCTTGAGGGCACCAGGAACTGTTAGAAGGGACCGAGTGCGATGGAGCTTGATAGATTCCTCTCTCGGCTTCCCACTCATATCCTATCCCCCCTCTTCTTTTTCCTCTCTCTGCATCCTCTGTCTGCCTAACGGTGCCCTTTGGCATTGCTTGCTTGGTCTCCTGAGTAGGAGTCCTGCCAAGGGGCTCTGGGGTCTGCCTGGACCCCAGTGCTCTTGCCCTGGCACAATTCAGATCGTGGCCAAGTGCCCCTTCGCTTTACGGGTTCAGATGACATCACCACCCATTTGAACAGCGCTTTACGGGTTTCCGGGCGCTCCCGCGCCCAACCCTCCCTGGAGAGCGCTAGGTGGGTTTATCTTGTGAGTCGAATTCTTGCTGGCCACATCCTTCTGTCGACGAGGCGTTGGCGACAGTCCGAGGAAGAGAAATAGGGCAGAAAAGATGACAAGCGACCTTGGAGATGCTGGTCTGGGTCCCCTCCATCAGAAGCAGAGAGCAGATTCTTTCCCCTGTTTCTGTATCTTCGAGACCCTTCCTCTGCTGCCAGATCCAGAGTCAGACGTGCTTTTCTCCTTCTCCTTCTCCTTCTTCTTTTAATTTTTTAAATCTTTATTTTTGAGAGAGACAGAGTGTGCGTTTTGGGAGGGGCGGGGAGAGAGGGAGGCACAGAATCCGAAGGAGGCTCCAGGCTCTGAGCTGTCAGCACAGAGCCCGACACAGTGCTTGAACCCACGAACTGTGAGATCATGACCTGAGCCGGAGTCAGACGTCCAACCGACTGAGCCGCCCAAGTGCCCCTCTTCTTCTTCTTCTTTTTTTTTTTTTTGAAGTTTATTTACTTACTTACTTATTTATTTTGAGAAAGATACAGAGAGCGAGAGGGGGGAGGGGCAGAGAAAGAAGGAGACGGAATCCCAAGCAGGCTCCACGCCGTCAACGCAGAGCCTGACTCGGGGCTTGAACCCCTGAACCGCGCGAGATTGTGACCTGAGCCGAAATCAAGAGTCGATCGATTGCTTAACTGGCTGAGCCCCCCAGGCGCCCCTCAGACATGCTCTTTGAGCACAGCGTTATCTGCGGAAGATTGGGTGACGTTCTTCCTGGTGTGTGTGTGTGTGTGTGTGTGTGTGTGTGTATCAAGAGAGAGGAATGGTGTGGGCAGGTGTCCGGAGTCCTGTGGAATCTGCAGCGGGGTGGTGGACAGGGGTGCCCTTCCCCGCCTCCCTCCCCCTACCTGTCCCTGTCTTTCCCCAGGTCTGTGTGTGATGAGTGCAGCGTCCATCTACACGGTGAGGCACCCAGAGTGGCATCTCAACTCTGACTACTCCTACGGCTTCGCCTACATCCTGGCCTGGGTGGCCTTCCCTCTGGCCCTTCTCAGCGGCGTCATCTACGTGATCTTGCGGAAACGCGAATGAGGTGCCCAGACGGTTTGGTCTGAGGCACTGAGCGTACATCGGGGGAAGGGAGGAAGGAAACCAGAAAAAAAAAAAAAAAAAAAAGAAAGAAAGAAAAAAACCCAACCCAAAGCAACCAACCAAACAAAAGAGCTAGCCAAAAAAACCCAAACTCAAACCAAATCAAACAGAAAGCAGTTGAGGGGGGGGTTCGTGTTGACTGAAGATGTATATAATATCTATGGTTTATAAAACCTATTTATAACACTTTTTACATATATGTACATAGTATCGTTCGCTTTTTATGTTGACCATCAGCCTTGTGTTGAATCTTAAAGAAGTAGCTAAGGAACTTTTACCTCCTAACCGTATAACCGAGCTCTGTTCTTTTGTTCTGTTTTGTTGTTCTTTTTGTTTGGCCCGGACATAAAATACTTCCCATCTTGCCCCTTCCCTTTTATCGGAAAGTAGATACCTCCCTTCGCTCCACCTCATTCAGAAAACCAAAGCGTGGGTGGGAGCCCCGACTGGCCAGAAGCCCTTTTACTCAGTGGGCGACCCGGTGCGTCGCACAGAGACAGGTCCCGCCCGCACCTCCATGCGAAGCCATGGACAGAACCCCCAAACTGGAGCCCTCGGCTTTGGAACACTTGCCCTTGGCCGTGAGTGTCTCAGCCGCACGTCTAGATGAGAAATCGGTGACAGCAAACCTATGAAATGGTGCTATGGATTTACCATTCCTTATTATCACTAATCGTCTAAACTACTCACTGGAAATTCAATTAACGGTTTTACGACATAAAGTAGAATGGACACCTGAGTAATTCTGTGTCATATAAATGGTTTATAACTGCTTTTGTACCTAGCGAGGCTGCAGTTATGACAATAATAAATAAATAATAAACACAGCGTTTACTGCTCCCACATTTTTCTTACGGTCGGAGCATCGGGACCAGCCTCTAGACCCCTCGGGACCGTGCATTCCCAGGACTCCTCTGGGTCTAGACTGTTCTCCGCCTCCAAGGACTGTCTGGCAATGACTTGTGTTGGCCACCGACTGTACCTGTATATAAGGTGCCCTTCTGATGCTAAGACTCCAGACCTGTTTTTTTTTCTTTTTTTCTTTTCTTTTCCTTTTTTTTTTTTTGGCTTTGCTTTTTCTGATTTTATACCAAGTGTGGACTAAGATGCATTCAAATAAACATCAGAGTAACTCAACGATCTCTCTTGGGATTTTGTGGGGACCTTGGCGCGCGGGGGGGGGGTGCACTTTAGAGCCGTAGCAGAGAGCAAGGTTGAGCTCGTGGTCTGGGCTCCCTAACAGGCCACAGGGAGCACAGTGTGCCTTCCGTAAGCCCGTGCAGATGTCTCCTGACTGAGGAAGAACAGGAATTGCAGCCGAAACAGAAACGACATGGACCGGAAGGGGCTTGCGTGTTCATTTAGCTCAGCTCCCTCTCTCTGTCTCGCGCTGTCCTCTGGTGACCCGCACGGGGACCAGGGGACGTGTCACGTCTGCGTCAACCTAATGTTCGGGGAATGTTGGCGTGAGCGGCACAGACCGTAACCTGTACAAGGAGGGGAGATGTGTTAATAGTGGAAAGGCGACAAGTTGGTGACTTGAGACTGGGCTTTCAGGTGAGATGTTAGCACCAACAGAGCTCTCGCTCTGTGTGTGGTCCTGAGGGAGGGAAAGGGCCGACCGTGCCGTCTAGCTCCAGGTTTCTGGGCTGCGTCTCGCTCATAGCCACGTTTACCCGTTGACGTGTTATTGCGCGTTCGCGATACATCAAGCTCCCGGCACGTTCGATGTTTTCCCAGTTCTCATTGAGCATCTGTGTGAAACTGGGCACCAGGGATCAAGAAAGGATCGCATAGAGGCTGGACAGGTTATTATGACTCTAGGATCCCACATCCTCACCTGAAAGATGATGCCAAGGCCAAGTTTATGGGATGGTAGACAGGAAAAAGATGAAATGTGTAACGTGCTTAGCACAATGATCGGTAATTCGAAAGCACATCAGTGATTATCACAGATGTGACGATTGGGGTGTACCGAGAGGAGATCTCGATTCTTCTGAGGGATTGTCAATCTCAGGCCCAACGCGAGAATCTCCCACGCGGGGGGCCGCCCCAGAGATTTGGATTCCTTCTGTCTGTGTTGGCCCCCACCTGCCTTGATGGATCTGAAATTCAGACTTCATTGTGCTGATGAATCACCTGGGAAGCTTATCAAATGCAGATCCTCGTTCCGGAGGTCTGGGGTGAGGACTTCCGTTCTGCATTTCCAGTTCCTGCCTAAGTGATGCTGACGCCCCGGGACCAGGTCCCCCGGACCATGCTTTAAGTAGCGAGGGCCACAATGAAGCCACCTTTAGGCACGTCATACTCTTTTGTCTCTGAACCCCGGTCATAGGAGGGCTTCCCCCTTCCCAGGTTTTCAGTAGTGACCAGCTAACTCTGCTTGTGACTTGGGTAGAACGGGTCAGGTGGTACAGACGGCCATTCCTATGCCCGGGAGACGTAGGTGGTTGGGAACACTGGGAACCTCACCAACTTGTACTTGGAAAAGTCGGCTTTCGTGTCACAAACTTGTTTTTATAATATTTACCTAAAAGTTGAACATGCCTATATGTGAGATCAAAGAAGAAAACCAAAAGTGGTCCAAATCTTCCCGCCTAGGTAACGTTTTTGGCATTAAAAAAAAAAAAAAAAAAAGTAATATATATCAAGGAGCATAACATCCTAAAGGCATCTGGAGGGAAAAGTGACACGTGAAAGCCTCTTTTTCACCTCCCCATAGTCTCTTGTCAAAGCTAACGTAAGACATAGCTTATGATGTCTTCCGGGAGAAAAAGGCAATGCCAACATAGACACATCCATCCATTTATTTAAAAAGTGCACATCAAGGGACGCCTGGGTGGCTCAGTCGGTTGAGCATCCGACTTCAGCTCAGGGCATGATCTCGCGGTCTGTGAGTTCGAGCCCCAGGTCGGGCTCTGTGCTGACAGCTCGGGGCCCGGAGCCTGCTTCGGATTCTGTGTCTCCCCCTCCCTCTGCCCCTCCCCCGCTCACGCTCTGTCTCTCTTTCTCAAAAATAAATAAACAGGAAAAAAAACTTAAGAAATCAATAAAACGTGTACCTGAAAGGGATCAGACTACCCGCACTGTTTTGCACCAAGCTGTTCTTTTCATTTAATGATCCAAATTGGAGATCTTTCTACCTCAGCACAGACCTCATTCTTTTCAACGAGCTCCGGATTTCTCGCAAGCTTCTGCGTCGTGTTCGGCAAGCCTCCCTAAGCCCTGGCTCAGCGCTTTTTGCCTGGGTGGAGATGCATCCACAAAACGGGTAGCTGCCACTCTCTTTCCAAGGAGCAGACCTCAGCTGCCCCGGAGAGTGAAGTTCAAGCCTCGGGGTGCGCCCAAGAACGGTGGCAGTGGTCGGAGAGGGCAGCTGGGAGGACGCTGAAGGCCCAGGCTGCATTACAGGCCACTGGTTTGCAGGACAGAACATGTGGATACTACCGGTAGGAGGAAGCCTCCTGGGGTCAGAGCAAATAATCAGACCCTGACTTCAGAAACTGGTCCTTCAAAGGAGTTAAAGTTTGGATGAACTCGTAGACCAGTTGATGACCCAAGGCGTTGCTGAAAACAGCAGAGAAACCGGCAGTAAATGAATGGCATTTAACAACGGGATGTGGTCTGGGAAAGAGAGAAAGAGAGCTCTATGAATCCCCTGTCACGGTGAACATTCCAAAGCGTCCCTGACCACCCCCCCCAACCCCCCCCCCCCAAGGAACATCAGAGGCTGAACACTGTGCAGAGGAAAGAGACCTCATTAAAATAATCCAGTCGGTTACTAAATACAAGCATACCTCGTTTCATCGCACTTCGTAGATCTTGCGTCGTTTACAAATTGCAGGTTTGTGGCGCCTGCGTTGAGCGAGTCTCCCCATGCCGCTTTCCCATCAGCATTTGGTCACTCTGTGCCTCTGTGTCACCTTTTGGGAGTTTTTGCGATATGTCAGTCTTCTTCAGTATTACATTTGTTACGGTGATCTGTGACCAGGGATTGTGCCTTGCTAAAATCTCAGACGATAGCCTTTTTTTTTTTTTGGCAGTAAATTAGTTTGTTTTTTTTTTTAATGTTTTACTTATTTTTGCGACAGAGAGAGACCGTGCATGAGCAGGGGAGGGGCAGAGAGAGAGGGAGACACAGAATCCGAAGCAGGCTCCAGACTCCAGCTGTCAGCACAGAGCCCGAGGCAGGGCTCGAACTCTCAAGCTTCAAGATCATGACCTGAGCCGAAGTCAGATGCTGAACTGACTGAGCCACCCAGGCGCCCCCCGACGCTCTTAAAAAAAATTTTTTTTTGTATTTATTTATTTTTGAGAGAGAGAGGGAGATAGAGCGTGAGCGGGTGAGGGGCAGCGAGAGAGGGAGACACAGAATCCGAAGCAGGCTCCAGGCTCCCAGCTGTCAGCACAGAACCTGACGCGGGGTTCAAACTCAGGAGCTGTGAGATCATGACCTGAGCCGAAGCTGGACGCTTCACCGACTGAGCCACCTGGGCACCCTGACATTCTTTTATGATAAAAACAGCCAGCAAACTAGGAATAAAACAGAATATCCACAACCTAATGAAGTCCATCTATAAAAAAAAAACCCTCACCTAACATCATATGTATTGGTAAAATAGTGAGTGCTTTCCCTCTAAAATCGGGAAGAAGACAAGTGTGTCTGTCTCTATTTAACATTAACTTGGAGGTTCCAGCTAGGACAATTAGGCAAATTAGATGAAACAAACAGAAGTCATCAAGATTAAAATGGAAGACTGAAACTATCTGTATTCACAGGTAAATGATCTTGTATACAGAAAATCCTAAGTAATCCAATTAAAAAAAAAAAAAACGTTTAGAACTAATAAATGGATTCAGCAAAGAGGCAGGGCACAATATGAACATACAAAAATCAGTTGTATTTCTATATTTGCAATGAACAATTAAAAAATGAAACTGAGAAAGTAATCCCACTTAGAATAGCATCCAAAAAGGAAAAAAAAAAAAAAAAAACTTAGGAATAAATGTAACAAAAAAGTGAAAAACTTACCGTGTGAAAATTATAGAACATTGATGAAGACATTAGAGAAAATCTAAGTAATTGGGAAGATAGTCTATGTTCATGGATTGGAAACTTTACCATTGTTAAGAAGGAAAATGCTCCTAAATTGTTCTACAGATTCAAGGCAATTTCCATCGGAATCCCAGCTGCCTTCTTTATTAGAAATTCACAAGCTGTTTCTAAAACTCATATGGGATGGTAAGAGACCCAAAATAGCCAACACGATCTGGCAAAGGAACGAAGTAGAGGACCCTTATTTCTGGATTTCAAACCTTACTACACAAAGCAATGGTAATCAAGACGGTGTGGTATTGGCCCAACAGACATATAGATGAGTGAAGTAGGGTTGAAAGTATAGAAGTAAACCCATATGTCTATAAACCCACATATATTTGATTGAATTCTATGATCATAAAATACCATCAACTGGGTCTTCACAAAGGTGCGAAGACCATCTAATGGGGAAAAATAGTCCTTTCAACAGATAGGGCTGGAATAGCTAAACATCCACATGCAACAACAAAAAATAAATTGGACTTTTATTTAACAGTATATGCAAAAATTAACTCAACATGGATCAAGGACCCAAATTTAACAGCTAAAAGTATAAAACTCTTGAAAGCTTAGGCGTCATCTTTGTGACCTTGGGTTTGGCAAAGCGTCTTAGCTATAACACCAAAAGCATCAGCAACAAAAGAAAAAAAAATCAATACATTGGACATCATCAAAATTAAAAGCTATTGTATTTCAAAGAACACCATCCAGAGAGTGAAAAGACAAACCACTGAATAGAAGAAAGTACTTGCCAATCATATATGTGATGCTGAACCTACATCTAGAATATATTTGTAAAGAATCCTTAGGGGCACCTGAGTGGCTCAGTTGGTTAAGCGTCCGACTCCGGCTCAGGTCATGATCTCACGGTTCATGGGATCGAGCCCCGCATCGGGCTCTGTGCTGACAGCTCAGGGCCTGGAGCCTGCTTCGGATTCCGTGTCTCCCTCTCTCTGCTCCCCCCCCCCCCACTCACGCTCTGTCTCTC
Source organism: Lynx rufus (assembly GCF_022079265.1). Taxonomy (NCBI): domain Eukaryota; kingdom Metazoa; phylum Chordata; class Mammalia; order Carnivora; family Felidae; genus Lynx; species Lynx rufus. The sequence goes on from NW_025814843.1 coordinate 4,191,539, forward strand.
TCTGTCTCTCCTTCACAAATAAATAAACATTAAAATACAATTTAAAAAAAGAACGCTTATATTCAATAATAAAAAAGATGAATGACCCAATTAAAGCAGGGGTGAAGGACTTCAGTAGACATTGGTCCAAGGAATAAATATATATGGCTCCCCCCTCCCCGCCAAAATGCTCAGCATTGGAAGTCATCAAGGAAATGAAAATGAAAACCAGAAGGAGATGTTAGTTCATACCCCACTAGGTTAGCTAGAATCAGAAAGTCGGACAATTGATTACACATGTTGGTGAGGACGTAGACAATTTGTAGCCCCCATACACTGATGGTGGGAATGTAAACAGCACCACTCGTTTGGAAAACATTGTCAGTTCCTCAAAGGATTAAGCATAGAGCTACCGTATGACCTAGCAATTCCTGTCCTGGGAATATACCTGAGAGACACAAACACACAAAACACAGAAGCTGGTACAGGGATGTTTATGGCCGTGTTATTCGTACCAGCCCAAAGGTGGAAACAACCCAAATGTCCATCGACTGAAGAATGCATAAATAAAACGTCATAGATCCCAATGCCGGGATATGCGGTCAACGTGGGTGAAACTTGGAAACCTTATGCTAAATGAAAGAAGTCAGTTGCAAAAGGCTGCATATCGTATAAGTCAGTTTCCTTGGAAGTCCAGAGTGGGGAACTCTACAGCGACAGAAATTAGATCAGTGACGACTTAAGGCTGGGAAGCGGGGCTGGGAACGCAGTGTTGTGATAGCTCACAGGTACCATGGTTCCTTTGGAGGTGATAAAAATGTTCTAAAATTGACTGTCGTAATGGTTACATATCTTCTCATGGAAATGAATATACTAAAAACCAGTGAATTGTATCCTTTAAATAGGTCAGTTGTGTACTAGGATAATTATATCTCAATCAAGCTGTTAATAAAAAGAAAGAAAAGAGACAGTTGTCTGTTCCCGCTGTTCCTTGTTCTCTCATTAAGTCTGTTCTTTCTGTTTGAAAAGTAATCCACCGGGGCGCCTGGGTGGCTCGGTCGGTGGGGCGTCCGACTTCAGCTCAGGTCACGATCTCGCGGTCCGTGAGTTCGAGCCCCGCGCCGGGCTCTGGGCTGACGGCTCGGAGCCTGGAGCCTGCTTCGGATTCTGTGTCTCCCTCTCTCTCTGCCCCTCCCCCGCTCATGCTCTGTCTCTCTCTGTCTCAAAAATAAATAAACGTTAAAAAAAAAAAAAGAAAAGTAATCTGCCTTTTATTTTCGTGGTTTGGGTTATTTTTTCTCCTAAAGGGACAAGATTCTTTTTTTGTTTTTAATTTTTTAAATTTTTATTTATCTTTGGGGGGGGGGAAGGGGCAGAGAGAGAGGGAGACACAGAATCCGAAGCAGGCTCCAGGCTCCGAGCTGTCAGCCCTGATCGTGACCTGAGCCGAAGTCAGACGCTCAACCGACTGAGCCACCCAGGCACCCCCCACCCCCATCCAAAAGGGACAAGATTCTTATTTCTTCTAAGCAATAAAAAGCAAGGCAGGATATTGAAGATGAACAGCTTACATATTTCTTCACTAACAGAATCTTGGGTTTTCGGGGGCGCCTGGGTAGCTCAGTCGGTTGAGCGTCTGTCTGACTTTGGCTCAGGTCATGATCTCACGGTTTGTGGGTTCGAGCCCCGGGTCGGGCTCTGTGCTGACAGCTCGGAGCCTGGAGTTCGTTTCCGATTCTGTGTCTCCCTCTCTCTCTCTGCCCCTCCCCTGCTCATGCTCTGTCTCTCTCTGTCCCAAAAATAAATAAACGTTGAAAAAAAAAATTAAAAAAAAAAATAAGTAAAACATTAAAAAAAAATTAAGAATCTTGGGTTTTCCCAGGGGACTGTTTTGATGACATTTATTTTCCATCCTAGAGCTTGTCTGAGAAATAGTTCAATCTCAGGAATTTATACAAATGGAGTTTTGATTAGAAACCGCCTTCTTAGCAGCCGCCTTCTGCCGGGCGTTCAGACTCGGGGAGTGTCCTGTTTACAAAATGGCAAATGGATGGAGGAAAGGAGCAGCTCAGGGCGTCAGGCATGCTTTCTTCCATTTTCTTTTCTCTCCAGGATTTTGTACCCTCGTGTCTTAGTAAACCCTAAACTCCAATTTTGTCTGTGAGTCTTCAAGGGCCTGAAAACGGCCTTAGTCTTTCTGCCCTTACCATCTGCTTCTAGACAGCTTTGCAAGCTCTTGGTTTGCTGGTTATTACTCTCAAAAAAAAATTTTTTTTTCATCTTTATTTATTTTTGAGAGAAAGGGAGACAGAGCACCAGCAGGGGAGGGGCAGAGACAGAAGGAGACACGGGATCGGAAGCAGGCTCCAAGCTCTGAGCCATCAGCACAGAGCCAGAGGCAGGGCTCGAACTCACAAACCAGTGAGATCGTGACCTGAGCCGAAGTTGGACGCTTAACCGACTGAGCCACCCAAGTGCCCCCCTTCGGTCTGCTGCTTTGGGGAAATTCGGAATTGGTGGTGGGCTCATCGCAGTGGGTTTCCTTTTCTCTGATCTACTGGCGCAAATCCTGGTGGTCTTAGTGTCAAAATGATGCTCTCAAACAGATTTGGAGAAGTTTGATCCGATTGTTTTCACGGTTCTCAGCCAGGAGAATTTATCTGCTACAAGCTGCTGTACAAGAAGCCCCTTTTAATTTGAAAACAAAAATTCTTTATTTACTTTGAAAGGGTTTATGTTAACTTCATAGATTTTATTCGGAAAAAAAAAAAAAACGTATCTTCCCTTGTGGGTTGGAGGGGTCAAGCCCGGCCTGCCCCAAAATGTGCCACTTTGTCACATTGATTATATTAAATGAAGTTATTTAAGAGACAGCCCATGCAGGAAGGGCGTTCGGACCCTCTGCTTCCCCCTGAAAGCAGGACATAAGTCTCCCACGTGGAAACATCCTCCCTATATTGCAAAGTAAAAAGAGGGGGCGCGTGGGGGGGCTCAGTTGGTTAAGCATCTGATTCTTGGTTTCAGCTCAGGTCGTGATCTCGCCACTTGTGAGATCGAGCCCTTCACTGGTCTCCGCACTCATGCAGAGCCTGCTTGGGAGTCTCTCTCTCCCTCTCTCTCTCTGCCCCTTCCCTGCTCGTTCTCTCTCTCTCAAAATAAATAAATACACTTTTTTTTTTTAAAAGATACCAGAGACAGGGACTTTAAAGCTGAGAAAGCTGTACAAACAAACCTTGTCACTTTTTTTACTAACCTACTAACTCAGCCCAAGTTTTGCTTTAGAATTCCTTAGTCATTAAAACTCCCAAACACCCATTCTCCTTACCCTGTAAAGTTCTCACAAATTTAATGTCTCCTTGTCCAGAAGGTGTAAAACCTGCCTGCCTCTGTCATTTCTTTGGGTCTCCATTTTGTTATTGGGCCTCTATGCCTGTGTACTAAAACTTTGGGTTTTTCTTCTGTCGTTAACCTGTCTCGTCTGAATTTTTGTTTCATTTTTTTTTTTCAGTTTATTTGTTTATTTTAGGAGAGACAGAGACGGCATGAGTAGGGGAGGGGCAGAGAGAGAGAGAGAGAGAGAGCGAGCATGAGTGGGGGAGGGGCAGAGAGAGAGGGAGACACAGAATCCAAAGCAGGCTTCAGGCTCCGAGCTGTCAGCCCAGAAGCCCGACGTGGGGCTCGAACCCACGGACTGTGAGATCATGACCGGAGCCAGAGTCAAGAGTTGGTCGCTTAACCGACCGAGCCACCCAGGCACCCCAACAAGTATGTATTTCTTGATTCTCGATAGGAATTTTGACCAATAATTAATTAATTAATTAGTTAGTTAATTAATTAATTTCTGAGAAGTTATATTAAATGAGACCAGGTTTTTCCAGTCTTTATCAAGAACCCTTTTTTTTTTTTTTTTTTCTATTTTCAATCAGCTCTGACGGGAAATCCTATCCACATTTTTCTTAGTATCGACTTATCCATTTTGCTAGCGAGCTAAAAGCTACCTTTTCATGGGGCCAGTATTCTTTTGACGAATTGTTGGGTTATTTTTAGTAGTTTATTCAGGCTTTTTTGGTGTTTATATTTATAAACTAGATTGATTTTGAAGTTTCTGGTGTGGTTTCTTAATACGTTTTAGTCTTAGGGTTCTATACAGGCTGTCACAGGAGTGGAGACAGCTCTGTTTGTTATGCTTCGTTACGGGACTTCTGTAAATACAAGTATTATTGGGTCAGCAATGGAAATTCTCTGGCTCTAGCAGAGTGATCCTACGAGCTTTGGAACAGCCCTGGTATGTTCCTCAGTTTTCTGTTTCACAATTTGTTTCCTATGGAAGTGTTTGGACTCTTAATTTACTTTGATGATTTATATATTTTTCTAGGACATCATCCACTTTCTTCAGGTTTTCTAACTTACTTTTTAAAGTTATACAGGCGTTTCTAATTATACTTTTAAACCCTCCGTATCAACTTTCTTGTTCTTAATTTTGCACATCTGTGCTTCCTTTTTCTTGATGAGCCATGGTGGTGGTTTCCCTCTCCTATTTTCTGGAAAAATATTATTTTTGTTAATTTTGCATATTTTTTCTTTTTCTTTTTTTTTTGGAACCTTTATTTATTTTCGAGAGAGAGACAGAGCATGAGCAGGGGAGGGGCAGAGAGAGATGGAGACACAGAATTGGAAGCAGGCTCCAGGCTCCGAGCTGTCAGCATAGAGCCCGATGCGGGGCTCGAACTCACGAACCGTGAGAACATGACCTGAGCCAAAGTCAGATGTTTGACTGACTGAGCCACCTAGGCGCCCCAAAGCGTTCTTATTTTCAATGCTGCCTGTAAAAATGTCTTGCTAATAAATAGAAAATAACAAACATACCAGTGGAAAAATGGTTGAATGTTAAAAGCAGGCAATTTGTGATTATAAAAAATCATAAAAGGTGCTAAACATGAATCAAAAAATAAAGATTAAAGCAAGATCCTTTTTTGTGGTCTGCCGAATTGGAAAACAAAAAAGTTAGTGTAGAATTATGAGTTGGTATAACCTCTATGGAGGGGCAATTTGTTAACATATATCAAAATTATTACATGTGAAAATATCCTTTGCCTTAGCAATTCTACATTTTGGGTTTTACTCTAAGAGAGTAATCAGAGCTGTGTGAAAAGATTTAGCTTCAAAGATATTAATGTCAGACTTGTTTATAATAGAAAACTTGGAAATAATAATAAACTGTTTTAATAAATTATGATACACCCATAAAAGGACTACCAGACAGCCATTAAAAATGAAATGTAGAAGAATATTTATAAAAACGGACATATAATCAGAATGCATTGTAAAAAGGAGAAAGCTGGTTATAAAACACCATTTTAATGTAATTCTGCTCATTTCAATTTTACACATTTTTATTGATTATCTACTATATATTTTTTAAATGCTTTATGTATTTTTGAGAGAGAGGGAGAGCACAAGGCAGGGAGGGGCAGAGAGAGAGGGAGACACAGAATCCGAAGCAGGCTCTAAGCTCTGATGTGTCAGAAGACAGCCTGCCGCGGGGCTCGAACCCATGAACCCGGAGATCATGACCTGAGCTGGTCAGATGCTTAACCGACTGGGCCACCCAGGCACCCCGATTATCTACTACATTATAAGAGATTTACGGGAATAAGGCTATATTCTTTGTGAGGGAGAACACTTCTCTGCCACAAAACTGGTTCATAACAAAAATCTCAAAGTGTTCATAGAGTCATGGATCTCCAGGTCAACGTGAAAATGAAGAAACTCCTTAACTTGCACTCAACAATGTTATTTACTTGTGGACACATCTCACCCTCTGTCCTTTTCATTGCCTTTTAAACATCGCTCCTGCTAACAAATTTCTCATGGAATTGACAGAAAGTTCTCAGTGAATGTTGTTGAATTGAATTGTGACCCTTTGCTTTCAACTGGTTAGATTACATGAGTATTATTAGCGTGTGTGTGCGTGTGTGTGTGTGTGTGTGAGTTGAGGATGGAAATGTGGTATGAACTCAGTCTGTGTAGAGAGAATGTCAGTTTGTTTTGTTGGCCACACAAATGGGAAGACTCGCTTTCTACGCTTCTGTGCACCTGACTGCTGGGAATTGTAAGACAATTCACGGTTGATCGACCTGACCTATTGGTTTGACATAATTGATAATGTCTTTTAGACGCGATCATTCACATTCTAATCTGTGGATTCCAAAATGTCACTCTACCTGTTTAGCATTTCAAGCGGACATTGTTTGGAGTTTATATCAGTCTTTCTTTTTTTTTTTTTTTTAAATTACAAATGGAGCCCAGAGGAAGGCAATATAAGATTTTAAAACGCTCAACCTTTATCACTACGTCATAGATTTAGAATACAAAATCTTCAGCGTGCTGATCGAGGTTGGGCAGGCATGTAGGTTTAAGAGTTGGAGAGGTAGGGTGACCACCTTGGGATGCCTACACATTTAGTCAAGGTCTAAATCCCTGAGAAAAAGTCAGTGAGCCCACATCTCAGATGGATGGCAGCCGAGCCATCAGGGTGTCGAGTGAAAACTCATGCCCTTTACTCTTTTTAACTACTTTGAGTTCCATAAAGTATTTCCCGGGATAGTTTTATAGCTCTGCCAAATTAAGGATAGCAACAACAAAAAGGCATTCTTCGGGAGCATTTTCCCCAAGACTTAGAGCGTCTTCCTATAGTCATTATGTTCATCCTCAATCAGATGAATGTTCTTTACTTTACTAAATCAGGGCCTTGGCTTCAAAAGTATTTTGAAAAGCTATCATTACCCAGGTAGACAGGTGACGTCAGTCTCAAAAGTTTAAATTATGGGTGCCTTTTCTACCGCGAAATAGGCATTTCAAGGAGTCAATTACAATTCACGGGTTTCAAAATCGATTTCCAGTAGAGGGAGCCCTTGCTCGGGTAATACAATGGGGGGACCATTTCTATCCTTGTCCCTGTCACCTTCATCAAAATTCACACAGTAAAGACTTAGGGTAGAATTCATTTTCGTATTTTTCCACCCCTCGGGTCTATTTGTACGTTAACCGCAAGATTTGTTTTTTCTTCGAAAGGAACCAAATTACTGATTCTTTGTCTAGATCCCAGGGCAGGAATCCCCCAACCTGGGATTGGACCAATTCCGGACCCTGGCTTTGGTGCCTGGCGATAGACCACAAAGCATCGAATATTTGAGCACCGTCCATCTGTCCTGGGGGCTTACTGTACTCATTTTGCAGTTGAAAGATACATACTTATTATTAACCCGTTAAGAGGCTTTGAATGGGTAGTTGGCATGTACCTTGGAATCACATTCATCCAAACCTTCTTAATTACCATGCAGTTTTCAGATAAAGCCTCAGAGGAGTAAAGTCAAGGGCAGGATGGATCCCAGGTGTGGACCAGCAAGAAGGTGCGAGCCTGGGGCTCATCCATTGTCTCCGGGGTGGGAGCATTCCATGAGCGCTGTCTGGGGAATAAAATCAAAGTGGTTTCTTGGTGATTTCTCCGAGTTAGACAAAAAAAGCCGGACTCGTCATCGACTGAATCCCGTGGTTGTGTCCGTCATGCCCAACAACGGTGTTGGCTTGTTCTTTTCATTCTTGAAGTGGCCAGCTTTAGGAACCGATCCAACTTGCCGTTAAAAGCCACGCAGACTCAGAGGTGGCCCAAATGAGGGGGAGGGTGGTCATTGTGTGTACAACGATGTAATCTTCTCAGGACCCACGTGATACAAACGAAAGAAATTAGCCTAAGTCTCAACATCAAGGTTCAGCTTTTAATTCATGCGCTCTGGGCCTCCTGGATTATTTTACACGGTCTCTATTTACCGGATTTCTCCAGAGAGTCCCTCCCGCTCCTGATTCCACAAAAGAAGAGTTTGCTGTTGCAAAACCTCAGTTTTAAAAGCTGACTTTGCTCTCTGTCTCCCATAACCTTTTATAGAATCTGCCCTTTGGGTGGAAGGAAAGTCCAGACATCTGGAGTGAAGAGACTGGAGTTCCGAGACAGGTTTTGCGCATACTTTCGCACCCCCTCTTAGAATGAGAGGTGGGAAGGCGGGGAGGTGGGGGTGGGGAACCTCGGAAGCCTCAGTCATTTGCTGTAGGTGGGTTGCCTGTACTTGAAGGATGGAGTTGAGCTTTGGTTTTTGCTTAAATACCGAGCACTGAGAAACTTCTGAGTATTCGAGAGCGGCCTATGTCTGCACTCTCCTTATAGTAGCCACAGGTGGCGATTGAGCACTTGACATGTGACGAGGGAGTGAATTTTTAACTTTATTTAGTTATTTAGTTATCATTAATTTACATCTCTCTCTCTCTCTCTGAAAATAAATAAATAAACTTAAAAAAAAGGGGGAGGGTGGCGGTGCCGGGGTGGCTCAGGCGATTGAGCGTCCGACTTCAGCTCGGGACATGATCTCACGGTTCGTGAGTTCGAGCCCCACGTCAGGCTCTGTGCTGACAGCTCAGAGCTTGGAGTCTGCTTCGGATTCTGTCTCTCCCTCTCCCTCTCTCTGCCCCTTCCCTGCTAGCGCTCTGTCTCTCTCTGTCTCTCAAAAATGAATACACATTAAAAAATTTTAAATAAAGACGACAAAATTTAATTTACATTGACTTTAACCACAGTATTTATATATACTTATTCTATGTTGGAATGCAAATATTTTAGATATACTGGTTTAAAGAGAATATATTTTTGAAATGGATTTCATCTGTCTTATTGTACACTTTGGAAAGTACTGTAAAATGTATTTGTTGAGTGTACAAATAGCCCATTCCTTTTCACTGTGGGCAAACGTTCCATTGTATGACTAACACACCTTCTTTATCCATTCACTTGTTAGTGGACATTAAGGTTGTTTCCGTGTGGGGACAATTACAAATAAGGTTGTTATGGACCCGCGTGCACAAGTCTTTCAATGACCATATGTTTCCTTTCCTCCTGGGCAAACAACCTAGGACTGAAATGACTGAATCCTTTGCTCGGTGTGAGTTTAACTTTTTAGGACGCTTCCACCCTGTGTTGCAAAGTGACTGCATCATGTTCAGTCTCCACCAACGAAGATATGAGAGCGCTGGTCCTTCCACACTTTTGCCATCGTGTGGTCCGTCGGCAATGTTAGCCGTTCTGTGAGGCCATTGAAAATATAGATGCGTCGCTGCCTCCCCGGTTCCTGGCACACGGCTCCTAAAACCTTTGTAATTTCCTAAGTGATGAGAACACTTGGTACTGATTTCCTGTCTGTGAAATGGTGTCCTATCCCCCTTAGACCACAGGAGACACGCAGAGAGCAGCCGTGACTTTAGATTTCCGGGACAGTTAGCGCCTGCCGCACCAGCATATGAGACAAGATCGTATCTTGAAAACTCAGAGAGAGTTAAGGTGTTTTTATATCTTCTTCCTTTTGATTTTCGTTTTAATTCAAGGTTCATTAACGTACGGTGTTATAGTAGCCCCAGGGGTCCAATACAAACGTTCAACAATTCTATGCACTTCTCAGGGGAACTCAGATCAGAGAAGGTAAGTGACTTAAATGTGGAGTTGCCAGATTTGGCAAAACAGATTACAGAGAGCCCGGTTGCATGTAAATGTCAGATAAACAACGAATAACTTTTGGTACGTGTAGGTGCTGTGCAACAGTTGGATATATTTATTTTTATTTTTTTTTTTTTTATTTTATTTTTCAACGTTTTATTTATTTTTGGGACAGAGAGAGACAGAGCATGAACGGGGGAGGGGCAGAGAGAGAGGGAGACACAGAATCGGAAACAGGCTCCAGGCTCCGAGCCATCAGCCCAGAGCCTGACGCGGGGCTCGAACTCACGGACCGCGAGATCGTGACCTGGCTGAAGTCGGACGCTTAACCGACTGCGCCACCCAGGCGCCCCAACAGTTGGATATATTTAGCACCAAGAAAAAGTTTGTTTCTTTATCTGAAAATACAAATTTAACTGGGTGCCCTGCGTTTCCTGTCCTGGCAATCCTACTTCATAGCTAGTCGGTGTCACTTCTAAACCCAAGATGTCCTAACTGCAAAGTTTTTTTTTACTCTACTGCACTGACTCGTCATGCAAGAATTAAATCTGGGTGAGATTATTTTATTATTATATCATTTATTGTGTTTTCTCATTTTATAGCATATATTCTTAAGCTCTTTTTTTTTAATTAAATTCCTATTTTATTTTACCGGAGAGAGAGAGAGGGAGAGCGTGCACGAGTGGGAAAGTGGGCAGAGAGAGAGGGAGAGAGAATCCCAAGCAATCTCTGTACTGTCCTTGGGGAGTCCGAGGCGGGGCTTGAACTCACGAACTGTGATGTGACCTGAGCTGAAACCGAGTTGGATGCTTAGCCGACTGAGCCACCCAGGTGCCCCTATTATTAAGCTCTTTTTAAATAAAACGCTTGCGTATTAAGAACAGAATTTTTATTTCTTATTGGTCTTGGACCTCTGTGCCTGGCACAGAGCTCCTGAAACCTTTGCCATTTCCTGGGTGTTTGGAGGGTCTTGTTTCTCATGGGCTCCCAGACGGCTCTTGGATGAAGCTGGTCACGGGAAGATCGAGCCACGTTAGAAGCTTGGAGTTTCTGCCCCAGCCCCCATTTTCTTGAGAAGAGAGGAGGTCTGGAGATGAAGTGAATGATTGATCATGCCTATGTGAGGAAGCCTCCATAAAATCCCCAAAGCATGAGGTTTGGAGAGCGAGCTTCGGGTCTGGTGAACCCCGGGAGGTCTGGGAGAGTCGCATGCCCAGAGAGGGCATGGCAGCTCCACAGCCCTTCCCACACACTTTGTCCGATGCGTCTCTTGCCTGTTGCTGTTCATCTGTCTCTTCTGTTGTGCCCTTTTATAATAAACAAGTAAACATAAATAACCTGTTTTCCTGACCTCTGTGAGATGCTCTTGCCAGTTAAGCGAACCAGAAGAGGGGGTAGTTGGAACTGTCTACAGACAGCAGGTCAGAAGCACAGGTGACTGACATTGGCCTGTGTGTGTGTGTGTGTGTGTGTGTGTGTGTGTGTGTTGAGGGGGACAGTCTTGTGGGACCGAGCCCTTAACTTGTGTGATCTGATGCTACCTCCAGGTAGGTAGTCTGAGCATTGAGTGAATGGTAGCACACCTAGTCAGTGTTGCAGAGAATTGTTTATGTGGTGTAAACCTCACATTTGGTGACCAGAAATGTCAGAAATGCAGTGTTCCTGTGTCAGCAGTTAAGGAGACTCGCAGGAGAAATACACAGTAGGGAACACCTAGGTTCTCTCCCCGCTCCGCACGGGACGGGGGAGCTGAGCGGGGTTTTTCTTTAGACACATTCTAATAATTATGCTGTCGTATTTCCTTTTTAATTCGCTTTTAATTCACACCCTCATCTGAAGGTTGTCCAGCATTTTTTGATGTGCTTGCTTTCAACCAGTCTCTCTCTCTCTTGTTTTTTTTTTTTTTTTTTGGTAGTTTCAAGTTTTTGTTCAAATTCCAATTGGTTAACGTACGGTGTAGTATTCGTTTCAGGAGTAGAAATCAGTTTATTCTTCACTTACATATAACACCCGGTGCTCATCACAAGTGCCCTCTTGAGTACCCATCACCCATTTAACCCATCCCCCACCCACCTCCCCTCCAGCGGCCCTCTGTTCGTTCTCTGTAGTTAAGAGTCTGCTTTATGGTTTGCCTCTCTCTTTTATTTTTTTCCCCTATGTTCATCTGTTTTGTTTCTTAAATTCCACATATGAGTGGAATCATGTGGTATTTGTCTTTCTCTGACTTCTTTCGCTTACCATTATACCCTCTAGATCTATCCGTGTTGTTGCAAATGGCAAGATTTCATTCTTTTTTATGGCTGAGTAATATTCCACTGTATATGTGTATCACAACTTCTTTATCCAATCATCAGTCAATGGACATTTGTGCTCTCTCCATCATTTGGCTATTGTTGAAAGTGCTATCAACATTGGGGTACAAGTGCCCCTATGCATCAGCACTCCTGTATCCCTTGGGCGAATTCCTAGCAGTGCTATTGCTGGGTCATAGGGTAGATCTATTTTTAATTTTCTGAGGAAACTCCACACTGTTTTCCAGAGCGGCTGGACCAGTTTGCATTCCCACCAACAGTGCAAGAGGGTTCCTGTTTCTCCACATCCTCTCCAGTATCTATAGTCTCCTGATTTGCTCATTTTAGCTACTCTCACTGGTGTGAGGTGATATCTGAGTGTGGTTTTGATTTGACACACACACACACACACACATACATATATATGTGTGTATATATTATATATACATTGTGTATGTACATTGTATCTATCTATCTATCTACCTATATAATGTTTATTTATTTTTGAGAGAGAGTGTGCAAACAGGGGAGGGGTGGAGAGAGAGGGGCAGAGGATCCGAAGCAGGCTCTAAGTTGACAGCCCTGAGCCCCAATTTCTTAAAATAGGTATAGGGTTATTAAGATTTCTATTATTTCTTGAATGAGTGTGGTAGGGTGGGTCTTTCAAGGAATTTTCTCATTTCATTGAAATTACATAACCCATAAAATTTATAAATTTGTTTACAAATTTCCTAATTTCCCTTTTATCGTCTGCGTGATATAATCTAGGCTGGCATGTTTCTCAGTCTTGATGTTGGTTACTTGTGTTCTGTCTCTTCCAGGTCAGTCTATCTAGCCTGGGATTGGCAAACGACAGCCTGTGAACCAGTCCTGTGTTTTAGGAATACATTTTTAGGGGCGCCTGGGTGGCACAGTCGGTTAAGCGTCCGACTTCAGCCAGGTCACGATCTCGCGGTCCGTGAGTTCGAGCCCCGCGTCAGGCTCTGGGCTGATGGCTCAGAGCCTGGAGCCTGTTTCCGATTCTGTGTCTCCCTCTCTCTCTGCCCCTCGCCCGTTCATGCTCTGTCTCTCTCTGTCCCAAAAATAAATAAACGTTGAAAAAAAAAATTAAAAAAAAAAAAGGAATACATTTTTATTGGAACACAACTTAATTTATTTGTTTATGCATTGTAGATGGCTGCTTTCTTACTACAATGTCAAAGGTGAGTAACTGATTCAGAAACTATATGTCTATGAGCCTAAAATATTCACCACCTGGTCATTTAGGAGAAAGTTTGATTTTGGGGGGATTAATAGAATATTTTTTAATGATTCCATTAGTATCACGCAGGGTTCAACCAGAGAAGCAGAATCGGTTGGAGATACATATGCCTATGAATAGGTGAGAGAGAGAGAGAAAGAGAGAGAGGGAGAGATGATGGATGGATGATAGATACTTATTACAAGAAACTAGCTTAGATAATTATGGGGGCTGGCTAAGCAAGTCTGAAATCCATGAGACAGGCAGTCTAGAAGAGATCATAAGTAGCCTCGAACGCCATAGACATGGGCCAAAGCTGTTGTTTACAGGCAGTCAGGAAGGGAAAATCCAGCCAAAGGAGGGCAATTGTAGAATCAACTGTTGTTTAGTAACTGGCTCAGGGACCGCCTAAGCCTTCTTTTAAGACGCTTCCACTGATTAAGCCAGGCCCACCAGGATAATCTCTTTACTTACAGCCAATGGATTAGAGACGGTAATTCTATTCCTTCACTGCAAATCCCCATCAGCATTTGATTGAACACTGGGAGAGGTATGTGTGTGCCACAAAATGTTACTCTTCCTCCTGTTCTGGGAGTTTACTTCAGCCAAGCTGACTCACCAAAAACCATCACAGGATTTTATTTCCTTTGTGGACTTATCTGCTATAGCTCTTTGTTTTGTATTTCAGTGCTTCAGGGTCTTAAGATACATCTTCGGGGCGCCTGGGTGGCTCAGTCAGTTGAGCGTCCGACTTTGGCTCAGGTCATGATCTCTCTGTGAGTTCAAGCTCTGCGTCGGGCTCTGTGCTGACAGCTCGGAGCCTGGAGCCTGCTTCCGATTCTGTGTCTTGCTCTCTCTTTGCCCCTTCCCCTGCTCGTGCTCTGTCTCCTCTCCCTCTCTCTCAAAAATGAGTAAACACTGAAAAACTTAAAAAAAAAAACAATTAAAAAAAGAAATTAGATAGTACAAAACTTGTCATTTTCTCCGTAAATACTCATGTTTTGTAAAGAGCACGTGTTTGTGTCTACCTTTCAGTAGACATTTTTGCCAAAACGATTAGCTCTTCCGCATTAGCTGAACATTAAATCACCTCCCCTAAGCGTGGTTAGGAAGGCAATTTGGTGTCTGTCCAGGAGTGAGAGTTTTAACTCAGGACAAAAGTGTTGTTACCTGCTCACACTTCGCTGATTGCCGTGCAAGTTGGTGCAGGTTGTGGTCAATTTGGCAACTGAGTATTTATTAAACTGAAAAATGCTATACGCTTGATCCTGCAATTCCCAGCTAGGTAAATTATTTGACACACACACACACACACACACACACACATATACATATACACATACATATATATACATACACATACACACATATATGTATATATATACACATATATGTATATATGCAAATATATATATACATACATATATATATATATATATATTTGAGAGAGAGTGTGCAAGCAGGGAAGGAGTAGAGAGAGAGGGAGACAGAGAACCTGAAGCAGGCTCCAGGCTCTGTGCTGTCAGTGCACAGCCCGACACGGGGCTCAGACTCACAAACCATGAGATCCTGACCTGACGTCAAGTCGGACGCTTCACCAACTCAGCCACCCAAGCGCCGTAATTACTGGGAACGTGCTAGATGCAGTTGCCCACATGAGAAATGATGTGAAATTAAATATGGCAGCAAGATTTGTCAACAGTCAAGTTGAGAAAGCAATGTACATGCCCGTCGATAGACGACCGGTTAAGGAAGGTGTGATGCCTCCGCCTGATGGGACGTTATTCATCTCTGACAAAGAATGACAAAGTTCTTTGGGTACCGACGTGAAACAAGCGTTAAGATACATTCCTATGGAAAACACAATGCGTGAAACATTACATGTTTTGAAAAACCACAAGGTGGAAATCAGTTGAGTAGTCTATCATCGATACGTCAATCTATCGTGTGTAGATGCACAGAATACTTCTGGAAAAAATACGTAGGGACGGGACCCAGATAACTGTGGAGAATGCAGGGATGATTACTTTTCACTTTAGCCCGTTCATACGTACCCTTTGAATATTGCACGGCGGCTGAATTGCCCATCCACACAAACAAACGAGCCCCGAAGGATAAGCTGTGGGACACCCATGATTCGCAAAGCAGGTAAGAGCAGACAATGCTATTCTTTCAAATCCTTCCCTCAAGGGGGAAAAAGGCGCCGAGTTTTTGACAGTCTCTGCCTGTAGGCTAAAGACGGTGAATCCCTTCCTTTGAGTGAGTGTGAGAACACGGGGTTTGAAGTCAGAAGCCCAGATGTAAGAGAACTTGATTAGTTCTCAGCAGCCAAGGTTTCCAATGCAGGCTCTGAACATGGCAGCTGGGTGTCGTTGGGAATGTAGAACCGTCCCCTCAGAGCCCGAATATTTTCCTCTGTGGAGGAGACTGCGTGGAACGGTGCATGTGTAAATGTCTGGCACCCGGCATATAGGTTGTGTTCTGTCCATCTTGGAAAATGCTGCATTGAAACCCGGAGAGATCTTAATTTTACGCCCTAGACATCCCGCCTCCCCATTCTGAGCACAGTCTTTGCTCATTTGTGGAGTGGAATGAATGATTTTCTGTTCCGGATTCCCCACCGGGTTCCCTTGAGAAAGGCAGGTGGAAGGGGAGAAGAGCTATCCTCCAGGGAATATTGAAGGAGGGAGGGTTGGGGTGTGGAACTTCTGGGTCCCTTTAGCCATTGCAGGCATTACACAGCCAGCAGGTGCGTGCGGGCAGAGTCCCTTCCGGGGGCAGGAGTGATGCCTTTTGGTAGGGAGGCAGTGCAGGGTGTTTCGGTGCAGAGCTGAGCCCGCAGATTCAGGGTGTCTGTGAGATTTGGGGGAAGGAAACGGCGAGAACCAGGAAGGGAAAGCCTGCAGTAAAGCAGGGGTGGAGTATGAGACGATGGGGAGAAGGGAGGGGGTTTAAGCAGTCTTTCAGGATACATGTAATCTCCCTTACAATTCTCCGAGTCAGTAGGTGACGTTTTAATTACTATCAGTCGCTAGACATTCCCTTGAGCCTAGATCACATAAAATACCAGAATTTATTCAGGCTACAGCCGTGAAATGAGGGAGCTGGGTTGTTAGGGTCCCCCCTGACACTTGGGCGGCTTTAGATGCCTCGGTGGCTTTTTAGAGGCTCGTAAATGCTGTTGGGGTTTCATAGTCATCCAGCTTTAGTCTTTTCCTCCAGAGAAGGAGCCGAACAGAATATCATGAAGTCTTCTCTTACAGGTCTTGGGACACGATACACACAAGGTTTGACATGATCTGGCCCCTCCGTAACCTCTTAACCCTCACTTCCTCCCATCGTCTCCTTTACCCCTTCCGTCCCATCCATTAGGTCTCATTTTCCTGTTCCCCAAAGATGCCAAGCACACTTGGACCCCAGGGCCATTCTGCTGGCTGCACCTTCTACACGACACCCCCATGGCATGCGTCAGTGTTCTTCGTGACTCCATGACCAAGCCTACTTAAAACAGCTTCTCCGCCTCCGTCTTCTGCTTCATTCTACTTAGGTGGCGTTTCTTACCGGTATTTCACTGAGCACTCTACTTACGTATTTATTTGGCTGTCCGCTTGACCGAAGCTTTACAAAGGCCTCACCGTGTCTCGCTTATGGCTACGTTCCCGGTGCACAAAGAGATGGCGAACAAGTGTTTGTTGAGCGAATGAGCGATGCGCAAACGACGGGTCCTCTTTCTTAATCACTTTCGCAACAGCCACTCCCGAAGTACAGAACTCAGTACAAGACAGCTAGAGGAGAAACAAAATAAAGGCGATGTGCCTAGCTCTTCAAGAGACCACAGACTGACGGGGTGGGGGTCGACAGGGGCCTGCTCGGAATCTCTGGCGTGCTTACAATGTGACCTGAGTTCAAGACGATGTGGGCGGATCGCAAAGTGAGACATCGTAGAGCCATCCGCCATTTAGCTATTCAGTGCTTTACTGGGTATGTATTGGAGTGTTTCCACACAGTATCCCCGGGATAGCAGATGTGACATTGATATGAGAATCTGAAATTAATCTGAAAATCTGGACTCACAACACAGATCAATTACAGGGCGTCTATTCGCGTTGCAAAAGAATTCTTCGTGGGGCAAAAGGATTCGTGCAGGGTTCCCTTAAATAACATCCCCCCTGCCTAGAGTCTCCAAGTGTGTGACCAGGATGGTGTAGGGCAGAGCAGCAGAAAAACAAACCAGTCAGGAGGCTCTAGCAGGGCAAGATCAGTTAAATCTGGAGGCCAATATCTTTGGAATGACACACGAAGTCAATGGGGAAAGAGGATTCCTTTGCCTGGATTTGTGGTATCTCAGTAGGGAGCGCAGACACTGGGTGAATGGCACACCTATGTGTTCTCATTCGTGCCACACTGGAGGCAGATGCATTTTGCCCTCGGTATGGCGAATGTCTGCTGTGTCCAGGGTCACAGCTAGGCGTGGCCCCCTTGTGGTTGGGCTTTAATTAAGAGGTAAAATTATTAACGTGGCAGATGTTGCTAGCCCGAGGACCTGGGCCCAGTTACATCAAGCAGATGGTCCCGAGCAAGAGACCATCCTTTAAGGAAGAAGCATTTGCAATTCATGGGCACTGGTGATGTGCGTTTCTCTCGCTCTCCAATGTTCTGCTTGTCAAGGGTCCCATTGTGTGGCCAGGGAGCATGATGAATTAGGCAAACCCCTTCTGGTTGGGGACGTAGCCTTGCACTGATGAAAATTAAAAGCACCGTCTCCCAGAGGATCAAGAGGTTCAGCTCTCCAGAGCGGAGACTTCTCCTGCCCTCCCGTTTTTTCTGCCTGGTGATCCGGCTCAACGTCACCATTTCTGTCCAGGACACGACTTGGCCTCAGGGACCCAGAGCTCTGAAAGAGCTGACTGGCTCCTGCACGAGACTCCTGACGTTTTCACCTTGGGACGGGTCCTGATCAGACCTGGGGCTCGCTTGGATCTTTTGCCAGGAGGACCAGCAGGCGGAGGCTCAGGAAAGACTACCGTTGGCAGGCCAGATATTCCGGCCGGATGCCGGAAAACATGGGTTCTGCCTTTCACGCCTGGTGCGATCTGGCGCCGAGCCCACACACGCCCGCACGTGCACGCACGTGCTACCCCTGACCTGCAGTTTCTTCATTTTTTCGCTCTGCAGCAAATAGTTATGGAGGGCCTGCTCTGGGCAAGTCAGCTGAAAAAGGAAAGTCATCAAATTGGCCCTCTTATCTCGCAACGGAACAGGGGAGATCAGATGAGATCTGGGTGGGGTGTCAGCTGCTAGGCTCCCCTCCCGGCACGAGGGTCAGTCTTCCCTCAGTGGTGAAGCTCCTGGGGGAGCAGATTTATGAAGACTGAGTCCCTTTGGAGGATGTCTCCCTGGACAGATCAGGGAAGTTCAGAGAAAGCCTCTCCCTGCCTTTTCTGTTTTTCAAGTGCCTCTCAAGGGAGAGATAGAGTGCAAATGGGGGAGGGGCAGAGAGAGAGAGGGAGACGCAGAACCGGAAGCAAGCTCCAGGCTCTGAGCCATCAGCACAGAGCCCGACGCGGGGCTCGAACCCACGAACCGTGAGATCATGACCTGAGCTGAAGTCGGGTGCTTAACCAACTGAGCCACCCAGGCGCCCCAATATGCCCTTGATTCAATCAAAACATCTCCAGAAAAAGCAAAGAAATCTGTTGCGGAAACGCGTGACCCGTCGTAGACGTGTCCCGATTCTTAAAGTTTTAAAATGCGACACTTGTTAACATGTCTATTTAAAATAAATGAAAGACGCTATGAAAAATCTGGGACTTTCGTGAAGCCTAAAGGTGGCAGCGTAATATTCTATGCCCTGTTGTGTTGATCTGACTTCACCGCATTTTCATTTCCGTGACATAATTAAGTGATGGGGGTGGGAGGGGAAGACGTGTGCTGGTGGCAGAAGGACTTTAGAATTCAGTGTAGAGACCCTGGGGGTCTTTGTGAAGCAGATATCAACAGCCTGAAGAGGGATTGTAAGAATGAAATGTAGTGACAGAGGAGAATTGCAAAAATGAAACCAAGTGACTGATATAAAGGACCCAGCACGAGTCCTGACAGAAAATACGTGCCCGGTGAATATTTTATTCAGACTTCCACGTCTCATGATTTTGTTATCTACTCACAGTGAATGACTGACAGAATAGGAGATACGGAGGAGGCCGGACAGTTCATGTAAACCAGGTGGAATATGAAAAGGCTGTTTTCCTAAAATATTGAGTGATGATAAAGAGAAGTAGGTAGGGCCGATTCTATAATTGTCAGAACCGCTTTGGATGCAAGTGACAGAAATCTAGCTTAGCTTCCTCAAAGTAGCTCAGATGAGATGCGGGATTTATTAGCATTTGTAACTGGGAAATCCGAGAAGGCAAACCTGGCCTCAGACACTGTGAGATAATAGAACATACGAATTGATCTCTGTTTCTGGTTCCTGGCAAAGAGCTTCTAAACCCTTGTAATTTCCCCGGGCGGCGGGAGCGTCGTCCGTTTTAATGTGGTGACTCTGGGCCGGCCCCTGAATGGCTCCTGGGTGAGGGCTGGTCAGGAGGAAAACCAAGGATGATTGGAAGCTTAGAATTTTCAGCCCCCTCCCTGCGTCTTCAGAGAGGGGAGAGGGGCTGGAAATGGGATTAATAACCGATCGCGGCTATCTGAGGAAGCCTTCATAACGATCCAAAGAGGCTGGGTTTTGCAGAGCTTTTGGATTGGCGAACACATCCCCACATGGGGAGGGTGGCGCACCCCAACTCCACGGGGATGGAAGCTCCCACACTGGGTACCATCCGAGACTCTTCCCGTGTACCTCTCCATCTGGCTTTGCATCCTTTATCATGTCCTTTAATGAACTGGTAAGCATAATTAAGGGTTTCCCCGTGTTCTGTGAGCCACGCTGGTGAATCAATCCCACCCAAGATGGCGGCCCGGAACCTCTGGTTTGTAGCCAAGTTGGACAGAAGTTGCAGGTAGCCTGGAGACCTACTAGTTGTGATTAGCATCTGAAGCAATGGGATTGAGCCCACTGGAGCCTGACGCTGTCTTCGGGGAGATAGTGTCACATGCAGTGAGATTGTAGGATACCCCGCTGGTATCTCAGGGAATTGCTTGGTGGAGGACAAGTCCCACACATCTGGGGTCAGAAGGGTTGTGAGTGTGGTGCTTGTGTGAGAGTGGAGAAAACCAGACTGAAGTTTTTCCAGCCCAGGCGCACAGGCTAACAGAGGTTTAAGAACACCATTGGGGTTCTGTCTCTTCCCTTCTCCTGAAAATTGTTGCCTTGGCTTGGAAACGTTCTGATAGGTGCCCTGCACACGGCTGCAAAAGGGCCTCAGCAGCCATCGGCCCGTATGGCCCTCAGAGCCCCGACTTCAGAGAGAGGGGCGCATCTCTTCCAGTAGCTTCCACAAAGCCAAGTTTTCGAGGACTCTGGCCAACCCTGGGTCATGTATCCACCTCTGTAGTAGTGGGGATGGGGTTAACCCCCTAAACTAGACGAACAGAAATTGAAGGAGTCATTTCCTTAAACAAAGGGTGCTGTGAGACAAAACCGTATGTGCACTGCGGATTATAATTGAGTAAAGATAGTGACTTGGGCACACGTATTTCATTTGTTTTCAAAAAATTTTTAATGTTTATTGATTCTTGAGAGAGAGAGAGAGACAGAGAGAGCAGGGGAGGGGCAGAGAGAGGGGTGTGGACAGAGGGTCCAAAGTGGACTTGTGCAGACAGCAGAGAAGCCGACGTGGGGCTTGAACTCCCGAACCGTGAGATCATGAACTGAACCGAAGTCAGATGCTTAACCAACTGGGCCAGCCAGGCGCCCCTGCGCGTATTTTACTCTTTTTTTTTTTTTTTTTAATTTCTAACTTTTTTATTTTTTATTTTTAAAATTTTTTTTTTCAACGTTTATTTATTTTTGGGACAGAGAGAGACAGAGCATGAACGGTCTGGGGAGGGGCAGAGAGAGAGGGAGACACAGAATCGGAAACAGGCTCCAGGCTCCGAGCCATCAGCCCAGAGCCTGACGCGGGGCTCGAACCCACAGACCGCGAGATCGTGACCTGGCTGAAGTCGGATGCTTAACCGACTGCGCCACCCAGGCGCCCCACGTATTTTACTCTTTATGCGCCTCCTTGGGTTTCATTTTTTTTTTTTTTTTAATTTTTTTTTTTTCAACGTTTATTTATTTTGGGGACAGAGAGAGACAGAGCATGAACGGGGGAGGGGCAGAGAGAGAGGGAGACACAGAATCGGAAACAGGCTCCAGGCTCTGAGCCATCAGCCCAGAGCCCGACGCGGGGCTCGAACTCACGGACCGCGAGATGGTGACCTGGCTGAAGTCGGACGCTTAACCGACTGCGCCACCCAGGCGCCCCGGGTTTCATTTTTTTTAATTATCAAATTTACTTAAAAATAAAGATTTGCATCCATATAGCAAGCAACCACATTCTAGAAACCGTGAAGCACATTTGCTTAATATCCGATGGATTTCAAAGAATGTTCAACTAATATGTGTTTTACACGTGGAAAGCAATGGCTCAGGGCATCGGGGTGGCTCCGTTGGTTAAGCGTCCGACTTCGGCTCAGGTCATGATCTCACGGTTCGTGAGTTCGAGCCCCGCGGCGGGCTCTGTGCTGACAGCTCGGAGCCTGGAGCCTGCTTCGGATTCTGTGTCTCTCTCCCTCTCTGCCCCTCCCCTGCTTGCGCTCTGTCTCTCTCTCTCTCAAAAATGAACATTAAGGGGCGCCTGGGTGGCGCAGTCGGTTAAGCTTCCGACTTCAGCTCAGGTCATGATCTCACGGTCCGTGAGTTCGAGCCCGAGTCGGCTCTGGGCTGATGGCTCAGAGCCTGGAGCCTGTTTCCGATTCTGTGTCTCCCTCTCTCTCTGCCCCTCCCCCGTTCATGCTCTGTCTCTCTCTGTCTCAAAAAAAAAAAAAAAGTTAAAAAAAAAGATTATGTGAAACTAGATTAAAATAAAAAGGAAGTATCAACACACATGATAATATAAACTATGGATCTCAGATTCAAAGACGTGTATCGAGAAAACAATTGCTGATGATGCAGTACTGTTAAATATCATTTTGTTTTGTTCTGTTTTGAAACATGCTATTGAAAAAAAATGTTTATTGGGGTGCGTTGGTGGCTGAGTCCGTGGGGCATTGGACTTCGGCTCAGGTCATGATCTCGCGGTGCGTGGGTTCGAGCCCCGCGTCGGGCTCTGTGCTGACAGCTCGGAGCCTGGAGTCTGGAGCCTGCTTCCAATTCTGGGTCTCCCTCTGTCTCCGCCCCTCCCCCACTCATGTTCTGTCTCTTTCCATCTCTCAAAAGTAAATGAGCATTAAAAAATTATAAAAAATAACGTTTATTTATTTTGAGAGAGAGAGAGGCAGAGGGAGAGCACGAGTGGGGAGGGGCAGAGAGAGGGAGAGAGAATCCCAAGCAGGCTCCGAGCTGTCAGTGCACAGCTGGGCACAGGCCTCAATCCTATGAATCACGAGATCATAACCTGAGCCAAAATCAAGAGTCGGGTGCTCAACGAACTGAGCCACCAAGGCGCCCCAGCATTTTGCGTGGTAGTTTTATCGCATCAGTATTCTTCAAATACATCCTCCTCTTCTCCATTCCTCCCCCCTTTCAGATATGTCAAGGTAAGATTGCCCACTATACCTTTTTGGGGAAGGACGGGCACATATTCTGAAATTATACGCTTTTTACTTGTAAGTTTCTCTTTTCAAATGAAATGACAGTTCGCCTTTAGAGAAAGTTCTGTCTTGGCAAAATAGGGCAATTATTGCCAATGAATTCATCTTTGCTGCTCACCCTCTCACGATGTGTCTGGCAGACTCTGAAGGGTCATGGGCCAAGGTGTTCTCCCCTAGGTTCTGGGTAACAGTCTAGACTGAAAGAGAACATTTGCCTCCTGGAGGCTGCTGCTCGCTTTCTTATTTTAATTGTTTTTTAACATTTATTCACTTTTGAGAGACAGAGAGACAGAGGATGAGCAGGGGAGGGGCAGAGAGAGAGAGAGCGAGGAACACAGATTCCAAAGCAGGCTCCAGGCTCTGGGCTGTCAGCACAGAGCACGACGCGGGGCTTGAACTCACCAACGGCGAGATCATGACCTGAACCAAAGTCGGACACTTAACCAACAGAGCCACCCAGGCGCCCCGGCACTCTCTTGTTTTAGATTCCTATGGATGTCTCTGTATTTTATCTATGTATTTATATAATTATTTCAAACATTAATTTTTTTTAGGTCCAGAATTTCCATTGAGATATTTCATTGCCATTGTTTCTCTACGAAAAATTACTATCTCTTCATGCATTGTGAGCTTATTTTCATTTACTTCTTAGAGCATAGTCATAATAACGGTTTAAAATCCCAACTCGAACACCTGGGTCATCTTGGAGGAGTCCCTATTGATTGTTCGATCGCTCGGGAATAGGTGATGTTTGTTTGTTTTCGTAGGTAATGTTATTTTGAAATGTATCCTGGACACTATAACTGTTATATCACAGAGACTCCGGAGTTTTTAAATACTCCTCTAAAGAGGATTGACTTCTGTATATATTTAGCAGGCAATTCACTTGGTAGGAATAAAACTGCAGAATTGGGGACAGCAGCTCAAATTTCAGCTGTTATCCTTAGCTAAGCTGCTTGGAGCGTCTCCCATACGTGTGTGGTTTGGGAATTAGCCAGAAATGTGATCCAAGCGTATACACAGAACTTGGGGCACCCTTCTCTGGCTCTGTCCTAAGTTTCCTTCCTCACTTTCCAGTGCTTGTATTTTCCTCAAACACTTTCTTTCAGTTTTTTGGGCCCAAACCCAGAAGATTTTCTATTAAAGTTTTTGCCATCCCCCAATGGCACAGACAGGGGCCTGCTTTCAGGCTAGAAATTGTGAAAATGGGAAACATTCAGGGCCGCTCCCCTCAAATCAAGTGCCATTATCTTCCAGAATGTGCCTGCCTTTGGTTGCTTTCCAGTGTCTTCAGTTGGGGTTGTTGCTTTTAATTTTTAATTTTGGTTTGTTTAATTTTGTCCAGAGTTTACGCTTGTAATCTGCAGGAAGACTGGTCCGATAGGAACTTACTCAGCCATGTCAGAAGTGGAAACCATCTTTATAATCCCGTGGCACACAGGCTCAGTGTTCTCAGTTTCAAACGAGCAAACCAATGTTGGTGAATTCAAGTAGGAAAAGAAGTATGTTGACCCGTATCAATGTGCTAGTTTGTTAAAGCTACCATATCAAAATATTACATACTGGGTGGATTAAACAACAGAAATTTATTTTCTCACGGTCTTGGAGTCTGAAAGTCTGGGACCAAGGTGCGGACGGGCTCGGTTTCCTCTTGGAGAGACCTCTTTCCTTGACTTGCAAATGGCCATTTTCTTGCCCTGTTTTCACATGGTCTTCTCTTTGCCTGTGCCTGTGTCCTAATCTCCTCTTCTTAGAAGGAAGCCAGTCAGATTGGATCAAGAGCCACTCTGATGACCTCATTTCCACTTAGCCACCTCTTTCAAGGCCTTACCTTTATTTTTTAAAAATTAAAAAAATTTAATTGAGCGCGAGAGAGAGACAGAAAGCAAGGGAGGGGCAAAGGGAGAGGGAGGGACGAAGAATCCAAAGCAGGCTCCAGTCTCCAAGCCGTCGGCACAGAGCCCCATGCAGGGCTCGAACTCATGAAGCATGAAGTCACAGCCCGAGCGGAAGTCGGAGGCTTAACCGAGTCACCCAAGCGCCCCCCCCCCCATCAAGGCCTTATCTCTAAATGCAGTCACACCTTGAGGTACTGGAGGTTAGGGCTTCAACATGTGAAGTTTGAGAGATACATACACAACAAAACTCATGACAATCAGATACCTCACTCATTCTTCAAGAGGGCCAGAGAACACAAGTATGGGGTCAGTAATAACCAGTAGTTGAAGTCACATGAGAAGAGTGTCCAGGGAGACCCTATCACTACCCCTGCTCAGCAGAGAGAGTTCACCTTGTTACTTATAACTGAGCAGTGGGTACCACCTTTAGAACAAGCGTAGCCTCTGAAAGTTAGATGTCACGTCCATGATCTGCACCAGGAATAGCTTTCAGATGATGCCTCTGCCTTTGCAGTCCTTTGTGATTAAATATTACTAGCGGTATTGAGAGATCGCGCGTCTGTGTCCTCGCCTCGAGGAGTTTAGGTAAGTGAATTTCCGACCTCTACCCAAGGGAACACAAACTAAAAGGATACAGATGTGCCCAAACATGAAGAAGTAACAAACAATTTCTGGCTGGCCAAGTTGAAAATATTGTGTCTCATGGAACTGTTGCATAAGAATGAAATGAATTTGACGAGGATTCCGTAATCCAGAGAGAACAATAACAATGATGACCAGGGAGGGTTCAAGATGGCAGCGTAGAAAGATCCTGAAGTCACCTCCACCCATGGACACCACGGTCTACAACTCCCTGTGGAAAAATTCCCGCCGAAGGGGACCAAGAAATTGGGTGAACAGAGCTTCCATAACAAGGGACAGCACCAAGATGGGTAGAAGAGGAAGAGACATGATCTCACTAAGGAACAGAAACCACACCCAACGTACAGTGCTCCACAGTCAGGAAGAATCTCAAAGATAGGGAATTTTTCCTTGAGGAGTGAGAAATTCAAGTCCACATCAGCTGTCCCAATCCTTAGATCCTTTACAGGAAAGACAAGCCCCCAAAACACCCGACTGTGAAACAACAGAGAAAATGTCCAGGAAAACTAAAAAACCGTCGGGAAAACTCACTCTTAAGGGGCTTGTGCACAGATTCACTTGATCTAGAAACTCCGTACAAAAACACCAGATCAGCAGCACACAGACCAAAGGTGAAGGAGACACCCTTACTAATCTTGGAGTGCCTACCGGAGAGACGGGGAGGCAGCTAGACTTCCTCCGGGATTTGAGACACTGCTGGCAGCCATTTTTGTTATCTTGTTCTGCCATGCCGGTATGGATGGCACCATTTTGGAATCCTCCCTCTAGACTGCTGATGCCAGGGGTCACATCCCACTGATAGCCCCACACAATCCTGTGCCTCTGCCAGGCCTTGTAGTCAACAGAACAATAACCCTACCCACCAGCATGCCAACCGTAGTTATAGCTGCAGCACAACAAAAGGGTGCATGTGTCCACAAAGGGGGCACCCTTGGAGCACCTAGCTCTAGTAGGCAAGGGGGATCGTGCTTCTGGGATCCACAGGACATCTACATAAGGCCACTCCTTCAAGGCTGGGAGGTACAATTGAACTACCTAATACATAGAAACAAACAGAGCTAGGCAACGTGAGGAGACAGAGAACTGTGCTCCAAATGAAGGAACAAAACAAAGCCTCAGAGAAAGAACTAAACAAAATGGAGATAAGCAATCTACCCAACAGAGAGTGCAAAGTCATGGTCATGAAGGTGGTTAGCAAACTTGGGAGAAGAATGGAGAACACATAAGAATTTTAACAAACAGAAGATACACGAAAGTACCAATCAGAGCTGAAGAACACAAAAACAAAAGTGGATAGCACACTAGAGGGAATCAAAAAGCAGATTACAGATGCAGAAGAACAGATCAAGGATCCGGGAGATAGGGTAGCGGAAATCACCCAAACTAAACATAAACAAAAATAATTTAAAAAACCAAGGTGGTTTAAGGGACTTTTGGGGCAACATCAAGTGTACTGCCATTCACATTATAGAGGTCCCGGAAGGAAAAGAGAGAGATAAAGTGGGGGGGGGGGGGGATCTTATTTGAAGTGATAAGAGCTGAAAAATTTCCTACTCTGGAGGCAGGAACAGACACCCAGGTCTAGGAAGCACAGAAAGTCTTCAACAAGAAGAACTCAAAGATATCTACACCAAAACACATTATTATGAAACTATCAAAAAAGAAAGATAGAGAGCCTTAAAAGCACAAAGAGTGAAGCAATTAGATATGTATAAGGAGATCCCCTAAGACTATTTATTCATCATTCTGATAAGCCTGTCACAAGAGACAAAGATTAAAAGCCCCTGTACTATGAGGTTGATGAAAGATAGCTTCCTGTATGTATTTGTAATAAGTTACTTCCTTCTGGTGTCTGTACAATTATGAAGTATCTTCTTTTCATGAACATCTCTGCATTTATTAAAAGGAGAAAATTAATATATAATGTATTTTGAAAATCTCAGATGCAAGTTATATATCTCCAAGCAAAGCTACAGGTGCAATAAAAATTCAACCATGTTTTGAAATTAAAAGAAAAAAAAGGCTAGAACCGATTTTTCACCAGAAGGTTTGCAGTTACAAGTGCTGAAAAGAAAACATAATTTACAACTGAGGAGATTCTACCCAGCAAGGTCATCATTCAGAATTGAAGGGAAGACGGAGTTTCCTGGAGAAGCAAGAAATACAGAAGGGTATTGCATAATGATAAAGAGATCAGTTCAACAAGAAGATATAACACGTGTAAATATTTATGTATCCAACATAGGGGTATCTAAATATATAAAGCAAATACTAACAGATAAGATCTTGATTTTGTCTCAGGTCATGGTCCCGGGGTCGTGGGATCGAGCCTCGTGTTGGGCTTTGCACTGAGCATGGAGTCTGCTTGCGGTTCTCTCTCGCTCTCTCCCTCTCTCCCCCACCCACACTCCCTCTCTCTAAGAAAAAGAAAAAGAAAAAACAAAAAATAAATTAAAAAAGGGAGCAACTGAAAGTGACACAGGAATAATAGGAGACTTTAACACCCCACTTATATCCATGAATGGGTCACCCAGACAGAAAAATATTGAGGAAACACCAGCCTTAAATAACACATTAGAACCGATGGACTTAATAGATATGTACAAAACATTCCTTCCAAACACAGAAGAACACACATGCTTTTCAAGAGTGCATGGAACATTCTCCAAGGTAGATTTTGGTAGGCCACAAAAAGTCTCAAATTTAAGAAGATTGAAATCATCTGAAGCATGCTCTTGGACCACAATGCAGTGAAACTAGAAATCAATTATAAGAAGAAAACTGGAAAAAAACCCAAACGTGTGGACACTAGACAATATAGGTCAAAAAAAAAAAAAACAGAAAAAATGAAAAAAATACTATGAGACAAATAAAAATGAAAGCACAACATTTGAAAATCTATGGAATGCAGCAAAAATGGTTTTAAGAGGGAAGTCTATAGTGATACAGGCCCACCTCAAGAAATAAGAAAAATCCCAAATAAACAATGTAACCTTACATGTAAGGAAACTATGGAAAAAGAACAACAAAACAACAACAACAACAACGACAAACACCTAAAGTTAGCAGAAGGAAGGAAATAATAAATATCAGAGCAGAAATAAATGAAATAAAGACTAAGAAAATCAATAGGAAAGACTGATAAAACTAAGAACGGGTTCTCTGAAAAGATAAAATTGATAAACCTTTAGCCAGACTCATTAAAACAACAACAACAACAACAACAGTAACAAAACCCAAAACAAAAAGCAAAAGAGAAAGGCCCAAAGTAATAAAATTAGAAATAAAGAAGTTACAACTAACATCACAGTAATACAAAGGATTATGAGACCTACCATGAAGAATTTTATGCCAATGAACTGGGACAACTATCAGACATACATGAATTCCTAGAAACATACACTCTTCCAAGGCTGAATCAGAACGAAATAGAAAATCTGAACAGACCACTTTCTGGTAATGAAACTGAATCCATAATAATAATTTAAAAAAGCACAGGGGCATCCGGGTGCCTCCGTCAGTTACGCATCCAACTCTTAATTTCAGCTCAGGTCATGATTTCATTGATGGAGCCCCACATGAGGCTTTGTGCTATCAGTATAGAGCCTGCCTGGGATTCTCTCTCTCTTCTCTCTCTCTGTCCCTCCCCTGCTTATGCTCTCTGTCTCAAAATAAAGAAACATTATTTTTTAAAATCACAATAAACACAAGTTCAGGACCAGATGGCTTCACAGGTGAATTCTACCAAACACTTAAAGAAGAGTTAATACCTATCCTTCTCAAGCTGCTCTTAAAAATTGAAGAAGGAACACTTCTAAATTCATTCTACAATACTAGCATTTCTCCTGTACCAAAACCAGACAAAGACACAATAAAAAAGAGAAAATTACAGGCCAATATCCCCGATGAACCTAGACACAAAAATGCTGAACAAAATATTAGCAAACCGAATCCAACAGTATATTAAAAGGATCACATACCATGGTTAAGTGGGATTTATTCCACAGATGCAAGGAAGGTTTGATACCTGCAAATCAAAATGATATACCTAATTAACAAAATGAAGGATAAAAATCATGTGATAATTTCAATAGATGCCGAAAAAGTACTCAACAAAATTCAAAATTCATTTATGATAAATATTCTTTTTTAAAGTTTATTTATTTATTTTGAGAGACTGAGAGCATGGACAGGGGAGGGGCAGAGAGAGAGAGGAACGAGAGAGAATCCCAAGCAAGCTTCACACTGTCAGTGCAGAGACCCACACGGGACTTGAACTCATGAACCATGAGATCATGATGTGAGCCTGGATGTCAAGAGTTGGATGCTTAACTGACTGAGCCACAGAGGCACCCCTATGATAAATATTCATAACAAAGTGCATCTAGAAGGAACATATCTCAACATAATAAAGGCCATACATGACAAATCCACAGTTAGCATCATAGGCAAGGGTGAAAAGCTGAAATTTCTTCCTATAAGATCAGGAATAAGACCAGGATGCCCACTGTCTCCACTTCTATTTAACAAAAAATTGAAATTCTAATCACAACAGTTGGGCAAGAAAAAGAAAATCATCCAATCTGGAAAAGATGGAGTAAAATTATCATTTGCAGATGACACAATATTGTATATAGAACACCCTGGCATCTCCACTAAAAAGCAATTAGACCTAATAAATGAATTCAGTGAACTCGTAGGATACAAAACTGATATAGAGAAATCGGTTGCATTTCTATATACTAATAATGAAGTATCAGAAAAAGAAATTAAGTAAACAATCCCCTTTACAATTTCATCAAAAAGAATAAAATTCCTAGGAATAAATTTAACCAAGGAACTGAAAGACCAGTATCCTAAAAACTATAAAACATTGATTGATATAAGAAATTACAAATAATACCAATAAATAGAAAGAAAGATACAAGGTGCTCATGGACTGGAAGAATTAATATTGTTAAAATGTTCATACACCCCAAGGCAATCTATGGATTCAGTGCAATCCCTATTAATATAACAATGACATTTTTTTTTTGCATAACAAGAACAAATAATCCTAAAATTTGTATGGAACCACAAAAGACCCCAAATAGCCAAAGCAATCTTGAGAAAGAACCAACCCTGATTTCAAACTATACTACAAAGCTGCAGTAAGCAAAACGGTATGGTACTGGTACAAAAACAGATACATAGATCAATGTTATAGAATAGAGAGCTCAGAAACAAACCCATACTTATATGGGCAATTAATCTATGTGGAAAAAGAAGGAAGAATATATTATGCAAAAAAGGCAATCTCTTCAATAAATGGGTTGGGAAACTGGACAGCTACATGCAAAAGAATGAAATCAGACCAGTTTCTTACATCAAAATAAACTAAAGATGGATTAAAGACTTAAATGTAAGAACCTGAAATATGAAATTCCTACAGGAAAACATAGGCAGTAAGCTCCCTGACATTGGTCTTAGATACTTTTTTAGATCGGTCTCCTAGGCGAGGATAACCAAAGCAAAAATAAGCCAACAGGACTACATTGAACCAAAAAGCTTTTCCCCAGTGAAGGAAATCATCAACAAAATGAGAATGCAAACTACTGAATGGGAGATGATATTCATAAATGGTAAACCCAGTAAGG